>NC_040903.2:659810-1319620 GCF_004126475.2 Phyllostomus discolor
CTCCCGTGTGGGCAGTGAGGGCCTGGCCGCACGCCGGCCCGCCCCCCCCAGAGCCGCCCCGGGAAGCGGGGGCTCCAGCAGGGCGGCCACCCGGGCACGGGGGGGGGGTGGGGGGGGGGCCTCACCCGCGTCATCTTCAGAAAGTCCAAGGACGGGCGCGGCCACCGGGGGTCCTCGTCCCGCCGGCGCTTCAGCCGGCTCTTCCCGCCGACGAGCACGCAGGGCTGCGAGCGGCTCCGCGGCAGGCCCACGCGCCAGCCCCGCTCGGGCGACGAGTCCGCGTGGGCCAGGTGCTCCTGCGACAGGGACAGACGGCGGCACCAGGGCGGGCCTGGCCCAGCCCCGCTGCGGTCCAGGACGCCGCTGCTGGCCGAGGCCGGCCGGGGCCCAGGCGGTGGTGAGCTGGGACCGGCCGCAGGGCAGGCGCCCCCCGGCAGGCAGGAGCTCCCGCCGCTGTGGCACCGCCGCTTGGAGACGGCGGTCCAGACCCTGGAGCCGCCGGGGCGCCACGGGGACCGGCACCGGGCCCGCTCGTCCGGCTCCGACAGGGAGCGGCAGTGGCGCTTGCTGGGCGGGGCCGAGGGCGGCCCGGAGCTCTCCCTGAGGTCCCCCACACTGACTGTGCCCTGGCCCACGCTCACGCCGCAGGGGCCCAGCAGGTAGGGGAGCGTGGGGCCCGCAGGGGCCTGGCTTCTGCTGGGCAGTCCTCCACTCAGGGCCTTCCAGGGGCTCCCGTCTTCTAAGGAAAAAGAAAGGAGAGACACAGGTGAGCAAGAGGCACCCGCCACCCCCGGGGTGGAGCCACTCTGTCACCCAACATAAAGCCGTGGAGCCACTCTGTCACCCAACATAAAGCCGGGGCCGTGTGGCCCTGAGGTGCAGGTGCTGCGGTCACCAGAGCCCCGCCGCGGGCTCACCTGTAGTCAGGGCCAGCCCCAGCTGCCTGCCCTGGGCAGCTCCGCCCTGGTGCTGCCCACCCTCCTCCCAGGGCGCAGAGAGGACAGCCAGGCAGAAGCCGTGGGCCGTGGGCCACGCCAGGAGCCTGAGGGGCTGTGGGCGGGGACAGCCCCCACCCCTGAGGGAAGACAAGGCGGCAAGGGCCAGGCTCTGGCCACGCCTCCTGCTCCCACCCGGCCACTTGGCTGTGTCTGCTACGACACGCCCCCCCCCCAGCCCTCTGGTGCCCACAGCCGTGGTGACCACGTGGGGCGGGACTCAGCCCGGCTCCCGCCACCTGGAAGTCACAGGACTGACACTCCACTGTGACCGAGGACCGGCCAAGGCCCCTGAGGAGCTCCTACACTCACACACTCAGCACTCACACCCACAGCCACGGACACACTTGTTCACGCATGCACACTCACGCGCACACTCCCCCACAGGCATCCTCGTGCCCACTCTCGCCCACTCCCACACTCACACTCAGGCCGCTGGGCCCCCATCCCTGTTCAGACCACAGGACACCTGCGTGCGGGCCCCGCCCTGGAGGGACGGGAAGTCAGTGGACCCACGCACTCCAGGGTGCGACTGCACCCCCCCCCAGAGCTGCAGGGTGTGCACCGCTGCCCTGCCCTGCCCTGCCCCCAGCGGCTGTGGGATCCAGGGGCAGACCTTTTGGGTAGGGGCGAGCCACCCCCGCGCCACCCACGCCCGCCCAAGGCACAGGTGCTCCAGCTGGCCCCTCCCTGCCAGTCGGGACCTATTCCCGGGCCGGGCACCGTCCGGCTCCCCTGCGGCAGCCCTGAGCACACGGCTGGTCGGGGCCTGTGGACACTCACCGCGGGTCTCGAAAGGCGTCGAGGGGCCGCTGCTGCTGCTGCGTTTCTCGGCAGAACGCTGGACGCGACAGGAAAGAGAGGCGTCCCGTGAGGCTCCGGCAACGGCACGAACCGCAGCCGAGGTCCCAACTGCAGCTCGGCCGTGATGCCTCTGTCCCCGGCACCGTCTCTCTCGGTGACAATACAGAGGCTCCACTCCCAGACCCACGTCACTCCCGAGTGCAGCCCTCAGTGCGGCCCGGTGTGCGTCAGCGCTGCGGGCGGGCGCCCGGCCGGCACCACGCAGCCCCACGGCGGCCCTGCCTCTCTCTCCGCCCCGCCCCCCGGGCTCCACGCCCCGCGGCTGCCCCGCCACGGCTGTCTGCACTCCCCCCCCTTCCCCTCTTCACCCGCCCCGTGAGCCCCACGGGTCCGCACAAACCTCACGGCTGAGCTCCGCTTCCGCGAGCCCTCCCCACCGGACGTCCCGAGCCCGGCTCCCCGGGCAGCCCTGATCCGGAGCTGCGGGTACAGGCCCCGAGGCAGCCCGGCCTCCCGCCCCAGGGGACGGAGAACCAGCATCTGACCGGTGGACCCCAGTCGTCTGCTGTCCCGACGGGCCACACGCCCGGCACGCAGGCCCAGGGCCCACAGCCCCCTATGACCACCTTAACAAGCAGCAGCCACAGAGCAGAGTCTGGGGTGCAGAGCCAGCAGGCCCTGAGCACCCTGTCTTGGGGAGAGCACGGGGTCTGGGTGCTCGGCCTCGGCAGGGTGGGGTCCTGACACTCACGCTGAAGCGACCCTAGACCACGGCCCCAAGGACGTGAACTTCCGACCCGGCAGCACCAACCGAAGGTGTCAGGCCAAGGCCAAGGCCGCTGGGTGGGGGGAGGGGCTGGTCGCCGGAGTGCACTCAGGGCTGCACACCTCGGGGTGTAGCTCGGACTTCCGCACACAGTCGGGTTGTTGACGATGCTGAACACCCACCACCAGGATGCTGACGGGCCCTGGGGCCGCGTGTCCCCACCGCCCCCGCCCCGGGCCCCCGAGGCCTGCGGCTCACCGGGCCGGCATCGCAGCTCCTGTGGGTGAGGTCGTCCAGGCTCTGGCTCTGCAGCTTCTCAGTGATGAGCGTGACCATGGTCAGGGCGGCCGCGTCCGCACCAACGGGCTCGGGGGCTCCGGGACATGGGGCTCAGCCGGTCCGGGCCGCCGCGGGCCGGGCGCTAGCCCTCCCGGCCGCACCACCACTGTGCAGGCGAGCGGTCCATCTCCGAGGCCTCCTGCAGCTCCGGCCTGGGCACTGGTAAAGAGACATCACCGCTGTGACCCGGCGCAGAACCGCCCGGGCAACGCACCCGCGCCACGCGGAGCACCTGCTCCGTGGTGAGGCACCTGTCACACCTCCGCCGGCACACACCCAGGCCGGCTCTGCGCTGGGGGGTGAGCACCAGCAGCGCCGGCGGAAGGACGGTGGGCTACACACGCCCCGAGCACCAGCCGCTCCCGAAGCCCAGCTGCAGCAACGAGGGAGGCCGAGGCCCAGCGACCAGAAGTCCGAGGTCACCGCGAGCACAGGCCCCCGGGGCCCGGGGAAAGGTGGGCACCAGCCTCCCCTGGCTTCTGCAGCGCCCCAGGCTCCCCAGACCACTGTCCCTGCGCCTGCACCCAGACCCCTCCCTGCACAGACACCCATCGTCTCGGATCGGGACCCACCCGGCTCCAGCACGAACGCGTCTCAGCCCATTCCCTCTGCGGCGACCCCGCCTCCGAGGCCGCGCTGTGAGGCGCTGGGGTTAGGGCCCACCGGAGCGGTTTTCAGGGGGCACGCTGCGGCCTGTAGCAAGCCGTGTGCGGTTTACGACGCGGCGACGCCCGCAGTCCCGACACCAACGGTGCGGCGTCCGGGGCCGGGGCCGGGCAGCCGCAGCCCCTCTCCCGCGGGCTCTGTGCTCGGGCGTGGTGTCGGCATTCGCCAGCGGCACGCAGAGCTGCCCGCTGGCTGGGGCCCCCCACGCAGACCTACGGGCTCCGCGGCCTCCGACCTGTCCGCACCGACGCCCCCACCTCCAAGGCCCCCGATGGCCGCGTGCACGCTGACATCACGTCACCGTGACACTGCTACGTCACTGCTACGTCACCGCCGCGTGTTCCCGGCTGAGCCACACGGGGGCGCCGGTTCCCCAAGTCAGTAATGCCCTCTTTCTCATGAGCAAACTTTCTTCCCAATAGAAATGTTTCCCCTGAATCCAGCAAGTTCCCCAAATTATGGAACTTAACCAGCAGCCTCACTGGTACAGCTCAGTGGTTGGGCGTTGTCCCGCCAAGCAAAGGGTCGCCAGTTCGGTCCCCAGTCAGGACTCATGCCTGGGTTGCAGGTTCAGTCCCCCGTTGGGATGTATCCAACAGGCGACCATTCGACGTTTCTCTCCCTCTCTTTCTCCCTCCCTTTCTCTCTCTCTAAAAAGTTAAATAATTTTTTAAAATTTGGGACTTCTGGTCAAGATGGCAGTGTATGCAGACATGACTCGCCTCCTCGCATGACCACACCAAAATGACAACTAAAATGCAGAACAGCTGTCACTCAGAACCACCGGAAGTCAGGCTGAATGGAAGTCTGGCAACGACGGAATCGAACCACGTCCATCAGACTGGTGGGAGGGGCGCAGATGTGGCACGGGCTGGTCTCACACCCACGTGTGGTGGATAAAAACTCGGGAGGGATATCTCAGGAGCGAGGAATCCCAGCCCCCCACCAGGCCTCCCAGCCCAGGGTTCCACTTCCAGGAAGGTAAGACCCCACAACTTCTGGCTGTAGACACCTGCGGGGACTGAGGCTGTGGAAGAAAGCCCCAAGCAGTTTCTCCTCAAGAACCCACACACGGACCCCCCTACTCAGCCTCAGTCCCTCTGAGCTCCAGCGCCGGGGTAGCAGTCTGAAAGACACCAGTGGCATAGAGGGAGAAACCGAGGCATCTGGCACCAAGGCGGGCAGAGGCCATTGTCCCTTTTCTACACCCTGCCCCTACAGAGCTCCAGAGCCAGCAAGCTGCTGCCACGTCTGAGACTCCATCAACCTGGCTGACACTGTATGACCCACCTGGGAGACCCCCCGAGACTCTACCCCAACCAGGATAGGGGCCTGCCCACGCTCCTTTCTTCCCTGTGGAAGGCTGGTCTTGGCTCATACTTCACGGCTTCCTACATCTTCTCAAACAAGCAACAGCTGGCCCCAGCGAGTCCATGCCAGGCACTAGCAGCAGCTGGCCTAGAGTCACAGCTTGGCTCTGCCTGGGAATCTCCAGGCCCAGCACAAGTAGCAGGCATCTCAGATTGCTTTATAGCTCAGGCAGGGTGGCCCCGGGCAAAACACAAGTGGGGACTGACCCTGGCCTGTTTTTAACAACATTAAAATGAAAAGAGAACCAACTATATGGGAAAACACATTTGCCAATGATACCTCAGCGAAGGGTTTGAGCTCCAAAGTAAAGAACTCACAAACTCCACTCCACCAAAAAAAAAAAAAAAGGGGGACAAAGGACCTAAACAGACACTGCTCCAAGGAGGACATACAGGGGGCCCAGAGACACATGAAAGGATGCTGAGCATCACTAGCTATCAGAGAGATGCACATTAAAACCACAATGAGATACCACTTCACACTGGTCAGAATGGCCATCACAACCAAATCAACAAACACGTGTTGGAGACGTTGTGGAGAAAAGGGATCCCTAGTGCACTGCTGGTGGGACTGCAGACTGGTGCAACCACTATGGAAAACAGTGTGTAGTTTCCTCAGAAAACTACAAATGGATCTGCCTTTTGAACCTGCGATTCCACTGCTGGGACTCCATCCTAAGAACCCTGAAACACGAATCCAAAAGAACCTATGCACCCCAATGTTCATAGCAGCACAATTTACAATAGCCAAGTGCTGGAAGCAACCTAGATGCCCATCAGTAAATGAGTGGATCAAAAACTGTGGTGCATTCACACAATGGAATTCTATGCGGCAGAAAGAAAGAAGGCGCTCCTACCCTTGGTGACAGCCTGGATGGAGCTGGAGAGCATTGTGCTGAGTGAAATAAGCCAGTCAGTGAAAGACAAATACCACATGACCTCACCTTTAGCAGGAACATGATCAACAAAAGAAAAACGCAAACAAAATATAACCAGAGACATAGAAATTAAGAGCAATCTAACAACAGCCAGAGGGGAGGGGGAGGGGACAGTGGGGAGGAGGGTTTTCAGGAACTACTATAGAGGACACATGGATAAAACCAAGGGGGGGGGGGTGGAAGCAAGGGAGGGAGTGGGTTTGGCTGGGGTTGGGGGGCATGGTGGGGAGAAAATGCAGACAACTGTAACTGAACAACAATAAAGTAATTTATAAAAAAAAATTTTAAAAATAAAGTAATGATCTTCTTTAAAAAAAAAGGAAAGAAAAAGAAGATCAAAACTATGAACAATAAAATGGCAATAAATGCCTGGCTAGTATAGCTCAGTGGGTTCAGCGCTGTCCTGCAAACCGGAAGACCACCAGTTCAAATCCCAGTCAGGGCACATGCCTGGGTCAAGGGCCTGGTCCGCGGTTGGGGGTGCATGAGAGGCACCCATACATTGACGTTCCTCTCCCTCTCTTTTTCCCCACCCTTCCCCTTTCTCTAAAAATAAATCTTAAAAATGGCAATAAATGCATGTCTATCAACAATTGACTCTAAAACAAAACTACACACAAAGGAGAACAGAGACAGAACCGTGGCTGTGGAGAGCTTTTTGAGGGTTGCCAGATGGGAGGGGGCTGGGGGGAACGGGGGAGGGCTGGGGGGTTAGGAAGTACAAACAAGCAGATGCGGAACAGCCCCGGGGACGTCAAGTGCAGAAATGCAGCAGCCAAGAGCACATTCGCACGACCCACGGACGTGAACCGTGGTGGGGGCTGCCTGGGGGGCTGGAGGTGCAGGGGGGAGGGGGCCAAAGGGGGGGGATCAGGAAAACTGTAATAGCATAATCAGTAAAACATAATTTAAAAAAGAGAATAAAAAATAAAACTTGACAACTTCCATTTGGCTGAAGACATCAGGATACCCTTCAGCCCCTACTTTTGGACCCCCGCCTCTGTGCAGGTCGGGGTGCAGCTGTGCAGCAGGGTCCTGGGACTCTCCCTTGCCCTCATCTCCCGGCTTCCCGAGTGGGTGCCCTGGATGGATGGGTTGGCGGATGGGCAACACCCACGTCCCCTCTCCTTGGATGCCTGCCAGGCTTTCGGGGTCTCCTCCCTCCTGGTGTTGAAAAACGTACCCCAGGGCCTGGGGACAGGGCCTCCCCACCCTGGAAGCCCAGCTGTGGGGCCTCACCACTGCCAGGTCCTGTCCACCCCCCTTTCCCAGCCGGTTTCTGGGGCCATCGGCGGTCTGACCCGGGCCTCCTGGGCCTGCCCAGCCTCCGATCTCCGCCAGGTTCCTGTTGCTGCGGCTCCCCTCCCAGGGCTGCCCCAGATGCCCCCTGCCAGCGACGCAGGGACTTCTGCCCCCTGTGCTCAACCCCCAAGGCCCCGCCCCGCCTCCCCTCCGAACGCTCCAGGGAGGCCCCCTGAGGCCGTGCCCTTGCACGGGGCTGTTTGTCCACCATCTGTTCAGGCCTGCTCCGGTACCCTTGGTCTCCTCGGCTCCTCTGGAGGTCTCTGTGCCTGTCACCTCGGTTCTCCACGCCCACCGAGACAGAGGACCCACCGTCCACGCTGCCCACCGGCCCACACCACTCCTGCACCCCCACCAACAGGCGCTTGACGTGAGGGAGAAGCTGGCAATGAGCAGAATAAGTGAGGCTGTGCAGACTGCCGGGCTGGAGCCTCGGGCAGGGGGGTGCCTGGAGTGGCCGCTGCTCCCCACCCTGAGTCCCAGGCAGGGGCCTGGCCAGGCACTCAGCCCAGGCCCTTCACAAGCGATGGACCAGATGCCAAGTTTGAGTCTGGGCCCCAGACCAGCCACGCACGCCTGTCCACGCTGGCTTCTGCGGCATGGGGCAGGGGCAGGCCCCAAGTACCGGCTCAGTCTGCTGCGCCCAGACCTGGCCAGTGGCACAAGGTCCCCGGCATCTCCCAGGAACGGGCCGGTGTCCACCCACTTGCAGGCCCGAGGGCACCGGGTGCCGGGCTCTTCACAGCAGACGACAGTGGAGCCCCCCAGGTCCAAGGAGCATGGAGCTGAGCCCACCCCACGGCCCACACAGTGGCCCCGGCTCAAGGTCAAGGTCGGCGGAGCTTTCTTTCTGTCTAGTTTCCTCCCCAACAGCACTTGGCTGATACCCTACTGTCCGGCAGGACATCAGTCACTAACTGGCAACCTCGAGTGCCGGGGCTGAGCACAGGGCCGTAGACCCTTTGCCCCGCCTCCCACTAGAGGGTGGGGTTAGCAGCCCCCTAGATGTGCCAGAGCCCAGAGAGCCTCCCAGACTGCAGAGGAACACCTGCCGCGGCCACCTGGCTCTCCTCTGGGACACACTGAAGGCCCGCAGGCCGGGAGACTCGGTGGGGCAACCAGAGCACGGCGGTGGGAGCCCGGGTGGTCCGAGTCCTCGGCCCGGGTGCGAGGCACGGAGCGGGGATGCCTGAGAGGGATGCTCGGCCCAGCCCGCTCCACGCAGCCCACGCAAGACGCCCAGGCAAGCACTGGCAGCCACGGCGCCCCAAAACCCCGAACCCCTGAGACCACGGGCAGTGACTAATGACGCAGGTGGTCTTGAGACCCCAACTCCAGAGACAGGGTGCTGGTGGCCACGGCAACCATGGCAGCGACCCTTAGCAAGGCAGACGGAGTCCAAGGCCGTCTCTCCGCTGGGGCCAGCGGAGGCGGGCGAGAAGGGGCACGTGGCCACACAGGTGAAGGCTGCGCAGACCCCCACCGCCACCGGTTTTCATCCGGCAGGACCCAGGCGCCACTCGCTCTCCAACAGGACTTGAGTGGGTGCCCTGGGCAGTGGTCCCGAGGACAGCCTGGGGGGGGGATGCCCTGTATGGTGCCGCCCGCTGGCACTGCGGGTGGACCGCCTCCCGGACTGCTCGCGTCCCTCTGAGGGCTGCAGCACGAGGGCAGAATGGCCGGTCCCCACCCGCCAGCGCCTCGCTGACTCTGCAGCCCGCAAGCGCCAGGTCTGGACAGCAGGACGTTCGGTTTGAAAGTGCACAGAGACGCGGCCTGACGTGCAGCTCTGCGGGTCAGCGAGGCACAAAGGCACGTCTTAAAATGCGGGTTGTCGTGGCCACCGCTCTCCTGGTGCGAGCAGACATGCAATTTCACCGAGACAGAAAGGACGTCGGCGGGCTCCCACGGGCGGGACAGGAGACGCAGGTCCTGATTCCGGCTGGCCTGCTCCCTGGCTGGGCTCTCTGGGTCTGCGTCGTCTTGACTGCAAACAGGAAAGAACCCCCCGCTACAAGCCACAAGGAGTCAAACTAAACAAGATGCAAGAAAACGCCCGGGTTCCTGGCACACGTGTTTAAATTACAACCACGTATAACAGATGTTTAAAAAGTGTGAAAGTCAACTCTCCCTTAAAAAATACTGCTGCAGAAAAAGCTGAAAGGGTTTGTATTTAAAAATATTGGGTTTTTAAGCCCTGGCTGGCGTAGCTCAGTGGATTGAGCGCGGGCTGTGAACCAAAGTGTCCCAGGTTCGATTCCCAGTCAGGGTACATGCCTGGGTTGCAGGCCATAACTCCCAGCAACCCCACATTGATGTTTCTCTCTCTCTCTCTCTCTCTCTCTCTCTCTCTCTCTCGCCCCCTTTCCCTCCCTAAAATAAATAAAATCTTAGAAAAAAGAATATTGGGTTTTTCCCAGCCAGTGTGGCTCAGTGGATTGAGCACTGGCCTATGGACCAATTCCCAGTCAGGGCACAGGCCTGGGTTGTGGGCCAGGTCCCCAGTAGGAGGCGTGCGAGAGGCAACCACACATGGATGTTTCCTCTCCCTCTTTTTCTCTCTCTCTTCCACTCTTTAAAAATAAGTAAGTAAAATCTTTTTAAAAAGTAATTGATTTTTTAAAATTTTTTTCCCAAATGTTTGCCATGCACCTGTGAAAAATACCTAAGTGTCCCCCTGGTTCCTTCCTCCCCCAGTGAGAGCAAGGGAGTCTCCCTAGATGCCTGCTCTCCAGGCCCGAGGGTAACTGTCCCTGCGACGAGGAGCCGTCCCAGCGCAGCCACTCAAAAAGAAGACGAGAGTGACTCTGGCGTTTTCTCCGTTGCGTACGCCCACAGCAACAAGGGCTGTGCTCCCCTCCGTGGCCCCCCCATCCAGCCCAGATCAAATCGTGTCACAGGCGGGGCAGAACCATCATGATGGCTGCCCTGTGTGCAAGCCTCCAAGTGGCATCACACAGTGCGCCAGGGGGACAGGGCCCCAGGCCAGGCCCAGGCCATGCACAGGAAGGGGGCAGAGAGGGGCTGTCTACTGGGCCACGGGAGTGGACCAGGCCTGCCACGGCCACTGCCCACTGCCCACAGTGCAAAGAGGATTGGGAGAGGACGTGGGCCAGACCCAGAGTTCCTCCTGAGCAGGGAAATTCCTCGAAGACCAGAACTCCTGCACCAACTAACCCATTTTAAAGAAAAGCTGCTGTTTCTACACCATTTCAGTTTCAGAGTCGTACCCGAGAACTTCGAAACAACCAGGACAGAGTGTCCTTACATGCTCTACCTGTGGGAGCCGACCATCAGTGGGACAGGCTGCACCTCCCTGCGGGGACCTGCTGGGGCCCGGGTCACACCCAGTCACAGGGCGTGAGATGACGGCTGCTCTGTTTGAAGAAGCAGAATCTATAGACTCAAGTTCAATTCCTTCAATACCGTGAAACTGAAGCAGGCCCCTGCTGCCTAACCCGTCTTTAAAAAGTTCTCAGTGCTGATCGATCGTCGAAGAGTCGATGGGAGGGGTTTTCCGGCGCGTTTTGAAGTTGTGGGTCAAAGCAGAGGTGCCCCAGACAAAATGCACACCGTCCCGTCTAGATGTGCCGGCGCACGGAGAAGACGGGAAGAACAGGAGGGACCCAGCGCCGCGCGCCCGCCGCAGCCAGCGCCCCCCTCGGCCGCCCAAGCCCGAGACTTACGCCCTGCGCTGTGTGCAGCCGCCGTGCACAGGTCGCTGGGAGGGTCCGGCCTTCCACGTCGCCCGGGCCACCCTGGAAGCTCCCCTAACGCAGTGTGTCACCTCGGACTTCCTGCTCCTCTCGCTCCGAAAGGACCAGCGCACGAGCCGCGGGGACGACCGCAGCTCGGACAGGCGACACCCACGTTGGTTCAACAAGTGGCGGCGCGGCCCGGGCGCGGACCCTTACAGCCAGAGGGCGCGTGGAGGGAGTGGGGTCCTAGGGCGCACGTGCAGTCCCGGGGCGCGGGGGGCGCGGGGGTCCCGGGGCCGGTCCGCGGAGTCTCGCGGGAGGCAGGAGTCCCGGTCCCGGTCTCGAGCCCCGGGGCCCCGCGCCCTCAGCGACCCGGCCGCCGCGCTCTCGGGGTCCAGCGGCGAAAACGCTGGCACCGACCAGAGTGGCAGAGCATCAGGCCGCGCTGGCCGGGCGGTGAGCGCTGACAGCAGCCGGACAGTCCGGTGCAAGTTCACACGCGGTCCCGCGCCGGCGCGCGCGCGCACGTCCCCGAGGGGCGCGCACGCATAGGCGTGGGCGCGCCGGTCACCGCTCCGCCGGCCGACACCCGGCCGGTACCTCAGTGCGTTCGAGCAGCGGCGGCCACGGCCGGCCGGGCCAAGCGGCTGAATCGCCGGGCCCGCAGGCCGCGCTCTTCCCGCAACGCCCAACGCGCCTCAGCCGTGGAGGACCACACCGCGCGGCTCCGCCCCCTCGCGCCGCGCTCATTGGCCGCCCAGCCGCAGCCCCGCCCCTCAGCGCCTAGGGAGAGGCGGGGCTGCGTCCGGGTGGGCGGGGACTGAAAAGCCAGGGGCGGGCCAGCGCTGTGGGAAAGGCGGGGCTGCGTCTGTGTGGGCGGGAACTGATACGTCAGAGGCGGGCCGGCGCCGACAGAGCGCACGGGGCTGCGCCTCGGTGGGCAGGGCCTGAGACGCGAGGGGCGGTCCCCCCGCGCCATGGGAAGGGCGGGGCTGCGTCTGGGGCGGAGCCTGCGCGGCCGGGGCGGGGCTGTACCAGTGTAAACGCGGAGCCTACGGGGACGTGGGTGTTTTCTAGACACAACTTTCTCCGAAATCGCAACAGCGGACGGCGACTGCGACTCGGGGTGGCGGTAGGCCTCTGGACAAGGAAGACCGGTGGTCCCGCCGGCCACCTGGCCATTCCAGGGTATCCGCCTTGCAACACCGGGGTCCCCACTTTCCGGACAGAACCCGCGGTGCCGGTGACCGCAGTGTGACCTTGAGCAAGTCTCTTTAAGAGCCTGCTGTTGGCCATCAGCAACGCAACGGGACAAAAAGCAAAGACGAGTTATGAGGACTGGAAATACCAAACATGGTTCTCTACGATTAAGTACCAAGGGAAGATAGGGCCAACATGTGATAATAGGTTACGATGCGGCCCACGGCCCACACACAGCAGTGGGGGCTGTAGCTTTGCACCCGCGACAAACGGGGACGTTTGGGAAAGCACCGTTCTCGACAGTCAGGTTCCTGTGCGTGGATGTGAGGTTTCCAGACCTTTAGGGGGAAGGTCTCCTCGGAATGGAACGGCGAGAACGCCTCATTCCTGAACGGGAAGACAGCGCAGGCATGGCGGTCTCGCCGGCCACCTACACGTCCTCACGCCCTCTGCTCGCTTCCCCATAGGATTGTCACTGCTGAGTTTTGAGAATTCTTTATATATTTCAGGTGCAAGGCCTTTGTCCCTTTGTGCTTTGGGCGTCAAGTCTAAGACCCCTGCCTAACCCTAAACCCCAGTGATTTTCCCAGAAGTGAGATACTTTCACACTTGACATTGGAGTCTGGGGCCCATTTGAGGGTAACTGCTGGTGGAGGTGTGAGGTGGAGGCTGGGGTCCAGAACAGGGCCTGTGGACGCCTGATCACTGGGCATCAGGGGCCCCTGGGGGCTCTCCGCCACCATCACAGCTGCCGCCCCCGAGCACTAGTGAGCAAGTGGCATCCACGCTGTCCTTGACTTCTCAGAACCGGCCTGTGAGGTAGACACTTCCATCCCAGTTTCATCCACAGGGGCAGGAAGCCCTGTCACACAGCTGGAAGGGACTGAGCTGGGGCCGGGTGGCAGGTCTGCGTTCCTCGCCCTGCACAAAGAGCCCAACGTTGAGGCCAGGCGGCGTGCTCTGGGGCACCGTGCACTCGGCGTCCTTCCCAGAGGCCAGCCCTGAAGCCCCCGAGGGCCTGTATCTGGAGCCTTTGCTTCCCGCCCACCCACCCTGAGGGGGCATTTTCACATCAAGCTGTACATGCACCTTCTGAAGGCACTTTACTGCAGAAAGCAATGGTTCTTTCAAAAGCATGCAACAGTTCACGTCATTTTAAGCTGACGCTATGGGTTGGAGGTTTTTCCTCGGACACACCACGCAGGAATTAAGAGCTTCTCAGCTGGAGTCCCCTCGGGCTGACGTGCAAGGTGCAAGATCTTCCAGCTCGTGACCAACCGTGCAGTGACTCCCGGTCAAGGCAGGCTCCCGGACAAGCGCACGAAGAGGAGCAGCTGGAAGGTCAGGCCTCGCTGGCCCGGGGAGTCCAGCAGCTCTGGATGAAGAAGCAACACACTCTGGTGAGTGACTTCCCCCCTGGGGCCTCAGCCCCTCGGCTCCACGCTGCGGAGGCTGCCGTGCCAGGCGAGTGCACCCCTATCTGAAGTGTAAGTTTTACAGGGTGGCCTGAGTCCAGTGAAGGCCTGCACGTGGAAAGCAAAGAACACAGCAATGACAACAAAGAAAAGAACCTCAAAACAAACACCCCGATGATTCTAAAAGTTAACACGCAGCCCAGTGATCCAAAGGCACACTCCCCGCGCCCACCCGCCACGGGCACACGGCCAGCCCTGGCTCAGCGGAGACACTCACACGGTGCTTCCCAAGGCACTGGCGGTGGGCCCAGTCTGGTGACGTGACTTGACCCAGCAGGCCTTCCACGTTTGCCTGCGTGGAAAGAAGAACAAGGCGCTGTGAGCTCTGCGATCCTCGGAAGAGTCACCCACCTGGGTCCAGGAAGCCGGAAGTGCAGCCTTCGGGTCCAGGCTGTCGGCTCACCTGTGTGCTCACCGCCACGGTCCTGCCAAAAGGACAGAGGCGTCAGCGACCTGACGGCTGAGTTGCTGAGAAAGCGCACCTGGAGGTCAGGGTCCTGACGGGCCAGCGAGAACCCAGGATGGCCTCACGGTACCCGGGAGCAGGGAGTGGGGAGTGTGTGTGTGGGGGGTGGACAACCACCGCAACGGGCCAGCCACATCCCTCCGTCCACGGGGCACCAGGAAGAGGACACACCAAGGGGACCGAGACAGCTGTCAGCCGGGAGCTGTGAAGATTCATCGGGCTGGACGGACTCGATTCAGTCCCTACATGTCCCGGTCCGGCGGGCCAGGCTGAGACCAAGGACACCTCCGTCCTGTCCCGGCTGGCTGGGTGCTCGTAGCCCACACAGGAAATCCTGGATTACGTTAACGGCATTAAAAGGCAAGCACAGAAGCCTTGACGTTCGACTTCCTTGGGGCTCTGGAGCCTTCCAAGAATTGAAATGTGAAGGAAGAGCCAGCAGCCAGAGCAGATTCTTCCGGAACTCAAGTCAGACACCGTGCCCCTGAGCAAGGCCACCCCAGCTGCCCACCTCACTGACGGGAAAGCCCAGGTCCACCCCCCAGCCCCGACCCTGACCCCTCCTTCACCGGCTGCGGCCAGCCCAGGCACCTTGACCCGGTTTAGGGGCCCACACCCACCCTCCCCAGGCCTCCGGGTCTCACCCTCCTACCACATCAGCCCCAGGTCCAGACCCTCACACTGAGACTGGCCCTCCTCGGATGGACGGTCCTCAGCCTGGACACCTCGGAACAGAGAGACGCACCTGCTCTCTGCCCTCTGAGTGGAGGACAGGAGTCCTGACCACAGCAGTCCCCGACCCCGTCAGGGACCTCTGCGCCCTGCCCTCTGGAGCCCCTCTCCAGGAAAAGGGGCCGGCCTGCAGCTGCGTAGCTTTCTCAGCCTGCACGCCGTCCTCCTCAGTCCAAACTGGAAGTGAGTTTGACAATGTGATTTCCCAAAGCTTCTGAGTGTCCTGCTAACAGCGCTGGGGTTCCTGTGACAAAAGCCACACACACAGGCCTCCTCAAAGCAAGCGCTGCCCTGCCTGGTGCCCCTGCGGAGGGACCAGGCCCGTTTCTGGGAAGTCCTCCTGTTGACAGCCTCACTCCAGAGGCCCTGACACTGCTTTGTCTGGCCACAGACCACGTCCGGCTGGCTGCCCTCCGACCTCGGTTCCGCTCAGAGGCTGTTCCTCGGAGCTGGCCTCCCTCGCCACCTGGAAAGGCTGGGACCTCCCAGGGCCGCTCTGCAGAGGACCACCAGCTCCACTCCCGTTCCCTGGGGGTGTCGGTGGCAGGCAGCCAGAGGAGCCTTCCGAGCCCACCGGCAGTCTCACCTGGGGCATGCCACTCCCCGTCTCCCAGCACACCGGCTTGTGCCGCCCCTGCCCTGCCCGCCCCCAGTGCCCAGCCTCCCACGCCTGAGGACCTGGCTGGCAGCCCACACACCAGCCCCCTCAGGGCCTTTGCACCTGCTGCCGTGTGTGGGGTAAGTGCCTGTCCCCAGAGGCTGTCCCTGCTGAAATGCCACTATCGGGCCTCTCCCAACCACTCGTGTGTCCCACCACCCAGGACCGTCCCCCACTCCTTTTCCCTTGAACCTGACACCACATTTACTGTCTGGCCCCCAGCAGGGCACCGCTGCCCGCACGTCCCCAGTGTCTGCTGGACGCTGCCCAGCACGGCAGGGGCTCAACAAACGCTGGTCGACCGGGCACGGGCTCCTGCCCTTCGGAAACACTTGGAGCTGAGCTCCAAAGCCCACCCCGGCCTGAAGGGAGTCTTGAAGGAGCGCTTGGGGCCCACAGTCGTGGGCAGCAGCAGCAGGCAGGGCCCAGTCCGGCACTCACTCCACCCCGGTGCAGACTTCGCAGCCTGTCTCAGGAGGCAGGGCAGGCCGGCAGCCCGCACGCCCAGGCCCCCGTGCCCTGGGTGAGCACCGGCCCGCCCTGGCTCCGGCTCCAGCGCCACAGCAGAGGTAGGGCCTCCTCAGCAGGAAGCCCGGGGGCGGGGGGAGGGGGATAACAAGCCTGGGCCACGGTTCTGGTTCTGCCCCCGCCGTGCACTGGCCTCCCCGCCATGTCACGTGGCGCGGACAGAAGCTCGCTCGGATCCTCTGAACACAGAAACCGCCCGGCAGCTAGCCTATCTGGCAGCGCAGCCAGTCCGTCAAAGGTTCTTTTTATTCTTGCAATCTCATTCCGTACAAAAGCGGTAGAAACAGAACAGTCCCAACGAGAAGTGTACAGCTGAATGTCTGCACAGAAAACCTGTGTACATCGTCATTTACAGCGACTTTACATGGCACGTTAACGGCGTAAAAATGTGCTTCCTGAACCCCTTTGCTGCCCCAGCTCTTGGAGTACGTCCAGCAGGAGACCCACCTCACACTGTTTACAAGCTCCCCACTAAGGCTGTGTAGCTCAATAAAACCTGTCACCTCGGCACCTCCGACTCCTCAGCGCTCTGCATGTGGGCAAGGGTCTCCGCGCCATGCTGACGGGAGGCCGAAAACTGAGTTCCCATCAAGACGTCCAAGGGTCCGAGTGTGCGGGCACCCCGACGGACACCACCCCGGCCCCGCCCACACCAGCCGTCGGGGCAGGGGCAGCAGCACCCTCACGCCGAGACGCGGGCGGAAAACCAGCTCCAGTGCGCGTCAGGCGAACTCGGGATGGCAGGGACTGAGCGGCGAGTCTCTCGTAAGTTGCGGCCAGGTCGATTTTCGTTGGATTTAGTTCCATTTGCGACTTAAAACATGCACAATTCACTCAGTATACATAAAATTGTTTCTTAAGAAAATAAGGCAAGGAGAACAATTCACCAGGAGATAACAAACTATGAACAGGAGCCGCCGTGTGCCGAGCACACGCTTGCTTGGCTGGCCCTCCGCCGGGCCAGGCCGGGCGCCGCCCGAGGCCGCCGCATGGCACCAGATGGTTAGCTCGTGGCCGAGAAGTCCTTCAGGGGCTCGGTTAAACAGGCTTCCAGGTCGAACTGGTCCTCCAGCCGGCACTCCACGTGTCTGACTTTGGTGGGCGTGCCCGAGTACATGTCCTGCAACAGAGGCGGTGGTCACAGCTGGCCCACCCAGGCGGGGAGAGCCGCCCCCGCGGCCCCAGCACTCCAGGCCTAAGGCCGGTCACCAGGAGCAAAGGCCTGCAGCGCTGGCGTGCACCAGAGGGAACCTGTGGCTGACGACGCGTCACGGGTGACATTTCACTCTGCCACAGCTGGGCGTGTGCGACCCCACCCCACTAACCACCGCCCCCCCAGACTGGAAACTGCCAGGCCCTGCAAGGCCTCTCTGAGCCGCAGCCCCCCAGCTGGGACGGGGGCTCAGGGGCTGCTGTGCGGACTCGGTGACCGATGTCCCCACGACTGGTGAGGCTGTCACACCAGACTACCTGAGCGCCAAGCCCACGTCACCCCGAGAGGGAAGGCCACTCCCCACACCGCACAACCCGTGCAAGTCCCGTGGGAGCACCGCTGCGGCACGCACCAGGGCTGAGCCGGGGAGGGCGGCTCTAGTGCTCGGGCTTCCGAACTGCTCGCGCTCCGGCCAGGGGGACCTCACGGGACGCGTGAGTGTCCCACAACCCCGAGGGGGGCTTCCCAGCCGAGCCCGCTCTCACACACTTGGCTGCGCCGGCCGCACGGCCCACGTGCAGACACTCGTTGGGCTCCTGCATGAGGGCGGCAAAGGGCCTGGCCCTTCCCGGTGGCCTGCTGACGTGGGTCTGCTCGGACAGGGGAGGCTGGGAAAGCCCTGGCCGGGGGGCTCAGTGTAACACGCCAGGGCTGCGGGTCTGGTCCCCACGCAGCACACACACAGGCAGCAACCAACGAGCACGCCCGTAAGTGCAGCCACGCACGGCGTCTCTCGAGCTCTCCCTCTGGGTTTTTTTTTTTAAAGTCTGCAAAAATGGGCACCCACCCAAAATCATGGAACTGGAAATGTGACTTAATTGCTTTTAATGTTGGACCCCCGCCCCCACCAAAACATGGGATTTTTAAAAACTGGCAGACGGGGGGGAACCCCAGACACACAGCGCTGCACCCGTGACGGCGGGCGGCAGTGCGCCGGGGCAGGCCCAGCGCAGCCCGGAGGGATGCCGGCGGCCCCGCCTGTGCAGGTGCTGCGGCCAGAGGGGAAAGACCTTCTCCTTCTCAACGAAAATGGGATTAGGTGGACGGAACCAAAAATCTAAATGGAGGCCACTACCTAGGAACGCCCCCACTCCTTCTGATGGTCACCCGAGAAGGGGAAGGGGAGGGGGAGGGCCCTTTCTCAGAGGCGTCCGAGTCACTGCACTGCGGTGAGACCACAGTTTACCAAGGGCGTGCATGGCCGACCCGTGGCCCGAGACACCACGCCGCAGGGGGGCGAGGACAGGCACTCACGAGGTTGTTGTCCTGAGAGCTGGCCTGGGACTCGGAGCTGCTCTCCACGGATTCCGTCTCCATCTCCCCGAGGTCCACGGGGCGCCTGCGGAACCAAACAGCCTCAGCCCCACCGAGCAGAGCCGGGGGACCCGCGCCGTGGCGAGCCCCATGAGCCGCTCGCTAAAGCCGCTCGGCCCTGCGACAACGGCCTTCCGGGACTCGCCGCCTGGACTGCACCCGCCCAGCCACGCAGAGGTGTGGCTGTCTCGCCCAGGGGGCAGGGACACACCCTCGAGCCGAGCACCCCTGCCAGCAGAGGCCCCGACCGAAGGCAGATCTGGGGGTGGGGGCGGGGGCAGACCGGACGACCCCGTCGCTCATTTCTCCAGTCCCCCACCCGAGAAGAGAGCGGGACACTGCCACGCTGGCAGAAGCATCAGCACGACGTCTGCGAGGCCGCATTCGTAAAGCCACGCTAGGAGTCGTCTCGAACACGACAGCTTCTGATAAACTTCCCTGGCACAAAGCAAAAATCCCAGAAACTGCAGCGGAAGGCGGGGCAGGACCAAACGCTCCAGCCCCCTGTTCAACCGGTGTCCTGACCACGTGCCACGTGTTCAGGCCTGAGGTCTTCCCAACAAGACGTGAGTTTAAAACCAGTGGGGAAAGGACAAACCCTTTCTTAGTTTTACTTCGACATAAACTATTCGAACGACTTTCAGACTGTCGATCCTAAAAGCAAACAGAAGAGGCCCTGGCTGGGTGGCTGGGCGCCGTCCGACAGCCCAGGGCGCAGGCCAGACTGGCCGACCCTGCAGGCAGAGGCGGACGACAGACCCGCCTTTCTCTGCCCCCCCGCCCCCTGAAGTCAACCACCTCAAACGGTAAGTAAACAAAACCCCACCTGTTTCTAGACCTCCTGGCCTCTGTTTTGACAACTGACTGCCTCGTGACAGCCCGCCCGGTCAGGGCGCGAGCTGCAGAAACACAGGACGGGAAGGCAATACGAGCCCTGACCCGCGTGCGCTCAGCGGGCTGGGTGTCGTGCTGCAAACCGTGAAGGTCGCCGGTTCAGGTCCCGGCAGGGCACAGGCCTGGGTGTGTGAGTTTGGTCCCCATCAGGGTGTGTATGAGAAGCATCAGATACATGTTTCCCTCCCACTCCCTCCCCTAAAAAATAAATAAATAAACAAAGTCCTAAAGAAAGAAAAACAGTAGACATACATCTCTTGAAAATCACATCCTTCCTCAGCTGGAGGGTCCCAGAAGTGCAGAGCCACCTTCCAGAGCTTGATCTGCTGGTCCCACGAGCGCCGGCTGTACTTCTTGAACTTGTTGGGGGTCTTGGGGTGGATGCCAGGCTGCCGAAGGTGCCTGCGGGAGGGGAAGGTTATCCCGGCACACAGCCCGAAGGCCAGCCCAGCGCTGCTGCGACTGCACCACTAAAACGTCACAGGTCGGTGTTCTCCAAACGAGCCAGTGGTGGCCGAAAGAGCACCGCCTCTCTGACTCCCTGACCCCGTGACCTGTGCCGAGAAAGGTGTGTCTGAAGCCCAGTCCTTCCGAGGAAGCGGCATCCGTCTGAGGCGTGTGGCCGTGAGGGAGCCGGGAGCCCGAGCTGCCTGGACGCGCACAGGCCATGCTCCTGGTGCCCCGGGAAGACCCTGCGCCGTGACCACCACCCCTCCCCCGTGTCTGTGATGACTGCAGCTGCAAGGCAGCTGTGAGTCCTGAGAAACGGGATGTTATCTCCTTAGCCCTTCCGTCCCGTGGTCTCTCTAGCACCAGCCCCCCATGCCTTCACACAGGCGGCCGACTGTGGCCCAGGGCCAGCTTCACCGTCTGGGTATCTGTGCACCGCAGGACCCTGCGTGGCTTGGACATGCGCGCGCCGCTGGCCTACCTGGGGACCTCCCGGATGTAGCGGTCGTAGGCCATGGTGTTCTTCCCGTAGTTGATCTGCTTCTGCCTCCTCATCAGGACGCTCTCGTCTGTCTCCAGGTCGGCCGGCACCGCGGGTGGGGTTGCCTTCGCATCACAGCTGCAGAGGACGCAAGCGACACCAGGACACCCCTCGCAACCAGAGTCCGACACCAGGACACCCCTCGCAACCAGAGTCCGACACCAGGACACCCCTCGCAACCAGAGTCGCCGCCGTGCAGGAGCAGTAACGAGGGGCCTGCCCTCGGGAGTGCAAACCAGACAGCCCTGGCACAGTCCAAACCTCCGTGCGCATGGGAGTCAAGTACGTGACAGACACTGGGCTGGCCAGAAAGCTCGTTTGCCGCATTTTCCGCGTGCGGCTCCAACAGCGCTCGGGCGTTTGTCTTTCACTTCGTCAGAAACCGTTTTGTTAGGCTGTACTGCGACAACTGTCACAGCAGCATGCGTTTACAAAGACTTACAAAATTGGTGAGTTTTTGTGCAGCCGTTTTAGTATTGAAGATAGAAGAAAATAAACACCTGACATATTATGCCTTATTATTTCAAGGAAGGTGAACATGCGGCTGAAGTACAAAAACAACATTTGTGCAGGGCGTGGGGAAGGCGCTGTGACTGACGGGACGTGTCGGAAGTGGTCTGCGAGGTTCCCTGGTGCTGCTGACGTTTCGGCCAGACAGCCCTGTGCTGCGGGGCTGTATCCGCACGGGAGGGTGCTCAGCAGCAGCCCCCGGCCCCTCACCATGAGAGGCCGTGAGCAGAAGATTGCCGACAGACTCAGCATTTCCAAATCAGTAAAATTACGGGTGAAGATAAAAACTTCTCTTTCGCTTTACGGGAAGAACTGAACGGACTCTGGCCAGCCCGGCACAATGCCCCCCAGTCAGGGGAGAACAGACTCGCCGGTAAATGCCACCGACACCCAGCACCTCCTGGGCCCACCCACCCTTCCTCCCCACTAGGAAGGCAAGAAGACAGCACCCACCTTCCCAGCGACGCCTTCCGCTCTCTCCCGAAGTCGTTTATGAGGAGTTTCCTCTTGTACCTGGAGGCCGAGCAGAGGCTGCTGTTGTTGGGGGGCACGGGCACAGAACCCCGCGGCGTCCAGAGCGGCAGGGGCACGCGCGCCCGAGCAGGGCCGGCTGGGCCCGCCGGGCCGTCTGTCGTCTACACGTGCCCCGGCCACTCTCCCTCAGGAGACGACGACGAAGCGCCTGAAGCCAGCGGTCTGGAGGGAGCACCACCATGCTGGTGCCCGCAGACCCGCGGGGAACACCGGCTCCTCGAGGCCAGGGGAGCCCTAACGCAGGAGCCCCGACCCCTGGGCTGCACAGCAGGAGGGGAGCGGGGGGCGAGCCAGCAGGGGCGAGCCCCTGGTGGCAGAGAGGCTGGGCACCGCCGCCCTGACCAAGACCCCAACAACAAGGACACTCACCTCCCCGAGCCCTGCAGCCCCAAAACACGTGTGTGTGTGTGTCAGCTGGAACCAAGGGCTTCCCGCTGGCGGCACAACTACCTGCCAAAGGGCCTGTGTACCTGCGGCGCACACTCACCGCCTCGACCTTGGAGGGAGGCCCAGCCCTCGCCGCCCCGTGGCCCCGTGGGGGCGGCTGCCTCCACCAGGGCAACAGCCCAACCCTCTGCCACCAGCACCACGGACTGCCTCCAGCGGCAGGTCCTGTCTCTCAGCTGTCACGCGTCACTGTGCCTCCTCCCGCAGGGCAGCGGCTGCCCGCCGTTGGGGCACTAGGGGGCAGAGAACTGGCTCGTCTCCACGGCAGCACTGACCACACAGCGTCCCATGAGGACTGAGACCCTGCCCGCCCCACACCTCCTCTCTCCCCAGGACCCCCGGGTGACAAAACCCCCTTTCCAAGCTGTCAGACAGCCGCCAGGTCACCCTCCGTGAAGCACAGTGAGCTGAACTCTCACAGCCCCAGCCAGGGCGAGGCCGCCAGCCGCCCCCAGCCCCCATGGGTTCCCCAGACGGTGGCACTGTCACGGGGTGTGGTGGACAGAGGGGCCCCAGACAGAGCAGGCCTGGTCTGCAAAGGAGGACTATTTTCAGAGAGGCCTGTGAGACAACCGAGGAGCAAGGGGGGTCCCCGCACAACCTAAGAGCGGCAGACAGTCCCCAGCGAGGGGTGACGGGGTGGGGCGCACGGAGCACCCGGGTACTCCGAAAGCACCGCCCCGAGCCTTGGGAGCAGAGCACGGAAACCACACGGACCAGGGCAAGCAGCTGAGCTCCGAGGTCACGGGATCAAGGCCTGCCCACAAACCACAGGGGGTCGGGGACGCGGGGGCCCACGTCTGCCAACGCCCAGAGCCCGTGTGCCCGCACCTCTCCCGCACAGGTGGCTGCCAATGCCCCAGCCCTGCAGCGGTGGGCCGTGCCACCCCACCCCACCCCACCCCACCCCAAGCGTCCTCCTCAAGGGGGACCAGCACGCTCCTGGCTCAACACACTTCGGCTCATCACCAGCCATGACATTTTAACTCCTCGTTCATCCAGCTGGGTCGGACAGCACACATCGACGGGGAGAAAGGCCCCCAAACACCAGCGAAACATCACTGAGAGAGACAAGCAGGGCTTCAGGGGGCGCCCCCTGAGCCAGCAAGAGTCCAGGAAGGGGAAGCAACTCAGAGCTTGGGAGAGCCTGGGGCACGACTGCGAGGGGCGCAGACACCAGGCCAGGGAGCCCCTTCTGGGCTCCGGCCACTGCGGGGGCTGCAGCCTGGGCCAGGCGTCGGCCAGGAGTGCGCCCGCCCCTCTCTGCAGAGAGCTCCTCCTGAGCCTGCAGGCCTGGCGCCCCGCGTGGAGGTCTGGGCACATCGTGACGGTCCTCTGCCAGGCGGCCGAGGTCCGCAGGGACAGCCACCGAGACTGCAGTCCTCAAACCTCAGGAAGCAGACTCGTCTGGAGGCCCCCCCCCCCCCGCCCCGAGGAGTTCCCCTCCCAGCGGGCGAGCATGCGGGGCGCCCGAGAACCCACACTTCCGCCGAGTTCCCAGGAGCTGCTGACGCTGCGGGCCTGAGACCAGAGGCTCGAGCCCGCCGCACTGACACCGCCTGCTGTGGTCTGGAGCGGACCATAGGCAGCGTTTCCGAACGTGGTCCGAAGCACGCACCTGGCGATCTCCTTGTTCACTCTGGTCCTCATCTCGTCCTCCTCCACGGCAGTTGCCCAATCCGAACACCTGGACCGGGGCTTCGGGCCCTCAGGAGTGGTGAAGCTGCAGAGAGAGGGAAATGTCCCTTCAGGTGGGACACCGGGACCCAGCCTGAGGGAGTCTGGGGAGCATCGAGGGAGGGGGCGCTGCCCTCTCCCCCAGGGACCACCTGGCTGGCTGCGTCTGAGAAGCTGCTCTCTGGGCTTTGGGGGAGCGTGCTCTGGGGGGAGCGTGCGCTGGCCCACCTGGGGCCAGCGCGGGCCACACCATGAGGACAGAGTCCGTGGGGAGGCAGACGAGGGGTCGGCAAGGCCTCATCTGCACTGAGACGGAGCCTAAGACAGCGCATTCTCTTCTGTGCAGAAGGAGTTCATTTTCTGGCTCCTTAAGGACGTCAGAGGACACACTTCACGCTGAGCAGAGTGACCAGCACCGTGACCTGATGAACAACGGTGACGGGCTCCTTGCAGACGTGCAGGTGCTGACCCGGAACACGCCCCGTGACGGTTAAAACGGGGGGGTGGGGGGACAGGAACAGACTCGGGGGTCCTCGCTGCATTAGGACTCCGTCCAAGGGGAAAGGCGACCCCCGGGGCGGGTGCCACGGAACCAAGGAGCTCGGCTGCACCCAGAGCTCAAGGACACCATTCGTCGAGATTAGGCAGTTTGAACACACAAGGCCCGATGCCAAGAACCGCGGCCGTTAGAGTCGCTGGTCGGTCCAGGTCCAGGTTCGACGTCAGCTTACGTTTTCACGATAAGCAGCTCTGTATGCCCTAGGTGCCCGCCCATGACGCACTTTGGAAACACAGTAGCGAGTGATCCATCCCTTCATGAAGCTCTCCTTTCTTCTCTGGCTGCCCCGCCCAGACTCCCAAATTGGATTTCCAAAAGTAACTTTCCAAAGTCTGAAAACAGTTGGCAGAGTGGGAGCCCTAATCAACGACCTCAAAGCGAGACGGACTCTGTGGCCGTGTCAGGGATGCAGAGACGCAGGCTGGGCCATCGGCTGGACGCAGGCAACCCCGCTCACTGGCTGGTCGCGAGGCTCAGGTCTGGGTCTCCTGAACGTCCCATAGGTGCTTACAAGTGACCTGCTGCTGCATCTCCCACTCGGTAACGTAACAGACTCCCTTTCGTGGCGCTAAAACCGTCTCTTAGAGGAGGCAGGAGACACTCACTGGGTTCCACCCGCAGACGGGAGTGCTCCCGGGGAAAGCACTCCAGCGGAACCAAGCCTGCACCCTGTGACCTGGGAGCACGTGCGGCTGGCCCCGGGCCAGGCCCCGCCCGCAGGCCCCGCCCTGGTTGCCCGACAGGGGGCTGCGGAGAACAGCGTCAGGCCAGGCAGAGCCGAGCAGCAGGGGAAAGGGCAGCAGCAGGGGAAAGGGCGGAGGACTCGAGCCTTCCCACCGCACCGGAAGGGGAAGGGGAAGCGGAAGGAGGCCCGAGTGGCTGGCTGGTGAGCCAGTGGGGAGCCTGTGGGGACACACCTCTCCTCCTCACCCGAGGGAGCCCACGGTGCTCCGGGGCCCCAGGGCTGGATCCCACCGGTGCCGCCGCCCCGGTCTTCAGTCTTCCCATCCAGCCCAAGGCCCTGCGGGGTCCCTCCTAGCTCACCTGTCCGCTCTACAAGCCTCACCTTTGAGACTCACGGGAGCGGCCTCCCGCCACTCTCGGATCCCATTAGCTCCCGACGTCATCCGCGCTCCCGGCACCTTCGCAGCCTGACCCCCCCACCCTTCCCCAGGCCAGGCCCAACCCGGCCAACGACGGAGCTGCTCAGCCCCGAAACCGCGGGGCCTCCCTGAGCCCAAGTCCCGGGCACGCCCTCGGAGTCCGGCCTCCAGCCTCCCCTGCGCTCGTTCCCCCGTGCTTCTGCTTAGTCTCCCAGCGCCCACGGCCTCCGCGCGGCCGCAGCCCGCCGGCAGGACAAAGGCCTCGGCGCCTGACGCTCCCAGGGAGCGCAGAGCCAGCGCCGCCGGCCACGGGCGGCCCGCGGCCCCCCTCACCCCGCGCCGGCCACGGGCAAGACAAAAGAGGAACCTCGGCCGGCACGAGTCCCGACCTCGCTCCAGCGCGCCGCCGGGCCTAGGAAACACGCGCATCCCGCAAAGAGCTCCCGGGAGAGAGGAGCGCTCGGCTGCCACCTCGGCGGCCCCGACACTACAGCTCCCAAGCCGGCGCCCGCCCAGCTGCCCGGGAACACAAAGGGGCGGCCGCCCGAGGTGCTGACACCTTCCACGGGGCCCCTCCCGGGACCCTCAAGGGCCGCGCCGTCGCGCGGGGCGGCACCGGCGCCTGACACCCCGGCCACCCCGCCGCCCGCGCCTGCTGCCCCGAGTGCGCGCGGGGCCCACCTGTCGGGTCTGCGGTCGTCCGCCGGCTTCGCGGGGCCCTCGGCGTCCTCGGACGCCCCGTGCGGGCCGTCGGCTCTGCGCTTGCGCCCGAGGCTCCATCTCGCTGGCGGCGGCGGGCTGCGGGCGAGAGGCCGCGTCAGGGCGGGCGAGCCGGACCGCGCCCCCCGCCGCCCCGCGCCCCGGTCTGGTCCGCCCACAGCGCGCGGCCCGTCCTCACCTGGCGTCGCGGTCGCAGCGGCTCCGGTACCTGGGGGGGCTTCGCGGGCTGCAGGCCATTTCCGAGGAGCGGCAGCCGGCGCGTCTTCTCCCGCGGCGCAGACACACTGAGCGCCCCGCCCCCAACCGCCTTTATCCACCCCGCCCCGCCCCGCGCCGCGCAGTCCCCGCGCCCCGCGGACGAGACCAACGGGCCGCGGGGGGGAGCCCGCTCGGACGCGCGCCGCGCAGGCGGCCTAGGACCGCAGGAGACGCGAAGCCGCGGTTCGGACGCCGCTGGCTGCAGGCGGGCAGACGCCGTGGGGCTGACTGAGCACGTGACCCAGAAAAAAAATCGCCCCTCGTCGTGGAGGCGCCCGCAGCCCTCGGACGCTGATTGGACGCTCCTTCGCGGGCAGGGCGGGGCACTGGCGGGAGATTCGGGAGCGCGCGACGCGGACGCTGGCGGGGAGGCCAGAGGCTCGGCCCTTCCATTGGCCCAGGCCCTGGCGAGGGCTGTCTCCGATTGGTCCACCAGGCGGCGGCGTTCCACGCGCTGGCGGGAATAGGAACCCGGAAGGGGCGGTGGCGGGGACGCGCGAAAAGCCTGTCTTCACCCCTCGCACGTCTGCGGAAACTCGTGAGCCGGGACGGCTGCCGGCGCCGCGCATCGTCAGGCCCCACCTCCCAGCACCGCTCCCTCCGCCGCTCCCCGCGCTCAGCCCGCCCCGCCCCGCCCCGCGCAGCCGAGCCGCGGCCTGGAGGAGACCCCGGGTGGAAAGAGACCTCGGATTCTGGACGCAGAAAAGTCGAGTTTTCTAATTTGTTCCTCACCGATTGGGGAGAGAGCGCGAGACAGCGACTTGTACGCGCCCCGACGGGGGGTCGAACCCTCAACCCTGGCGAGCCAGGGCGACGCTCTAGCCCGCCGAGCCGCCCGGCCAGGGCTTACAGTGCCCCTCCCCTAAAACTATTTCGGGTCCGGCAGCGGGAGTTGGGGAACTCGCCCCCTCCCACCCCCGAGCCTGGGCAGCAGGCCCTGGGCCCCCCAGGCCACCCTCCAGGATTTCGCAAGAGCAGGAGGAGGCCTGCGCCCTCGGGCCACCAGTGTCCCGGGTTGACCTCAGCCCCCACCCCCCAGTCCCCGGGGCCCAGGCCACCGCCCCTCCAACCCGAACGCCGGCCGGGACCACTGGGCCCGCCCCCCTAGCCGCTCTGGAAATGGGCTTCGCAGACCTGCACCCCAGCAGGAAAGCGGAGCGGAGGTCCTCCGGGGAGGCCGCCCCCTTCCTCCTCCTCCTCCTCCTCCTGGACGCAACCCCCACACTGAAGTGGGCACACTTTTAGGGCGGCTTCTCCTCGCCTGCCACCAAAGCTTGAATAGCAGGAAAAACAGTCCACTCGGAGAAAGTGCGTTTAACCTCCGGCTAAGGTTTTATTGAAGGCTGGGTCACTTAACTACAACAGACTTATCTTTATAAAACTAGGTCGGTTCCTCTTGTAGAAAAAACGCCCCGCACTGGCCCTCCCCAGGCAGCACCTGGAACTCCGCACCGGGCTGGGAGTGGCTCCCGGGGGCCTCTACTGCCTTCACCTGCTGCGCACTCCAAGGGCCCACACATTCTCCACCCACAAGTCCCTGGGGTTCAGCATGGCCCTGGGTGCGCTGGACCAGCTGGGTGCATCGCCTCTGCTTAAAGGGGCCAGTTTGAGGGGGGCTTGCGAGTCACGAGTCTGAGGGCTCCAGCGGCCATGCCGTCTGAGCGGGGCCCTGGCAGTGCCCCCACTCCCGCACTGCCAGAGCTCCGGGAGACACCACTCGGTGCCTTGGCTGCTGGGCATGTCCCCTGCTGACCCGGATGGGCCCCGTGGGCTGTGGCCAGTCCCTGCTGCATCCTGACAAGTTCATGTAAGGCAGGATGTCACTGTGGCACTCCGTCTTCAGCTCCCCGCCTCACCAGCCAGGAATCTAGAGCTCGGCTCTTCCCTGCACTCTTGGGGGCAACAGAAGGCATACAGGCAGTGACCCTCCAGGGGACGAGTGGCCCTGGGAGCACACAGCTAAGGGACAGGCGCCTGAAAGCAGCCAGTGCCTTGCCTGGCCCCTGATGGGAAGCTGAGTCCCTGGGGGCCAGGAGCAAGTAGGGCCCCTCCATCCAGGAGCAGCCACCAGGAAGCCCTGGGTGGTGCTGTCACCACGCAGTGGCACCCTGGGTCTCCCCTCCACTGCCAGGCTCTGCCCCAGCTCCGCAGAGCAGCCTCCGTGGGGCCAGCAGCCAGCGTGGGGACGGTAGCAGAACTGACCACAACCCGTCTCGGGTGAATCTGTGTCTGGCATGTAACCAAGGGGCAGATGTGCTCCATAAAATTAAGGCAAGTGGCCCGGGTCAGGGCCGTCTGGGACAGGCGCCAGTCTCTCCCAAAAGCAGCTCAAGGGGCCGGAACACCTGGGCAATGGGCCCACGCTGTATTCTGTGACCTGCACTGCCCGGACCCAGAGGGGTGGGAAATGAAGGCGGCAGGCCCGAAAGACCCATCCCCCGCCCCCACCCCAACTCGGGCAGAGAACTTCCTTTCTTAAAAAAAGCCCTTGTCCTTCTGCCACTGGGTAAGGAGCCCTGGGCCTGGAGGCCTGGCCGCTCCCCGAGGCAGCAGTGGAAGCCCTGGCAGGGCTGGCAGGACCCCCACGGCCACTCCCTCACCCTGGCCCAGCCGACTCAGCGCACGGCACACACGTCCAGGATGCAGAAGCGTGCACGGCAGGTGGGGCAGGGCACACGGCTGGCCAGCCAGGTGTCAGGGCGCTGCGGGTCCTGGCGGCTGGCAAACCACTTGCCCATGCAGGTGAGACACCACATGGGGCGGCAGTAGCACTGCTGGCACTCGCCCTCGGCCGCCTCCTGGCAGGTCTTCACCAGCTTCACGCTGGCACGCGTCTGCATGCAGCCGATGCACGCCTCCAGCTCCTACGGGTAGCCCAAGGAGGTCACGGGAGGCCACCGGACACCCCGAGGGGTCCCCCACTGCACCCCGGGGACCTGGTCCATGGGGGCCCAGCAGGAGGAACCCACCCACCACCCCGCCCCCCAGCCCCCCACCTGGCTGCTGGGGACAGCATAGGCCGGGTTGACCTCCACCAGGGAGGCGAACGTCTCCAGGAACAGGTCGCCCAGGCTCTGGCGGATGACCACGTTGGCCGCTCGGAGGATGGGCGCCCGGATCTTCTCGCACAGCTCGCCGTACTCCGTGGAGTTCAGCCTGCACGAGGAGGGGCTGCTGAGCTGGGGCCCCTGGGCCCTGCGGGGCAGGACCCTGCTCCCCCGCGCCCTGGCGAGAGCCCTGGGACGGGCATCAGGGAGGCCAAGACTGCACCCTGCGGGGACCAGGGTGCCCACAAACAAACAGAACGTGGAGGCTGCAGGCACAGCCCTGCTGCCCAGTGAAAACCAGCCCGCAAAGATGGCTGCGAGGCCAGAGCCAACAGACCCAGTGCCTGGCCTCTGCAGGTTCAGGAGCAAGGTGTGTCCCAGCAGGGGCCCAGCAGACCAGTGTGGCCTGAACGAGATGGGAGGACCTCAGCTCCAGCCTGAGCCTCAGAGGTGAGGCAGCCACCCAGCCTCTGTCCTGTCCAGCCCCCGCAGGTCCCAGTGAGCTCCCCTGAGAAAGGGGAGAAGGCAGCTCAGAGGACACGGCGTGGATAAAGGGGAAGCGCAGGGGGGGTGCCCATGGGGCGGGAAGGGAGCAGAGGGCCAGGGAAGAGGCCTGAGGCAGGTGACAGGGGCCCTGAGCGGAAGTCACACCGGAGGGGCCACTCCCACCCGTCAGCACCTCCCAGAGGGACACCGAGACCGGAACCAGGGGCCAGCTGGGCACGAGGCCCGGTGGAGCTCCAGCCCCGGCCCACCGAGGCCCACCTACCGGATGTCGAAGGCCTGCACCTCGGGGCTGCTGCTGGCCACACGGATGGTGAGGAGCTGCACGGGCAAGTTTGAGTCCGGCGAGAGCTCGTGCTGCTGCGACTCCGTGACAGTCAGGTGCACGTCCTGCTGCTGGGCCACGTGTACGCGGTACGTGGTCACCTTCATCACCCACGTGTCTGTCACGATCACGCGGGCGCCCGGTGCCCCTGTGGCAAACTTGTCAATCCTCCGGAACTCGGTGTTGACGGAGGAGGCAACGGCCTGCCAGCCCGACTGCGGGAGGGCGTACAGGGCCAAGGAGCGGGCCAGGGGGTGGCGGGCCCACCCATCCCGGTGCCAGTAGTAGATCAGGGTGCCGGCAACGGTGGGCAGGAGCACCGCCAGCAGGAAGAAGAGCCGCCAGGCCTCTGGGGCCTGGCTGGGAGGGAAGAGCTGTTTTTCCGAGGCTGCGAAGCACATGCCCACATAGTAGCCTGCAAAGGACAGGGCGGCCTCAGTGGAGGTCGGGCCGCCCGGCCTCCGTCCTCCCGGTGGGGCCCACTGACAGCCACACTACTGTCAAGGGGGCCCTGACCAGGTCACTTCCTGTGAGCTCACATGGAACCACTTCCTCTCACACCAACCCTAGGACTGACCCTCTGCCCCAGTCAGAGCCCCAGGCCAGATGGGTCCTGGCCCAGCCCGTGCCCACGGCAACAACTCCGAAGGCGAGAGAAGAGTGTCTTTAACTCGCCGCTGCAGTTGGCGCCTGTGAGCACTGAAACCCAGCAAAACCCAGGAAAGGCGAAAACAAATGCAAGGCTTGGTGCCGCCCAGCACAGATTGCCCCACCCCCTGAGGAGACAGATCTGAGGGAGGCCCGCCCTAGCTGGGAGGTCACAGGTCACGCGCCAGACACGCCAGGCCCCCTGAGGGCCAGCCCGCTCGCTGAAAGGAACGAGGCAGGTGCGAGGCAGGTGCGAAGGGCTGCAATGGCAGGCCTGCAGTGGCGAAGCTAAGAGCAAACACCTGCGCTGGTCCCACTGCGACATCTCGGGGTGCCCTGTCGTGCGGCAGTGGACACTCTGGCTGTAAAGGCTCCGAGCAGTCCCACACAAATGGTAACAAGAACCGGAAACTGGGCCCTGAGCCTGACCCCGGGATGGGCTTCACCAGCATTTCAACCGTCCTCGGACGGGAGGGGGCGGGTGGAGAAGGCAAAGAGAGTGAGAAGTACAAAGTGGCAGTTCTGGCGCCGGTCCGTGTGGCTCACTGGGTTGGCCGTCATCCCGAAAAGCTAAGGGTTGTGGGTTCAGTCCCCGGTTGGGGCGCATGAGGCAACCAACCAACGTTTCTCTCTTGCATGGATGTTTCTCTCCCTCTCTTTATCCGTCCCTTCCCCTCTCTCTAAAAATAAATAAGTAAAATCTTAAATAAAACGGGTAGTTACAGAACAGTCAAGGGAGCCCTGACCAGGTGGCTCAGTTGGTTGGAGCATCACGTCATACACCAGAAGGCGGAGGGTTCGATTCCCGGTCAGGGCACATGCCTGGGTTCGATCCCCTGTTGTAGTTGTAAATGGGAGGCAACCAATCGATGTTTCTCTCCCAGGTCAATGTTTTCTCTCTCTCTAAGAATCAATACACATATCCTTGAGTGAGGATTTAAAAAAAAAAGGACAGGGGAACTTAAAGCACGCAGCACAGAGAGTGGAGTCGGTAACGTTCTATCAACTACGTGTGGTGCCAGGTGGGAGCTGGACTCACACGGTGACCACTTCTTACGGTCTGTGTCCGATCACTGGGTCATATAGCTGAAACTACTATTGTACACCAACGGTAGTTGAGAAATAAAAAAATGTTAAGACACGGTCCACTAACCCTTCCAGGTGTGGCCTCCTTGAATCCCTCCACCCCCAGGAGTTCCGGTTTCCCACAGACAGCCCCCATGCACTTCCGGCCTGGGGTGGGGGGGCCCTCCCTCCCGGCTGCTCTCCACACCCACCAGGGCTGCTGCTTCCGGCTGCCGGCTGCCAACCCCTCCCTGGGTACACAGGGCTGTGGGCAGGCAACAGCCACCTGCTGCCCCAAGCCTGATTCTGCCCCCAAGTCCTCCAGAGACACCTGCCTGGCACCCCACTCATCAGCCTGTACTCCGGCCAATCAATCATCGGACAGCCTCGCCCCCCAGAGGCCCTCCAGCACCGGGGTCACTGCCCAGTACAGCCCCTGGGCACGGTGGGAGCGTCCTGGCCACATACAGGCTTTCCCAGGGGTGGTATCACCCTTATCTGCCTGCCTTTCCCACACCCACCTTCCAAGGCCTGGGCCAAGGGCACCTCCCCTCTCGGTTGGGATCTGTTAACTTACGCCCCTCTCCTGGGAACCGCCACCCACAGGACTGTGCGCGATCCGCACCAGCTGGGCGAAGCATCGCCTCTCCCCAGGGCCCTGAGCCTGCGTCTCCGCCACCTACAAACGACCAGCTGCCGCCAGTACGAAACACATGGGCGGCTGGCCAGCAGCCTCGGCTCTCGGGGAGACGGGGAATCCCAGAACCCTCCCTCGACTCTTCCCCAGAGAGAGCGGTCCCGCGGCCCGGCCACCTCTAGGACCCCAAAGTTCCACTGCGAGCCCCGGCCGGGCCGACCACTTCCGCCTAGCAGACAGGGGGACACCGGCCGGGAGGGCGGGGGCCTCACCCAGGGGCAGCAGGGAGTGGCAGAACAGCGTGGCGGCCGTGCGGCGCTGATGGTAGGGCACGAAGGCGGCGTCCTCGCTGCCCAGCCAGCCGGACAGCAGGTTCTGCACCGTGAGCCCCGCCGAGTGGAACTCGGTGGGCGTGAACACGAAGCAAACGGCAAACACCAGATAGGCTAGAGTGAAGGTGACCTCGGGACTGTCCATCGTGCCGCCGCCGCCGCCGCCGCCCACGGCACGGAGAACGGGCCCCAGCGTCCCGGTCAGCCAGGCGCCGGTACGGCGCGGGGTGCCCTGGGAGATGGAGTCCCCCCACAGGCCGGCGAGAGGCATTCTGGGAAGTGGAGTTCTCGCACCCCGGACAGAGCCCGAAATCGTGAGCCGCCCGTCAGTCCTCGCGAGTGTTTGGGTCCCGTTCAAGACCCTCCTAGAAGGCGGTGCTGCACCTGGTCCCATTTTACAGCTGGGGAAGCTGAGACTCTCGGGCGAGCGGCCCTCAGGCTCCAGCCTCTCCGCGCAGTACAGTCGCACTGGAAACGGAGCCCGAGGTCCCCGGCCGGCGGAGAACCCTGCAGTCACCGCCCGGCCGCGAGCAGCCCTGCCCCTTCACGTGCTGTGTTAGAAACGGCCCCCAAAGACTTCCGGCTCCGGCCGCAGCCAGTGCGCCCCTCATGCCGGAAGCACACCCTCGGGCGCGCTGGAGGGGCGTGGCCTGCCGGCACCTCCTCCTATTGGCTGCCGGCTCCCCGTGCGTCCCGGCCGCGCGCTGATTGGCTGCCCGCGCCAAACGTCGGTATTTGAATCGGTGGCGGGCGGGCTGACTCCGGGACTCGGCGCCTCCCGCTCCATCCTCGACTACGCGCGGCGGCCGGCAGGTAAGGCGGCGGGCTCCCAGGCTGGGGCCTGCGTACTAGGCTGTGGCCCCTCCGACGGCAGATGGGCGCCGCCCGACGTCTGTCCTTAACGCGAGCCGCCCCTCCCCCTGGCTCCTCCTCGGTGGCTGCTGCTGGCACCGCCCCTCCTCCCCGAGCCCGCTTTCCGTTCTATCCGCCGGCCTCCCGGGCTCCTCCGTTTCTCGGCCGTCCCCCAGGTCCGTTCGTCTGTCGTGCGCGGACCTCGGGCCTCCCCCTTGGTCCCCCGAGACCTCACCCAGTCCCAAATCCTACACATAGTTGCTACTGGCAACGGCACGTCTCCGCCCCGCCCCCAGCCCCCAGCCGACGCCCCTGGACCCGCCTCCTCACTTGGGGGCCCCTCCACCTGGGAGCCCTACCCCATCACCGGCTCCAGCTGCACCGGGCGCGACACCTGGGCTCACACCCTCCCCACCCACCCACCGCAGCGCGCAGGCAGCCTCTGCTGGCAAGCCCCTCCCATAGCCCCTGTCGCCGGAGGAGCCCAGCCTTACGGAAGCCACCAGCCCTGTGCTGCTCTCTCCCCAGGCAGGGAACTGCAGGAAGCGGCCCCGGCCCCTTTTACCCAGTTGCTCAGGCCAGAAAGCTGAATCACCCTTGCCTTGTCTTTCCTGCTTCAGCACCGAGCGTAGTGGCCTGCTGGCCAAGCCATGGCTGGCTTCTGTTCCTGCTGCTGCAGGAGCCATCCACTCCCTGCCCCCAAGCCCTCCGAGCCACCTTGTCCTGCTCCCTGCCCCCAAACTTTCTTTCCAGGCCACCCTTGTTCCCCCTGCCCCAGCCACCCTGGCCTTGCCCTTCCAGCCACAGCCCCCAGGGGCCCCACACCCCCAGCAGGAACCCTGGTGCCCCCCAGGCAGGTCGAGCCCAGTGCTCTGGCAGCTTCTAGATTGAGAATGTCAAATCAGTGACCTTGCCAAAGACCGTGGGAAGGAAGAATGTGCTGCCCTAAAACCTTCTGGGCCTGACCAGAGGCCCCTGGGGTTTCAGAGACTCCAGCCCTGAGCTCCAAGCTCCTCAACTCCCTGCCTGCTCACCTGGCACCTCGCTGCTGGTCTCCCGCTCCAGCCTCTCTGGGCCCCACTCTCCAGCGCCGCTGCGCCTCTCTGTCCTCCATGCCTCTCTGTCCTCCACTACTCGGCCACCTCCTCCAGCCGAGGCCCACGGGCAGGAGCAGGCTTCCTCCACCCCCAGTTTCCTCCCAGGCCGGCACTAACCTGTCCGCCGACTCTCACCCACAGAGGTTTTGAGTGAGAACCCAGCACTACCCCCTCGCTGAAGCCTCCACTAGCTGTTGTCCTGGGAGGCGGAGGCCCCCCAGCCCCGTGGAGGAGTCCCAGTCCCCTGAAGTCGGACGGGGACTGCCTGCCGAAGGACACTGCCTGAGGCGTGGCGCGACCCTCCGTGCGGGGGCAGCTCTCGCTGTCGCCTCTGTTCCCCCGGGCAGTGCGGCCCTCACAGTGACGCAAACCGCCTGCTTCTCCAGAATGAGTCTGCTGATCTTCAATGACGAAAATGCCACTGGTGACAGGAGTGCAGAAAGCTGCGACTTCCTGTTTTTGCCACCGGAACTCAGCGGAAGATCGCCCGTTCTCCGCCTGTCACAGAAGGAGAATGTGCCGCCCAAGGGCACGGCCAAAGCGGTGAAGGTGAGTGCGTTTCGCCCACCCGAGCAAGAGTGACCCCATGTCGCACCTCCGGTCGCCCTGGAGCCCGCCCTCCTGCTGACTGAGCTGCGCTGGCGGGGCCCAGCCGGGTGTCACCGGTGTAGTGGTGGGGACCTGAATTATTAAACAGGTGCTCTGCTCCTCCCTCCCCGACAGGTGACCTTTCAGACGCCTCTACGGGACCCACAGACGCACAGGATCCTGAGCCCCGGCGTGAGCAGCAGACCGGACGCTGGCCCCGCTCTGGGTGACACCGCCGGGTCAGAGAACGCTCCTCAGGTCCGGACCCAAAAAGAGAAGTAAGTGTCGGTGCTTTTGTCATCCTGCATTTGGTGACGTCTCTGACAGACTTGGCAGGAGAGCCGTGTGGTGCTCCCGGCCACCCCACTTGGGTTTCTCCTGGCCGGCGCTCTGAGCTCGTGCAGGAGGGGCCCGCCAGGGCCCGTGGCACTGCCTTTCGTTTCTCCCTCCCCCCCTTCCCTTCTCTAGAAATAAGTAAATGATTTTTTAAACCTGCTATCTCTTTAAAAAAAAACTTTTTAATTGATTCTAAAACAAGGGAGAGAGAGGGAGAGAAACAATGTGAGGAACAGCAATCAGTTGCCTCTTGCACCGCAACTGGGGACCTGGCCCGCAACCCAGGCGCGTGCCCCGACCGGGAATCGAACCAGCGACCTTTCGCTCTGCGGGATGACACCCAACCCTGAGCACACCAGCCAGGGCTGGAACTTTTTTCTCTCTTCAAGAGATTTCAGACGTACAGAGAAAGGCATTTGAGTAAAACACCACTGATGGACCCTCCGTCCAGCTTGAGCAAAACGTCTGGTGTGCATGCCCGAGGCCCTGCGGGGGCTTCTCTCCCCAGGTCTCCTTGTTACTTTTCAACTTCACTTTGTACTTTTATGTTTGAAATTCAGCTGAAAGAGATGAGAGCAACTGGGGTGCTGTTCTCATACAGCAACCCCACGTCAGCAGGGAGACTGGTGGCCCAGATGCCGCCTCCTGGCTGGGGGGCCTGCCCTGCCTCAAGGGCCCCAGAGTGGGAGGGGCGGGTTGGGAGAGGACCCGGCAAGGCACCCTGGGAGCTGCTGAGGGCAGCCCCCTGGCCCCGCCGCCCTCTCCTTAGTGCAAACATGGCCCTCGACTGCCCTGACTGTCCTCACCGCGGAGCTAGGGGTCCCGACCGGAAGGGCGAGAGGCCAGCGCAGAAAACCTCACCTGTGAATGTCTGCCTCTCGCATTTCCGCTGTCCCTTGGTGGCCCGTGTGTCCCCAGCTGGCCCTCCAGCAGTGACTTAGGGGGACAGGCTCGGGAAAGCTCATCCTGAGGACGGGGTTCACCGAACGCCCTTTATCTTCTGTCGTCAGCCAGTGTTTTCGGTGTAGACTAAAGTCTCCTCACAAAGCCGCGGGCTCGTTAGTGTTGACTAGGTGTGTTTCCAAAAGCCAACAGCTCACCCGGGAAGCGGACCCCACGACGACAGATGGGATTCCGCAGAGCCCAGCAGGGGCGGGCGCCCCCTGGCCTCCAGAGGACGTGAGACCAGCCTCCGAGGACAGGCACTGCAGCAGGCCCGCCGCCGCCACCGCCCCCCAGACCCGGCCGGGCCTCTTGGGCTGTCCCCAGGCCCCTGCAAGTCTCGGAAATTCGATGGCATCTCCACAAGGAATGTCTGACGGACCCGAGCCGGGCTTGGAGGAGAACGTTAGTTCTTATTCCCTAGACACAACCATTACGTCCGCCTCTGAAGTTCTAGAAGATCCTGCCGAGGTCGCATCCGCAGACAGAACACAGGGCGCTCACAGAACCACAGGAGAATCCCCCAGCGGACCCCTGGCCCCCTCGGCCGGGGCCGCTCTGCTCCCTGGCACTCACCCCGCAGTGGCCCTCGGAGAGGACCTCCTCCCAGGCCTGCCTGGGCCCCCCGCCGGCCCTGAGGACACCCCTGGCCCTGAGGACACCGCCCCAGCGGGCCCTCTGCAGGCTGGAGGGGCCACGGCCCCAAGTCCTCGGAAGGAGGAAGCCAGTGGCCCAATGGCCAGCTCATCAAGGAATGGGCCCATAAGGCTAGAATTTGACTTTTCTGACGATGCCCCCGGCAAAAGGCCCCCTCCACCGAGGACCCTGGGGGAGAGACCAGCAGCGACGCAGGACAAGGCCCCCCAGGAGGTGGACGCGGCTCCTGCTCCTCCCCCTCAGGGGTCGTACAGCCTGGACTGGGACAAGCTGGAGGACCCGAACTTCAACCCATTTGGAGGCGGCGGAGAGGCCTGGCCCCCAGCGTGCCCCTGGAGCGAGCCGGCAGGGCCCGCGGCCGCAGAGGACGCCCCTCCAAGCCAGTGAGTGAGGGGGGCGTTGGCGTAGCTGGCCCATGGTGCGTGCGGGAGGACCCGGGCCCACAAATGCCACTCACTCGCCCCTGAGAAGGGGCCACAGGGCAGGGGGCTCTTGTGCAAGAGCAGGGCTGGCCCTGCTAGGTCCCCACCGCAGAGAGGTGCCTGGAGAGGAAACCAGGGCTTCGGGCTGCCAGCGGCTGCGCGGGTGGTCCCCGAGGCTCCAGTCCCCGTGTGCATGCCCCTCGAGCTGCCACTGCCCTGGGCACAGCTGCTGGGTGGCTGCCAAGCGCTGGGTCCTAGGGAAGCTTACCCAGTGCCCAGCACTCCCACTTGCACGCAGACCCCTAACCACCCCCAGCCGCCCCCGGTCCTGGCATCCTGGTACTGCCCAGGGAGGCTGCCCTCGCCCCCTCTGTTCCTCGACCCGTTTTCTGTAAAAAGGACAAACGAACCTCAGGGCCACTGCCCATCGGGTGGAAAAGCCCTCGGAGCCTGCTCGCACGCCCTCCTCCTGGGCTTGGGGGCCCGCGCAGGGGCGGGTGGGCTTCGCCTGGCCCTCTGGGTGAGGGTGCCCGGGGCAGGGGTGGCTCGGAGCCCGGGGCGGGCAGCACAGCCCTGTTGACCTGTCTCTTCAGGCAGGTGCCTCCAGCCTCCGCAGAGGGCACGCCCGTGGCACAGACCGCAGCGGGGGCCTCGGGAGCGGCGGGCGAGGTACGAGTGTGTGTGTGTGCGCGTCCGAGTGTGAGCGCGTCCGAGTGTGAGCCTGTCCGAGTGTGAGCCCGTCTCGGCACCGCCGTCACGGTTGGCGCGCTGTCATAAAGCAGGGCAAGGCCGGTGGGAACCGGGCGGGACACAGCCCTGCCCCACCCCCTCGTCCCAACCAGACCGGGCGAGGCTGGGGACCCCCGGGACCCTCGACTTTGTGAGATGCGCAGATGGAGCCATGCCGGTGACCGTCACCCCCCCCCCCCTTCCAGGAGGGCATCCCGACTTCTCCAGTGGCAGCGGCCTCCCCCAGCGGTCCGGGCCGCGAGCCCCCAGTCTCACCAGCGGGCCCGGCGTCCCCAGCTCCGCAGGGGCCAGAGCCCGCCCCGGACCCCAGCGAGGAGCAGTTCCGGGACCCGGCGGAGGGTACGTCGTCCCGGGCCGTCACCCGTCCTCCTGCCGTCAGCTCTGGCAGCCCGTGTGCTGAGCCGTGTGTGTGGGCAGCTCGGCGGTGCAAGGGGGCAGCCGGGGGCGAAGGGCTGCTGGGGGTGGCCGGCGCCGGCACGTGCAGGGCGGCGTGCAGAGGCGTGCGTGGGGCTGTGGCCGTCAGGAGCACGTGGACGCCTGGGCCTTGGGGGCTGTGGGAGATAAACTGGTCGGCAGACCAGGGTCAGGGTTCGCGGGCTCCGAGTCTGGCTTCCCGCTGAGCGTGCTGTCGGGCGGGCTGGGGGCGCTGGAGTCGCGACCCGAGCGCCGAGGGAGCTGCGGGCTGGCTCTGAGTCTCGGAGGAAGGGGGCGGTGGCGGCAGTGGCGCTGACGCACTCCCCTCAGTTCTAGGCACGGGGGCCGACGTGGACTACCTGGAGCAGTTCGGGGCCACCCTGGTGAGAGCCCGCCCCCGCCGCGGCCGTCCCTGGGGGCGTCGGGGGGGGGCAGCGTTCCCAGAGCGGCATGTGCCTCGGCCACCCCTCGGCGGCTGGGCCCCTTCCTGCCCGGGCCCCGGGGGGTGGGGGCCGGCTGGGGGGTGGGACACGAGAGCACAGCACGCTGCTGCGCCGGGCCGGGGCCACCTCACGGGCCCTGGGGCCGCCTCACGGGCAGGGCCGTCGTCCTCGGGGGACGGGGACCCTGCTGACGCGCCTGCCCCTTCAGTTCAAGGAGTCGGCCCTGAGGAAGCAGTCCTTGTACCTCAAGTTCGACCCGCTCCTGAGGGACAGTCCTCGCAGACCGGCCCCCGGGGCCCCCGTGGCCCCGGACACGGACAGGTACGCCAGCCGTCTGTGGGGGCTCAGGTGCCAGGGACGTCTGGTCTGAGGGGCCGTCACGGCTCAGCTCCGAGCGGCAGGCTCTGCCCCTCAGGGGGTGGGGGGCGGTGCCACCTCAGGGGTGACTGGGGACAGGAAGGGTTGGGACAGTGATGGCAGCTGGGGCGCAGGGGGCGGGTCCTGGGGGGCCTGGGCCCAGCCCCTCTGGAGTGGAACAGCGCCCGCGCCTCTGCCCCAGGTCCAGCCCACAGAGCACCGACGGGCCGTCCTCAGGGAGCCCGCCCGAGGCCGGGCTGCTGGACCTCGACTTCCCCGCAGCGCCGGGCCTGCCCGTGAGTGTGCCGCCCTCTGCCCTGTGGGGACGCGCCGGTGGGGGGGCCCCCTCCTCGTCTCTGGTCGCCGCCTGGCTGTCCCGGAGCCCCCAGCCCCTCTGTTGCCCCCCAGGTGCTAGGCCCACCGCCGTGTGTGCTCGGGCCAGGGGCGCCCATCGTGGACCTGCTGCAGTACAGCCAGAGGGACCTGGATGCGGCGGTGAGCAGAGGCGCGGGAAGGGGGAGCCCGGGTGCTGGCCGCCCTGGTGCTGCTGTGGGGGCTGGGGGTGTGCACTCGGCAGGGCCATGTCCCACCCTGGCCTCCTGGCCCCGTGTCCCTGCCCTGCTCCGAGTTGGCCCCGGGGCCAGTGGGACCCTGGGGCACCCCTGCCCTCAAGGGGAGCTGGCCAGGCTCTGACACACGACGCCCCCGAGCCTGGGCCCTCGACGTCCCTGCCGGCCCAGCCTGCTGCCGTCCAGCGGGCGAGGCGCCGGGGTGTGGTCTGTGCAGGTGGAGGTGGTGCGGAAGGAGAACGAGCAGCTGCGGAGCCAGTGTCGGGAGCTGCAGGAGAAGAACCTGGAGATGGGGTGAGGCCCCAGGGCTGCCCGGCGGGGAGGGGCCCGGAGCCGCGCGGTGCTCACACACACCCTCCCTACCCCCCTCCCCCCCCCCCCAGGAAGGTCATGGACGGGTTCGAGAGCATCGTGTACCAGGCAATGGGTGAGCGCGGGCCCCTGGGCCCCCTGCTGCCGAAGAGCGGGGTGGGCAGGGCCTGCTCCCTTCCCCCATCCTACCGTCTCAGCCTCCCGCCCCCGGTCACCTGTGGCAGCCGCGGGGAGGCTGCCCCCCAACCCCATGCGCCCCCTCTTTTCAAGAGGAGGCTCAGAAGCAGAAGGAACTGGCCAAGGCTGAGACTGAGAAGGCTCTGAAGGAGAAGGACCAGCTGGCCTCGGACCTGAGCTCCATGGAGAAGTCCTTCTCAGACCTCTTCAAGCGCTTTGAGAAGCAGAAGGAGGCGATCGAAGGCTACCGGACGGTAGGGGCGCTGTGCCGTGCCCCGCTGCGTGTCCCGGCGGGCGGGGGGCGGTGACCGGTGACCAGGCCGCGCTGCCCCGTGTCCCCACCTCAGACCCGAGCCCATCGGGCTGGAGCCAGCCTTCCCCCCGACTCCTGGTCCCTCCGCACCTGGCCGGGCCTTGCCCTGCACCGGCCTGAGGCCAGGCTCTTCAGTGGGCGGGGGTGGGGGTGCCATGTGTCCGGGGAGGCCCGGGCAGGTGAGCAGAGGAACTGGAGGCAGGACCACAGGGGGCAGGGGGGGGTGCCCTGGTGACAGCAGGTGCTGACACACCAGCTGCTGCCTTCCGGAGGGGGGGCCTGGGCCCAGGCCAGCCCTGGTGGTGCTCTAGGTGGGGCTCTTGGGAGTCACGCGGAGGGCAACAGGGCGAGGGATGGCTCTGGGGCCAGGCAGGGCCCCGTGGGGGGCGCCAGCAGCCAGAGGGGCCGAGGGTCGGGCCTGGTGGTCAGGGACGGGAGCCTGGGCTGCGTGGGGAGGGCCTTTTCCAAGAGAGAACCAGGGTGCCCGCTCCCCCGAGCGGGGCCTGTCGGCAGTGACGCCCTCCTCCCTAAAGAACGAGGAGTCCCTGAAGAAGTGCGTGCAGGACTACATCGCCAGGATCGAGAAGGAAGGCCAGAGGTACCAAGCCCTGAAGGCCCATGCGGAGGAGAAACTGCGGCTGTGAGTGCGAGTGCGGGCCCCGCGGGCGGCGGGGGGAGGGCAGGGGCGGGGGAGGGGTGCTCAGGCCCCACCTGGTGCGTGCGCAGGGCCAGTGAGGAGATCGCCCAGGCCCGGAGCAAGGCCCAGGCGGAGGCGCTGGCCTTCCAGGCGAGCCTGCGGAAGGAGCAGATGCGCGTGCACTCACTGGAGAAGGCCGTGGAGCAGAAGGTGGGGCGCGCGGGGGGCCCGGGCGGGGGGGGGGGCCGGGGTGTGGGGCCCACAGCCCCGCCTGAGCCCTGGCAGACCCGGGGCTGGACGACGTCTCTCCCCAGACGAAGGAGAACGACGAGCTGACCCGCATCTGTGACGACCTCATCTCCAAGATGGAGAAGATCTGACGGCCGGCGCCTGCTCCGTGTCCCGGCCTCCCCGCCTCCTGTCTGTCTGTCTGTCTGTCTGTGTGTCTGTGTCTGTCCGTCAGAGGTTTCCCTGTTCTCCCTCCTCTCCTCACGTCAGCTCACTTTTAAACTAGATTGCTGTAAAAAGACTAAATAAAGTTTCCCTCGAGTTCACCGCTGCAGCCGCCTTGTCTTGACTAAAACCGAGGTTTCCAGCCTGGTCCGAGTCGGCCACGGCCGCTGCCGCCTGTGCCTCGGAGCTGCCAGCCGGGTGGGCGGCCTGCTCGGTCCCTGAGCCCAGGGCCGGACCCGGTGGACTGGAGTCTCCGAGTGAAAGAGCGAACGGGCAAGGGGCGGCGGGGCCGAGGGTCGACACCTGCACCGCCTGGCCCAGTCGAGTCCCCTGGCAAGGCCCGTGCCCCGGGGCTCACGGGGGACAGCTGGCTGCCACAGCTGAGGCGGGCTACCCCCGCTCCGCCCTGCCTGCAGAGCCCTGACCAGAGCGGGCGTCTGCGGCCTGTGGGTGGGGCTCTGTGAGCTCCCCCGCAAGGTCTCGGGACAGACACCTGGCCGCAGGGGGCATCGCGCCCACCCCCCAGCCCACTCCAGAGGAGCGTGTGGTACACACTGGACACCAGGGCCCTCCGGCCCCTCCCCACTGCCCGTGTGGTCCAGGGGCTGGGGCGCAGAGGGGCTGCACTGCAGGGTGGCGGTGGGGCCCCGGACAGGCGCAGTGGGGGTGTGGCCACCCCAGGAGCCCCTGGGGACAGGGCAGAGGCCTGGCCTGCGGCCCCCGGACACCAGGCACAGGCCACAGGCTGAGACGTGGCCCCCTGCTCTGAGCCACATGCTCCCTCCTCGGCCCCCGGGGCCGGCTGGAGGGCACAGGCCCCTGCATGCTGGCCCGGTGGGTGTGGGTGGCCAAGGGCTGTGGTGCTAACTGTTCCCAGGTGAGGCCTGTGGTGCTGGGCCCAGGGCTCCCTGTGCTCCTGGAGCAGGTTCCAGTGCAGGGAGCCAGCGCCCACCTGGGGGCGGCTCAGGCAGCGCTCCAGCTCAGGCTGGGGGGTGTGGAGAGCCCACCAGGGGGTACTTTCTCTCGTCAGCGGTGTCTGGTGGGGGTGGGGTGGGGGAGGGTTCCCCACGCAGAACGACGGCCAGGTCCTGCCCAGTCAGGTCTCCCTCCAGGGCCTGAGGGTAGGCAGCTGCAACACGCCTGTCCGCCACCAGGGGGCACTGCCGGCCACGGGCCGTGGTGTGGGGTCCGCACAGCACCTGGCGGTGGAGTCCTGACTCGGGAGCTGCGGGACAGGGCTCTGGTGACCCAGCAGGTGTCTGGGGCCCCACAGGTGAAGGGCACCTCTGTTCTCAGCATATTGGGGGGCAGGGACCCAGGGGCCGCTCTAGCCCCTGCTCCCCACGGGTGCCAGGGCTGTGGCCCGTCATCTGCTGGTCCCCACTGCAGCTCCTCTGGCCTCCTGGGACCCCGGCTGCCCCTCCAGCGCAGCCACGGGAGGTGCTCGCATGACCAGCCTCACACGTCCCTCCTGTGGTCACGGACCCACCTGCGCTGGCTCTGGCTCCAGGCGTGAGTGCCTGATGCCGCCCCCAGCCAGAGCTTCTCTGCTTAAAAGCCACCCCTGGGGGAGGGCTTCCCCTCCACCCAAACCAGCTGCAGCGGTGGACGGGGTCCACCTCTGCAGGGTGCTGCCCCTCCCGGCCGCAGGCCCAGCAGCCCACCCTGGCCCTGCGGCCTCCCTGTCCAGGGCTCTCATCCGACTGCTGGTGTCCTGCTCAGTTGGTCTCAGGGGTCTCGGCCCCTGGAAGGCACCCCTCCCAGAGCAGACGCGATGCCTTCAGCTTCACCGGGCCCTGGGGCGCTCGCCAGCTGTGGGGGTGTGGGCAATGGGTGTGGGCCCCCCAACCCAGGCCAGAACCCCCCTGCAAGTCCTGCTACTCAGAACAGGGCTCTGTCCCCTCCTCACCATGCTGGGCCCCTCCCTCAGCAGGCAGCCCCCCCCCAAACTGTGACCCCTTCCATGTATGCCCCACCCCGTATCAGCCGCACCCCGGCACCCCTCACACCGACCAGCCCCTGGACAAGAACCTCCCTCCCACGCACGGGGACCCCGTCCTCACCCCCATTCCTAGACACAAGTGGGGGGCAGTCCACCTGGGAGGAGCTCAGAGGCTGAGGAGCCCTCGGGGCCGGCTGAGGCTGGCTTCACAGGCTGGGAAATGGCCCAGTGACCCCTGGCTGGAGACAGGGGGGCAGGGCGCCTGGGGTCAGGGTGGGGGCGGGCGAGGGGCCAGTGGGGCCTGCGGCCCCAGGGCTCCGTCCGAGAGCTGCCCACGTGGCCTCGGGGCTGCCCCCTGCTGCAGAGTCAGGCTGCCCTGAGGGGGCCTGGAGGGGCACCCTCGCCGCCCATCTCAGCCTGTCTGGCCTCTGCAGCCACTCTGAGCACCGCCCAGCGCCCTGTCCCCCGCCGGGGCCTCTGGACCAGACCCCAGGACGCTGCCTGGCTGTGTGAAGGCCACAGGCCACTGGGCATCGTCCTGGGCCGGGAGTCCCTCTGGACAAAGGGGCCTTGTGCAGCTGAACGGGTGTTTACCCTGGAGCCTGAGTTGACTCGGGGCCGTGGGGCCGGGCGGGGGCCCTGGCACGGGCCGTCTGCGGGTAAACATGCCCCGAGCCGGGCCCTCGGCAGCGGGCCTGGACCCCGCACCCTGCACCCCCTGCCCCTCAACACCCCAGCGGCACGCGGCCGCCTGCCAGGCGGGGGGGACCATGGGGAGACGGGGAGGGGGCAGCTGTCCTGGGGGCCACCTCCGGGGGTCCCCATCTCTAAGCAGCGAGGCCTTGTGGTCAGAGCACCGGGGGTCCGCCCCCCAGGCTCAGGGCTACCCCCCTCCTGAGCACAGGAGGCCAAGCCCCTGCACCCAGAGGGGTGGGCCTGGGGGCCAGTCCCTGGGACCCAGACCGAGACCCCGCAGCACGACGGAACTTCTGCTTCCCCCCAGACCCACGTGTGGGAGCCACGGGCCACGGGGGCAGAGTGGGGAGCTGAGTGGGGCGGGGTGAGGCCCCGAGCGAGGCCCCGAGGGGGTCCATGCCGGGAAGGGGAGGCCGAGCGTCCCCCTCCGCTGCGTGAGGGCAGTGACGGCCCCCACCAAAAACCGAGCTGACCGCCACCCTGACCGCGGGCGTCCGGCCTCCAGCGCCACGCAGAATGACCGTCCACTGTCCGTGATGTTTTGTTACGGCAGGAAGTGCCTCTGGAGGGGGCCGCCATGTCCGAGTCGTAGTGACCCACTGCCCACCTATCCTCCGTGGCCCTCGGCCCGCAGGGCCTCAGCCCCCGCGCAGAAGCCCGGGCCTGTGGGCGCCACTGTCCCCACGGCCTGAGAGGGCCCGCCTGGGGTGGAGCGCCTGCTGGCGTCTCCCCGTGTTGTGCTCCGGTCAGGCCCCCCCTCCCTGCGCGGCCCACGGGTGCCCGGGGGATGCTGGGCACACATCCCCGGTGTCCCTGTGCAGGGCAGCCCACTCTGGAAGCAGGACAGCCGCCCACCCCACAGCCGTTGGGGCTGGAGGAGGCCAAAGAGTGGCGTCTCGACTCGGCCCAGGCTCCTGGGGGCAGTGTTAGGACCCGTGTGGGCATCCTGGCCCTGGCTCCTAGCGGCCTCCCATCCTCAGACCCCAGCCCCCCGGCCCCAGCTCTCCTGACCCCCAAGGGCTCCCCCAAATTCTGAGTCCCCAAGTGGCTAGGGCTGGGCTGGCTTTGCTGGGCTGGGAGGCCTGCAGGGGGCGCTGGTGAGCCGGCTGGAGCCTCTGGCCCCTCAGCCACCACCTGCGGAGGGTCCAGCGGAGACTCCTGCATGGGTGGGGGTGTCTCCCAGACAGCCGAGCTGCAGAGTTGAGGGACGGCCTCCACCCCAAGCTCGTGGGAGGCAGGCCTGGCCGGGGCAGACGTGCGGAGTAGGCGGGCAGGGCCCAGGCCTAGGGTCTGGGCAAGCCTAGGGTGGGACAGGGTCTGTGGCCGGGTCTGGGCCCCCCCTCCCAGGCCCTATCGGGGTGGACACTGCACCCTGGCCCTGTGAAGCACCACCCAGGACTTTTTCAGGAGTGGGCAGGGCCCTCGGAGAGACAGGGCGGGCCATAGCCTGACCCTGGGCCCCTGAGCGGGGGGGGGGGGGGGGCCAGGGTCACAGGTGTTTGTAGAGTAAGGGGCGGGTGTGCGGCACCAGTGGCCCCCAGGCCCCCTTGCTCCAGGGCGAGGGGTAATTTGAGGGCATCCCACCCCCTGCAGACAGCAGGCGGGGCTGGAATGGACATCTGAATGAACGAGCGAGTGAGTGAGTGAGCAAGGCTGTGAGCACCACGGGGGTGGGCGGCCCCGTCCCCTCTCCCGCATCCCCTTCCTGTGCTCCAACGCCCACTCCTTGGCTCTGCAGGCGGTGAGGGGACCCACACCGGGGGGGTTCCTGGGGCCAAGCCCCCTCTGCAGGGGAGCAGAGCAGGGGGCAGGCGGGGCTGTGGGGCGGAGTTCCTGTTTGTCTGTTTGTTAAACCCTCCGCCGAGGACATTGTTTTCCTCGCTTTGTAGAGAGAGAGGAAGGGAGAGAAAGAAACATCGATCGGCTGCTCCCCGCCCCCCGGACGCACTCGGACCTGGGGTGGTGCGTGCTCAGGACTGACAGAGGGTCAAGCCCGAACCCTTGTGCCCTGACCGGGAATCGAACCCGCAGCCTTTCAGGGACACAGCCCGGCGCTCCGGCCAGCTGAGCCACCTGGCCAGGGCGCTGCGTGTTCATGTTCGACGGGAGAGCACGTGAGCCAGGCCGGCCGGGGCAGAGGGGCCACCTGGGGCGCTGCTGGCCGGAGTGCAGCGGAGGTGACACTGGCCTGGGCCTGCCCAGTGGGTGTCCACTCTCAAGTCTGGGGGGGCCTGCGTGGGGGCCGTTGGGCAGGAGCCACGGAGCGGCCTGAACCCCCAAGGGGCGTTCTCTCTGCAGGGTGACCCGGGTGCCAGTGCAGTGTGGGGAGACGGCGGTCGCAGCCGGCCCAAGGGGCCCACCAGAGGGCGCCGGTTCCCCATGCGCCCTGCGAGAGGGGGATCCCCGGGCGGTGCCTGCGGCCAGCCGAGGACAGCCAGGGGCACCCCTGGCGGCTCCCTCGTGGCCACGGGGCCGGGGGGCGGGGGGGTGCACAGCGGCCACAAGGCTGAGAGAGGCCTGCCGGCTGGGGCTTCCGCCTGGGGTGTCTCATCGGCAGAGCTGCCCCCAGAAGGCAGCTGGGGTGGGGGGCAGCGAGGGCGGGGCCCTTAGCTCTGGGCAGAGCCCGCCCAGCCCCCTCCCAGCCCCACGCCCAGTGACCTCATCAGCCCCCAAGGGAGCAGAACCCCGAGGCTCTGAGGCTGCCCTCACGCTGGGCCCTTCTCTCCCACACGTGAGGACAGTGAGGACACGGGTGGGGAGCCTTCTCCACGCCAGGCCCCGGGGGCCTCGGGCACAGGCCTGCCCCGGAGGACCTGGGCTCTGGTGGCAGCGGCGGCTGGGGGAGCTGACAGGGAGGGGCGGGGGGGATAAACAATCAAATCCAGAACACGTCTGGAGGTGACGGGGCAGGCGGGGCAGCAAAGAGAGGGGAGGAAGTTGGTGGAGGTGTGTCTTGGGGGGCTCCCGGTGCCCCTGCAGCCAGTGTCCCCTGACCCCCACTCCACGGAGGGAGGGCCCCCCCCACCTCTGTGAAGTGCCAGGGTGCTGGGCTGGGGCGCTCGCTCCCACCCATGCCAGCCAGACAGGGGCTCCAGGGCACCCGGCACGTTCGAGGCCAGAGCAGCCGTGAGCAGGCGCTTTGGGCCTGGGTGGTCTGACCCCCACGCGGGAGGGGCCGGCCCCCGCACGCCAGCAAGGCCTCACACTCAACACTTCGGGGTGCTGGCCAGCCCTGCCCCTGCTCTGGGGCCCAGGCGACGCCTCACCCCGGCTGTGCCACCCAGACCTCCAGGGGCCAGTGGTCCTCGGGCCCCTCGGGCCTGGAAGGCAGCCTCCCACTGGGCCCAGCCCCCCCACACACACACAGCTGGGCGAGGCGTCGGCGGAGGATGGGTCGTCCTGTGCCCGGCACTGGGCGGGCCCGCCGGGGGGGGGGCACGCAGCTCTGGGGAGGCCTCCAGAAATCAGAAACACATGGACACATGGCCAGGCTGGGCCAGCGTTGCTGTGTCCCCGCGTCCACCCTCGGAAAGCTCACCCACAGAGCTGCACCAGGCACTGGGCCGGGGGTCCAGGCGGCAGGGGTCTGCTGGGAGCTGCCTGCCCACTCTACTTCCGCGCCAAGGACAGGCCGTTGGTCCCAGCCCCTTCATCGCCCAGCTCGGCTTGCTTGCTTCGCCCGCCTGGAGGCTCATGACTTTGCGCCCAGCCTTGTTGGTGGAAGGTGGACCTTCAGAGCCGAGGGTCCGAGGGGCCCACAGGGAGGCACCTCCTGCCCCAGGAGCCCAGCGTCCAGAGGACCTCGGTCTCCAGGGTCCAAGGGACTCGTCGAAGACAGGCAGCCCCGAGCCACCGGGAGCCCGGCCCTTCCTGAGCCCTGGTCAGCGGCTCAGCCACACCCCAGCCAGGAGCTGGGTGCTGGGTCCCTCCCCTGTGAGAGCACCCAGCCCCTAAGCGCTGCCTCCAGAGCTGTGGGTGCAGCTTCTGGGCCCCAGGCTGCCCTGGAGTCCAGGCCTGCCAACCAGGCCGCTCCTCTCTGCTGCGGGTGACCCCTGAGGCGGGCCCAGCGGGCGGGCAGCCTGGAGGGAGGGGCTCCTGAGCTGGGCTCTGCAGGGGCAGCGGCAGGCCAGGCCCCGGCCTCTCTCTTTGCAGCAGCCACTCTCCCGGCTGCTCAGGGGCTGGCTGTGCTCCCCCAACCCTTCCCCCCCGCCCCGGAAGACCCCACCCTGCGGAGGGCCACTCAGGCCAGGCAAGTGCGGGCCAGACCCGCGCCCGCCCGGACGTGCCCCTGTTCCGCCGCTGCCCCCGGGAGCGCTCCCTGCGCCAGGTGCCGGCTCACCCGCCGGCAGCGTGATCTCATCCTCGTCGGCAGGGCGGGCCCTGGCGACACCCCGCCCGCAGGCAGGCGACGTGACCTGCCCGGGGTCCCACCAACACCCCGGGGGCTGCCCGCCCTGCCGACCAGCGCCCTCCTCTGTCCCCGGAGGAGCCCAGGGGCGCCTGAGCCCACCTGTCCCCGCTTGGAGGGTGACGGTGTGGGGGGGGCCCAGCCCAGGCCCAGGCCCAGGCCCGGTGGCCCGCAGCAGGCTGCTGCAGCGGATGTGCCGGCAGCAGGGGCGCGGGGGCCGGGCCTCACCCGCACTCCTCCGGGGCCTGCCTCTCGCCGGGCAGGAAGCGCCGGGGCTCTCCCCTCGGGCCACCGGCCAGGCCTCCTCGGCGTCTGGGAACCCCCCCACACGCTAAGGAAGCAAGAATGCGCCCTCGCCCCGGCCCAGGCTTGCCTGGCCCCAGATGCCCCACCAACCCAGCCTGACAACACCCCCATCCCCACCCCCCGCCCCGCCCCCGCTCCCAGTGGGGCGAGGCTGGCTTCCTGGTGGAGGTGCCTGGGGCCTCCCAGAGGCCAACCCGGAGGTGGGGAGGCTGCAGGGCCAGGACACAGGGCAGGGCCTCGCCTCGGGCCACAGGGGAGGGGCGGGGAGAGGGGGACCGGACCACCTGGCTTTGGAGCCCCAGCCGGGGCCTCTCCCGGCTCCTGCCTCCAGGGGCGCACACCCCGTCTTCTCGCTGAAGACCCCACCCCAGAGCCAAGGCCCCTCCCTTCCACCAGAGCTGGGGACCGGGTGGGGCTGGGGGGACGGGGGAGGGGGCCTGCGCATGGCCGCACCCTGGCGGGAGCCCCAGCCTAGGATCCAGGTCCAGAGACGCGGCGGGTCCCTGGGGGGCTGGGTGTGGGGTGAGGAGGGTTCAGACCAGCGGCCAGCTGGATGGCAACCTTTGGGGCCTGTCCTGGGGGGATGCTGGGGAGGTGGGGGCCACTGGGACTAGGGTATGGGAACCAGAGCCCGGTGGGGGGGTGTGGTGGGAGTCCAAGGGGTGGCAGCCACAAGGCCCTGGGGGGTGACTGTCCCTAGTGACCATGGGCCTCGGAACCACCACTTGCTCAGGTGGGGTGGGTGACGTGGCCACACGTGGGCCAGGGGTGCTGCCACCCCCGCCCCTGAAGAGCCTGCCGGAGCAGGGGCAGGTCACCGGGCCCAGCCCCACTGGCTCTGCCCACAGGGTGACCTGGACAGGGAGAGCCTGAGGCCCCGCCACAGGGCGCAGGCTGCTGCCTGAGGTGGGGCGGGCCCGGCACTGCAGGCTGAGAGGAGCGGGAAGGCTCCGTGGGCCCAGGGCCACCCGCGCCTTCCCCTTGGGCCACCGCTCCGAGGCCCCGGCGGGCCATCCTCATCGGAACCCAGGAGCCCACAGTTGGGCGGAGGTTCCTGGGCAGGCAGGAGGAGGGGTTGGCTTCGGGCCCTCATACCCAAGCCTGTCCTGGGGCCACACGCTCCTTGGGGGGCCGGGTGACCCTCAGACCTCACCACCGGGGCCCATGGCGGTGTGAGCACTGGTGACAGGGGCCCCCCGGGGAGAGGCGGCCGGCCCGGAGCGGGAAGAACCGGGGAAGATGGGCGTCCCAGGGGGGAGGGGCTGGGTGGGTGGGCGTCGTGCTGCCCACCCCCCACTCAGGCTGAGGGGGTCCCTGCCGGGAGGACGGACAGACGGCTGGGGGCAGGGCCACGCCCAGGGCCCGGGAGCAACTGATGCGGTGGGTGCCGCCCCCCCCCCCCGCCCTGTGTTCCCGGCATGAACAGGGTCACTGGGGGCCAGGGGCAGTGGGCCCAGCGAAGCCCCCCGGGCCTCAGAGGCCCCCTGCAGCGCGCTTTGAAGCGGCCCCAGGGGCGGGCGGGCGGGCGGGGGTCGGACGCGCCTCATGCCAGCGTCAGCGCGATCGGTTTCAAAACCAGCCTGGATTCTGCCCCAGCCGAGGAGGGAGCATAAAAACCCAATATATTTTAATTATATCTTTGAGGGCCACAGCGCAATCATTTCCAGATGGGGGCCCTGCTGCCGGCCTCTCCGTGCTGTGCCTGGGGGGGGGGCAGGGGCCAGGCCCCCTCGGGGGTGACAGGGGCCCCGTGGCCCAGGGCTCGCTGCCCAGCCCACGCTCAGACTGGAGTGGCCGTTGCTGGCTGCGGTTCCCATTCTGTAGACGAGAGCCTGAGGCCCAGGCCTGCTGGTGTGCACAGCCGGAGGCGTGGGGGGTGGCACCCAGACCCCGCTCCTTCCCAGCTGGGAGGACCCTGGGGTGGGCCGGCTCAGACCCTGGATCAGGGGCCTGCCTGCAGGGGCCGTGTGTCAGGGCTATGGGCCCCTGGTCCAGGCCCCAGCTCAGGAGAGGGCCTGACCCACGCGGCCCAGGAAAGCCGCCTCCACGGGGAAGGGTCGAGCCCGGGCCGACCCGGCTCTGGGTGGGTGGGGCTGGTCCCGGGCCTTCTGTGTCCCCGCCGCTGCCTGAGACCCGGGGCTGGGCGGCCCCCTGCAGGCCCTCCGGGCGGGGAAGCACCCCGAGACCCCGAGCGGGCACTGGGGCCCAGTGAGGACCGAGGAGGCCGCGGCCTGGCCCGGGGCTCTGCCAGGACCTGAGGCCGCATGCTGCACGCCGGGCAGCCCCAGCCCCGGGCGCGCACAGGGCAGGGCGGGCTGCAGAGGGAGGTCACCGGGCGGTCAGCGACGGGCGCTTCGGAAGCCGGCCCGCTGCTAACGAGATTTGCCCGTCAGCTTTCCTGGCTCTGGCGTCTGCCGGGGCCGTCCTTTCTGCGGCCGGCTGCGACCCCCACCCCGGCCCCGCCCAGCCTGTCCCGCCCAGCGGCGGGACAGACGCGGGCCCTGGCCCCTCCTGTGGCGATCAGAAGCTGGGGGCATGGCGGGGACCCCCGGGGGCTGAGACTCCGTCTCTGCCCGAGCGCCGGCCTGGGAGGCGTGAGTGGGCACGGTGGCACGGGGTGCGGGGCAGCAGCTGCCAGGGCCCGTGGGTGGGGCTCCCGCACGCCCCAGGTGTTGGCCGCAGGGGGCCAGGGCGACCCTGGTCCGCGGGGCTCGCGCCTGGGCTGGGGGACACCAACCCATCAGACCAGGGTCTCTGGAGTCTGTGCCGCCTGCAGCCCCCGGGCCTGCCGCTGCCCGGCCGCAGTGCCCCCCCCCGCCCCCGTAACGGGGGCACAGAGACAGGGTCCCTCCCAGAGCACCCAGGAGGGTGCAGGGGCTGGCTGTGTCCTATGGGACCCCGGCCCCCCCTGGCCCCGCCGACTGCCCCAGCCAGTGCCCCCGGCTGTGACCCACCCCGGCCCAACTCCTCCGAAGCACCAACCCGGGGCCCCGGGGGGGAAGACGGGGCCCTTGGCTGCAGTGGGGCCACCGCCGGGCAGGGACCCGCTGCCCAGGGAGGACGGGGAAGCCTGCCTCCTCCTCCCGGTCCGCCCACGTGCTGGTGGCCCCGGGGTGACCCCGAGCGAGCCGAAGCCGCTGCGGGATCCAGGTGGGACCGGGCCCCGCCCTGGGCAGGGCACCTGACCCAAGAGGGCTCCGGCTCCTCGCCCGGCCCCGGGGCACCCACGGCAGACGTGACGTCACCCACTGGGCCCACCGAGGCAGGCGTGGGTGCGGGTTCACCCAGGCTCCCCAGGCTGACGGATGACTCACCCCCTTCCCGCCCACCTGGGCCCTCGCTGGGCTCCCTGCGGGAGGGGCAGCGGCAGGCCCGGGAGCTGACCCCGGGGGGCTCGGGCCTCCTGGGGCGGACGTGGGCAGCCGCCTCCAGCCTGGGGCCTGCCCCGTGTGGACCGAGCCCACGGGTCACGCTCTGACACACCTGAGATGGACAGGTCCCGCCCGCCCATTCTGGGGCTCTCACCACCTTCCCGGCGTCTCAGAAACGCGCCCAGACTGGGAGCAGCTCCCAGGACCCCAGGAGGTGCCGACCTGCGTTCCCAGGCTCGCCCTCCACAGACTCGCGCCCCCCGCCCCCAGCCGCGAGAGCCCACCTGCCCCTCCCCCCGTCTCTTCCGCCTGCAGCAGCCACTTGGCCAGCGACACTCCCTGGACATCTGCACGCCTACGGACTCACCCAGCCCCGATGTCCACCCCCCTGGCCACCTGTCGGGCACGCAGCACCTTCCCCTGCCCCCGGCCCCGTCTGTCCGTCTGACCCGCCTTTGCTGACCACAGGTGTGGGCCTGGGGGCTCTCACACTCTCACAGGGCTGCCACCCAGGCTGGGGCGGCGGGGGACAGAGCAGTTGCACGGCCCCCCACACTCACACGTGTGTGCGTGAGCCGGCCGCTCCACCCCGCAGCGCTCGCTGGGCCAGGCCTGAGAGGCCGAGGGAGGCAGGCCGCCGACCGCCCAGCACCTGGGCAGACCCACGGGGGATCCACAGACAAGGGCCGACACCTCCCCCCACCTTGACCGCCCCCTGCCCGTGGCCACCCCAGAGTCCCCCCCACAATCCAGCCTCAGGCAGCTGCCAGAAGTCCCGCCAGCCGCACCCCAGAACCCTCCCGGGAGCTGCCCCTCACACGTGGTGGTGAAGGGGAGACTCTGTTTGAGGGGCCCCCACGTGGGTCTCAAAAGGGGGACCAGTTCAGCCGCAGGGTGAGCAGAGGCCCTGCCGGCCTGTGCAGCCTGGGTCACGGGCTGCGTCCGCCCCAGGGGGCCGTCCTCCTGGGGGTCGGCAGGCAGGTGCGTGGGGGCGCCGGGCGCTGGCCAGGCCTGCCCTGTCACTGCCACCTCGGCTGGCGTGGCCCCTGGCCGGGCAGGAGGGGCGTTGTCCCTTTTCACACCCGAAAACGCAAAGACCAGGCGCCCACCAGCTCTCAGCCCCGGGTCCTGGCCCTGGCGACCACCCTCCGAGCTGCCCCGGGGTGGGGGGGGCCGGTGAAGGAAAGGCCGCAGAGTCGGGGACGACGAGGAAGGTGCCAGAGGAGGGCCGGTGCCAGCCTTCCACCTTCGGCGACCAGTGGGGCTCGCAGTGGGAGGAACATGAGTGGGTGCAGGCGGCGGGAGGCAGTGCCTGCTGGGGACACCCGGGACCTCCGGGACGCACCGGGGCCGGAGCGGCCCCCTCCCTCGGCTGCTCTGCGGGGTCCTGGGGCTGCTCAGCGGACACTCGGGGGAGCTCAGGGCGGGACTGGGCTGAGGTGCAGCTGGGAACAGGGACACAAACCAGGACGACTCCCCACCACCGCCTGGGCCTGCGCTGGGCCGAGGCCCAGGGGCCCGGAGGAGAGCGTCCTGGGCCGAAACCCCTCGGGGACGGGAAACGGGGTCCTGCCTCGCAAGGTCCTGGGGGCCGGCCCCACCCACACCCCCTCCCCCCTCAGGGAGCACGCCCGCGGCCGTCCTGCGCCCACTCTGGGCATCATCTCATCCAAGCCCACACCTACCCCCACCCACCGCCCACAGCAGCTGCCTGGGGAGCAGGGGCCCTGGGACCCCCACTGGCTGCTCCTCCGATGGCCGCTGGGCTGGAGAGCCCGCCAGCCTCCCCACCCCCGGACGGGGCTGGGGACGTGGACAGAGAGACAGGCCGGGTCCGTCCCGCAGGGAGGCTGTGGGGGTGTCCGCTCCCCCGCCTCGGCTGGGCCGGCCCCCGCCAGCGCCCCACCCTGCCCTCTCCCCCGGCGGAGACAGAGATAACGGGGAGGCGAGGAGGCAGAGATAAACCTCTCCTCGGCCCCGGGCCCGTGTCGCCGCAAATCCCAGGAAGTTCCCGCCCCATCCTGAAACCCCATCTGGAGCCTGGCTCCCGCCGGCGGGCAGCGACCCCGCCCATCCGGGCCGCCGGCCCCCAGCGCCCCTACCCGAGGCCCCAGCCTGCCCTGCCCGAGGGTGGCACGCCCACCTCAGGGGCGGCAGGCTGGGGGGTCCAGGCCCCCGGGGTCCCCCCTTAGCGTTTGCTCAGACACAGGGAAGTCCCCTAGGGGCCCCCGCTCCTCGGAGGCCGAAGAAGCAGGGGTGCAGTCCTGCCGTGACCAGGGCCCCGCAGGGCCAGGGGGCCGGCGGGCCCCGAGGTGCTGGGTCTGTGCTTCCTGTGCCTCAGACACCCCACCCGCCCCCCAGGGTCCCCGAGGCTGGGTGCTTCCTGTGACGGGCCGGGGGGCTGGGCACGGCCGCCCCGTGCATGGCTCCGTCCTAGAGACCAGAGCCTCTGTGGGAGGCGGGACGGGCCGAGACTACCCACCCAAGGAGGGGGTCCCCGGGGGGCCTGGGGGGCACGCTGGGAGCAGCCGGAAAGGTGGCTGGGGGCACGGGGGCCTCCTGCTGCCCCGCTCCCCTGCGTGAGGGGGCCCACCTGGCCTGGCCCCGGCGCCCGAGGCCGAGGCCGCAGCTCACACTGGAGCTCTGGCAGCCAGGTGGGGCCAGGGAGGGGTCACACGCCAGGGGGTGCGGGGGCGTGCAAGTGTCCGTCCGGCTGATGGGCACACCGAGGAAGAGGGACCCTGGCCCTGGTCACCTGGGGTCGGAGCAGGGCCGGCAGGGCGGCAGGGACACCTGAGGAGCAGAGGCCACGAGCTGTGGGGGGGGGGGCACGCCGTGGGCGGGGGATGCTGAGGAGGAAGACGCCCCTGACCACGGTGGGGCCTCGTGCCGGCCTGGAGCAGGAGGCCTCGGGCCCAGTGGCCACGGTGTCGGCAGGAGCGGCCCTCGGTGGGCCCGGGGGCTTGCACGGCGCCGTCCGGCAGATGACTTAATCGCAGGCGGGCTTTGTCCCCGGTGCGCCCGCCGGGCCTGGATCCCCCGCCAGCCCTGCCATTGCCACACGCCCCCGCCCCCACCCAGCTCCTAGCAACTGGCAGCGGAGCGTGGGCGAATCGGAGGAGGGCCGGGGGCCGCACCGCGGGCCTGGGAACAGCACCGGGGTGGCCCTGGGCGCGGCCGGGCACACTGCCCCGGACCGGACCCAGGGGACAGCGGCCCCGCGGGGCCACTCCAGCCCCCCCGGGAGGGCACCCCCGGAGGGGCTGCGGGCTGGCGCCCTGGCAGAGGCGGCGCCAGGGCCGGGGGCCCGGGGGGCTGCGGCCCCTCTCTCCTCCCGGGCCCCCACAGGCAACGCTGTCACAGCCTCAGACAGCGAGACAAAGGCCCGGGAGGCCCCGGGAGGGCTGGGACACAGGCAGGAGATGGGGTTTTAATGACCCGACCGTCACGCGGCAGCACGGAAGCTCGTTAACCCTGTCGGGCCCTCACGCTGGGGACGCCCGCAGCCCGCCGGGCCCCCATCGCCGACCCCGAGGGGCCGGGAACAAAGTGGAAATCTCTCCAAACGGAGTCCCGACACCCCCACCGGGCAGCCTGTGGCCGGCGCCCTGCCAAAGGCGCCGAGGCGAGGGTCCGGGCGGGCCAGACCCAGGCCCGGAACCCTCTGCACTTAGCCCCCCGGCTCTCCGGCCGGGCCAGCCGCTTGACCCCCAAGGATGAGCGGCCACCTGCCCCGTGGGAACCCACTGTCCCCCCGGAAGCCCCTCCCCTCGCCTTTCATGGGGGCGGGGGAGGAGGCCCTGTGTGACTCACACCACGCAGTCCTGGAGTCTCCTGCCCTTCCGCCTCAGTTTCCCCACCCCCGAGACAGGCACGGTGGGTGGGGAGGCTGAGTGATGGGAGCCGCCTGCCCCGGGGCCCAGGCTGGGGTCGTGGTGGGGGGGACCTTTGGGGGGCAAGACCGCCCCCCACCTTCAGTCCTCGTCTACCCCCGGCCCCTGAGGTCCTCAGAGGCAGCATCGCCCCCACGGCCCCAGCCACCCCACAACCCCGCCTGATTGTCTCCTCCCTCTGGGTCTGTCAGCCACTGTGCCCTTGGCCTTGCTTCGTGCCCTTGCCCAGCCCCTGGGTGCCCCATCCTTGTTTTTCTGGAGGGGAAGGTGTCCAGGGGCCGAGGGCAGCAGTGTGGCCGCAGATGGAAGTTTCCAGTCGGAGCCGCAGTGGACAACCCACCAGAGCCCTGGCCAGAGGAGGGGGGTGTGGTCAGGCCCAGACTGCTCAGGGGTGGCTCCCAGGGAAGGCACCCAGGGGCGCCTGAGGCCCAGAGGGAGCTGGTCTCTCTCTCCCAGATGCCGGGTCTCTGTGCAGAGAACCCACTCCCTGGGCCCGAGCCCACCCTGGGAGTGGCCCTGCACCCCACCCTGGGCCGGCCCCCGTACTGGGCTGCCGTGGGGCCGCAGCCTGAATTCTGTGATTGCAGCCCACAGGGCTGAAGACTTCCAGAGGCGGGCCCAGGTCGGGGTCCTGCAGCCCGGGCAGCAGCAGAGGTCGGGGTTCTCTGCGCTGGGGCGTCTGCAGAGGACGGTGGGACCCCCCCCACGCAGCCTCAGCCCTGCGGGTGCAGAGGAGGCCAGCGAGCGGGGGGGGGGGGGGGGCCCTGGTGCTGAGAGCGTGGTCAGGCTCCGAGGGACGCCCCGTCCGGGTGCCCGTGAGCCGAGTCCCAGCGCAGACGCCGCGTCGAGGCATGTGTGTGTCCACGCCCACGCGTGTGCTCCCGTGTGGGTGCCCGTGTGCCACAGGCCTGTGTGCGCCAGCCCAGCGCCAGCCTGGACGAGAAATGACAGCAGGGCGGCCCGGAGGCAGCGCGGCCACGGCAGCCGCGTCGTGTGTCCGAGTCCCGGGCGGCGGTCTCCTCCGAGCCGCCACGGCCACCGGTCCTCCCCGTGGGGCCGGGCTCTGCCCTGCTTCGGGGCCCCCAGCCCCCAGCAGGGGCTCCCCTACCTTCCTCCCCGGGGAGTGGGGCTGGCGGGGGGCCCGCAGCGCAGGCCTGCCAGTGAGCACCCCGTGGAGGAAGCCATTTCCCGGCCCCCCGGCGGGTGCGCGGTCCCCCGCCGGGAGCCTCAGCACCGGATGGCTTCCTGGAGGCGGCGGGGCCTGTCAGCCCGAGCTCCTGGGAGGAAGCGGAGGTCCGGCTGAGCAGCAGCCAGCCGCAGCCGCCCCCGCAGCGGCCGCCCAGGTCACTCACCGGTGGCAGGGCCAGCCCGGGGGGCCTGGCTGTCCCAGGGCGCGGCAGGGGCTGGGGGGGGCCGGGCGGGGGGGGGCGGCGTGTGCTGCCAAGGCGCAAACAGCCGGCTTGTTTTCACCCGCGGGGCTCTGCCGGGCCTCCAGCGTCTTAACAAGGAGCGTGGCCTGGGCGGGGGCTCGGGGCCGGGCTGTGAGCGGCGCCTGTGAGCGCCGGAGGAAGGCGGCCCTCTGCGGCCGGCCGGGGGGCCCGGCATAAATGGCCCCAGTCATCCGCGGGCTGGCCCGGCGTGCGCGCGCTACGTTGGAGCTATAAATTACCCGGGCCTCGGCCAGCGCCACCGCAGGGTGGGCGGGGCGGCCCGGAGGGGGCTCCGGGCTCCGTAAATCGGTTCTTTCACCACTGGAGGCCGCGCACGAAAGGAAAACTTTGTTTTATTAAAGCAACACCAGGGCTGCGGCCGCCCGGCCAGGAGGCGCCAGCGCAGGGCAGGCACCGGCGGGCAGGGGCTCCCGCCGCACCCCGGGGCCGGGAGAAAGGCCCCTTCAGGAGGCACGGCCCGGGGGGTGGGGGGGGCTCGCGCCCGCCCCCTGCGCTCTCTCTGGCAGCCTCGCCCTCGCCTCCCAGACCCAGATCCTCCGCAGGAGCCGTGCGGGACCCGGAGCCAGCCTCTGCCTGGCCCAGGGCCTGTGCACATAGCACAGAGTGGGGTTCCGGGCGAGCCGCCCCCACTGCCAAAAGCTGGGTCTTCCCTTGGGGCTCGGAGCGGACTGACGAGGGCGGGCGGGTCCGAGGAGGAGGGGGGAGGGGACCTGGCGGAGTGCAGGGTGCACAGAGGAGCCCCATTCAGCTGTGGGTGCAGCCCCCCCCCCCCCCCCCCCCGCCTGGGACTTCCGCCCGGTCCCGGCTGCTCCAGCACCAGCTTCAAGGGAGGCCCGGGGGCCCTGGGGACTTCCCAGGGTGATATTTGGACAATTCAAGTGGAAATAAATGCATCCAGGGGAAGCTTATCTCCATTTGTCCTGGGCCAGAGGCCTCTGGGGTCCGGCGCCCCGTGTGGCAGGCGGCTGGGGAGCCGGGGGCCCGGCTGTGAGTAGGGGCTTCTCTGGACACAAGTCTCCCTGGGGGGAGGCCCCTGGTGCGCCACGGCCCTGACCCCCACGTGGCGCTCTTACAGCCCCCCCAGTGAGATCCTCTGCCTACCACCACCTTCTATGCCCCCCACCTCCCCCAGAGCCTCCCCCAAAGCACCCCCAGCCTCACAAGCTGCGTCGGGCCCACTGCCCCCCTCCTCCCTGCACCCCCAGCGCTGACAGGAGGGGGCACAGCAGCCCTGGGGGGGGCCTCGGGCACCAAGCCGGGCCAGCAAGGGCTCGTTCGGGGCAGGAGGTCAGTCGCCTGGCTCTGCACGTCTGCGGTGCGGCCGCCTGGGCGGGGCCCTCTGGGCTCTCCGGACCCCTCAGCCGAGGGCGGGACAGGCACTCAGGGTCAGGCGCACTCTGAAGCCCACCCACCGTCTCAGAGCCCCTCTGACCCCGCCTCCCATTGGGCTGCAGTGCCCACGCTGTGCCCCGGGCGGGCCCAGGGCTGGCCCCGTCCCGAGTCCAGGTCCTGCCCGGCTTCCTGGTCTGATGCCCCTGCCCTCGGCTCCAGGTCCCAGGGGAACGCGGGTTCTCAGGGCACGAAGCTGGACAGAGCCCGGTCCCGCGGAAGGAGGTGGGGCCGGGGACACACAGGACGTGTTCAGGCAGCAGCTGTGCCCAGGGTCCCTGGATGGGCAAGGCTCCGGGACAACCTGGAGCCCCAGAGCCCGGGCCCACTTGCCCGGCCCGGGCCAGGCTGCTCCCTCCTGCTGTATCACCCCTGCCCCTTCCTGACTAGGCCAGGCCAGGGCGGCTCGTGCTGACCACCGCCCCCTTGGGTCCTGTCCCCCTGCCCTGCGTCCTGAGAGGTGGCACAGGGGAGGTGGCAGGGAGGACGGTGGGCCTGGGTGGTGTGCGCGCTGGGTGCCCTCCTTCCCCGGGGTTTCCGATTCTTCCCACAGGGATTCGGAAGCCCAGGCCCCCAGGGGTCATGAGGGCAGATGCCAACCCTGAGGGGCACCGACTCACACCTGCCCTCCAACTCGGGACAGACCACAGCCTGCGAACCAGACACGTCCGGGTTGAGGGCAGCGGGCATGATGGAGGACACTCCAGGGGCCCTCCTGGGCTGACCCCTGAGGGCCCTGAAGTGCTTGTGGGGCACGTGGTGGCTGGAGCAGGGAGAGCCTCGGTCGGGCAAGGGGGTGGGCCTGGGCCCCCAGAGCATCTGGCACTACGGCCTCGCGGGTGCCACGGGGGCGCTGGCTTTGACTCAGAGGCCACAGGAACCATTGGGAATGCAGAGCCGCCCCAGTGAGGGGGCCGGGGGCCGGGGCCCCCAGGGGCCAGAGGAGCCTGGCTGGGAGGTGACCAGACCAGGGACCACCGGCTCCCCCTCCCCTGCTCAGCACCCGGGACACGCGGGGCCTGCCCTGGAAAGGGCCACAGGGCCCTTGGGAGGCTGCCGCCTGTCTGCGGGGCAGGCGGGTGCCAGGAGCTGCTCGGGGGCTGCTTGCTGCGACCGGGACCCAGAGGACCCCCGGGGGGGCCCCCCCGGCTCTGCTCCTGAGGCCGAGTGTCGTGCCCTTGCCCTGAGATGCCACCTTTCTTGACCCAGCTGACCAGGGCCTCCGTCTCTGCTCTGCACTGCTGTATGGACAGAGGTTTTCCGAATGGGGGGGGGGGGCGGGGGAGCCAGGCTACTCCCCCCACCCCCACCCCCAGTCTTCCTGACCACAGAGGGGGGCAGACCCCTCTGCCCACCCAGAGGCCCCTCTCTGACCTCCAGTCCAGGGCCCCAGGGCCAAGGACACGACTTGGAACCCCCACATCAGGGCCAGCACAGAAGCCTCCCCCAGGACTGGGGTGCAGGGTGGAGCCTGCTGCCTGCCCTCACCCAGCCGGGCGCTGGGACTGGGGAGAAGGGGCGTGGGCGGGGGGGCTGCCTCTCCTGTTCCTCTGCTCCAGCTGGCGACCCTGCTGCCACAGGGGATGGGGGTCCTTCTCCTCCCGACCTGCGAGTAGGGGCCGGGCCTGGTGCTCCCCCGGGGCTGGGCTGGGCTGGAATGTTTGCACTTGCTTGTTTGCCCGAAGGGGTGCCCCCGGCCCCTCCTGGGGAGCCCCTCCCCACACCTGGGGGCCGGGCCCAGCTGAGTCCACAGCTCCTAGCAGCTGGGGCGGGGGAGGGACCCTCCGGCTGGGTCGGGGAATTCCAGGGCCGCTGGGACACAAAAGGGTCCTTCCTGCGTCTGGCTGGTCCCGGGACCCGGAGACCCCAGCCCAAGTGCTTGCTGAGCCCGCTCCTCCCCCGCCCGGCTCTCCATTCCGCCCCGGGCTTCCCAGCCGCTCGGAGATTATGCAAATCCCCGCGGCTCCTTAATTAAATACCTAACGAGGCGCTGGGGCCGGGCCAGGGGCGGTGCTGGGGTCACGCTCCGGAGGGGCCTGGCCCGTCTGCGACTTGAGCGCCGTGCCCCTCCCGGGCCTGGGAACCGCCGCCAGCCGAGGGGGTGCAGACCGCCCCCCCCCCCGTCCCCCCCTCGCCCGGTCTCCCCGCGCCCGGCCGGACAGGGCACTCGCGCCTACCTCCGCCCGCGGGCGCGCACGAGCCAGCGCTCCCGGCACCTGAGACGCAACTCGAGGCTCGGGGTCCGCGCCGGAGGCCGCGGGGTCGGGGGCGGGGCGGCGGGGGCAGCAGCCCCCCCGCGCCCCGCGCTCCCCTTTCACACGCCTGTTGTTGGGCCAACAGCCCGGCCTGGCCGCCTGAAAGGCTGGGATTAGCGAACATTAGCGGCCCTTTGAGCGGCGCCCGGGGCGCCCCTTCCGCGGCTGCCCCGCCTGCCCGCCCACCCGGGACCCGTCCAGCCGCCCCGCGACTCCGCGAGGCCGGAATTCCCCACCCCCCACCCCCGGCAGGGCCAGGCCTGGGGCCAGGGCTCCTCTGCCCCGGCTGAGCCGAGGGGTGGTGGGCAGGAGGCGCGCCCCGTGCACCCAGGCGGGAGCGCACCCTGCGGAGGCAGGCGTGTGGAGGGAGAGACCTCTCACCCTCCTCCGCGGCCGGGGCTGCTCGGGGAGAGCCCCAGCCACAAGGGGCCAAGGCGGTCTCCACAGGAGGCAAACGAGTGCAGTCTGCTACGTGGGGCTGGATCCGCCCAGGATCCCCCAGGCCCCCCTCAGCCCTGAGTGCAGGGCCAGCCCCACACCCACCTCTAGGCCCTTGCTCTAACCTCCCCCACCAACCCCCACAGCAGCAGCCTGCCTGTGTTGTTCCAAGCTCAGCCTCAGGCCCCTGGGTCCCCGAAGTCACCCTCTTTTCCTCCCGGAGCCCCAGGCTCTAGGATCTCACAGGTGCCTCCCCGACCCCTTCGGGGGTCAGGGAGGGTTGGGCATCTTACCCTTCTCTCTCCAAGGGTCTCCGGGGCCCGGGGACTCCCCCAGGGCAGAGAGGAGGCTGCAGGTAGAAGAGCCGCCCGTCCATCTGGAGGTGGGGCTCAGAGTGGAGAGCTGCCCCTCAACCCCGAACCCCGAGTGAATTAGGTCAGGTAGAGGGGAGGAAGGTGCGACCTCATCCAGCCGACGAGGAAACGGAGGCGCCGGCTGACCGGCCAGAGCATGTGGGGCAGCGACCTGCCCTCCACCTCGCCCCCCGCCGCCTGCCTGCCTGCCTGGGGCACCTGCGGGCCCAGGGGCAGGGGGCCTGCGGTCGGGGTCCCGACCTGCACTGGGTCCCCCCAACCCTCTCCATTCGAGCTCATTGCTGGTTCGGGCCCAAGCTCCACCCGCCGTCTGGGACCCATTCGCAGGGGCGCACGCGTGTACTCGCGCACACGCATGCACACACACGCACACACGCACACACGCACCACAACGAGGGCCCAGGCTTGAGAAAAGCAAACATCTTCGCCAGAGGAAGGGACAGGCCCGTCTCCGGAGAGAAAAAATGTGGCCGAACCAGACTGGGGCGGCCTGTGGGCCCCCCTCGCTACCGCCCCAGGGTCACGGTGGCCTCTCCAGTCCGTGGTGAAACATTGACAGCCACCCCTCGGCCGGCACCCCCCAGGGCGGGTGGCGGGGAGCCAGGGGCCAGGCAGGCCCAGAGGACCCACGTGGGTGCTGGTGTCCCCGTGGGTGCCAGCGGGCGGGCTGCTGCCGTGGGGGCCCTTGAGGCCTGTCTGACCCCTGGGTCTTGCCCGGGAGAGAACCGTGAGCCCACAGGCCGCTCGTGTCTCCTTGCACACTGACCCCGGGCCCAGAAGGCTCAGGGCCAGCTGCAGACAGGCCTGGGGCCCGTGGGGCTTGAGGGGCGCCCTGGCTGGAGGAGGCCTGAGACGGGGGCCCCCTGGGTCCCGGCGGCCCCTGGGGTGGGGCTGAGTCCAGGAGTCCTACCTTGGCTGGCTGCAGGAGGTGGTGACCAACCCCGACCCCTTGGCCTCCGGAAAAGCAGGAGAGAGGCAGCCCCCCGCCAGGGGCCCCCACCCTCTGGGCAGGACAAGGACAGACCCGGCCAGATCCTCTGACGCTGGGAAACCACGCGGAGCCTGGGTTTGCAGCGGGAAACCCGATCAAGTAATCACAGGGTTGGCGTGGGGGTGACTGGCCGAGGGAGCCACCCCGCCACGGCCTCTCAGCCAGCGGAGCACGCCAACCCCCCCCCCCCCCGCCCTGGCACAACCCCGCTGAGACCTGCACCCCCCCCCCCACCCACAGTGACCCCGGGAGCCGGGCTCTAGGCCTGCCCATGGCCCCTCTGCCTGTCCCCTGGTAGCCCCCAGCCTCTCACTGAGCCTGGCCAGCCACCTCCCAGCCCGCACCAGGCCCCTCCTGGACCCTTCTGGAACTTCGGGGACTGCTCTTCTGAAATCCACCCCGGAGGGGCTGGGCCGGTCCCGGGGGCCCCAAGGCCCTGCGGTGAGGGTCTGGGAGGGCCGGGGACTCCCTCAGAGCAAAAGAAACAAGCGGTCACAGACGCCCTGCAGCCCGTGGCCCCACTGGCCCCAGCCAGCCGCCCAGCCCCGTGGACATGCAGGGACCCACACCGGGGCTCCGGGCACTGCCTGCTCCAGCCCTGTGGGGCCGGCCCCGGGGACAGTCTGCAGGCTGGACTGGGCCCCTGCGGTCCTGGTGCCCCGCTGCCCAGCCAGGCCTTTGGGCAGCTCCTGAGACCCAGGCAGAGGCCGACCTGCAGGGGTCCCGCAGGGTCCTGGAGGGGTGGCCAAGCCCACACCCCTACTCGGAAGCCAGAGTCCCCTCCTGAGCTCCCGCGGGAAAGCCCTGTGAGGTCGGGGCCCTGTCTGTGTAATGTTCAGAGCAAGAAGCCCGGGGCCCCGGGCGCTCCAGCAGGGAGGGTGGGGGACCCGCCGGGACTCGGCGGGCAGATGAGGCCTCCCCGGACTCGTGGGCGCGGGCACTCACTGCAGCGGGCGGGGCGGGCGCCAGAGCCGCCCTCCGCCGCTGCATCGGCGGGCAGCTTTAATTACCGCTCGCTGGGCCCGCTGAGCTACGCTAATCCGGGGCCGCCGCCACGGGAGGCTCGGGCGGGTGCCCCCCCCCCACGGCCTGGGCACCAGGTCCCCGGGTTCTCACGTCCCGCAGGCCCCAATTAAAGCGAGCTCCGCGGGGCTGCCGCTGCTAATGAGCTCGCGGGCCACTGGGCTCCACGCCAGGGGGGCGCAGGGGCGGGGCGGGGCGGAGGGGGCGGAGCCGGCTTGGGTGGGGTGACTTGGGGCTGCTCCTGGGGAGAGGCCCAAGGGACGCCCCCTATCAGTGTCCGCCTGCTGGGGTGAGCTCTGTGACCCCCACGAGGGAGAAACGCCTGCCTTCCTGCCTGTGGCCAGAGGCCCTTGGCCACCCACAGGAGTGGGGAGGGGCGCTCGGCCGGCAAGGCCCCCCTGCACAGGGCCGCGCAGGGCCCGGCGGGGCGGGGCCTGGCCAGGGGCTCCCGCTCACGGGAACAGCGAGCAGCGGTGGTGTCTTCCTCTCACCGGGGAATGGCTGGTGCTTGGCTGCTGGTTGACACCTTGTGGGGCTCGGGCAGGAGGGGTGTCCCCTCTCTGCCTGTCACTCAAAGGAGCAGCCTGGGGCCTGGCGGTCCGGGGCGGGGGAGGGGCCAGAAGGACCAAGGCCTGGGCACTGCAGGCTCTGCAGCTCTGGGCAGCTAGAGGGGTGCAGGGGGGCAGGACCCAGGGGATTTGCCAGCAAAGTCTGAGGCTGACCTGGGGCACCAGCTCACAGGGACTGTGAGGGGAGGTCCCTGGTGGGGGGGGGGTTTGCAAACTTCCTCGACTCAGGGCTTCCGGTCCCCAGGCACCAAGGCCCGAGCAGGCCCCTGGCTCAGAGCTGGGACCCCCAGTGGGGATGGGGGCCCTGACACAGTGCACAGGACGTACCCCGGGTGGGGGGGATCGGGAGTCCGCAACCAGATCGGGGGCTGGTGGGCCGTGACGGGCGGCTGGGTTGCTGGGGCTGGGGTGTCACCCCCGGGAGCGCCCCCATTCTGTCTGTGCCGCAGCTCGAGTGCTGCACCACCTTGGAGGAGCCACCCCTCCCGGCAGGCCAGAGCCCCCTCCCCACCCCAGCCCCACGGGGGGCTCCCAGCCCTGGCTCGCGGTTTCGCTGGGGCCTCCGGGTCTGGCCTGCGGTGCAGCCCGGCTCGCACCCCCACCCCCTCCAGGACGGACCGGCTGTGGGGCCCCCGGCTCGGGAGCAGGGAGAGGGCCTTGGCAGGCGCAGGCCCCGACTCCGGCCGCAGAGGCCCAGAGGGGAGCAGCCGGCGCTGCGAGGGGGGTTGGCCCGGAGCACCGGCCGCGGCTTCCCGGGCCGACAATGCCTGTGGGGACCCGGACTCGGCCGACCTCGGGGCCTGGTCTGCCCGAGACTCTGTCCTTGGAGCCCTCCGCACCAGAAGTGCTGGCGCACCCGAGAGAGCGGGGCCCGTCAGGGGGGGCCTGGACCGGCCCGCCGCAAGGTCGGGCTCGGCGAATATTTGTGGTGTGCGGCCTAGGAGCGGGCTGAGGGTTTGGGCAGAGGGATCTGGAGGCCGCGCCGTGACCCAGTTTCCTGGGACGGCTGAGCCAGGCGGGGAGCCCGGGATGAGCCAGGGAGGGCACCAGGGGCCCAGCCAGAGCCGGCTCCAGGCTACACAGGCGGGGGCACCCAGTGCACTGCAGACCCAGGGAAGGGGGACCCGGGGATGGGCCAGCCTGTCTGGCAAGGCGGACACTGAGGCCGTGGGAGAACCCCCCCCCCCCCGTCCCCTGCTCACAGGGCCAGCTGGAAGCAGGCCAGGCTGTGGGCAGGGGCCAACCTGTGCCCACCTGGGTGCCACGCTGCTGGCCTGGCCGGCCCCCCAGCCCCTCCCCCAACCTGCTCTCCTCTGGCTGTGTTGTCTGACTTGGGGTCGGTTTGGGGCCCGTCGGATGCAGAACATGCATCTTTGCCTCAGAGAGGAGGGACCCCCTGGGACCCGCGTCCTCTCCCTGTCACCCCACCCTGCAGGACGCCTTCTTCCCCGCAGTGCCCTGGGGACCCTGGGTTTCGGGGAGGGGGGCAGTGTGAGCCCTGAGGGGCTGATGGGAAGGGGCCGGCTTCTCGCCTCCAGTGCCCTCCCTTGGGCCCTGGCCCGCGGCACCCACCTCCCCGCCGGGCCAGAGCCCGGTGCCAGCCCTTGTTCCTGGGACAGCCGGTGAGCGCCGGAGGCGTTATCTGTGACAGCCGCAGAATGGGCCCGTCGCACCCAGGGCAGGTGTCGGCGCCGGGGAAGGGGCCAACTCGAAACCCAACCCCACCCACCGGCCCCCCCGCGGCAAACCTGGCAGGCGGTGCCCAGATGAGAGATTAGCAGGACCCTTGTCCCGGCCCCTCCCAAGTCGATCTGCCCCAGATACGGGTGGGGCCGGGCCCCGGGGGCCTGGGACCACTTCCAGAGTGGGGGGCGAGGGCGAGGGGGGCCCCTGGGGCTGGAGGGGGCCCAATCTGGGATCCCATCTCCCTTCCTGCTCAGATGGCAGGGAGATCTGGGTCAGGACGGGGCCCGGAGCGGCGGGCCTGGCGCGGGCTTCCTGTTTCCCCACCCGCCTCCCGCGGGCACCGGGGCCCAGACGGCCCCAGGGGCGGGCGGCCACCCCTGGCCGGCTCGCACGCCACCCGCCCGCCGAGCCCAGCTGTGGCCTCCCCGGGGGCTGCCCCTGCTGCTCACCCCAGCAGCGCCCTCACACTGGCCACGGGGCCTCTGCCCCCCAGGCCCTGGCCCAGCGGGAGCCGCTCTGGGGGCCTCTTCTGAGCCCCCAGTCAGAGCCCTGCCCTCCCAGCTGGAGCCCCCTCCCCCTACCCCACCGCCTGTGACTGGGGGCTTTCAGGGGGGCCTGTCTGGCCCCGGGACGAGCTGAGGTGGGCATGGGGGAAGGACATGAAACCCTGGGTGGGGGGTCGGCCAGTTCTCCGTCCTTCAGGACCACCCTCCCCGGGCCCGGCACTCGCAGCCCTCAGCTCAACTGCGCCGGCAGCCCTGCCCGGTCTGGCCACCTGGCCCGTCACCGGGCAGCTTGTGCCTCTGCCCCCACTTCCCTATCCTCCCTGTGCCCCTCACCTGCCTGGCCGCCCTGCGGCACCCCACGGCGGATGACGCCCCTCCTCTGCGGAAGGCCTCGCTGGGCCGTGTCCGGCTGCTCGTGCAGCCCCGTGTGCGGGCTGGGCCTCTCCCTGGGGGCCTTCGCCTAGCGGGGCTTCCGTCCACTTGGAGGTCCCCCTTGCCTCCTCCTCATCTTCACGGGCCACCACCCACCTGCTGCCCTCGCCCCCCTAGGCAGGCCACGCACACAGTGGGGGTTTCGTGGACACCACCCCAGATTGCCCAAAGGCCTCTCCTGGGCTGGGCCTGTCCTCCCCAGCCAGTCCCGGGGCAGCTGCACGGCCTGGCTGTGGGTCCCCTCGGTCCCTGTCAGCCATTTCCAGGCCCCGAGGCACCTGGGCCCCAGGATGCAGCCGGAAGCGGGGTCACACAGGACCCGCCTGTGGCCCGAGAAACCCCCCTTGCCTGGGCATCTGTCCCCAGTCGCTGGCCTGAGCACGTCAGAACCACACGGCTGCAGCGTTAGGCACGTGAGCTGGCCGAGCACGGCCGCCCCACCCCTGGGACTGGGCCTCCCAGGCCGGGTCTGAGGCTGTGGCAGGTGGTGCCTGAGGGGCCGGGGACTGAGGAGGGCAGAGGTCACAGCAGGACGGGGCTGCCTGGGGGACCCTATCCGGTCCCCCGAGGGACAGTGTCCACCCTCCCCCAGGGCCCTGCAGTCCAAGCCGGGGTGGCTCTGGGCAGGGCTGGCGGCAGCCGCAGCAAATGGCTCCTGCACGTGACTGCACCAGATTAAAGGTGTGTCCCCTGACAGCCAGCAGACGTTCAGGGGACAGGGGTGCGGGGGGGCCGGGGACACCCCAAAGACCTGGCTCACCCTCTGGGGACTTGGACAGGCGATCGGTATCCGGGGTGTGTCCCCAGAGGGAGCCGACCTTTGGAACTTAGTGGGGGATGACCCTGGCCCCCAGCCGATCAGCCCAAGGGGGCCTGAGTCCTGAGCTGTGCCCACGCCTGGGGCGGCCGGCTGCCCGCGGCAGACAGCCCCTCCCGGGGCCAAGTGCGGCTTTGGAACCGGTGTCCGGCCCTTTCCCGCTCCTCAGCCCAGCCCAGCGCCCACGTCCCCAGCGTCCACAGGTGCAGCGGCCGGGCGGCAGCGGGAGTCCGGCTGCCCTGACCCCGCCGCGCACAGCCGGCCCGGTGCAGACGAGGCTGACAAGCGGACACCTGACAGACAGCCCAGGCCAGCGCTGGCTGCCCTCGCACTCCGCCAGGCCAGCCAGCGGACGCCGATGGCCCCTGACTCCCGGCCTCTCTGCCGCGCCGCGGCCGTGTCTGTGTCTAGGACTCGCGCCTGAAGCGGCATCCGGGAGGAGGCGGCCAGCGCTGGGTCAGCATGCCCACGGCCCCGGGGCGGGCCGGAAGCCCTCCCCCTGCTCCCCTCCCTCCGGGCCCAGGGCCCAGGCTGTGTCCAGGGGGGCAGGGGACGTGCCGCTGGCCACAGCCTATCCGCCGTACCTCTCCCTCTAGCCACAGACACCTCCACCAGGAAGCCCTCTGAGGGAGGAGAGGCTCTGTGTCCCCCCAGCTTGTCCGGGGGGCTCCAAGCCCCTCATCCAGCATCGGCCCTGAGTGTAAGCGGGCGAGGCGCGGCGGGCAGGCCCTGACCTCGAGGGACCTCGTTGCATGGGGTGGCCGGGGAGGCCGGCGGTGGGAGCCAGCCAACCCTAACCCAGAGCCTCCCTCTCCTAACCCGGCCCGCCTCTCCCGCCCCCATAGTGAGGTGGTGCCTCTGCCTTCCAGACAACCAGAACCGAACACTTCTCGCCCTCTGTCCCCTCCCCTCCCCCCTGGCCTTGTGCCTCCCCCGCCCCAAGTCTGCGAGAGCCTCAGTCACATTCTGTCCACAGCTCTGGCTGGTGCCCCGGGCCCCCCCTCACCCCAGGAGAAGTGGGGCAGCCTCCGCCCCTCCTCCCATCCGCACCGGCCTCTGTGTCCTCGCTGTCCTTGGACTTGCCAGCGGATCCCAGCCTCAGGGTCCTTGCAGGGGCTGTTCCCCGGGCCTGAGTGCTGTTCCCTACACATCAGGGCCAGGTGGTCTCGAGGTCAGGGGCCAGGCCTCTGGCCATTTGCTCTGAGTCCCCTTTTGCCGCCCTTGCTCGGCCCCATGAAGAGGAGTCGGGGAGCCTGGCAGCCCCTTGGAGCACAGTGGCCCCGGGCGGGCCTGGGGCTCTGCTCCTCATCACCCCGTCCTGAGGCTTGGAGGGCGGGACCAGGCTGGCGTCCCCTGCTCTCAGGTGTCCCACGCCAGGGCCTGGGGCGCGAGTGCCCAGCGGGCTGCTGCTGGCCGTGAGCCCCGTCTCCCACCCGGACCGCTGCCCCCACCCCCACAAACACACACACCAGACTTTGCTCAAACACAACTCCGGCCCATTTCTGCCATTGATTGTCTGCCTGGACAAAGGCTCCTTTCAGGACATCAGAAGTCCAGCAAATACATGAATGGACGAACCCTCGGGGAGGAAGAGGTGGCGGGGAGGGCTGCGGGCCAGGCCGGTGTCCTCCCGCCGGAGGGCTGGGGCAGGAGGCTGGCCCGTGCGGCAGGGTCATGCCGACCCCATGGTGGGGGCCTTGAGCAGCGTTCGAGGGGATTGGAGGACTGAGGCCTGGAAGTTGGGGTGTCACAGAGGGCTCCCACGAAGGCGCGGGGCTGGCTCGGTCTGCGGGTCACCGAGACAGACACATCCTGGGCGCTCAGGGGAGGATGGGCCCCGAGGCCTGGGGCTGGTGATGGTCCCCTGCAGGCCCCTCCCTCCAAGCCAGGTGCCAGCCGTGACGCTGACCTTCCTGGGTCCCAGCTCGGACCGGAGACAGCTCTTCCTCTCCTGGGTTCCTCAACAAGCAGGCAGGACCCGGGGGCCCCTGGGCCGCCTTCCAGGGTGGGAGGTCAGAGCTGCATCCCTGGTCCTGGGCTGCCACTCTCAGTCCAGAGTCCAGGGGACGCTGAGCGGTGGGGTGCCAGCCTGCCTGGACAGAGGACCCCCCGGGGGTCAACCCGGTCCCTGCCCCAGCCTCCTCTGCCACCACCACTGGACTCAACAGCACCCAGACAGATGCCCACACTGAACCCCCAGGGCCCTGGGGCCCTGGTCTGTGGTCCCAGGAAGGGCAAGGGCTTTTTGCACAGAGGGGCCTGGCCCGGCCAGCCTGGGACAGAGAGAGTGTCCCAAGGAAACAGGGGCCATGTCCAGGTGCCAGGCCTAGCAGGGACCCTTCAGGACAGACAGAGCCAGGGCCCGGTGGGCAGAAGCGCAGGCTGGAGGGGTCTGGGAGGGCTGCCTGGAGGAGGGGTCCAGGGGGAAAGGCTGGCGGGGCGGGAGGGGCTGGCTGCCTCACTGGCCCTGCTCTAGTCCTGGCCTGGTCCCTGGTCCAGCCCCCAGGGCAGCCCTGACTCCTGGCCATTCTGGGGACAACAATGGCCAGCATTTAAATTCCAATTGAGTCGGCCCGAGTGGCCAGCGGGCGTGAGAACGGGAGCCCCCACCCCCAGCCCGAGCCCCGCCCGCCACATTCCTGCCTCCCCGGAGGTGGCCAGCCCGTTGCCAGGGGGCCGGGAATGCGGCGCTCGGTGGCCGGGGACAAGGGCCCATTGAGCACTGACGGGCGGGATTGAGCCGTCAGCGCCCCTCCGCCCGGGGTCCCCCTCCTCCGTCCCACTCCCCAGCCTCACCGACATCGGCTGCCCACACCCTCCCAGGCCCCTCACGGGCCCAGGGCCCCGCGTCCCACCGGCCGATGGGCCCCGGCCTTGGCCACCTCTCCCGAGAGACGGAGGCCTGCCCGGGTCGCGCCACACTCCTGAGGGACCCGGCGGGGGACCCTGGGGGCAGCCCTGTGCCCAGCAGCACCGAAGGGCACCTCCCCAGGCCTCAGGGCCAGCTGGTGGCCGCCTCCCCTGCCCACCCCGGTCTTAGCCTCCGCCACCCTGCCCGGCGGCGCCCGGGGGGGGGCTCCCCTGGCTGCCTCCCCATCCGCTCTCGTCCAGCCCCACCTTCTCCCCCGCCCCCACACGGCCAGCCCCAGGGAGACCGGTGTCCAGCACCGTCCCGAGCCCGACTCTCCGCGCACCCACGTGGGCGGGAGGAATCCAGGTTCCCGCCCCACCGCGGCCCCCATCCCGGCCCTCCTGGGGCAGCAGCCCGTGTGCCGAGGCCGCCCGAGGGGCACCGAGATGGGAGCCCTCCTCCCCGGACCTGCCTCTGCTCATGCAGCCCGGGCGGTATCCCTCCGTGTCTGTGCCCGCCCTCCAGGGTCCCCAGGTCGGACCCCGGGCTCCACCGCCCCGGTGGCCGGGCTCAGCACGCCCAGGTCGATTTAGCAGCCTCGGCCCAGGCCCGGTGGGGGGGCGTCAGACAGGGCGCCGGGAACCTGAGCCCAGAGGGATATCCCGGGGGACGGTGGGTGACCAGGAGGGACAAAGCCCCGGCTGCCAGGGCCCCGCCTGGGGGAGAACTCGGGGGCTGCCGGGGGCTGGCGCGGTGCCCGCCGTGGCAGGGTGTCCCCTCGGCAGACACCTTCCGCCCTCCGTGGGAAGAGGAGCTCACCGGCCTGTCTCCTGGGGGCCCGAGGGGCGGGGGGGCTGGCTGGGGGTGGCACCCCGCCAGGTCTGGCATCCGTCTCAAGCCAGCAGGGCCCCCCCGACAGGTGTCAGGGAGCCCCAGACAAGTACAGTGTGGTGGCGCTGGGGGCTGGGGTTGCGGGAGGCCCCCTGGGTGCCGAGGGGGGAGGGCCCCACGCAGGTGTGCCCTGAGGCCCTGGCACACGGCCCACAAGGCCCACCACCCCTGGGCTCCCCAGAGGGCCCGGCCCCTCGTCCTCAGGCTCAGGACCCGGTCCTGGGCCGCCCTACCAGGCCCACCCGCAGCATCCGGAGCCCAGCCTCCTCGTCACCCACATGGCCTGCACCTCAGATGGGACCCCCACCCGGAGCCCTCCCCATCCCTTCTGGGAGTCAGAGGTCATCCTGTGTGCCGCAGGCAGAGCCCCACGCCACCCCCAGCGGTTCGTCCCTGTCTGGGGGGCCGGCCTCGAAAGGCCCGTCGCAGGCTGGACCCAGCGCCCGGGCACCCGGCGGTGGGAGCTGGGGAGCCAGCGGAGGGAGGAAGGACTCCTGGTCCCGGAGGGGCCAGGGGGCGCAGCGCTGGCCCCCCCGCCCTCCCTCCGCCCCGGCAGCACAGGGGCCGCCTCGGCCCTCGCCCCACACACGCAGCTCGGGCGGCCGAAGCTGGGCCCACCAGGCTGGCCTCAGGGGGCCACGGACCCCTCAGCAGCTCCGCCTTTTTAAAAAATTTTATTGATTGATTTTGGAGAGAGAGAGGAAGCGGGAGAAAGAAAGAGAAATGTGGGCTGGGTGCCCCACTTCCGCATACATTCGTCGTTTGATCCCTGCACGTGCTCCGGCTGGGAATCGAACCCCCAACCTTGGTGCGTTGGGACGACACTCTCACCACCTGAGCCACCTGGCCAGGGCACAGGCTTGGGTTTTGAGGGGAAGCCTTGGGCCAGCTGGGCCAACAGAATGGGGGTGTGGAGCCGCAGGAGCCTGGTCCCCTGGAGGAGCCACCCCCAGGGTGTCCGGCAGGCCAGGCAGGGCTGGGGGTGGTCAGCCAGGCCTTGGCGGTGGAGGCCGGCCCACCCTGCCGGCCCAGTCTCAGGGGCTGTGTCCCAGGAGCCCACACACCCCGAGGCCCCTCCGCTGCTCAGCTGCCTCTGGGTCCAGCTCCCCACCCACGGGGTCCGTGCGCAAGCCTAGGCCCTGCCCGGGTTCAAGGGCCTCCCAGGGGTAGGCTGCCTTTAGGGCCCTTGGCCAAGGCCAAGAGGGAGCAGGGCTGGCTGGGCCGAGCAGGGGCCCCCGAGGAGGCTGGGTGGGCGAGGGGGGTGCTGGGGGCTCCCGGAGAGAGGGCTACAGCGCACGGGCCCGAGGCGGAGGGGGGCTCTGCCTGAGCAGGGGCAGCCGGGGGCCCAGGAGGAGAGTGCGTGGTCCCGCCAGGTGTCAGCAGCACCCTCAGCAGCCTGGGGAGGAGGGGCGGTGCGGCTGGAGGAGGCCTGCGGGGCTGCATCCGGCCGAGGGGTCCTGCCCCACGCACGGCCCCACTCTGCGCCCTGGCCTGAGCCCCGGGTGACCCTGCTCGGCGTCCCTTGGCGACCCCTTGCCTGGGCTGGGGTCTGGCCCCTCCACGGCCACAGAACATGGCCACAGAACACGAGGGCCCCGTCCGGCTGCGGGACAGCCTGTGCCAGTCCGTCTGGGGTGCGGGGGCCACAGTAGCACTTGGTCCCTCTCCGCCCCGGCCCCATCCGCCTGGGAGCTCAGGGTCAAGCCAAGGGTTCAAAGCAACAACTCTCCCCAGGTTCCGTATGCGCCTCTGTTCTTGGCCTGAAGAAATTCGGGGAGAAAAGCAGCTGAAGCTCAAACCAGCACAGCGGGCCTGCCTGGAGCCTGCTGCCCCAGGGGCTGGGGCACAGGGTCCTCCTGTCCCAGCCCCAAGGCCCAGGTGGGGTGGGGACGTCACCCCGAGCCCCGGGGCCAGCAGAGCCCCTGACCCCCGGACCTGCGGTCCCGGGCCTGGGGACTTCCCTGAGCCCCCGCTGCCTCCCAGGTGGGAGGGTGTCCCAAGCAGCCTGAGCTCCCTGCACCCGAAAGATCATGCCGCGACCACCCACGTGTGAGTCTGGGTTCCTGGTGGGGCCGCCACAGCAGGTGCTGACCTCAGGGAAGGGTCCCGCCGGAGCGAGGAGCAGGCACCAGCCAGCCAGTGGGCCCTGACGCCCGGCGTCCTGTGGGTCTGGCCAGCGTTCGTCCTGCCTGGGTGCTCCCAGGGGCTAGGCACTGGGCTCTGGGGGGCTGGCTGGGCGCTCGGTGGGCCCAGGGCCTGGCGGGTAGCCCAGGGGGCTGTGGCTGTGCGTGGCCACTGTCAATAGGCCCTTGTGCTCCTCAAGGGCCACCGGTCCAGTCCAGACACGTCCCCGCTGGCAGGTCAGGACTCCAGCTGGCAGCGTCAGTGGCCACACGTGGCCCGGACGGGGCCTCTCAGCCACGGACAGGCACATGTCCTGGAGGCCCTGGGCCTCCCTGCTCGGAGGGCGACCCTGGGCTCGGCCCCTCCTGAGCCCGGCCAGCTGTCCGGCAGCAAAGGCGGCACCGCCGGGCCCTGCAGCTGGGGGACAGGGGCAGCAGATGCGAGCCTCGCACAGCTGTCCTGCCCGCCCGGCTGCGGCCCTTTCCTGGGGGCCCGCGTCTTCCCATTGGCCTGACAGCCCCTCCCCTGGCCCCAGGGTGCCCCCCGCCCGTTTGGGGCCAGGCAGGGGCATGGGGCACAGCAGGTCTCCTCCAGCACCCTGCCCCCACCGGATAAGGACCCCAGTGGTTCCGGGCCTGGGGACGGGGCCCTCGGGAGCAGTGCCGGGGACCTGGGAGAGGGGAGAAGTGGGGGCCTGGCTGACACCCCACAGCAGAGTGGAGCCGCCGCCAGAGCCGCCCTCGGAGCTGCACGGATTCCCCGTCCAGGGTGGGGCACCCCCGTGGGGGAGAAGGGCCCGGCGGTGGCGAATCCTGCGACCACCCAGCGGGCGGCACTCGGAGGCTTGAGGGCCCTGCAGCTGCACCCACAGGGGTCTCTGCCCGCCCGCCCGCTCCCACCCTCCAGGGCCACACAGGCCCCTGAGACCTCAGGCACTGGGTCTCGGAGGCGCCTGGCCTGGGGTCTGGGGTCCCCGAGTGGCTGGTTCAGAGCTGAGAACCTCAGGCGTGCCCCTCCAGGGTCTGTGATAAGGGGCGGTGGGCCGGCATGACCGCAGGGGCCCCAGGGCAGCGGAGAGCAGGGTGAACTGCAGCGGGGTGAGGAGGGTCTGAGGCCGGCCCCCCGCTGTGTGTGCCCAGGTCTCCGTCCTCTGTGGGGCAGGCTTCTTCAGCGGGCGGGGCGGGGCAGGCAGGGGGTATGGGGGGCGGGGGGACCTGAGTCGGGAGCCCCAACCCGGGGAGGGGCGCAGGCCGGTCCCCTTCGAGTCTCCACCTGCCCAGCGAGCGGCCTTTCTGGCACTACCAGTTCCGTGAGCTCAGGAGCGAACAGGAGCGAACAGCCCAGAATCCTCTAAGCTCTTTACATGGAGAACACGGCGTCTGGGCCACAGGCGAGGAGTCGGGGGGGTCTCCTCGGAGCCCCCTGGCCCTGCAACGCTAGGTGGCACCGGGTGTCCAGGGTGGGGCGCCAGCAGTTCTCAGCCTGGGGGGTTCGCCTCTTCCCGCAGCCCCAGGGAGATGGCTGCGGCGGGGACCAGGGAGTGGGGGCTGCCCCCCAGCCTGGTGTGCTGTGTGGGCGGCCCCACTGTCCCAGCCAGCCGTGGTGCGGTCTGCCCCCCCACGACACTAGGCTGTGGGGACAGAAAGTGGCCCCCAGGCCGGTTGTGGCCACCGCCCTCCGCCCCACAGCCCCGGGCTGGCCTGCTCTCTCTGCCCCCTGGGGCTGCACCTCGGTGCTGAGGCCCCTGTCCCTGGTGGGGCGAGCCTTGGGCACCCATGGGTCCCCAGAGGCGGGGCTGGCCCCGAGGCTGTAGGGAACAGGCCAGCTGAACCCCTGGAGACCTCGGAGGCTGACACGGGACACGGTGGTACCAGTCAGAGTCAAGACGCTGCTGTCGGAGACTGTGCTGGCCACCGGCAGGTGGGCAGAGGCCCCGGCTCCGCTGTGCCTCCCGAGGCCGACCCCCCGCTGCCCTCTCTGGGCTCCAGCAGACCCCCCGTCTCTCCCCAGCCTCTCGGTCCCCGGAGAAGGGAGCCCGTTCCCCAGCGGCCCAGGGTTGGCCAGGCCCCTGGGGGGCGGCCCCACGTGTTGGGCGAGCCCCGGAACGGGACTAGCCTGCGGTCTGCCCTGGCCGAAGCCCCCCCCAGCCGGGTCAGGGGACGGTGGGGCCAGGCCCCCCAGAGCCCAGAGCAGACTGAGGGCCGCAGCCCCCCGTCCTGCTCACGCCCCCGGGACTCCGGCCTGTGAGTGCACAAGCAGGACAGCCTGGGGGGGCCGGGCTCTGAAGCCCCTGCCCTGGCGGGCGTGCGCTCAGGCGGGTGGGGAGCCTGCCCAGCCTTGCTCTGACCCAGTTTCCTGGCCCCCCCCCCCCCCCGCGCCCCGTGCCCGGGCAGGCCGCCCTGCAGCAGGAGCGCAGCGGCAGCGCGGGGCCCGGGCCTGCGCGGTGTCCTGGGGGCACCTGGCTGGTGCGATGTGCCGAGGGCTTGGCCGCTGCCTGAGAACACGCTCACACATAGACACGGGCACACGCATGTGCTCAGAGGTGTGTCCCCGAGTGCCCCTCTGAGGGCACCAGGCCCGCGTGCTCGTGGTGCCTGCTGGGTCCACCCGTGTCCTGGTCAGAGCCTCCACCTCCTGCGCTGGTCACCAGGCCGCCCTGCCCACCCCCGCTCTGCCCCCGGACGAGCCGGCACCTCCTCACGCGAGCCCGCCCTGGCGGCCCCCCACGGCTACCTTTCTCCTGCAGGCCAGTCATGGGGCCTGGGGGGCCGTGGCCTTGGGGCTCAGCCTCAAGGGGTCCCAGGGGCACAGAGGGCCTGGACAGTGGGAGGGAGAGTCTGCTGGGCAGGGCAGCAGGCCCACCTCCAGGGCAGAGACCCTTGGGAGCGGGGAGGGCAGCGGGAGGGCAGCGGGAGGGCAGCGGGCAGCGTGGGAAGGGAGCCAGGGCCTGATAAGCCCACGTGATCTGAACCGAGGCAACTCAGGCCCCACCCGGGCCCGGGAGCCAGCCTCCAGGCCCAGGAGCCCCCACCGCCCCATCCAGCCCTGGGCAGAGGCAGACTCTGGCCCAGGAAGTGGCTGGCCTTCAGGGCAGAAGACCCTGAAGCTGGGGCAGGGACCCCATGGAGTGCAGCAGGCCTGTCGTCTGCCTCTGCCCTGCCCGGTCCCCATCCCCAGCCCCGCCTCACGGTGACCAGCCCCCTCCAGCCGGCCCTGCTCCCTGCCCAGCTCTCACTCACTGTCACCCTGAGCCTGGGGCCCCGAGGGGCCACTCCCCAGCTGGGGCGGGGAGGCAGCCCCCCAACCTGGGGGGTAAAGCAGTGTGGGCCCCCGGGGGCGGCTGCGGCCCGTGCAGGGTGGGCGTCTGCTGCCTGGCACCCCCCTCACGCTCAGTCCCTGCAGAGCAGGCCAGCGGGTCAATGAAGCGATCAGCAGCCTCGGGCAGGGGCAGGCAGGCGTGGCTCGGGGGGAGGTCCCGCAAACACATCTCTATTAGGGGCCGCAGACCCTGCCCAGTCCAGGGGCCAGGGAGGGCGGGGAGGGGCAGGCCCGTGTGGGCAGCGGCAGCCGTCAGCTTGGGTCAGCCTGGGGGCCCGCCCTCCTTCGGAGCCTCCTGGCGGCCCTGGACCCGGCCACAGACAGCAAGGCGCTCAGGCCAGGGAGCAGAGAGAGGCTGGGGGCTGCGGGCTGACTGGGCGTCAAGGGTGCCAGCACCCCCAGGAGCCCCTGAGGCGCCACACCCAGCATCTCCCTCGGAGTGGGAGCTCAGAGGGGGGGTGGGGAGGCGGCCGCCCCGGGGCCTGAGCAGGCCCTCTGCAAACAGTCGTGAGGAAGGGAGAGACCCTTGTCGGTGGCTCACTGCGCTGTGCCTCCGTTTTCCCGTCTGCAAAGTGGGGCCATGCGGACCGAGTCGGGCACCTCTCAGAGTTAAATGGACACGACACCTGCCCAGATGCCCAGCACGCACCGGCCAACACCTCGGGGCAGCCCACTCATGCTGCCCCTGGGCCTCCGCCACCTCGGCACTTCGAGAAGCCGAGGGCCTTGGGGACGCACCGCGGCTCCGGTCTCCTGGGTGCGTGGGGGGGGCCAGAACCAGAGTCAGTGGCCGGCAGGGCCCCTCACCACGGCAGCCCCTTTCAGCTCCCCGTGTGGGCCCTTCCTGGGGGGGGCGATGGGGCACCGAGGGGGGGTGCCCAGGTCCGCAGAGCCCAGCCAAAGCCCCCTCTGCTGGACTCTCCGGAGCCAGGCCCCTGCTCGGCCGGGGATGGAAGCCCAGGACCCCCGCTCCCAGGCCACCTCCCCCCTCCACTGCCCTCCGAGCAGGTGCCACTCAGACGGTGGGCGGAGGCCCCGGGCATGAGACCGAGACCGCGGCACTGGTCCGGGTGGTGCCGGCCCTTACCCAGATTCTGCCTCCGACCCGGCCTCTGACCTTTCACCCCCAGCCCATCCCGCAGAGTGCGGCCGCCCAGGGTCAGGACTTCACCCGGACCACGGTGCCAGCCTCAGGGGCAGCCTGCGTGGGGGCCACGTGCCACCCCCCCCCCCCCCGGCTGTGCGGCTGTCTCCTGGGCAGGGAGCCCGGCCACGGCGGGCGGTGGGGGGGCCGCGGCTCCTGCTGGGCCCTGCTGGGGGTGCACACAGGGAGCGGGGCTCCCGCCGGCGGCTGCTCGGCGAGCCAGCGGCCTCTGCCCAGCCTCGGTGAGTTCGCCCTGCAAACAGCTGCCTCCTCCAATTAGCTCCTCGCGGCCCTGCGAGCCAGCATCCGGCGGTGCGGGCGGTGGGGGCAGGGCCGGCCTCCCTCCAGCTGCAGGCGCCTGCCGGAGCCTGGGGGCCACCGCCTGCACTCCAGGCCCCCGGACCCTGCGGCAAGCACCCGCCCTGCCCTTCCCAAGTGCGGTGGAGACCCCCAGGACAGAGCCACTGCACCTGGTCGCTGTGTACCTGGGCGGGCGGTGCCGCCCAAGGTTCCATGCCTCAGTTTCCCCACCCGTCACACAGGGCTGAAGACGGGGCTGGTATGAGGATCAGCCCGGGGGCTTCTTAGTCCGGAGTCACCGTCACGGCCAACTCCAGTCCCTCCCCCCATTCCCGGTCCCACGGGACGTGGGCCACCCCGGCCCGAGTCTCAGGGGCTCCTCTGGCCCTGGCCGGGGTGGAGCCTACAGCCAGCGGCCAGCAGCGGAGATGAGCTCCCACGGCCTGCTGGACCCAGCGGGCCACTCTGAACAGGCGGTGCGGCCGGGAGCTCGGGCGCCCGCTGGGGGGTTGGGCCCCGGGGGGCCCTGGCCGAGGCTCCCTGGCCAGGCGGGGGGCCAGCGGGACCCAAAGGAAGGGGCATCCCCGCGAGGGCGAGGCTGCCGGCCGGAGGGAGGGGGGCACCGCTGGGCCTGGCCCCAGGGCCCGGGCCTGGACTCCGAACTCAGCCGGAGCCTGTGGAGTCAGGCTTGTTTATTCTTGGCAGGAAGGCTGGTGCTGGGGGGCGGAGGTGGGGAGTGAAGCCTTTCAAAAAATAATAATAATAAAAACGCTCATTTAGAAGGCTCCCAAGACGTGCCGAACACCAAAAGGGTCCTGGAAAAAATGCTGAGAAGGTTTAAGTGTAAATGGACCCAAAACATCATAATTAAATTTCCCTTAAATTTACCAGAGTTTGGGGTCAAAGAAAAAATAAAACTTAGGGAAAACACACTTGAGGTTTTAGGCGAACGCCAAGCGCTTAGGAAAATAGATTTCTGAGCTGCTCAGCGGCTACCGGCCTGGCCCCCGCCAGCCCGGCCCGGGAGCTGCGGCGGCCTTAACCCCTCCCTGGCCGCCTCGGGCCGCCTCCACACCGCCCTCCGTCTCCAGTCTGCCTCCAGCCCACTCCTGCCCCCGCCAGCTGCCTCCTGCCCCTCTGCACGGCAGAGCAGCCCTTGGGGCCAGCCTCCCATGGGGGCTGGGGCCCTGGGCAAGCCCAGGCCTTCATCACCTCCCACCCCCTTCCCCCCCAGACTCTCTGTGTCTGTAGACAGCCCTGGTCTCCCTCTTTCTGCTCATCTGGAAACAACCACATTTTCCAGGTCCAAAGTCAGGGTTGAGGTCTAGCAGCCTGAATGAACCAAGGAGCAGAAAGAACAGATTGTTTGGACGGGGGCAGTCGGAGCACACCTAAGAAGACTGCCTCTAAACAGCCCAGGATTCACAGCATTGCCCTTTTTGCTCAGCCTGCCAGGAAGCTCAGAGCGAAAAGGAAGGACATTCTACAGTAGCTGGCATTAGCCAATGCACTTGGAAATATCTTCTCTTGTCCACGTTCTTTAAAATCCCGTTTCTGGTTTCGGGAGCACATCCGCTGTGCTTCCTGTCGGAGTCCCCCACTTTTCCGAGAATAAAATAAAAAGGCAGAAATTGTCCACGATCTACAGCCACAACCTCTCTCAAATGTTCTCTTCCTTCCGGGTGGGGAGGGAATGAGCCCAGCCCAGCTCAGCGGGTCCTTGACAGTCCCCTCCTCCCCCAGCCCTGGTGGACTGCCCTGGTCCCCAGGGCCCCCTTGCCCCCCAGAAGGCAGGGCGGCAGGTGTCGGAGCGCGGGCTGTGCGTCGGCAGATGGCGAGCGCTGGGAGGAGAGGGAGCAGCCCTGGCTGGTCCCAGGAGCCCCCTGGGGCGGGTGGGCTGGGTGGAGGGGCTCCCGGCTTCAGGGAAGGGCAGAGGGAAGCTCCAGCGGCGGCAGCGCTGTCCCTGGGCTGGACGGTCCCTCTGGAGGGGAGCTGAGTGGGGGAGGGGGCGCCCCTGCCCTGGGGTCCAGGCCCAGCAGCAGCGGCCTTGACAGGCACCAAGAGATGGGGCCCGTGGCCCGACAGGTAATGCAGGTGGATTCGAGGCCACACCAAGCAGGCCCCGAGGCCGAGCACACCTCGAGCCGTGTCCCCAGCCTCGGCCCGGGCCTGGCGGCGGGAGGCGCGGAGGGGCAAGCGCGGGAGCGGCTGCACCCAGGAGGCTGCACCCAGCTTCCCTCCCACGGAGGCTCTTTCGGAGCTCGCGGCACAGGCCCCAGCAAGCCGGCCGCCGGCTCTGAGTCACCCGCGGCTGGGCCGGGCACGGCGGCCCCCAGCCCCGACGCCTGCCTCCCCCTCGGCCTCCCACGCTCCCCTTCACGCAGGAGTCCTGTAGGTGTGGGCCCTGGGAGACGGGTGGGCGTGCAGAGGGGGGGGTGGGCAGGGTGGTGTGCACCCTGAGGGAGCCCTGCACGATGCTCTGGCCACCTTGGCAGACTGGTCCCTGCTGTCCTGCCTGGCTCCATGGCCCGGGGAGGGTCTGCTCCACTGGGGCGTCGGGTGACATTGCAGAGGGTCTCCGTGGACATGACCCACCAAGGGGGTGTGACGAAGGGGTGGGTACTAACAGTTCTCTCATGGAATGCGTCCCTGAAGTCTCTGGCACACGGTGAGGACAGTGCCGTGGGCAGCAGACCCGGCCCCGATACCCGGGGACAGCCCTGTGTGTGACACGGCACCGCAGTCCGGAGGAGCACGGTGACTCGGAAATGATAGCTGTGAATAAGGATGTCACTCTGTCAGGAGCAGTAAAGGAGGCCGGGGCAGTGAGGCCTCTGGTGCTGTCCGGGGCCGCACTCGGGCCCTCTGGAGGCAACTCAGCCGGATCAGCCCAGAGCCGAAAAAATGGGCCTGACCTTCGACCCAGATGCCACCACACAGTGCCCCTGGGGGGGGGGGCTAAATGAAGGGGCCACTTCAGTTTGTCGGCGGCAGCACCACCGGAACCAGCCAGGACAGGGAGAGGGAGGGCGGATGGGCCCCCCCCAAAGGACCGGTCAATGTCCTGACCCCTGAAACCTAGTGGGGTGACCTTACTTGGAAAAATGGTCTTTGCAAATAAGTCAAGCTCTTGAGGTGAGGAGGTGGTGCTGGAGTAGCTGGGTGGGCCTGTACCCACTGACCTGTCCTCGTGAACCATGCCAAGCCCAGTGGCGGCGGGGCAGAGGTTGGAGGGACGTCTGGAGCCCCCAGAAGAGGCGGGAGGAGGCGGGAGGAGCCCCCTGGAGCCTCCCAGGGAGCCGGGCCCTACAGCCCCTGGTCTCAGACCTCCGGCCTCCAGGCTGAGTGTGGGGGGGTGCGCAGCAGCAGCCCTGGGAGAGGAGCGCGGGCGGGTCTGTGAGCACCCAGGGGTCGGCCCAGGCCTGGTACGGGGGGCGGGAAGAGGGGCTCACTCTGCCCGGCAGGCCCAAGGGAGCCCCCAAGCCCCACTTGCCGGAGGGACACACGCACGCCAAGCTGGGGGGGGGGGGCTCCGGCTTGTGGGGCGGGGCCCGTGGAGTGAGGAGGAGGAGGAGGTGCAGGGCTGACCGGGGGGGGGGGGGGGGGGGGGCGGCCCACCTGGAGAACAGCTGGCACGGGCCCTCTGCCCCTCCCACGGGCGCTTCTGCCAAGGGCTCCGTGCTGGGTCCAGGAGCAAAAGGGCTGCTCGATGACAACAAGCAGGTGCCTCCCTCGCGGAGGCCGGGGGACGCAGCACAGCCTTCCTGGGGGGCCACAGAGGGGCTGTGGGTGCTGTCCTAGGAGGGGACCTCCTGGAGACCATGCAGAGCCCCTTCTGGCCTCAGAAGGGCCCCGGGGAAGGCCAGCCCTCCTCAGGTGCTAGGCAGGGGGTCACGGGGACCGGCAGCCCGCACCCATGCCGGCATGCTCAGTAACTAAGAACCGTTGATGGGTTAGAGCAGGGCGTGTCACTGTGGCCCCTGGGACCCTGTCTTGGGGGAGGGCTGACATGGGGACAGCCTGCAGCTGCGCAGGGGAGGGGTCCGGACAGCCCCCGGGGTTCAGCAGGCCCCAGCCTGTCTGGGAGACCAGGGCTTGAGTGGAGCAGGCACGGAGGACAGCCTGTCAGGAGGCATTGGGAGGGGGGGCCTTCCAGGACCATGGAGTCTAGCCTCAGAGGCTGGGGGTCTCCCCCTGGCCCCTCACAGTACAGGCAGCCCCTGGAGCTGTGGGTGGCCTGAACAGCGGGTGCCAGAGAGGCATTCGTGCCCGTTTTCCTGATGAACAAACCGAGTCCCAGTGCCCACGCCAGGCGGGCTAGAGGTGTGAGACTGGGGTGCCACGCCTTGCCCAGCAGACCCAAGCTCTGGCTCCCGCGGGCCACCCTTCCGGGCTTGTCTAAAAGCGGAGTGGAGCCCTGTTCCTCGCAAAGGTGGACGCAGAAGCCACAGTCACATGGACATACCCAGGCCAGTCCAGGCTCTGCCACTCGCTCCCCTGGGGTCCTTCCCCAGGGCCCTAAGGTCAGTCCCCCAGCCCCCGCCCTGCCTTCTGGTGCCTGGAAGCACCCAGTCTCCACAGCTCTGGCTCCCAGGGAAGCCGGGTAAGGACCCGCTCTGGGAGGGAGCTCAGGCAGCTCAGCTACGGGGGTGCCGCCGTCGCTCAGTAAACGCAGCGGCGAGCTCCTGGGTATCGAGCTTCCGGGGTGCAGTCCCCTTGGGTTTCAGCCCCAGGTCCTTACACCTAGCCTTCCCCCGCCCCCACGCCGCGCTCCCGCACTCGGGCTTCACCCACTGAGACCACCCTGAGCCCCCGATCCGCGGCTGGGAGAGAAGCGGGACTGCGCGCTGCGCAGAATAGAGGCCTACTCTCGGCCTCCCCGGGCGCCCAGCGGCGTGATCCCGGACCTCACCCTCCTAGTCCCGGCTCCCACGCCCTCCGAGACCGCCCGGCGCCCCCGCCCGGCCCCGCCCCCTCTAATCCCCTCCGCGGGCTCCCGGGAGTTGGGCTGCAAGCCCGCCCCCGGACCGCCCCAGGGGAGGGGCGTGTCCCTTCGGCTCTGCGCGTCTGGTGGGCGTGGCCCAGCCACCCGGGGGCGGGGCGGGGGCGGGGCCGGCGCGGGCCGGCCCCCACTGGCTGCCGCGCGCCCGGCCGCCAGGACTCAGTGCGAGGTGGCGGCGGCGGCGGCTCCGGCGGCTAGTGCTGCGCGGTCCTGCTCGGCCGGCGCACGGACGCACCGGCTAGCCGACGGCCGGAGGGGCCGGGAGCAGACGCGGGGCCGTCGGGCAGCGAGCGGAAGCAAGGGCAGCGCGCAGCGATTGGAACACCCGCGATCGCCAGGTCAGTGCGGGGGGCCAGGGCGGGCGCGGGAGGGGTCGAGGCGAGCGCGCGGCGGGGCCGGAGCGCGCGGCGGGCTCGGATCCCGAGCGGTCCCTGCAGCGGGGCCCGGCCAGGGCGCGGGCTTCCCGCTCTGGAAAGTTTGCCGCCGCCGCCGCCCTGGGAGGGCTCTGCAGCAGCCAGGCAGGGAAGGGGGAGGAGGGAGGGACCGCGGCAGGGAGGAGGCGGCCGGCGCCAGGCGGCCCGGGAGCCCTTGGCGGCGGCGGCGGGCGGGGCGGACGGGGTCGGAGGGGCTGGGGCGCAGGACCGGGCCGCAGCCGCTTCCTCCCCTTCGCGCCCGGTCCGCCCGGGTAACGAGCTGTCCGCCTCCCGCAGACTCCCGAGCCGCGCACTCCTCCCGCCGGTGCCAGGGCCGGGCCATGGGGGGCAACATGCCCGCGAGCACCGCCTGAAGACGCCGTAGCCCCTGCCCCCGCGATGGGCGCCCCGGTTTGGGCTATCGCGCTCTGCGTGGCCGTAGTGGTCGCGGCCCGTACCACCTCGGGGCTCCCGGCCGCGGAGCAGCGCGTCGTGCGGAGAGTGGCAGGTAAGGAAGGGCCGGACAGGACAGGGAGGGGCCACAGGCCCCGCGGGCAGAAGCGTCCCAGCTCCGGAACTGGCGCCTGGGTGAGTGTAGGACGCCGATCTGAGACGGCCCCAGGGCGCGCCGTGGGCTGCCACCGCGGGGCCTGTGTCCGGGTTTCTGTCGCCCTCCTTCCCCGGGGATCACGGCCAGAGCTGGCACGGCAGTGTGTGGGGCGCCTGGAGCCAAGTGCGAGGTTGCGGTGGGTGCGGGCCCGGCGCTGGCGTCCGCAGCCCCCTGCTTCCGCGCTGCCCCGGGTGAGGGCGCGGTCCGCCCTAGGCGCCGTCGGGAGGGCGCGGGGGGCTGCGTTTCCAGGATCCCTATTGTTGTTCTGTGGGTTTTGCACTGACGGAAAGTTTCTATTGTTGGTGCCGCTCCCCCAACCCCCTTCGGGGCCCCGGTTCATGGCCAGCTTTGGCCAAAGCGAGGGACGGTGCTTTGGAGGGAGGGTAGGAGAGTGCGTCAGCCCGCGACCCGTCCTTTGCTCCTCCGCGGCTCCCCTGACAAGGAGCTACGGTTCTAGTGTCTCCGACGGCCCACCCCGCTCTCATGCCCTGTGACTGGATGTGTCTGCCCCCCCGCGGGTGCACGCGGGGCGCCGCCGCGAGGTGAGAGGGCGGATATCCGAGGGACATGGAGCCGCGGACACCGGTTGGTAGCGAGGGTCCCGCGGGACATCGAGGGTCTTGAGGAGGGCCGGGCCGGCGGGGTGATGGCCGCTGAGGAGCGGGAGCGCGTCTGGGCGCCAGGCCCCGCCCAGCACACGCGCCACGGCCCTCAAGGCGCTGCGCGCAGCCCCGCGGAGCCCGGCTGGGCGCTCCCGATGCCACCGCCCCGCACACGTGCCGCCAGGCTCCGGGCGGCAGGGCAGAAACTTGTGGTCCGGGTGTTGGCCACCGGGAGCCCGCCCCTTGGGGACGGCTACCTCCAGGGCACGGCGAGGGGGCTGAGCGAGGCCTGCCCCCAGCCCGGCGGCTGCATGGAGGGAGGCCTTCGCCCGGTGAGCTCACGCCCCACCCGGGCGCACCCGAACAGCCGCTCCTTTGTACCTCGGCGCGGCCACAGACGCGCATTGATGGCGGGGCCAGGCCGCCTCGCGGGGAGGTGTGAGCGCAGCGGCTGGGGCGCGCCGTGCCAGGGAGGCGGCGGCCGGCCGCGGGCAGGACGCAGGCAGATGGTGGCCCGCCCTCCCCGCGCCCCCCGCGCCCCTTTCTCCGGCGGCGGCTGCAGCCTCCCGGAACAATGTCATTTTTTTATGAATGAAAGTGGGCCCGGCGCTTGAATGTGCGTGTCATTCAGCGGCGTGACAGAGGCCGTCGGGAGGTCAGCGCGCGCTTTTAGCGCCTGCTCCGGCGGCCCCCGCTTCCAGGGGCTCCGAATAAGCGGCCGCGGGGGGAGCCCCGCATTAGCATTCGCATTCGCATTCAGATAAAGATATTACTCCCTACGGCCAGGGAATGTCAACTAGCCCCGGGGGAGGGGGCGGCCGCGGGCCGCAGACCCTCTCCAGGACCCCCTGTGGCGCGCCGGGCTCGTGGCCTCCTCCATCCCTAGCGCTGGGACGGCAGCAAAGCCTGTGGTGCCTCCCCCCGCCCCCCGCCAATGGGGGCCTGGGTCAGAGGCCGGCGAGGGCCCCCCAGGGCCGCGGAAGGGGTCTGCGGCCTCCCGCCTCCGCCCCGCCGGCCCCTCCTCGCCCCCGCAGTACAGCTGGTGAAACAGGTAGTAAGTAGATAGGTCAATAAACTTAATCCGGTTCCTTTGAGAGATGGGCGGGCTGGGCAGTAAACACACAAAGGCCTTGTGAAATTTCCAGAGGTGCCGGCTGGCACTTCCCGGGGAACACAAGTTGCGGAGCCGGAGCCGGGTGGGGTCAAGGACAGCGGAGGAGGGGCGCAGCTGCTGGGCTGCCCTGGCGACCCCAGGCCGGCCCTAACCCTCTGGCCTGCTTCTCCGCAGGGGGTCTCGTTGGCCGGTGAGGGGCCCAGGCAGGGTCCCCCACGCGGAAGGAAGGTTGGTGGGGGCAGCAGGAGGCTGCCCCCCTGCAGCCCGACCCCACCCAGCCGGCAGGGGTCTGGGGAGGGCTGGGCACCTCCCTGACTACAGCCTCTCCCACCGCCTCCTCCGCAGGGCTGGACTTTGAGCCTGCAGGGCCTCCGGGTGGTTCATTAACCTGGGCTGAGCCCCAGGCTGGACTTGTGGCCGCTGAGCCCCCGCGTGGAGGCCACCGGGGCCTCCTCCCCCCGGGTTTCAGGCCCCACTGGGGACCTGTCGCCCCAGGAGCGCCCGGCCTCAGAAAACTCCTCGTAATAAAAGCTCGTTGGAGCCCCGCTGACGTCAGGGGCGGAGAAGTGAAGAAGCCTCGGTGGGCTGAGCTCGTGCTGCGGAGGCGAAGGGCCGTCCTGCAGCTTGGTTTGTATTGGGGCACCCGGGGGGCGAGCTCCAGGGAAGCCGTGGGGGGGGCGGGGGGGGCGGTGGGCCGGAGCCCCTCACCCGGTCGGTCGAGCAGGCCAGCGCATGCAGGTGGTATGTGGCAGTGAGATAGCGCCGCCCGTCCCCCCCCCCCCCCCCGCACCCCACCCTGGGGCGCCTTCCGGAGGTCCGGAGGAGAAGATCGCTCTGAGATTTCAGAAGCATCCCATCTTATCTTAGATGCGCCAAGAATAAGGCATTCTCAGAGGCCAAGACTGACCTTTGTCCAGGAAGCGCCGGGCCTTGCACGTAACCACCCGCACGTAACCCCTGGCGCTGACCCCGGGCCCTGCCCCCCGGTCAGTCAGGGAGCTGCATGACCGGCCCACTCCGTGTGGTGACCTTGGTCTCTGGGCCTGGCCTCCCCTGAGCTGGTCAGCCTTCGAGTGCGGCCCCCTTTTCTGTCCGTTTTCCGCCTGGACCTGGAGGGGACAGAGGGGTCTCCTTGAGGAGGTGGGACCCGCCTGCCCGGGCTGCGGTTTGGGGGGCTCACACCCACCGGGCCACGTAGGGCTGAGTGATCAGCAGATGAAGTGAGATGTGATTGGAGCCTCTTCTCTCTGCGATGGGGGGGGCTCCCTGACCCCAGGCCCTGTCGGGGCTCAAGGCCGCCCACCACAGGCTGGCGGGCACTGCTGGGCCTGCCCCCGGAGCCCCGGTTTCCTCGCCTGTCCCAGAGGGCCGACCACGGAAGGGCTGTTGCGAGGATTAGGCTGGATAATCCTGTAAACCCTCATTAGCCCGCCCACCATTGGGGCCCCCCTTTTTTTCTGACTTTGTTACGAAACTTTTCAGGGTGTTTCCGTGGGGGGGGGAGTGGTGCAGAACTTTTGCCCGCGGCCTCAGGGCCCCTCGGAGGTGCCTCTGCCCTGGGCTCCCCCAAAGTGTGTCTCTGGCTGAGGCCCGGGGCCAGGAGGGAGAGCGGGGGACAGCTTCCGCACCCCAGGCCGAGGGCTCTGTCCCTTTGGACCCTGTGGCCGTGCGTGCCGTGCGGTCTGCTCCAGGCTGGACGCCTGCTTCTTGGTGCTGTCCACAATGACCCCACGGCCGGGTGCCCCCCAGGCCTCGCTGACCTCTGACTCAGGACACACTCAGCCTGGCTGTGACTGTGCCCGGGGCCCATCACCTCTGGGTGGTAGACCCGGGGCAGGGGTGGGGGTGGGGAGTCTCCTGCCCCCGCCTCCGCGTACTCTGGGGCTCTGACTGCGTGTGGAGGCCTCCCTGGCACCACAGGGGTGGAAACTGAGGCAGGGCCAGGGCGTGGCAGGGTCGGGAGGACGGCTCAACTGGGAGACCGGCCGGCCGGCTGGGCTCGGCCTCCCTGGGGCGCCCCCCCTCCCTTGGGCTCTGGCGATGGGCTGCCCTCGACACGTGGCCCCTGGTCAACCTCAGCCCTTTGCGGCCGGGGCAGGTGGAGGCCGCTGTGCAGGTGGGAGCAGGCCCTGCAGAGCCCACCGGGGCGCCCGCCCTCCACCATGGCACTCGGGTGCCACTGTGGCACAGCACCTCTGCGCCCCGATGTGTCTGGGCCCCAGTGTCTGTGGCAGCAGGGAGCCCCCTTTTCTTGATCGAGAAGGACCCCTTCCTGGGGCCGCTCTGGGGGCGGGGCGGAGGCCTGACCACCCCCCAGGGGGAGCAGGACCCTGAATCGTGGGTGTCGGAGCGCCCCCCCCACGCCTGTCTCTGTGCACCCCAGGGCTCCAGGGGAGCCTGTGTGTGGGATCTGCTGGGGGCGGGGTTGGGGGGATTCCGCCTGGGTGGCTGACCGGCTGGGGACTGACTGCCTCCTGCAGGCCCTGCGCTGGGCAGGGGGGTGGGCAGGGCAGGGGTGAGCCCCCGCCCCTACCCGGGCGGGTGGCTGCTCAGCGTGGCTGGCCTGGGGTGCTCGGCCTCCCCTCAGCCTGGTGCTGGACCAGGCTGAGGGGAGTCCTTGTGTGGACGGGCTGACCTGCCCAGACCAGACCGGAACCGACGGCTGTTGCCCTTGGGCCGGGGCCTGGGGCTGAGGCTGCCGCTCTGGCCTGTTCTCGGCCTTCTGGGGGGCCCCCGTCAGCTCCCGGCGCTGGGTGGTCCCCACAGGATGTAGTGGCCGGGGCGGGGGGCTGGCGTGCGGGCCGGGTGCCCTCAGACTGTGGGGTCCCCGGGACGCAGACTCTGGATGCTTCGGGCGCCCTTCTGGCGGGCGCTGGGCCCGGGAGGGCGTCTGAGGCGGACGGGCAGAACGGGGCCTGCTGGGGGCGAGGGGCCTGGTGTGGCCGGCAGGGCAGCTGGGCCCTCGAATCTAGGCCACGCGTCGGCAGAATGACAAGTAACGGAGCAGCTGACCCAGCTGGGTGGGGAGGGCGGCCCCTGCGGCAGGACCACCCAGCCCCGTCCAGGGCCCTCCGCCTGGCCGCCTGCCTGCTGGGCATTGTCCGGCCCCGACAGGGAGGGCGGGGGGGGGGGACGGCCAGCCTGGCCAGCGCCGAGCCCCTGGGTCTCGGGCCCGGGGGGGGCCTCCCGGGAGCTGGGCAGCCATGGCGTGGCAAGGTGGTCTCCTCTTCTGACGTTTTCCTTCCCGGCCTGTGTCCTCAGCTGTAAGATGGGGGTCCCAGGCACCTTCCCCCCAAATTCAGAGTGGGTTTTGTGTTTCTAAACGGCTGAGGAAACTGGAGGGAAGGAGAGTCCTTCGTGACACGCCGAGATCGGGGTTTCGGTGCCCGTGACTACGGCCCCACCGCGGTGCGGCCCGCCGGCTCCTGCTCGGTGGCAGCGCGGCCCCCGGGGCCGAGGCTGGTGGGCCCAGCCCCTCAGGGTGGTCTACAGCACCACGGCCCGACACCCTCCTGCCGCTGCTGCGGTGGCGGGTCCGTGGGGTGGGGCGCGCCTGCGGAGCCCCACCATTGTCCCTCACGGCCGCCCGTCTCGCCCACAGAGGACCCGGAGCCCGAGCCCGGCCAGCAGGAGCAGCTGGTCTTCGGCAGCGGGGACACCGTGGAGCTGAGCTGCCCCTCACCCGCAGGCGGCCCCGCGGGGCCCACCCTCTGGGTTAAGGACGGGGCAGGCCTGGCGCCCTCGGACCGCGTGCTGGTGGGGCCGCGGCGGCTGCAGGTGCTCAACGCCTCCCACGAGGACGCCGGGGCCTACAGCTGCCGGCAGAGGCTCACCCAGCGGGTCCTGTGCCGCTTCAGTGTGCGGGTGACAGGTGGGTGTCTGCCGGCGCCCGCGGGCGCTCTGGGAGGCCGGGCTCTCGGGCCGCAGGTCTGAGGGGTCGCCGGTGCCAGTGGAGAGCTGGGCACCCCCGGCGGCACCGCCTGAGGGCGGACCCGCTGGGCCTCCTGGGCAGGCCCGGGAGGGGGCGCAGACACGGCCCTGCTCCACAGCCCGCCTCTCTGCACTGCAGATGCCCCGTCCTCCGGAGACGATGAGGATGAGGAGGAGGAGATGGAAGACACAGGTGAGACCAGGCTGGGGAGAGGTTTGAAATGCGGAGAGAGGGGGGCGGGGCCCTCTGGGGTGGGGGGGGGCAAGTAGGCAGGAGGAGCCAGCCAGCGGGGCGGGAACCCCAGGGTGCGGGCGGAGGTGTAGGGCAGAGAGGGGCCTGGGAGAGCCGCGAGCTGGGCCCAAGCCCCCTCCGCGGAGGGCGGCCCCCCAGGACGCGGCAGGAACAGCTTGAACCCGGGGACAAGTGCATCCTTCTCCCTTAGTCCCGTGGGGGGTTCCAAGCCGAACTTCCTGCCCGGCTGCCCCTCCACCCTCTCCCAGCCACACTCGCCTGGGGCCCTGCCCGCCCTGGCTGTCTCGGGCTGGGGTCTGCTGCTGTCCACCTGTGTGGGCTCTGGGTGCCTCTGCCCCCTGGACTCCCCAGCATCTGTCCGCATACCCCCTTCCTGGGCCTCAGCACCCTCCTCGGGGAGGGCAGCAGGCTTCCGGGGAAGGGGTGCCTCCCCTCTGGGGGATGCCTGCCCAGCCCTCCCCCCCAGCAGGAATGCAGCCCCCACCCTGGCCCTAGAGGAGGAGAAAAACCTGTTGGGCTCTGGGGGTGGGGACAGAGCAGCCCTGACACCAGGGTGGGAGGGGCGGGGCCTCCTGGGGGCCCTGGCACTGCTGTCGCCCCGTCCCCACCTGCTGCCCTGCAGGCCCTGGGGTGCAGCCGAGGGTGGCGCCCCGGAGCCTCTGGGGCTCCAGCTTGTGGGGGCAGCTGTGCCCGACCCCCTGTGACTGCTTCTGAGGCTGGCCTGCCTGTCCGGCGCTGAGCTTCCCGACCCGGCCTGACCCGGCCCCTCTGTCCCCTGGGCGGGTGGGCGAGCTCCCAGGAGGCACCGTGTGTCCTGCAGACTCCCGGGGGCCAGTGTGCGACACCCTGGGGGTGTGTACAGGGAGGGCAGGGGGCTCGGGGCCTGGCCGAGGGAGCACCCCAGGTGCTGCGGAGTCCGCCGGGAGCCTCCCCTGGCCCAGGCCGGCCCCTCGAAAGGCCCCCGACCTCCTGCAGCAGAGAAACTGAGGCTGGAAGGGCGGGCCACGGGCCTCGACCCCCCACCCGGCTTATGGCCTCCCTGTGCCCGTCGCCAGCAGGGGCCCCGTACTGGACGCGGCCCGAGCGGATGGAGAAGAAGCTGCTGGCCGTGCCGGCCGCCAACACCGTCCGCTTCCGCTGCCCGGCCGCCGGCAACCCCACGCCGTCCATCACCTGGCTGAAGAACGGCAAGGAGTTCCGGGGCGAGCACCGCATCGGGGGCATCAAGGTGGGCCCGGGGGGCGGGCCGGGGGCGGGCCGGGGTGTTGGGGGCGGGGCCTGCCCTGGGGTCCTCACCGCCGCGTGCGCCCGCAGCTGCGCCACCAGCAGTGGAGCCTGGTCATGGAGAGCGTGGTGCCCTCGGACCGCGGCAACTACACCTGCGTCGTGCGGAACCGGCTGGGCAGCATCCGGCAGACCTACACGCTGGACGTGCTGGGTGAGGCCCCGGGCCGCCGTGGGGGGCGGGGGGGGCGGGGCTGGGGGGCGCCCCGGCCGGCCGGCGCCGCTGAGCCCCGCCCGCCCGCCCGTCCGCCCCCAGAGCGCTCTCCGCACCGGCCCATCCTGCAGGCGGGGCTGCCGGCCAACCAGACGGCGGTGCTGGGCAGCGACGTGGAGTTCCACTGCAAGGTGTACAGCGACGCCCAGCCCCACATCCAGTGGCTGAAGCACGTGGAGGTGAACGGCAGCAAGGTGGGGCCGGACGGCACGCCCTACGTCACCGTGCTCAAGGTGGGTGCTGCCCCCTGCTGGCGGGGCGGGCGCCGGGCGGGAGGCCGCAGCTGGGCCCCGGGGGCTGGACCGGTGGGGGGCTCCCCTCGGCCGGCCCTGCCTGAGGGGTGGGGGCTGAGTCCCAGCTTGCCCCCCCCATGAGCTCCCGGGGTTCTCGGCCCCGGAAACAGACCTGCAGAGGACCCTGGGGTGGGCCCTGCGCCGAGCCCCGGCCGGCCCGTGGCCACTGAGACCACTGAGCGCCCTCTTGGGTCTGGGAGGCTGGGCACTGCCCCTGGGGCCGGGGGGGCACTGGGCGGTGTCCCTGTGTTCTGAGCGGCTCGCCACCCAGCCCGAGCCTCTGGCCTTGGGGCAGGACAGCCTCAGCGCCGTTCCCAGGGCCCCGTGTGGGGGCCGCCTGTGTCAGGGTGGTTGCGACACTGGCAGCCCAAAGAGAAACATCTGTTTAGAGACGAGACAGGCCGGCGGGGGTGGGGAGCAGGGGCTCAGGCTGCGGAGTCCAGACCCGGCTGGGCGAGGCCGGCTGGGCCCATGGGGTGGTGTCTCAGCACCGAGGTCGGCCCGTGAGCTGCCCGCCCGGTCCGCAGGCCCAGCCTGGGCCCCGGGGGCAGGGGTTGGCATGCACCAGCCTCTCGGGGCCCTCCGGGGCGCCTGCCAGGGCTGGGCCCTGGGCTGGGGAAGGTGGGCGAGGGCGGGCGCGCCGTGAAACCACAGTCTTTTGCCGAGAGATGCCCATGCGCCTCCTCCAGGCAGCCTGCCGGGCTGGCCAGGCCCCACTCGTTTGTTCGTTCCTTGGGGGCCGCCCGCCGCCGGCCTCCAAGCCTCGGGGTCCAGGGCCGCCCTCCGGGCCCTCCGGCCGGGCGGTGGCGGGCGCGCCTGAGCGGGGTCTCTTGTCCCCGCAGTCCTGGATCAGTGAGGCTGTGGAGGCCGACGCGCGGCTGCGCCTGGCCAATGTGTCGGAGCGCGACGGGGGCCGGTACCTCTGTCGGGCGTCCAATTTCATAGGCGTGTCCGAGAAGGCCTTTTGGCTGCGCGTTCGCGGGCCCCCCGCAGGTAACGACTCTGTCCCACGCCTGCCTGGCTCGCCGCCGCCGCCGCCGAGCTCCAGCTCCGACGCCCAGCCCCCTGCCCGCTGCTCCCCCCGTCTGTCCCGCTCCCCCCATTTCCCCACCCCCACCCCCCGTGCCGTGCGCCCGCGCCACGCGAGTGTCACCGCCGCCGTGAGGCCGGCGCCTGTGGCCTCCGGGTGCCTGCCTGCCTCCCGGAGCCCTGCGGCCTGCTGCCCCTGCCTGTGCCCCCTCCCCCCCCCCGACGGCCCTCCGCCCTGCGGGGGCCGCGCCCCTCTGCCTGCCACGCTGCTCTCCCCTCCTCCGTGGCCCGTGGCTGCCCCCGGCCCGCTGCCTGCCCCCCGCTGTGCGCCCCCCCTCCGCCCGCCCATGCCCCCCTCCGCTGAGTGTCCGTGCTCACCCCGCTCGCTGCTGCTGCTGGCCGCGCGCCTGGTGCTCTCGTGGGACAGAGGACTCGCCGGTGGAGGGACTGGCTTCGGGCTCGGTGTGGACGCACGAGGCAGAGGACCCTCGGCCGCCGCGGCGTGGCGTGGTGGTGGCGGTGGTGGTGGCGGTGGCGACCGCGTTTTCCTTGCAGCCTGGCTGGTCGTCGCCCGCGGACCGTGGCTCTGGCGCCCCCGGGGGGCTGGCGCTCGCCTATCGCGCTCTGTTCTCTCCCGGCAGACGGCGGGCGCCAACACCACCGACAAGGAGCTGGAGGTTCTGTCCTTGCGCAATGTCACCTTTGAGGACGCGGGGGAGTACACCTGTCTGGCGGGCAATTCTATCGGGTTTTCCCATCACTCTGCGTGGCTGGTGGTGCTGCCAGGTACTGGCTCCTGCTGCTGCTGCCGCTGCTTGCGCTGCACCTGTGCTCCGGTCGCTGGCTCGGGGCACGCCAACGCCGCCACGACCCGGGGTGGGGGGGACCCCGAGGCTCACGGCCGCCGTGCTCTGGGCCTGGGCTGGGATCAAAGTCCTCCTGTCTCTGTGCTGGCCCCCCAGGGGCCCTACTGGGACCCCCACAGTCCGAGTGGCAGCGTTGGCGTCTCCCCAGGGTGCGGGTGTGGGTGCTGCTGGTTCTGCTGGGCTGCTCCTCTTGGGCGTTTCTGGCCGCAGGACCCTTGCCGAGCGGGGTGCTGGCCTCAGCGCCCCGGCCGGGGCCGAGCACCCTCCCCCCGCCCCCACGGCGGCCGTGGGCCCGTGGGGGCTCGCCCGCGGCCAGGCCAGGCCCCGATGTCCGTGTCTTTGCAGCCGAGGAGGAGCTGGTGGCGGCGGGCGCGGCGGGCAGCGTGTACGCGGGCGTCCTCAGCTACGGCACGGGCTTCGTGCTCTTCATCCTGGTGGTGGCCGCCGTGACGCTCTGCCGCCTGCGCAGCCCCCCCAAGAAGGGCCTGGCGCCCGCCGTGCACAAGGTCTCGCGCTTCCCGCTGAAGCGACAGGTAACAGAAAGTAGATACCAGGTTCCGAGCCGCCTGTCCGCCGGCCGCGGCTGCCCGGGCTCCCCCACCACCCTCCGTCCCCTGGGTGCGTGCTGGGTGGGGGGCGGGGGGGGGCCCTGTGCTGCAGAGGGCCCGGTCGCACGGCCCCGCGGCGCCAACCTGCCCCTGCCGACCCAAGCAGGTGTCCTTGGAGTCCAACTCCTCCATGAACTCCAACACGCCGCTGGTGCGCATCGCCCGGCTGTCCTCGGGGGAGGGCCCCGCGCTGGCCAACGTCTCGGAGCTCGAGCTGCCCGCCGACCCCAAGTGGGAGCTGCCCCGGGCCCGGTCAGTGGGGCGCCGGAGCGTCGACCCGGCGAGGGGCTGGGGGGGGGGCCCACATGGGGTGGGGGGACCGGGCCTTGGGAAGGTGCTCCTGAGGTGGGCGGGGCCGGCGAGCGAGGCCCCACCCCCTCCGAGTGCTCTGTGGGCCGAGGGCCAGAGGCTGGAGGGGCAACGACCTTCGTCCCCGTGAGCGTGGTCTCCGGGGCGCGTGTGGAAGGCTTCCTGGAGGTGGTGGCACTGGGGTCCCAAGGCCACTGGGGCGACGGGGGTGCTCACTGCTGCGTCTGCCCCCAGGCTGACCCTGGGCAAGCCCCTCGGGGAGGGCTGCTTCGGCCAGGTGGTCATGGCGGAGGCCATCGGCATCGACAAGGACCGGGCCGCCAAGCCGGTCACCGTGGCCGTGAAGATGCTGAAAGGTGAGGGAGGCAGGTGGCGGGGCCCCGGGGTGGGGCGGGGCGGGGCGGCCGGGGCTGCGCTGCCTGACCGGCCGGCCGTCCCCACCCAGACGATGCCACCGACAAGGACCTGTCCGACCTGGTGTCGGAGATGGAGATGATGAAGATGATCGGGAAGCACAAGAACATCATCAACCTGCTGGGCGCCTGCACCCAGGGCGGTGGGTGCCCCGAGGCGTGGGGGAGGCGGGGTGGGGGGCTGGTGGGGGGCTGGTGGGGGCGGCAGGGCGGGAGGGTGCTGAGGGCGGCCCCCTGAGGTGCCGGTGCCCGCAGGGCCCCTGTATGTGCTGGTGGAGTTCGCGGCCAAGGGCAACCTGCGCGAGTACCTGCGGGCCCGGCGGCCCCCGGGCACGGACTACTCCTTCGACACCTGCCAGCTGCCCGAGGAGCAGCTCACCTTCAAGGACCTGGTGTCCTGTGCCTACCAGGTGGCGCGGGGCATGGAGTACCTGGCCTCGCAGAAGGTGAGCGGCGGGGGCGGTGGGGGCGGCGGTCTCCGGGGCGGCCCCGGGGGGCGTGGCCGGCGGGGCCACCACGGCCCTGACCTGCAGCCCTGACCTCCGGCCCCCAGTGCATCCACAGGGACCTGGCGGCCCGCAACGTGCTGGTGACGGAGGACAACGTGATGAAGATCGCGGACTTCGGCCTGGCCCGTGACGTGCACAACCTCGACTACTACAAGAAGACCACCAACGTGAGCCTGGCTCAGGGCGGGCGGGGGCGGGCGGGGGCGGGGGCGTCCCGGCGTGGGGGCGTCTGGCGGCCAACCCGCGGCTTCCCCCTCAGGGCCGGCTGCCCGTGAAGTGGATGGCGCCCGAGGCCCTGTTCGACCGCGTCTACACCCACCAGAGTGACGTGTACGTGGCCCCCAGACCCTGACCTCAGGGGAGGGGGGAGGGGCTGCAAGGGGCCCGGGCCCAGGGCAGGGCTGGGGGGCCCCGGGGGCGGGCCTCGGTCCCCAGCAGGAGCCCCCGGGCCTTTTGGTCCTACGCCCTGCCCCCGCCTCGGCCGGCGGCGGAGCTCGCCTCCAGTGCGGGGCTGACGGCACCGTGCGCCCCGCAGGTGGTCCTTCGGGGTCCTGCTCTGGGAGATCTTCACCCTGGGGGGCTCGCCGTACCCCGGCGTCCCTGTGGAGGAGCTCTTCAAGCTGCTGAAGGAAGGCCACCGCATGGACAGGCCGGCCAACTGCACCCATGACCTGTGAGGGCCCTGCCGGGTGGGCCAAGGGAGGGGGTCCCACCCAGGGCTCGGGGGGGGGGGGGGCAGCCCGGACGGCAGCTCACCGAGCCCCCCCCCCCCCAGGTACATGATCATGCGGGAGTGCTGGCACGCCGTGCCCTCGCAGCGGCCCACCTTCAAGCAGCTGGTGGAGGACCTGGACCGCATCCTCACGGTGACATCCACGGATGTGAGTGCCCTGCTTCCCCCCTGCGGGGGGCGGGGGGGGGCGGGGCGGGGGCCGGGGCACTGACTCCCCCCGCCCGCCTGCAGGAGTACCTGGACCTGTCGGTGCCCTTCGAGCAGTACTCGCCGGGCGGCCCGGACACCCCCAGCTCCAGCTCCTCGGGGGACGACTCCGTGTTTGCCCACGACCTGCTGCACCCGGCCCCCCCCAGCAGCGGGGGCCCGCAGACGTGAAGGGCCCCCCCCCCGACCGCAGGCCGAGCCCCCGCCAATGTGAGAGTGGGCCCCGGCCCACTGTGCTGCTCTGGGTGTGCCACCGCCCACTGGGGCCGGCAGCCCAGGCCTGAGACCCGGCCCGGATGGACGCATGGGCAGACAGCGTTGCATCTGCGTGTGTGTGTGTGTGTGTGTGTGTGTGTGCACGCCTGCATGCGTGTGAGAGAGAGTCTCCAGGCCCCCGGTGCGGGGTCCCCGGGGTGCCCGGCCTGCTGTACAACGACCTCCTGGCCACTGTGCCAGCAGCACCAGGGGACGGAATGTAGAATGTAAGCCCCCCCCCAAGGCCCGCACCACCACCCCCAGGGATCAGCTCCGGGCTTTGGCGTCCCCCAAGTGCCCCGGCGGAGCCTGTGGGGAGGGCCCCTCGGGGTGTGCCTCCTCCCCCTCCCCCCGCAGCACCTTGCGCCTGGGGGTGAGCGTTAGCACAGAGCCCCCCCACCCCTCAGTGACTGAGATTACGGGTACCAGAAGGCAGGAGCCTTGAACTTCTATCCGAGAGGTTTATCCCAGAGAGGAGTGTACATTTCTATGAGTAGATGCCGTGTGTGGCGCCCATACACGTATATAAATGTCCACCTGTGTCCATCTGGAAGGAGAGAGGCTCCCGGGACGCCCGCGGCCCGAGCCCGGGAGGCCTGGGCCCCCCCTCCCCCGCAGCGACTCACACGGGTGCAGACCACCAGGGTGGGGGTCGGGGCCTTCCCAGCACCACAGTTTTGTTTTAAAAATTGTACCTGGACCTGTACATTTGTAAAGCTATTTATGGACCCTCGGGCCCCGGGCCTGCCCCCCCCCCCCGCCCCCCACAAAGCTGTAGCGTTCAGCCCGCCACCCAGCTGTGGCTCAAGTCTTAACTTATTATTAACAACCGAGGAGGTTTCTGCCTTGGTCAGGGGGCCGCTGAGGGCGCGCCCAGCGCTGGGCACCCCCGGCCGGAGCGGCCCCCTGCTCCCACGGGGTGCACGGTAGTGTGAGGTCACCCCTCGGGGGGGGGATGGGGGATGTCCTTCCTTTGGCCTTCGGTTGCAGGGGAATTCAGTTTCTGTAGGGTTTTTTCTTTAGGAGATTTATTTTTGTGGACTTCAGAGCAAGCCGGTATTTTCGTACGGTTGTGACGGCTGTGGCCCGGGCCGGGAGGCAGCTTCCCGGGGGGCCGGCCCTGCACGCAGGTTCAGATGTTATTAGATGTTACAAGTTTATATATATATATCTATATATATAATTTATTGAGTTTTTACAAGGTGTACTTGCTGTAGATTTAACACTTCTTACGCAATGCTTCTAGACTTGCACAGCCCGGCCCGCTGCCTTCCTTCAGAGCTTGGGGGTGCGAGCCGGGAACTCAGTTCTGTTCCTTTCTGTCCTGTTACCGTGGCGAGTCGGGCGACTGCCCTCTGCTCGGCGGGGCGCGGGCGGGCGGGCAGGGGGGCGGGGTGGTCTGTTCTCGGCCCCCCGGCCTCGTGGGGGCCGGAGGTGTCGCCCGCACACTGGCAGACATGCTTTCCAAAAATAAACAGTGATTCAGCTCAGAGCCTGCTCCGGGCTTCCTGGTCCCCGGCCCTCCTGCGAGTCCAGGCGGCTTCTTGTCCTCGCCGCCCCACCTGGGACGGGCCCGCCTGCCCTGGGGGGGGGGGGGTGACCAGCTCCTGCAGCAGCAGCATCAGCACAGGCCTGGGGGGGGGGCCCCCGGGATGGGATGGGCCGGGCCACCCCCTCCCCCTCCCCTGGGAGTTTCCAGCCCCGGGCAGGGGCTCTGAGGGGAGCAACCCTGGGCACCACCAGCGTGAGGGGCTGGCGTGTCCAGCTGGGGCTGGATGCCAGCAAGGCCGAGCCTCCGTGTGTGTCACCAATGGTCTCTGTGGCCCAGGTTTCAGGGGTCCCCGGTGCAGGGAGTGCAGATGCCCTGGTGTCCATGGGGGTGGGGGTGGTACTGAGGGAGGAGGGGCCGTGGGCCTGCCCGGTCCCAGCTCCCCTAGCCGTGCAGTCCAGGTGGGCCCTGGGGGTCATGTCCTGAGGACCGGTTCTGAGGCCTCCCCCTTTCTGGCCCACCCCTGGCGTCTGTGGTGGGAGTGGGGGGGCAGTTTCTGGGCGGGGGCCCCAAGGAGCCACATGGAAGCGAAGTCTTCATCTAGTGCCCGATCCAGCCAGACTCCAGGACACCACCGCCTGCTCTGGTGGCCACACGTCCGCCCCGGCTGCCTTCCTGCCCCCCGCCCCCGCACCCTCAGCGGGGCTGGTGCACGCCCCTCGGGCTTCTCCTGTGCCCATGCGCTGCCCGGCTCCCGTGACTTCGGGTGGGAGAGGACACAGCAGGGCACCCACGTGGCAGTGCTGGGGAGCAAGTCCAGGAAGGCTTCCCGGAGGAGGCAGCCATGCCCAGGTCAGGTGGGGAGGCGACGGATTTGGGGACAGGTGCCACGCAGACAAGGATGAATCCCGGAACCCGGTACTGCCCAGGGCTGGCTGGCCGGCCCTCGGGACCCACACCCCGCTCTGCCTTGTGACCTGGGACGCTTCTGCCCCCCGCCCCCCCCACTCTCCTGAGGGACTCTGCTGGGGCAGCAGCCCCTGGGTCCTGTGAACTCGCACTCCGGCTTCTGAAGCAGCTCGCCCGTTTCCCTGTGTTCAAGTCACCGTTTGGGTAACAGGCATGGCCCAGACCCCGACCCCACTTGGGGCAGTGTTCCGGCGCCGGGCCCCCGGACGCTCACCCCCTGGGGACGATCAGGGACCGTGCCCCCACGGCAGGGAGCGCACCCACCACCCCCCCTGCACCCCCTGCCCGCTCAGGTCCCATCCTGGTGGCGGCCTGGCGTGGGCCGCAGGCGCCCTCTAGTGGCCGAGGGTTTGCGTCCTTGAGAGACGCCCTGTTCTCTGCGGCCGGGTGGGCTCGCTGTGGGCTTGTGACACCTGGGTCCTGGCCCCCGGGGCTGTGGAGGTGGCCTCCTGGGACGCTGGGCTGGGTGGGGAACTTGGTGGGTCACTCCAGATGCCGGGCGGGTGGGCACAGGCGGCTCGGTCCCCAGGCCTCCGCAGCCCCCACCCGCTCGGCTCCTCCTCTGATTGCTCCACCTGCCTGGCCGCACCTCCGGGGCCCGACCTGCCCCTGCCCAGTCCCCGCCCTCCCCTCCCCCTCACGTCCTGAGGGGGCTCACCTGGCTCCCCACTGGAGCGGCTGTCGGAATTTGGTTCACAGCTTGCAGCTTCGACCCGCCCACCCCACCCGGCCGGACACCAACCAACCAGACACCCCCGCCCTGTTCCCAGGTGGGGTGAACCCGTCCAGACCCTGCTGCCCAGGTGTTCGGATGGAACCGCCACGCGTAGAACCAGACACCTGTGCCCGATGAGTCCCACGGACTTGGTGTCCCCTTATTCACACACGAGTGTGCCCTGACCGACCGGGACCGAGCCGCAGTGTGGTGCATCGGGGTGACCTCGGGCCCACCGAGCGGCCTGGCCGGGGCCGGGTGAGGCCGTTTCCAATCAGGACCCTCCGGGGCTGGCCGGCGTCCAGGCTGGGCCGCCCCTGCCCAGCCTCTCTCTGCCAGCAGCCTCGAGGACATGGCGCACCCACGGAAGGCCCGCTTTCTGGGACACGCTGGGGGATCCTAGGGGGCGGGCAGAGCCCGGGGCCCACACCCAGCCCCTGCACCAGTGCAGGCACCCACGGGGGCTGCAGGGCCGGCTGGGCGGGGCTTCTCCACGCAGAGCTTCCCCAGGACAGCGCAGGGCCTCGCCCCTCCACACTCTGGGCTCCCCCCACAGGAGGCTGCTCTTCGCTGTCGTCTGCCCTTGCTCACTCCTGGCCTTGGCCAGGGGCGCCCCTTCAGGCGGGCCGCTGCGACCCTGGCTGGCCCCACCTCACCGGGAGTCAGCCTGCCCAGAGCCCCATGTCTGCGGGGGCCCGGCTCCCCGCCCACCCACAGGCTCACACACACCTGTGCAGGGCCACCAGCTCGCAGGCCCAGCCCCAGGACAGGCCCACGGTGAGAGCCTGGCCCACACACTGGGCCCCGAGAGCCAGCTGGAGGCGTCCTGACCAGGCGGGTTGGGCGCCCGGGCACGACGAGGGCCGAGGCCGCAGCTGGGCTCGCGGAGAGCAGCCCTTGGACAGGCTGCTGGCTCCTGGCACGGCTACAGGCGGCCCACCCAGCCCCCCAAGGAGCCCGGGGCCAGCACAGGGCAAGGCCCCCCGAGACCGGGCAGACATGCTGGGGTGCGGGGCCTGTCCACTGAGGGGCTGGGGGACACCAGCAGTGCCTGTCCTCCTTGGGGAGCCCCGCCTCCTCCATGACACCGCCCAGCCCCCGAGGTGGCAGCCGTGCCCTTGGTCACCGTTATCCCCGAGCCCGGGGGCCCTCGGTGTTTCGGAACAGACTGCACCCTGCTGGGGGGCGGACCCCCAGGTCCAAGGCACCCGCTGAAGGGCAGGGGGCCCCGTCAGGCAGCGGCCACCTCACAGCCAGATGGAACCCCACCATGTGGCGCAGGTCACCAGGACGAGGCCTCCCTCAGCCCCTCCGCGCGTCAGGTGGGGAGCCTGGGCACCGGTGCAGCGGCGGCCGGGGACAGGAGGGCCGGGACCAGCAGGGCCGCCGTCCCACCGTGGGGAAGCCCAGGCCTGCGCCCTGGAGGCGGAGGGTCGCAGCACCGTTCACGCCCTCGGCCACTCGCCGGCCCCTCCCGTGCGAGGCCGGGACCGGGCCTGCGCCACACAGCGGTGCCCAGGGCAGGTGCCAGGCGACCGGGGCTCTGTCCACCTCGATCCCGGGCCTCGCTGTGAGCCGCTACAGGGACATTAGTTTGATCCTTCAACACAAACGTTTTTTAACAAGATGCTTATGCAGGTAGACTTGGGGCCCCTGGGGGGCCCGTGCACACAGGCCCCGGGAGCCGCGGCCGGCAGGTTAATCTTCAACGAGGCGCCGCCGGCACCTTGGCAAAGCCCTGACTCCGGTTCTCCGAGACACGGGCAGCAGCCGCGTGCCCGCCCCCTGACCCCGCGGAGAGGCGGGGGTTCGCGTGAAGACCCGTGTGGAGCGCTCCCGTTCCGCCCCCCCCCCCCCCGGCAGGTGTGGACACCAGCACCCGTGCGCAGCCCACACAGCCGCCCCGCCCCTCGGGCCCTCGCCCCACGAGGCGCCCCTCCCCGGGCCCACCGGCTCCTGCGCTGGCCGGGGCGCCGGTCCCAGCGCGGTGAGGGGGCTGGGGGCGGAGGACGGTGGAAGCAAACACAGAGACGAGGGGGCAGACCACCGCCGGCCGCACAGCCGGGGGCGGCTCCAGCAGCAGCCCTGCCGCCCGGGCACGAGGACCCCCGGAAGCGACAGGCGACCCGGGAGGGCGGCAGGGGGGACGCACAGGGCGCCCGGCCAGGACCAGGACGGCCGGACGCCAGGCCGCAGAAACAGGCGGGACGGGGCACAGACGTGAGGGAGGCGCCCGGGCGGACCGCGGGGCCGGAGGGGGCAGCTGAGGGCTGCCGCCGCCGCACAGGGGTCCACACCGGGGCGCACGGCCCGGCCCGTCTCCTGGGGCCGGCGACCTGCTTCTGGGAGCGCAGCGGCTGTCACTTCTGGGTCCCCCGCTGCTCTCCGGTGGGTCCGGCCGCTCTGCCCGCCTCCCACACGTGGACCCCAAGTCAGGGGCCACGTCAGCCTCGCCGTCGCCTTCCCAGGGACGAGTGCAACTCCAGCTCCTCCAGGAGCTGGGCCGCACAGGTGCACAAGCCCGAGACTGCTTCGGCTGCTCGAAGGCAAACCGCAAGGCTGATGTGGCCCGGGTGAAAATGAGTCCAACACCCCTGCCCTGCACGACCTTTCCGGCCTCCGAGGGGCGGGTCCGACAGAGCTGAGGCCACGGGACGCCCGGCCCTAACCACCCCCTGTGCAGCAGCCCTGCCCGAGGCCGCAGGGCACCAGGGCTGCACCCTGAGCCTTTCCACAAGCCCTGGGGTGCCCCCCAAGGGGCCAGGGGTGGCCACCAGCCGCCCCTGGGGAGGGAGCCCTCGGGCGGCAGGGCTGGACAGGCCAGGCCCCGCGGGACCCCGGACTTGGGGGCATCCGCCCCAGTGGACCAAGGGAGGCAGGAAAGGTCCCAAAGCCGCCCGAGCACAACAGACCACTCAGACAGACACACTTCGTCCTCACGGCTTCATTGGCGCCTCGGCCCCACTTTACATCTGGACGCGAGTGGGGCCGGCCGTGGGGGCCGAGGGGCTCTGTGCCTGTTAGTCAGTGCGGGGTTAGGCGGAGACACAGGCCGGCCGACCGAGAGGGGGCCGACACGACACGGAGCGGGAAGCCTGCACGGGGCACAGACGGCCCGGCCAGAGCGCGGTCCGGCGTCTCCTCAGCAGCCGGGTCTCCGGAGACGCGCCCACGACCCCGCCGACTCCGCGTCCCGGGCGTCCGAGCCGCCGACTGGACGTCCTGCCGGGGCTGAGGGCGGGTCCTCGCTCCCCCCGGGGCGGCCGCGGCGAGGACACTGTAGACACGGCTCCGGGGGCTGGGGGTCCAGGCCGACTCTCCGTGGAATGGCGAAAACTGAGTTACTTGGTGCCGGGCGCTTCTGGTTCATCCCAGACAAACACTGGCCGCGTCCCCAGGGGTCGCCTCGCAGCGGCCGGGGCCGGGCCGCGGCGGCTACCCCTGCACCTCGGCGGCCTCCTTCTCCGCCTTCTCCTTGGCCTTGGCCTTCTCCTCCACCTTGCCCTCCTTCTCCAGCAGCGCCACGATCTCGGCCACCTGGCCGGTGGAGATGTGCACGTCCTCCTTGTCCACCAGCTCGATCACCTGCACAGGGAAGGAGGGGGCTCGGGGTCCGGGTCCTCGGCTGCTGACCGAGACGGCCACAGCGCTGGGCGCTGCACGGGCCCACCAGGGGCCCTGCGGTCGGACCCCTGCCTCCCGAGGGGCAGACAGGCTCCCAAGCCCCCAGGGCACAGTGCACGCCTGGGCCCCAGGCTGTAGGAGCACACTGTCGAGGGGCGGGGCTGGCGGAGCCCCGAGTGCCAGTGCTCGTCCCCTCGGGGGCCCCCCCTCTGCCGGGGGCCCGCCCGCCCCACACCCTCGCCCGGGGGCCCACTCAGGCCCCACACCCACCTTGACGAGGTCGTTGATGTTGACCTTGCCGTCCTTGTTCTCGTCCAGCGCCGAGGCCAGGCTGACGAGCTTGCTCTCCGGAATGTGCTTGATCTGCCTCATGGCGCTGATGAGCTCGCCCACGCTGATGACCGACTCCCTGGGGAGGGGCAGGCCTGCGTGTGGCACCACCCCCACCCGAGCCCCAGGCTCCCAGGCCAGCCCCACCTTCCCGGGACCCTGAGAGCAGCCCCCGAGAGCCCCGGGCAGCCTCCCTCAGGCCTGTCTGCGCGGGGGCAGTGTGGGGGAGCTGCCCCTGACCAGGGAGGGCGGGGGGGACCCACACAGCACAGCAGGCCGACCCAGGAGGCAACGCAGGCCCCACCTGCAGGCCTGCAGCCTGAGGACACCCGGAGCCCGGGGGCCGGGGCGCTGCGGTCAGCTACGGCCCCCTGGGAGGCGGAGGCAGTCCCGGCACCCACACTCACCCCTCGGGTGAGCCCGGGGTGGCTGCGCCCAGCCTGCCGGCCTGCTGGTCGGCCTCCAGCTGCGCCAGCAGCCCATCGATCTGCCCGATCATCTGCTGCACCCGCTTGGTCAGCCGCTTGCTGGCTTTGGACTCCTCCACCTCCATCTCCTTGCCCGTCTTGGACAGCTCCTTCTTGATCTCTTGCAAGTCCTGAGGGAAGCGTCTCGTCGTAAAAACATGGTCCTACAGACGCTCACGATGAGGTTCGCTCTGTGATTAATCGGAACCAGGGCCGACGGCAACAAGCCGCAGCCTGTGCCGGAGAAGCGCCGCCCCCGCCGTGGGGGCCGCCGATGGCCGGCGCACAGCGGTGCTCTGGCCCTGCAGACCCACACCGTGTCGGTGGGGGAGGGAGTGGAGTGGAGCTGAGCCTCCGCGCGCCTGTCTGCCGCAGGAACAAACACCGCACGGAGGCATCGAGGAAGGATGCGAGTCTTCCTAACCCCTCGCCCCTCCGCCGGGAGCGGTGAGGGTGGGGAAGGGGGAGCGGGGGAGGAGGCTGCGTCCCCACAGACCCCCGGCTCCCGTGTCAGGAGGAAGCTGGGACGGCGGTGGCTATTTTCACCGAGCTCAAAGCTCATCCCCTTCCCCTGGGAGAGCCGTGAGAACACAGCTCTTTGAGGTCGGGCGGGAAGCGCTGCCGTGAGCAAAGACGACGTGTTCCCGTGAGAAAGAACACCAGCCCCCACCACGAGACCAGTCGGCATCAGGAGCGGGGGTGAGACCCCCAGCGCCGGCCAGCCAGGCCCCTCCGCCCACCCCCGCAGGAGCCGAAGGAACCGCAGACGAGGAGAGCTGGTCGTCACCAGGGGCACGGCCACCGCCCGGACACGGCGCCACCCCTCGCAGCCCGGCAGAGGGCGCGCCCCGCCCCGCCCCGCCGCACCTCGCTGTAGTCCTGCACGTCCTCCTTCAGCAGCTCCAGCTCCTGCTTCTCCTTCGTCAGGGACGACTTCTGCTCCGTGAGCTTCGAGCAGGCGTCGCTGAGGAGGTCGATCTCCTCCTTGGTGATCTCCTCCCCCTGGGGGGTGGGACAGAGCACGGGCCCTGGTGAGGGGACCCCGGGGCCGGTGGCAGTGGCCTCGCGCGGCAGCAGCCTCCCGGCTGCGGGCACAGGCCCCGCCGCCTCTCCTCGACGGGATGTGCCGCCCGGCACTGGCACGTGGACACTGGTGCGACCGTCACCGCCGAGGGGGGGCAGCTGTCCCCCCGGGCTCCCTCGCACCCGGGACCCCCACACCCACCCTGGCCTGCCGCCCATCGACAGCCAGGTCCGAGGTGCAGGAACCCCACACAGGCGGGACTCCTCCTGGCCGCGCTCCGCCACTGAGGTCCCTGGGTGCGTCCCCACGACCACGGACAGTGCGGGCCCCACCCAGAGGGGACACAGACCGCCCCCCCCACTGTCCGGGCAGTCCCAGGCCCTCTGACCTCCCGTGAGAGCCCGGGAGCGACTGTGACCCCGACAGGGGAGCATGCTGGGCCCACGCTGGTCTCCGCCTGTGGAGCGGCCAGGGAACCAGCCTCCCGTCGAGTCCCCACCCCTGCGGGAGCGGAAGCCGCCGCACGCCCGCCTGCACACAGTGTGTCCACAGTGTTGGCGGCGTTCACCACGTGGGTCTTCCATACTTATTTTCAAGCCTGCCCCCAAGCAGTCTCTTTCTTCGATGCTACTGTAAGTCACATGCTTTTGAGCCCTGGCTGGCGCGGCTCAGGGGACTGAGCGCAGACCAGCAAACTGGAAGGTCGCCGGTTCGATTCCCAGTCAGGGCATGTACCTGGGCTGCGGGCCAGGCCCCCAGTGGGGGAGGTGTGACAGGCAACCCATGGGTGCACCTCTCGCCCATCAGTGTTTCTCTCCCTTTCTTTCTCCCTCCCTCACCCTCTAGAAATAAGTAAAGCCTTAGAAAAAGACATGCTTTTAAGGTGCACAGTTTCTGATTATTCATTACAGGCACAGAGACACACACTGACTCCCAGGGCGTCCGTGAACACGGGCGGCCTCACTTCCTCCCCATTGACTGGCTCGCTCCCCTCCTCCCACCACGGCCGGGCCAGGCCGGCGGCGCCGGAGCAGGGTGGCGAGGGCGGGCGGTGCGCCAGCGCGTCAGCGCCGGGCCCGCGGGGCTGAGGGCCCTCCCGGCCTCCCGGGACGTCTCCCGCCGGAGAACACACTCTGGGCGGTCGGCGTGTCGTCCTGCCCACGGGAGTGACCGCTCACGGTGTCCCCCTGACTCTGCCAGCCCTCGAACGACACAGACCGCCTTTTTGTTTCCTGCAGGGCCCCACGAAGCCGCAGTGCGAGCCCTCTCCGCGGAACAGCCGCCTGGGACTCGCTGGGTGGGCGGGGCTCAGGAGCTGGGGACGCCCCTTGCCCCGGCTGCCCGCCGGGCGCCCACGGCACCAAGGCCGCTCCCCGGCAGACGGGAGGGCAGGCGGGGCTGGGCAGCGTCTGTGGAAGCTCCCCAGCCACGAGCGGCCCTCCCTGGCGGGGTCCGCGCCGCGCCGCTCCTGCACCCGAGGGCCCCTTCGACGAGCCCTGGCTCCGCACCCTGGTTCCTCAAGTCCGCACTTCCCGCCAACACTCTCCGGCAGCGCGCAGTCCCCAGGTTCTCCCAGGAGTCCGCACTGTCCTCGGCCCCAGGAAACGGGGTGCACCTGCCTGCCTGCGACGGCGGCTGCCCCAGGCCCGCCTGACGGTGCTCCCTCCTCCCGCCCCCACCGGTCTCCCCTTGGCCCCGCGGTCCCTACCCCCAACACGACCCTGGTGTCTCTGTCCCCAGCCCCGGGCCCCCTCCCTGCCAGCCTAGCCAGGGCCCTCGGACCTGCCCCTTTCCTCAAGGCTTGTCCCACTGGCACCCATGTCTGCCTCCAACTGTCCCCTGGGCCGTGTCCCAGGAGTGGCCTGGCCTCTTCCGGGCCTCACGGCTGTCAGCGGGGTGCAGCAGAGCCCCCCGCCCCCCGCTTATTCCAGGCCACACCAGTGTCCCAAAGCAGCCCCCAAGGCTCTGGACAGCCCCACCCTACCCCGCCTACGGCCACCGCCCAACACGCTGCCCCTGCAGGCCGCAGCCCGCTGACCGCAAGGGCCCCGGTCTGGGGGGCTCGTCTTCTCTCGTGAAGAGTCCGAACCTTCCCGAGGCCTCGGCCCCCAGCGCTGCGCCCTGCAGCACCCCCACCCCCGGCCGCTGCTCCACGGCCCCCCCGGCCCAGGCCCCTGGCGAGCCGCACTGCCCGTCGAGAGACCACCTCGGGCGCCACCCCCTGGCCCTCCCGCAGCCCCTGGCCTTGCTGTCCCACCCGAGCTGCCGGGACCCTCCGGCCAGCAGACACCTCGTGGCCGCGCGTGCCCGGAAGCTCTCCGCCCACCGGGGGGCTGCAGGCGGGGGGAGCCTACCCCCGCGGCAGGAGCAGGCTGCGCCAGGAGGGCAAGGACCCCAGAGACCGGCACCCCCGGGTGCACCGCCCATCCCAGGCCACCAGAGGAGGTGACCGAGGGTGACAGGAGACGAGCCTCTGTGGAGGGCCCACAGTGTCCCCGCCACTGCCCCACCTGGCTGACGAGGGGCACGAGACCCCCTTTCCGGGGGGGGCGGGGGGGCTGCCGCTTGGAGCACACGGGGCCGAGTGCCCATGACCGGCAGCCCGTCCCCGCCCTGCTGCTCGGCTCTGCGGCTGCTGCCCCTGGGCGGGGGCGGGCACCGCTCACCTGCACGCCTTGCAGGACGGGGGCCGTGTCCTTCAGGGCCTCTGACGGCAGGACCACGTCCGGCGCTTCCGGCTGCAGCTCGGCCACGGGCCTCCCAGGGGCAGCTTCCGCCACCTGCGGTGCTGCTTCCTTCTGAAACACAGGCCGGGGCCGGCTCAGGGGCGGCCAGGCCTCGTCCGCCCAGCGCCCCACCACCCCTGCCCCCACCCCGTGCCCCGACCCCTCCAGGAAGACGGAAGGGGCGGACCTGCAGGGCCCCGGGCACCCGAGTGAGGAGGTTTCTGCAGGAGCTGGAGCGGGACGCCCTCTGCCGCCCCGGCCCGCCCCCGGCCCGCACCTTGGCCTCAGAGAGCCTCTGCAGCTCCTTCTCCTGGAGCTCCTGCTGGATGGCCGCCTCCTCCTGCAGCGTGGCCTCCAGCTTCGCCTTGTTGTCCACCTGCTCCCCCTCCACCTCGGCCACCTTCACCTGCGCCTCCTTCGCCTGCAGACAGGGCACGGCTGGCAGTGAGCCGGGGCACGCCGCCGCCAGAGAGGCCCAGGTGGTGGGCTGCACCCGGCCTTCGGGGGGGCAGGACACCCCGCCAGGAAACCCCTCCAGGCCCCGGGGACGCCCCTCACTCTTCGGGGTCAGTGTCAGGGCAGGCCTGGGAGGAAGGGAGGGGTGAGTGGGTGGGGCACAGGGGCCCGAGGCCAGGGGGCAGGTGGTGCTCGCAGGGCCCCGGCCCTCAGGGGCGTGGGCGACGGAAAGGTCCCCGGGTGAGTGTACCACTATCTCCGGGAGGGTCTGCAACGTGGACTTGAGCTGGTCAGCGGGCGACAGGGTGTCCGGCAGGTACATGGCCCGGGACAGGATGAGCAGCGAGGTCGGGATCTCCTGGTGCAGGTGCAGCTCCAGCCACTAGAATCGGGAGTTTGAGACCCGGACTTACCTGCTGGCCTCCTCCCACGCACACCCGGGGCCGGGACAGGCCTCTGACCCTGGAGCTCTGCTCCGGGCTGGTTCGCTGCCTCGTCCTGTGACTCATGCCGCCTGTCCGAGGTCTGACAGCAGCGGGTGGGCGGAGCGGCCCCCCCAGGCTGCTGGAGGGGCCGGGGGGGGGGGCACTGGGACCCCGGCCCAGGGGGGAGACGAGCCCCGGGCTGCGGGCAGTCAGCCGAGTCCCCTCCAGGCACAGACGGGGGCAGAAGGGACGCGACTGCCGACCACGTGCTGCCGAGAAGGACCGGAGCTGCCTCCAGGACCAGGCCCGAGGCGGCCAGACACGGGCAGGGGCCACGGCGGCCCTCCCAGGCCAGGACGGGCCCGCCATCCCCTCCCAGCTGCCCCACGAGCTTACGCTGGGCTGACGCCCGGGAGCCCCTCCGACCTCCCTGGGCGGGGGGGGGGGGCGCCCCGCGTGGCCCGCGACGCGCACCTGCTTCAGCTGGTCCCGCAGGCGGTCCTCGGTGACGCCCAGGGCCCGCATGCCCCGCGCCCGGCACGCGGCCTGCAGCTCCTTGACGTTGAGGCTGTCCACACCCTCCTCGGCGATGAGCTGGAAGACAAGCCCACCGTGCCACCTCGGAGGGCCGCTGGAGGCCTGCGGCACCGTGCCACACGCCCGTGGGTGCGACGGCCCGTCCCCAGCCCCCTCCTGACGCGCTCTGCCGGGTGGCAGTGAGGCTGGGGCCTGGCCCTGGTTCGCAGGGGCGGGGCTGGCCACTGGGGAGGGGACCTGGGGGGCGCCGGGCGACCAGAACCCGCCCCAAGACGAGTGTTGGAGCGCCCAGACCCCGCAGGGGGCGGGCCAGGGACCTGGGCCCCGCCTGCCGGGCGCCGGCACATGTCCTCGCCCCACAGCCGCCCTCACCGGAGCCTGCTCAGTGTCTGCAGGCACAGGGCAGGGGGACCTGGAGGCACCCGAGGGAGAAGAGGGCCCTGGCGCACTGGGGTGGCCCTGTAACCCGCTGGGCCACCCGCCGAGACACCGTTTGCAGTCCTCCCCTGAAGACAACACCGCGGTCACTAGTTTTAGAGAGAGAGGGAAACACCAGCCAGCCGGCCGCCTCCTGCACGGGCCCCGACTGGGACTCAGGGCCGCAAGGTTTTGTGATTGATGACACAGCGTGGGTCGGTCCGGCCCGATGGCCACAGCTATTCACGTTCCCCAAGCAGCCCGGCTGCGGCGGGAGCGGGACAACTGGGGCTGAGACCCCCTGGCCACACGCCCCAGCCTGTGCGTGGCACTCCCCGCCCCTCCCAGAACGTCCCCGCCGGCCACGCCCACCACAGCAGCCGTGAAGGCCGGGACCCCGTCCTCCATCTCCCCTCACCGCTGCCCCTGCTTCCTGGGCCTGGCCTGCCCAGGCCTCTGGGGGCCCCGAGTGGCACCGTGCCCGCTTCCAGGGGACCACAAACGACAGGCCCCTCACGGGCACCGAGCCCGCAGCACTGCCTGCCAGCTGGGGAGCTGCAGCCCAGGGGCCTCGGCAGGCCCCAGGAGAGAGGCGTCCAGTTTCTGCCGGGAGGGGCAGGAGGGCCCTGTCACTGGCCCCACCTGGCCTCTGACCCCACCGCAGGGGGGAGCGTCTTGGGACTGCCATGTGAGGTGGAGGTGCCTGGCCGGAGTCCTCTGTCCCGCTGGGCGGCCCGCCCTGCTCAGGGGGCAGAGTGGGCTCTGCCCTCGCCAGCACCTGCAGCTGCAAGGCTGGGACCTGTGGGCACCGAGACGCCCCGCCATGTCTCGTCCACCCTGGGGTCCCCGGGGCTCCTCCCCGATGTCTCAGAGTCTCCTCTCGTCTGCGCGCTGCTTCCTGCCCGGCACTGTGTGCCCCTCCACCCTCTCCGCCATGGTGGTCTGGCCTGGCTGCAGGTCCGTCCCAGCGGAGTCTGAGGCACTCGGGGGCGAAAGGACTCGCCCGAGGTCACAGGGTGAGTGAGCGGCCGCTCCTGTGCTGCCTCTCCTGGGGGCGGCCCCGCCGAGGGCTCTCCTCAGGCGTGGGGCTGAGGCGGCCGCCGGAGGACTGCCCCCGCTGGCCCTGGGCTCCCTGGCAGGGCAGGCGTCCCGAGCGCCCTCCTGGGGGCAGAGTTCACAGCACGCGAGAGACGAGCGCCCCAGAGACGAGCGCCCCCGTCCCTACAGACCCTTCTGGGTGACCTGTGAGCGCCCCCCCCCCCCCCCGCCGCCCCGGGGAGCACCTCCCCGAGACCAGCCCGAGGGGAAGCCGGGGACGGCGGGACGCAGCAGCCATGCCCGTGGAGCGCCGGAGAGCCCGGACAGCCGGGGTTAGGGCCCTCGTCTGCGGGCCGGGATGGGCCGGGCTGGCATGGATGCGAGCTGGCCTCCCGCAGGCCCACGGGGAGTGGCTGCGTCAGGCCTGGGGCCGCTGCGAAGAGGCAGAGCCGCCCCACGGAGCTGAGGAGCAGCAGGGCGTGCGGGGCTGCGGGGCAGGCAGGCTTGGAAGGCTCCAGTCCCGAGGAGGCGCGAGGCGCAGGAACCACGACGGTGCCGGTGCCAGGCTGAGCGGGCAGGGGGCGGGGCGGGGCGGGGCGCCCCCGCGAGCAGGAGGGGCTCGTCAGAGAGGCAGGCCCAGCCCTGGTTCGGGCGACGGCCATGATGGGGGCCGCAGGGGGAGAAGGGCACCGCCCAGAACCTCTCCGGCTTTTCAGACGAGACGCGTGTTTGGGAAAACTCAGTACTGCAGACTAGCAAACCGAGAGAGGAACAAAGACCTCTGGTTCGTGCTGTTATCGGAGTAAGAAGACACAAACCAAGATCAACGTGTTGAAGAAAACAGGAAAGATGGCGTGGTTTTATGTGAAAGGTCAAATTTCTCTAGAAAAGCAGAACCCCAACAGCGTTCCCGGGACTGGAACGTGGGGCGCGGGAGGGCCTAAGAGGAAGCAGACCCCGGGGCAGAGGTCGGGATGGACGGTGCGGAAGGCGGAGGGGCGCGGGGCTGCAGGGCTGCGGGTGGGATTCACGAGGCGGCGGGGACCCCCGATGCGGGAACAGGACACACCTGTGCGTCGCTGCTGCGAAGTAGCCTGATTCCGCACACGGATGGACACCTCGGGAGGACCGCCGCCTGGCCCCCCACCCTGTGGGACAGCAGCCTGGAGTTCCACACCCAGCAGAACGCACCCCGAGGCCACAGGAGGCCCAGACACCCGCACCTCGGACGCTGGGAGCCGCCCCGAGACGCCAGCTCAGGGCAGGCCGCCTGGACGGAGCCCAGGGGCAGGGAGGCCGGGAGGCCGCTGCTCGCCGCAGGGATGAGGCGCTGCCCGGCGGCAGCGGGGGGACAGGGGCGGGAGGACACAAGCAAGCAGCCCCAGGAAGGGAGGGACGGCCCTGCCGGGAGCCGTGGGGAGGCCATGGCCCCGGGAACCTGCCCGAGTGATGAGGACCTCACTGATGGGGACGGACACACTGGACTCGTTCACCTCGGGGAACGGCAGGGGCCGGGTGCCGCCTGAGCAGCTGGGACGGACGGGGGACGGAACACTCCCTGAGAGGCGGGCGACGAGCGTGTGGCTGCGACACCAGACCCCACGGGGGCCAAGGCGAGGGGCGCTGGAGAGGCCCAGGCACGCGGGGCGCCGGCCGGGGCTCGCTGTCGACTTCCCGCCTCTCACTCAGAGGTCTAACCCCAGGCCCCTGTTTGGGGACGCTGTCAGAGGCCCTGGGCAAAGACCCACGCCGGAAGGGGTGTGCTGGAGTGTTGCTCAGGGCAGCGAGAGACAGGCCAACGCGGTCAGCTGTGACGCGCTCTTGAAATGAACATTGGGCAGGCGTTAAAACTCGCCCCTGCTCCCCGGCCGGGGGGCTCGGTGGGTTGGAGCGTCGCCCCCGCACACCCCAAGGGGGCGTGTCCGGTTCCCGGTCAGGCACACACCGAGGCCGCGGGTGTGACTCCCCGGTCAGAGCGTGCCGGCAGCGGGCAACCGGCCCCGCCCCTCGCTCACAGTGACGTCTCCCACCGCACCCACCGCACCCCGGCCGCCAGGCAGCAGCCGTGGGGACCGCACAGCACCACGCAGTCGCCCCCGCAGGCTCGCGCGCACCCACGGCGGGGACAGCCGCCGTCTGGGGCCGGCGCGCCAGCAGCCCGCCCTCCCGCCGCCCAGGACAGCCCACCTTGTCGTCGGCCTTGATGGAGCGCAGCCGCATGGTGAGCTGGAAGCGCAGGAAGTTGTTGGTGCCCATGGACTGCAGCTCCAGCAGCTTGCACAGCGCCACCAGCTGCGGCCGCGTCAGGTTGTCCAGCGTCAGCTCGTCCTCGAACAGCTTGGAGAAGCGCAGGATCTCCTCGTTGCTGGGCCTCTCCCCGGTCTCCCGGATCTGCCGAGCAGGGGGCCAGGTTGCCCGTGGCGCAGGCCTGCACCCCGGCACGCACGCACATGCACGCACACGCCCACCCCACACCGCCCCTCCCGGGAGGAAGCGGGAAGCGGGGCGGGGCTGGGGGAACAGGGCTGGGAGGGCCGGCTCCACTGGGCCCTCCCTCCAAGCAGCCCCCCGCAGACTCCACCTCCCGCAGGAGGCCGTGGGCACCCCCCTCCCCGCCGGCCCGCCAGCAGGCCCCGCCGCCCTCTCCCGCCTCGGACGTGGCTGTGGGGCGACCCTGGGGCCCGTCCTCCCCCAGCCCGGCCCCCACGCCCAGCGGGACGGCAGGTCTTCACACCTCTCATGTGCCGAACCGCCCGCGCCGGGGGCTGCCGCAGGGGCAGACACAGGCAGGGGCGTGGGTGTCAGGGGCCACGCTCTCTGCGGAGGCTCAGCCTCGCCGGGCGTGAAGGCAGGGGCCACCGCCCACCCAGGGGTGCCCCTGCTGCCACAGCAGAGGAAGGGGGCGTGGCGGTGAGGGCCGCGCCCAGGTAAGGCAGGTGCGCGCAGAGCTCCGGGGAGTGGGGGCACCTTCTGGAAGAACACGGAGAAGTCTTTGGTGGCGTTCCCCTTGGCTGCCTTGTTCTTCAGGGCCATCTCCTCGATGGTGTCCTGAAGGAACTTGGCCAGCTCCAGCTTGACCCGCAGCTCCTTCTTCAGCCTCTCCTCCTGCGGGGCAGACACAGGGCGTCGCACCCGTCCCCCGGGAACCCCAGGGCGGGGTGCTGGAGCCTGCTCCCCCCGCTCCCAGTCCCTCGCGCTCCGCGGGACCCGGGCAGGGCTGGCCAGAGCGCCACACGGCTGGGGGCGCGGGCCCCCAGAGCACCGCACTGGCGGAAACAGGCAGGCCTGCACGGCCGGGACCAACCCGGGCCCCGCCCCCACCCACGGGCCTTGACCCAGGCTGAAGACCCGGGTCCAGGGGAGCCCTGCTTCCGAGTGTGTTTAGGACGGACAGGCCCGAGCCCCGGCGCCTGGGGTGCCCCTGACGCTGCACGGCAACCACGAAGGAGCACGGAACGCCACGGCGCTGCCACGGGAGGCCACCTTGCTGGACTGGGTCTCAAAGGTGGAGGGCAGCATGTTGGGGAAGAGCTTCACAGCGATGGGCAGGAGGAACTCCATGAAGGGCACCACCACGAAGACGAGGAAGGGCACCAGGCGGAAGAGGTCGGCGCAGATCCGGAGAAACTGCCAAGAGCAGTGGGGTCCGAGGTCACCGGGCGGCCCTGCGGCTGGGAGCCCCAGGCCCCCAACGGCTCGAGGGGCAGCTCCTGAGAGCCACGGCCGTCCGCTGCGGCCTGCGGGACAGCTGGCCAGGAGCCCACTCCCTGCCTGGAGGGACCGCCCGACCAGAGGCACTGACCCATGGCACTGACCCAGAAAAGCAGCCCGAGGCCGTGGGGCAGCCGGGCCCCAGGGAAACGCCCAGGGGGGTGTGTGTGGGGGGGGTGGGCTAAGGGGGCCGGGCGCCCTACCTGGCGGCGCTCGCGCCGGGTCAGGGTGTGGCCGTTGAGGATGCGCCAGAGCATGCGGGCGGCGATCTTGGTGTCGATCCAGAGCAGGCGGAAGCCGTGGTAGTAGTGCCGCAGCTCGTCCAGGACCCGCTGCCCCAGCGACCTCTTCACGGCCACCTCGGCGGGCGGGCTGTACACCGGGCCCCCCTCCTCCAGCTTCTTGTTCTTGTCCTTCAGGGACTTGAGCGACTTCTCCACCACCGAGTCATCGCTCCGCGGCGGCGACGAGTGCCAGCAGCGCGCGGGCAGCAGCCGTGGCGTGGGGCCCAGCAGACCCTCCGAGCCCGGCGCCCACTGCACTCGGGCCACCGCAGCCGCGCGCTGGAGCCTCGGCGTCCGGCGGCCCAGGGGGTCGCCTCCGAAGCAGAAGTACTTGGGGTGCAGGGGGGTCCAGCCCAGCGGGACGGGGGAGCAGTGCCTGGAAACGGGGGAAGAGCGACGTCTCTGACCAAAGGTTCCCCAGCCCCTGCCCCCACGCCCCTCCAGAGCTGGGGTGGAGGGGCTGCCCGCGTCCCAGGGCCGGGGGCAGAGTGGACACAAACACAAGCAGCCAAGGGCCGGGGACAGACAGATCGAGGGGGCGGCCCGAGGCCTGTTCCCGCAGGCTGAGGCCTGGTGTGGGGCGCGGCAGTCCCCTCCCCTCCCCAACAGGTGATTTTCTACAAAGACCCGCAGGTCCTGAGGATCAGTGAGGAGGCCCCGTCCAGGGTGACCCGGGCCCCTGGACCAGCCGCCCAGAGGCACTGGTGCGGGACGGAGGACACCAAGAGTGGCAGCCCGAAGCCCACCCTCTCCCCCGCTCCACGCTGGTGCCCCGCCCCCGCAGCACCCAGGCAGGCCCAGGGCTTGCTCCGGCCCCCACCCACAGCCCTGTCCTCCCAGGCCACGCCGCCCCGACTCCATCCCGCACACTCCGGCCCCCACCGGCGGGAGGGCTCCGTCAGGCCCCGTGGGGCCCCAGGGGCATCTGCAGGTGAGCACCTCAGAGCCCTCTCTGCCCACACTCGGAAGCCCACAGGGCGGCGGCCTGGGCCGCCAGCAGCCAGAGCAGGCCAGCCTGCCCACCCTGGTCCGGTGCAGCTGCACGCTTGGCACCTGCCCGCAGCACCCGGTGCCCGGCCAGAGCCCAGGGTTTGTGCTCACCGTGCACGGCGCAAACTGGGACAGAGGAGCCGGCCCCTCTGTCCAGAGCCAGTCTCCCAGGGACGGCACCGGCACCAGGAGCCTCGCCCTGCAGTGCACAAACCCACCGCTAGGGGGCCACAGGCTCCCACGAACCCCAGAGGTGCTCCAGCCCCTTCCCAGCTGTGTGTGCTCTCAGCACCTGGCTAGAGCCCACGACACAGACCTGAGCTGCCGGCACCACTTGTCGCTGTGTGACCGTGGGAAGTGACTCAGCCTCTCTGTGCTCCAAGAGCGTCCTTTGTGAAGGTGTGTCCTGCTGCACCCACACACGGAGCACCCAGGACGGTGTCCGGTGCACAGTGACGCCCAGCACAGAGACGGCAGCTGCTCCCACCGCCCCACCCAAACCTCCGGGAAGCCGCCGGTCGGGGCTGGAAGAAAGCTGGGGGGCAGCCGGGGCAGCACCCCGTTCACAGGGGGGGTGCTGCAGGGCAAGTGCGCGGCCCGTGCTGGGCAGGTACAGCCGGCCCCGGGCACGGCTGGCCCCCCACCGACCAGCCCCTGCCAGCCTCTCCCCCGTCCTGGAGAGGCCCCTCCCACTCCCCCCCCCCCCCCCCCGCCCGACGGTCACCTCTGAGAGCAGCGGTGCCTCCCCGACTGCCTGCGGCTAGGAGACGGCTGGGAGACGCAGCAGCCAGCAGCCCGGGGGCCCGCCGCAGCTCTCAGAGCAGCGAGGGCGGTGCCCATGCCCAGGCTGCGACCTCGCTCCTGGCCTCGCCAAGCCAGCCCTCGGGCGGGATATCCAATCTCCACCCCTCGAGCGGCACAGCAGCGAGTGGCCCCTGCGAGGAGACCTGGCATCAGCGGTGGCCGGGGCGGCCAGCTCGCGCAGACGGACGTGCGCAGACAGGCTGAGCCGAGGAGCGCACGGCGTGCCCCGCGGGGGCTGCGAGGCCCCGGCTGCTGCCCGCAAGCACGCTGGGGAGATTATCGCTGCCACTCCAGCCAGAAAGGCTGGGCCGTTTTCAAAAGCACAGCACTGTGTCACTTACTATTTTAAAAGCTCCCATCTAGCCCTGGCTGGTGTGGCTCAGCAGGCTGAGCGCCGGCCTGCGAACCAAAGGGCTGCGGGTTCGATTCCCAGTCGGGGCTCACATCAATCAGGGTTGTGGGCCAGGTCCCCAGTGGGGGTGCACGAGAGGCAACCACACACTGACGTTTCTCTCCCTGTCTTCCTCCCTCCCTTCCCCTCTTTCTAAAGATAAATAAACAAAATCTTTAAGAGTGAGGAGAAAGTACAGACAACTATAATTGAACAATAGGATAATTTTAAAAAACTAAACCTTTAAAACTGTATTTTTAAAAAAGCTTGGGGATGTCCATCAGTGGCTTGTCTGACTTGAGGACGCCGGGCCCGTGCGAGGAGTCTCGGCAGCGTCGGGCAGAGGAGCCCGTCCCCGGGGCTGGCGGCACAGCACAACCCCCCTGCAGCCAGGTGTGAGCGTGCCACCGGCACAGCCTACAGGTGACTAGGCTCCGCTGGCAGGCCCCCCTGGAGGGGACAGCTCCCCAAGGCAACGGCCCTGGCCTGGCCTGGCCTGGGAGGGTGCCAGCCCTTCACGAGCAGCCCCGCTCCTCTGGGACCCGCGGCCGGCAGCGAGGAAGCGGCGCCGGGACTGAGGAGGAGGCTCCAGAGGAGCAGAGCCCCCCTGCCCGGGGACAAGAGGCCCCGAGACCCCCAGTGTCGTGCGTGCGGGGGGCACCTGTCACTGACACGCCAGCATCCCCGCAGTCTGGGGAGCGGCCACACTGAGCGAGACGCAGGAGCACGGCAGCCCCCCACCCACTGGCCTTCCCGCTGCGTGAGGCCGCGGGGCAGGACGCCGCTTCTCGGCCCGAGGGCTCGCTCGGCGCCTGGGCGCTCCCGCCCTGGCCTCTCTGCCGGACACAGGCGGTCGGGGCAGCGAGGTGGAGTCCAGACGTGGTCTCGGACCGGAAACGCCCCCCACCTGCCCCACAGGGTCCGGACCACATCTGGGAGACGAGTCCACACGAGGGACACCAACGGTCACCGCCGGCAGCCGCTGCCCTGCGTGCCCCCAGGGCTCTCGCCTGGGCGGATGAGGTAAAAACAAACCTTGGGGACACAGAGACGTTAGGCTCTGACTCTCATCTATGACTCCTAGTTTGAACTGCACTGAGTTCAGCAAAAGTCTTGTTGTTCTCACTGTTTAACTCTCTAAAAGTGATGAGCTTATAAGAAAGCTGCATCGACGAAGCACAACTTCTGCTTCTTCTAACTTGACTCACTTGAGAGGAGGACGGGCGGGGGAGGGGGAGGGAGACGGGCCTGCTGCCCCTCGCTCACACGCCCACCGGTCCAGTCCGGCTCGGGCCCTGACCTGGGGTCGGCCCGCAGCCTCGACCCGCAGCCTCAGGGCATCGGGACGACCCTCCCTCAGCAGAGCCGCCAGACCGGCGGAACCTGCGACACAGCGTGCTGGACCCCTGCAAGGGTGCCCGACAGATTCAGCACCCACACCTGACGAGAGCACTCCGCAGCGGAGCAGCAGCTGGCCCGCAGCAGGCCCTCCGTGCTGCCGCTGCTGCGAGAGCAGCCCACCGTCCCGTCCTGACCACAGGCCTGGTGGGCCCCTGTGGTGAGAGCCGGCAGCACAGCAGCCGGAGCGCCAGGAAGAGAGAGACAATGGTGGGGAGGGGAGGGTCGCAGGTGCTGCCCACAGAGGCGCCACAACGGTGGCTGGGGGGCCGGCACAGGGAAGCAGATGGCACCCCGTAACGACCACCCCGTAACAACCACCAGGAAAAGACCGGGAAAAGGGAGGCCCGTCACCACCACCACCATGAACCGGGTCAGCCAAAAACTTCGTGTTTTTTCCGTAAGATGGTTTTCCCAGCGCTCCCCTTGTCTGTAGCTTCATTTGAAACAATTCTGTTAGATTGTATCGTGGCAGCTGTCGCATCAGTGTGCACTTAAAAAAACTTACCAAAGTGGGTGAATGTTTGTGTAGCCTTTTAAGATGGAAGACGGAAGAAAATATGTAACACTTTTGGCACATTATGCGTTGTTATTTCAAGAAAGGCAAAAACACGACTGAAGTGCCAAAAACGGTGCAGGGCGCGGAGAAGGGGCTGTGGCAGCTGGAACGTGTCGGAAGTGGTGGCGAACTCCCGGGCTGGGCACTCCCGCTGGACGGTGCTCCGCGGCCGGGCAGGCCGGCTGGGGTTGGCCGCGACCAAACCCAGACGTTAACTGGGAACGGTCAGCGTTCCACCACAGGGGGGACGGCCGACGTGGTCAGACGTCCGAGTCCATGCAGTTGTTGGTGAAAAGGGAAACGGTGCCTCCTACCTTGCGGAAACCCTGCACGGACTTGCTGGCCCACCCCGAGGGTCACGCCTGGGGACCGCCCAAGAGGCGGCACACGTGGCCCACAGAACGGAAACGACAGCCCTTCCTCCGAGAGAGGGAAAGGATCCTAACCAGACAGACATTCACACCTGGGACCGGGCGTGCAACTCCAGAAGCTCCTGTTCCCCAGTGACTTCACGGCTTTAACGACACCCCAGCTGCACTCCTGCAAAGACCTGCAGGAGCCCCCGAGTCCCACGGGGGACGGTCCAGAAAGAAGAGGTGCGGGGCCTGGTCCCCCAGAGACGAGAGGCAGCTGAAGAGCTCACTAAGGTGGACGGGGGGGGGGCACAGACCACCATGGACAACAGACGCCCCACGTGGGGGGCCAGGCACGCTGGCCCTGCGAGCTCTGAGGTGCCCACACCGCGGCCTGCTTCCTGCAGGGCAGCCAGCCACACGGCAGCCTGAAGCTGCCTCAGCCATCACTGCTCGAAAAGCAGAGACTCCGTGCCCTGCCGGACGGGTGTGGCACAGTGGGCTGGGTGGCGTCCCCCAGAGCACAGGGTCAGGACACACGTCAAGGGTGCGGTTAGGTCCCCAGTCTGGGGACGCAGGAGCGGCAGCCGGTCGATGTCCTGCTCTCACACGGACTCTTCTCTCCCTCTGGTCCCCTCTCCGCAAAGACAGAACAGGAACAGCAACAAACCCAGGAACTTCACATGAACACCCGGACCCCCACCTTGCCCTGCCCTGTGGGGCCACGCGCCGGTACCCTCGGCCACTGGGCCGCCCTGTTTCCAGCCACCCACAGGCCCCAGGCCCCTGAAATGCTACCGGAAGGCTACCAAGTTCGTTTCCGAGTGAAATCTAGAAAGGCCAAAAGTAAAGACGTGCTGCACTTAAACACCTGGGACTCCACGCCACAGACAGAGCGGTCTCGGGGCGAGCCCCGCGCTGCAGAAACCCGAGTGACGTGGGGGCCCGGGGCCGCAGCACCGGCAGCAGGGGGCGCTCTCAGGCAGGCTCCGCCGTGCCCCCGGGGACGGTGCCCTCGCGCCCGCGCCACCGCAGAGACACCGGCAGATGGGTGGCAGCCCTGCGGGCCAGCTGCGCGCCTGAGCATGCTGTAAGGGGGGGAGGAGCTCTGCTCTGGCTGTCCGGGAGGGCGGGCAGAGGCCTGGTGCCAGGACGGAGGTGTGGGTGTCCCAACGCAGGTGCGACAGGGGGCCTGAAGCAGACGGCACAGCAGCCCCCAAGGAGGTTCAAGTGTGCATGGGGTGGTGGACAGATGAGGGTACATGCCACGGCCTCCAGGAAGCCCTCCGGCCTTGCAGCAGCACCACGGACCTCTCTCACCAAAGGGAAGTCCCCCAGGTCCCAGCGGTGTCCCCAGAGTGCGGCGGGGGCACACGCCCCAGTGCAGGACGGTGTGAGCGAGGCGGGGCCCGCCTGGGGCGGCCGACAGAACCCCACGGCGACGATGACGCCGCCTGCCCACGTCCCACATCCCTCTGCACAACCCACGACGGGCCCCACGCGCGGTGGCTGAGCGAGAGCAGGAAAGACCCGCCCCGTCCAGGGCACACGCCCTGTGCGGGTACTGCCGCGTGTCGGGAAACCGGACCCAGAAGAAAGACGGCCGGAACAACACACACCAAAGCCCCGGTGACGTCTGTGGCTGCAAACTGTCGTCTGCTTCCCACAGGCTCGTCGAGGGGTGTGCTCGCGCACTTCCAAGTGGAGGGGCCGAGCGAGAGGGGAGACGGGAGGGCAGGTGGTGCCGGCTCCCCGGGCGGACGCACGGCGACGCCCGGATGCTCGTGTACTTACGTGCGGCTTCTCAGCCCCAGGGTGCCGGCACAGCTGAGACACGAGTGCTCCCCCAGGCCACCTGCAACAGAAACGAGGGAGACGGGAGAGTCATCTCGGGCGCGCGCTCTCGGCGGACGCCGCCCCCGAGTCTGGGAGGCGCCCGGGCTGTGGGGAGGGCCGCAGGGAGCCTGGCTGCATGCTGGGGGCTTCAAGCACTGCCAGGGGCAGGGTCTGCCCCCGAGAGGGGGCACCAGGCCCCACCTGGCAAGGGCCCCCAAGTCCAGCCTTCAGGCCCCCCCAGGTGGGGCCAGCCCCCTTGCTCCAGCTTGGTTCCGGCAGGCAGAGGCCGGGGCACACGTGGCCCCATGCACAGGCAGCTCCACAGTGCGAGCGAGGGCCACGTGTGGGGCTGTTCAAGGTCCAGCCACGTGACGGACGGTCGGGCCCACCCGTGCCCAGACCCCGGGCTGGGACCTGCCTGGGAGGGGCAGGGCTGACTCTGGTGGGGCGGCGGGGGGGGGGGCGGGGGCGGGAGTGCCTGGAGCAGGTCTGGGCGGCCGAAGGCCGGCCCTGGGAGCTGGCGGGAGAGGGAGAGGGGAGGTGGGCAGGGCAGTGCACAGGCCCCACGCCTGGGCACCGTCGGAGCAGGCTGGGCAAGGCGGACCCAGCCTGCTGCTCCCAGTGGACCCTCTGGGGACACGGACTTCCAGTGGTCACTTGTACAACCCAACAGGAGGCCAGTGCCAACCCAGGCAAAGCTCCCTGCTTGCGCAGAAGGCTGGCTCCATGGAACATTCAATTCAGGACCTTGCAGGTGGAGGCCAGCCAAGTTCTGGGGTGGGAGCTGGGCTCACGGGCTCAGCTGCCAGGATTCAGAAGGCAGTTCCAGTCAAAACTAAGAAGCACACAGTGGAGAAAACCCCGCTCCAGCAGGGGAGCGCCCCCCCCCCCCGTTGTCTCCCAAACAGAAGCCCCCTCCCCTGAGCCTGGGGCAGCCCCCATCTCCGGCGGACCCAGGAACAGCTCCTGCTGTGCGGGTGGTCCGGTGAGAAGGCGGCCGTCACAGCTCCCAGGGCCCCCTGGCCTGCCCCACTTCTGCAAGCGGCGGGAACCACTCACCCCTTCTGCCTGCCCCCCAGACTGTGAGGGCTCCCCAGCCTTCTGAGGAGGCCCCAGCAGCAGCAGGGGTGTGGTCCATGGGCCACCCCTCCTTCTGGGAGCCCCCTTGTGTGGTCTCCCGTCCAGTAGGCAACCCTCCCATGCCAGCCGGGTGTCCTGCAAATTCACTACTGACACTGCCCAGACTCCGCACAGACCCCCGGGGCGGGGGTAGGGGGGGCTCAGCCCCACTTCACGTGTCGGTTGCAAGCAGGGTGCCCAGGCCGCCCACACCCTGCCAACGACAAATCCAGGGGTTCCCACGAACCCCTTGGTTTTGGTAACTTGACACAGGAATGCCACAGGACTGGGGATCCTGCCCTCCTCACTGTTGCAATGTACCACAAAGGCCACAGATAAACCTCCCGACCCAGAGGCACACAGCTGGAGGTCCAGGGGAGTCCAGGAGAGTCCGGAATGCAAGAGCTTCTGTCCCCGTGGGGCCACCGAACGCCACCCACCCAGAAGCTCCCGAGCCCCATGAGGCGTTTGCACCCTCATCACCCAGGCGTGATGGGTCACGTTTTTGGCCAGTGGTGAGTGAACTCATTCTGCAGACCCAGCCTCTCCCTGGAGTCTGGGGGTGGGGCTGGGAGGTCCAGGCCACTGACCACAGGCACCCCATGAGCACAGACTCAGGTTGGAGAGAAGGGGCTCACTACGCATCACAGGAGATGTGTGGGTCGCTCTGGCAATCCCACGGCCTTTCCGAGCTCTGGCAGCAGGCGGTGCGGTCCACACCGCTCGCAGGCGTGGGGCAGGCCGGGCGGAGGGGCAGAAACCAGTCGAATTTCTTTACACCCCACACCTTTCTTCGTCTGGCCTCCTGGAGGCCACGCTCTTCCACGCTCCAATCCCCAGCCCCAGCTGCTGCAGGCAGAGCACTCGGGGGGCCACGGGCCTTTCCCACACACCCACTCCCAGACCTCCAGGCTCCCCAGCTGCTCCTCCCGAACCGAACCCTCCTGTTCACGCCTGTTCAGCCCCCGGGGGGGGGCTGCTGCTCTCACACCCGCCCACAGCCAATCTGGTCAGCCCACCTCCGGGCGGACATGACCACTCCCAAGTCTGCCTGGCACTCCACGCCCCCTCCGCAAGAGCAGGGTGTGAAATGGCCAAAGTGCAGTCACTGCAGAGGAGGGACCAGCTGGGCAGCACCTCAGTCCCCATCGAGGCCACGTGACTGCCATAAATCACATTGTCACTGGGTGCTACAGGGACACTTCTCCCACAAACCCACAACCCCAGCCAGACCCCGTGAAAACATCAGACGAACCCCACAGGGCGCACCCTGCCATGAGTCTGAGCAGACCCCCTCAAACCTGCTGGGGGAAGCCAGGAGCTGTCACAGCCAAGAGGAGACCGAGGGCAAATGGACCAAACTCGGAGCAGAGCGCTCCGCAGGACACAGTCTGTCACCAGGCAAGTGCGCCCCAGGCCAAGCAGGTATCCGGGTAAAGGGAAGTAGACAGGGTGCGGCCGCAGTAAGTAACAAGGTAGCAATGTTAACCCGGTAACTGGGACTGAGAATCCGACGTCAAGACGGAGGATGTATCCAGCAAAGGGCGCCGCTGAGTGCAGCTTCCCGGGGCTCAGGGCTCCCGGCGGGTCCCGCAGCAGACCAGCTGTAGCTGGGCCGCAATCTCAGGAAAATTCGTATTCCCGAAAGGACACAGCCCCAGAAAGATCCGGCCAGCTCCAAACCGTAGGCTACCGGAGCACAAAGAGGCCGAAGCACTCCATCAGCGCCCTTCACCAGGAGCCAGAGGCAACAAGGCGCCGGCCCAGCCCAGCGGGGTCCCGGACGCCGCTCGCCGGCGCCGAGGTCCCAGCGGCTACCGCCGAAAGCAGCAGGAATCAGGTCTTTTTCTTGCAGTATCTGGGAAACTTCGAAGCACCGCAAAGCACATCACCTTACTTGACTCTCAGTCTTACAAGGCAAACTTTGTCTTCCCCCTAACCTTACAAATAAGGAACAGACTAAAGAAGGTAACAAAGGAGAAGAGAGGCCGGGAGAGGGGACGAGGGGGTGCAGGCACCCAGCACTTGGACCCCGAAGCGCCCGGCAGTAGGTGTGGCTCCACGTCACTGCGAAGGTCTCCGAGGCTCTGGGCACCATAGCAGGGACCCCGCACGGCAAGGTCTGGGGACCCTCTACAGACGCCCCGCAACGCCATGCCGGTCCCATGGACGCCCCGCAAACCCGCAGGTCCCCCTCGCCAGGGTCTGCCAGCCCTCCACTTCATCTCAAGAGCCAGGGAAGGGACTCAAGAACACGACTGCCCTCGCGATGGGCTGCGCGTGCCGCCGAGCTCAGCCCGGAGCGCAGCGCCGAGGGCGCCCGGCGGCCGGCTGTCAGCGCGCTTCCCTGCAAAACTTTCCGAAGCCGCTCTGGCAGCGGCGGCCAGCGGCAGGGCGGCTAAGGTCACAGCGCGAGTGAGTCACAAGCCGCCGCCCGCGCCGGGCTGTCCCGAGCGCACGGCACCCGCCGCCGCCCGGGCCAGGCGCAGGGGCAGGGCCGGCCAAGGCCCCGGCCCGGGGTGACCCCTGCCCCGGGCCGCGTTCGAGCGCAGCGCTGACCCAGCGCCGGGGAGCCGCCTCGCCCGTCTCGGTCCCTCCCCGGCCCCTGGCCCGCCCGGGCCGCCCGGGCCGCGCCGTCGGCCGTGCGCTTACCCCTCCGGGCGGCAGCGCCGGACGCCGGGAGGCGGACAGGCGGGCCGCGGCAGCTCCTCAGTAAGATGGACGCCATGTGCCCGGCTACGGCGGCCGCGCCGGCCTCCCGCTGGCGCCTCCTCCTCCGCGGCTCCTCGCTGGCCCGGCGGCGCCTGGGCCCGCCCGCGCGGACGGTTGAGGGCGGCGGTTGGCTCCCTGCGGCGGGTGCTCAGCTCCAGGAGCCGGCACCGGCGGCGGCCATGTCCCGGCACAGACGTCCGGCGGCGCGGGGCGGGGCGACCGGGCGCCACTCCCATTGGGCCCCTCCGGCTCCCGCCGCCGGCCAGGTGAGGGCGGTCCCGGCGTGCCTCGCGACTTACTACCGATCCCGGCGTGCCTCGGGGCCGGCCCCGCGCGCTGCATTCTGGTCCTCGCTGCGCGGCCGCCGGGCGGGCGGGCGGACGGCGCGTGCGCGGAGGGCCCTTCTCAGTCTGGCGGCGCGGGGCGGCGAGGGCGCCCTGGGGTCGAGAGCGCTGCGTCGCGCGCTCACGGCGTGGCGGAGAGCTGGGGGGCGCTGGGCGCCGCGCCTGTGTAAAGTCGGCCCCGGCCCCGGCCAGCGCGCACAGCCCGGAGGCACTCCCGGGTCCGGGCGGCAGCCAGCCTGACCCCCCACGCCGCGTCCTCCGCACGGCGTGGTGTTCCGTCCAGGCCTGCCCTTCCCCGTCCGAGACGCGGCTTCCAGAATTCGCACCAGGGCCTGCCACACCCACACACTGCCCAGCGGAGCTCCAGCTTCTGTTCCACAGCCAGACTCCCCGGCGTGACCTTTCAGCCCCACCCTCCCCTTCCCTGGGATGAAGTTACACTCGTAGCGGCCCCAGGGGTGGGGGGAAATCGACGAGGTCACGCGGGGAGAGCAGGCTGGGCGGCATGTGGGATCCTCCTGCCGCCCTGACCCCAATCCAGTCGCACCAGACCCTTCTCCGGGACTGGCCACCCTGCTTCCCACCTGCCAGCGTTTGCTCCTCTGGGACCCTGTGCTAGAAGGGCTTTTCCGCCTTTCCCGTCCCGTCCGCCTATCTGCCTTCTTCACTGATGTCCTCCCAAGGCACCGCATGGGGAGGGTCCTGCAGTTCACACTCAGTGGCAGTGGCGTGTGGAGCTCTAATCTCAGCAGGCTACCTAGTCTTCAGAAGCTGGTGAACGGCACATCTTCACAGGAGGCTTCCCCACCTCTCACTGTCACCGTCTGGAAGAAGTAGCCTGCCTGACCCAGAGCTGCCCGGCGCTGGACCAGGTGTCCGCATCCCAGTAGGGAGAAGGTAGTGCCGGTTAGTGCAGGGCCCTTCGGAAAGTGACACCAAGAGCCTGTGCTGGCACAGGGCATTGAGTGTTACAGCAAATCGAGTGACTCTAACCACACGTGCCAGAAATCGAGGCCTCCACTGCCAAGAAACCATAAAGCCAGGCCTCTTTCCTACCCTGCCCACACCTTGGAGGCAAACGGGAGATAAGGAAGGACAGTCTTGTTTGTGCACCCAAGTCCAGGCCAGAAACAGGGTAGACAGACATGCACTCAGGGTAGCACAGGACTGGCATTTTAATGCCCCCAGTGTCAGAGGATGCTTGCAGTAGTATCGGGACAGAGCACCCCACGGCTCTGTCCCAAGGCCATGGGGGACGGGGTGAGGCCCCACTGAAGGGGCAGGTGAGAGTCAAAGCTGGCCCCTGGTGCTGCCAAGGGGCCCCGACTGGCTGGAGACAGGGTTCAGCAGGAGGCAGTGACCAGTGGGCCAGCAGGAGTGTCTGTGTGCAGGACTCCAAAGACATTGGTCGGGAGAGGGGAAGGAAAGCCCTCTCCTCCCTCTGGTGCCGGAGGCTCCAGGTGTGAAGACAGGTGGCAACGCTGCTCACCTGCCCTTTGGATGGCTCACCCACGGCCCAGCTCCGTCAGGTTGAAGAGGGAGGACAAAAATAAGGTCTCCAGAGGGCGGGGGCGCTGTGGCGGTAGCTTCTGGGTACCAGCTAGCTGTGAGTTCTCTGCAGCTCAGGCAGGTTGGAGTTTTAGAGAAACCCTTTTTTCAACAGTAACTTTTTGGGGTTTTTTGATCACCTAAAGAACACGTGCTTTCGGTAGCCTTTTCAAGTTTATCAAAGGAAGTATAAGCAAGGCATCCCGCCCCTGGCAATGTGTGACCCACTGCCACATGCCAGCTGTCTTCCCGCCCTTTGCATCTCTTCGTGCCACAGTCCAAGTGCACAGAATCGTGGCCCTGCCAGTTTGTTCTATGTTTTTTAGTTAATTAACTTATTTTTAGATAGAGGGTAAGGAAGAGAGAAAGAGGAAACATCAATGTGTGGTTGCCTCACATGCGCCCCCCAGAGGGGACCTGACCCCGCAACCCAGGCCTGTGCCCTGACTGGGAATCGAACCGGTGACTCTTTGGTTTGCAGGCCAATGCTCAACCCACTGAGCCACTCCAGTCAGGAGTTTGTTTTAATATTGTGGGCTCTTTTTGTTTTTTATCTTCCTTTTTGGGGGGCTTCCTCATTCTCTACCCTGCTCTCCCCACAAATTGTACATGACTTTCCACAGTAGCCTGTGTTTGCACAAGTGACGAGAGTCGAGAGAAACAATGGGATGTGATGTCCTTGCAGCAGGCACGCCTCAGTTAGGGAGGTCAGAGATTCGGGTTAGAGACGAGGTTGGGGCTCCGGTTAGGGACCGGGGTAGAGAATCGTCCAGGGGTTGGGGTGGGAGTCAGGCGAGGGGCCAGGAGGCCAGAGGAAGACTCAGCAGGGTTTGGAGCTGTACATCAGCCATGGCAGCAGGTGGAGTTGGACTTGGCCGGGTCGGGGTTCTGCCCGGAAGTACGACAGAGGAAGGGAGGAGCAAGTGAAGTCGCGTTGTGTGCAAGAGAGTGACCATGAGGCTTGAGTGGGACATTTAAACTGGGGAAGAGAGGAAGGGGGGAGGAGGTGGATGAGGGACAGGGGCAGGTCCACCTGGGGGGCCTGCTGGACCTGACCGGGGTTCGGAGTCAAGTACCGGAGCACGCAAGCTGGCGAGAGAAGGACGCCTGAAGCCAGAACCGTGACTCCAGGGGACAGGCCTCTGAAGCGAAGGCGGCCCCTTGAGCCTTCTGCTCTCTGCCGCCTCCACGCGCCACCAGCGACAGCGTAGAAAGGAGTCCAGGCTGCCAACCTCGGCCTGTCTTACGTGACTGAGAAAACACCGTTCTCAGGTTCTGTTCTTCTACTAGGTTTCTGTGTGTAAGCCTGAACTTGGCCCTGGCTTGTGTGGCTCCGCAGATCCAGGCCAGCCTGCGTGTGAACCAAAGGACCCCCTTTGGAGTTTCAGCCGGCGCACAGGCCTGGGCTGCAGGCCAGGTGCTCAGCAGGGGGCGCTCGAGAGGCAACCACGCACTGACGTCTCCCTTCCCCTCTCTAAAAATAAATAAATAAAATCTTTAAAAAAAAAAAGAACACCTGAACTTAGCACAGTGGATTCAAGGACAGATCCCAAGAGGCTGGGTTGCTGGGTCAGTGTGATGGCAAATATATATTTGTACAAACCTTCGAAATGAACGGTTTTCATTTTGAATTAAAATCATGTTTTCATTCTACTTCCCTGCGTTACAGTGAAGGGAGGTAGCCAAGTCCTCAGTGCAGCCAGAAGCCATTTCCATAGGCCCGCTAGCAGACGGCTCCCCTGTCCAATCCAGGCAAGAGGCCATCGGCCCTCAGGAGCCGCCTGATTCCCGCTCTGACACCACCCCTCTGAGAGATGACCTCTCCTCCCGTTGGTTTCCACAGCCAAGGATCCTTTCTGCCTGTTTTCCTCGTTATGGAAATGCAACCAAACAGTGTGTATGCCTTTTTTTGTCTGCCTGCTTTCGCTTGTCATTACGTCTATGAAATTCACCAGTATTGTGGGCAACGTGAGTTTTTCCCCCTGCTGTGCAGTATCCCATTACAGCCAGTTTGTTTACGAATAACATCACTGCGAACATTGTTGTACACAGCAGCATGTGACAGGAGTAGACTTGCTGGGCAGGGTGTGCTGAAGTTCAGCATCCGTAGCTACTGACGAACGAACGGTTCTCTGGGGTGGTTCCAGCAACTCACTCAGCCCTCCACCAGCGGAGTCCCCGCCGGCCCTTGCTTCGGTCTTCCTGTGAAGTCCACTCCAGGAGATGTGAGGCTTATTGTGGTTCATTCCGCATTCCTTTCGTGCCTACCCATTCTGAAGCAGTTTCTCATAGGTCCTTGACCGTTTGTTTCTCCTCTTTTGCAAAGTGGCTACGGAAAGCTAGTTTTTTGTCCATTTCTCCAATGGGTCACCTGCCTTCTTCTGATTGATTTGTGAGAGTTCTTTGTGTGTTCCGGATGTAGGTCCTTGGATGCACATGTTGCAGCATTTTCTCCCATTCAGTGGATTATCTTTTCAACTCTGATGGTGTCTTTTGACGAAAAGAGGTCCTTAATGTGATGATTTGATCTCTTTCTTGGTGAGTGCTTTTTGTGATTGAAGACGTCTTCGCTACCCCAAGGTCATGAAGACATCCTGTTACGCCTTATTCTAGAAACAAAGTCGTTCTGTCTTTCGAGTTCAGGCTTACGATCATTTGGAACCGACATTTGTTTGTTTCGTATATCATGAGGCAGGCATCCAAGATGACTCTCCCGCGATGGGAACAAAATAGGTCCAGCACCTCTGATGGACAAGACCACCTTCCTTCCTGTCCAGCAGGCAGAATACTGGCCCCCCACAGATGTCCGTGTCCCATCCTGATTCCGGGACTCACCAGTCTGTTACTTTACACGGAAAAAGGGATTTTCCAAGATGATCATATGAGGCACTTTGAGATTGTCCAGCCGGGTCAGAGTGGTCAAGCATCCTTAGAAACCGAAGAGGGAAGCAGAGGGGGGGTTGGTGACAGAGGCGCGGCCTGCGGGGGACCGGCACAGACGTGGCGGCCTCTGAGACGGAAGAAGGGGCCGTGAGCCAAGGAACGCGAGCTGTCCTCCGATGCTGGAAAAGGTAAGAAGACGAACTCGACCCTAGAACCTCCAGAAAGGAATGTAGTCCTCCTGGCGACACCTCACTGTTAGGCCGTGACACCTGAGCCCCATTTCCTTCCGGGCCACACACCTTAGGATGATACACTGGCATTGTTTAAGCCACTCCATTTGTGAGGATGTGTTATGGAAGCAAACAGCCACATGCCCCGCTGAGTTACAGCGGCGTTTTGGTTATGGGCGGGACTGTTCTGCGGCTGGGCCTTTCCGTTCGTACGCAAGTCAATTCCCAGTGGCTCTACTTGTTTTCTTCTTCTTTTTTTTCTTTTTCTTTTTTTAAAGGTTTTATTTACTTATTTTTAGAGAGGGAAGGGAGGGACATAGAGAGAGAGAGAGAGAGAAACATCACTGTGAGGTTGCTGGGGGCCGTGGCCTGCAACCCACACATGTACCCTGGCTGGGAATCGAACCTGGGACACTTTGGTTTGCAGCCCGCACTCAATCCACTGAGCTACGCCAGCCAGGACTTATTTGTTTTCTTCTTAAAGATTTATTTGTGGGAGGGAATTTCAGGGGAGAATGGGAAGGGTTTACAGGAACAAATATAAAGGACACATGGACAAAAACTAGGGGGGGTGGAAATGGGAGAGAGGCAGGGAGGGAGGGGCGGGTGGGCTGGGATGGGAGTAAAGGACAGAAAACTATACTTGAACAATGATTAAAATAAAATTAGGAAAATAAATTTATTTGTTTATTTTTAGAAAGAGGGGGAGAGAGAGGGAGAGAAACATCAGTGTGTGGTTGCCTCTTGCATGCTCCCTACTGGGGACCTGGCCCACAACCCTGCCTCGTGCCCTGACTGGGAAGCAAACTGGCCACCCTTTGTTCACAGGCTGACACTCAGTCCCCTGAGCCACACCGGCCAGAGCTAATTACTGCAGCTTTGTACCTTGTCTTGATGTGTGGTGTTAGCAGACCTCCATCCTGTTCTTCTTCCTCAAGTTTGTTTTGGAAGTTTGAAGTCCTTTGATGAACAGAATTTCTTAATTTTAAGGCAAATGTGTCCATCTTTCCTTTGATAGCTAATGTTTTTTCTACCATCCTTTTAGAGAAATATTCCCTGACTGAAGGCCAGACAGATATTCACTCCTATCTTCTACAAAAAGATGGAAAGACTTTTTAAAAAAGACTTTATTTATTTACTTTCTTAGAGAGAGGGAAAGGAAGGGAGAAAGCGAGAGAAACACCAACACATGGTTGCCTCTCGTGCATCCCCTGCTGGGGGACCTGGCCCGCCACCCAGGCATGCACCCTGACTGGGAGTTGAACCAGTGACCCTTTGGTTCACAGGTGGGTGCTCAGTCCACTGACCCATACCAGCCACAGTGAAAAGACTTTCTTTTACTGTTTAACAGCTGCTCCATCTAGGCTTTCCAGGAATCCTGGCATGCAGCGTGAGGTACAGCCCAGCAAGGAAGTGTTACCCTGCAGGTAATACTGTACTCCCCAGGCCTCCTCAAGGGGTCAGGAATCCCTCCTTCGCCTCATCTGTGCGCCTGGGCCCGGACTCTGTCTTCTCTGTCCTTCTCTTCCGCTGGCCACCCTGCACCACCAACCCCACTCCTGGTCACACTCTGACCTGGGGCCCAGGCACTCTAAAGCGAGAGAGGCCCCTGCTTGAGACGCTGGCAAGTCAGTGGGTCCACGTGGCTTTCTACTGGGGTGAGGTTTGCGAACGTGGGAAGTTTTGACTGTGAAGACCACCGTCTCCCTCCGCGCTGCCAGCCCTCCTGGCTGGACTTGAGAGTGCCGACCTGCGGTTCGTGTCACGTCGCAGACCGGACCCCGCGCGGGACTGGGGCCTCCCTGGACGTGGGGGACGTTGAAGTCAGTGTCTTTGTCAAGTCTGGAAAAGTTCCGGCCCTTATTTTGGCAAATGTGTTTTTCTGTCCCTTTGCTGCCTCTTTTTCTCGGGCTTCGTTGCTCGAGTTAAACCCTTCCGCTGGGACCGCCCAGCGCCTGGGACTGTTTCTCCGACGCTGTCCTCCCGGTCTGCGGGCGGCGCTGTCCTCCCCATCTGCAGACGGGCCGTCAGTGTGCGTAAGTCCGTGGACCCTCTCCCCTGTCACCGCCAACCCCCTTCCAAGCCTACCCAGTGATTTTTGTCACCCAGGCACTTTTCACTTCTAAAATGTTCATTTCCCCCCTTTTGAACGGCTTCCACGTTCCTGTTGAGTCATTTTTTTCTCCGCTGAGACCGTGTTTTTCCTTAACTACCGAACGAACACCTTATGACAACTGCGTTGAAGCCTGACACTGGGCTCAGGGCGGGGCTCTGCGGCTGGCCACGCTCCTGGGTGGTGGCCAGGTCTTCTTGGGTCCTCGTGCACCCTGACCCTTCGGCGTGTGTCGGTGGTGGTGGTTGCGGAGGGCGTGTTCCAGAGTCGCCAGGGTGCCGTGTCTTCCTCCGAAAGGGGCAGAGCGTGCTTACCACGGCCAGCCACATCACCGAAGGCTGCCGTTCGGCCGGCCTCCCCTTTGAACTCCCACCGTGGGAAAGCCAGTCCCCCTCGTTGGGAGGACATTCAAGCCGTCCACGGAGAGGCCCGCGTGGGGAAGGACGGAGGCCTCCTGCCGGCGACCAGCACCTGTGGAGTAAGCCCTCTTGGTGGCCCACCCACAGCACCCATCGAGACTTTGGGCAGTGGCAGCCCTGGGTAACCTCTTGTCTGCTGCCCCACAGGGGACCTCGAGCCACGTCTGTGCAGCGTGCCCACTCCCGAATTCCCGACCAAAAGGAGCTGCGTGTGATGATTGATGTCTGTTGTTCTTGTGAGCCCAGTTCACGGGTTACACGATACCCAGCAAGCGCTAACAGACAGGATGTGCCTAGAGAACGTTTTGCTCTAGGATGTGGCCCCAGGTGCCGGGACAGGGACCCTGGTGTCTCAAACGTATGCCAGGGATGGTCAGGGAGCGTGAACAAAGTGTCCACTTGGACCTGGCTGGAGCTCCCAGGCCTTTGTTCTCCGGTGAATCCGGGGCCTCACCCTGAGCCCGTGCAGCCCAGTCCTCGGGCCAGGACAGTGGGCGTCTTGGACCCCCCCCCCCACACGCTTGCCTCTCCTGCAGTGCCCCCAACTCGTGACCAGCTCAGTCACGCAGTGCGTCCTGGGTCCACCCAGGACCCCACCTCCCTGCACCACGAGGTTGCCCACACAGTGGGAGCTGGGGTGGTCAAGGTGACCTCAGGAATTTCCCTTCATTGGGGTCACAGTCCTGCACTTCCTGTTCCCGCCCCCTGAAAGTGTTGCCTCATCGGTTTGGTCCCTGCTATGGTCGCTTGCGGTGGGAGGCGGGGCTCGGACCGGCTCCTCTGTCCCCGTCTCCCAGCAGAAGCCTCGGTCGGATTTGCTTTCTAAGAGACCCTCCTACATCTGTGGGAAAACGGGTGAGTTCTGATCATGTCTGGCATTTAGTTCACAGTAACAGGCCAAGGTCGGTTTCTTGGTTTTGACAAAGCTACTATGGAAACCTTTTATGTAAATGTAAAATTATTCCAATCAATATAATAAGAGGTATCCATCTGGCTTGGGAGGGGACTGAGTGGGGGAGGGAGAGGGCACGCCCCGTGTCCCTGTGTGGCTGTCCGCCAGGCTGCTGTCTCTGGCCCGTCCCCAACACAGGTGGCGACGCCTGTCCGCCTGCACCTGGAGCGCTCCCCGAGCTTCCCAGACTTACACCTCGCTGCCGGCCCAGGGCTCGGGGAGAACTTTTATTTTCTTTTTTTCTGCCTTTCCGGGTTTTAATTCCCTGCAATTTTCATAATTAGAAAAAGAAGTGTTACTTTAGCACAAAACAATGTTTCTTTAGCCAAAGCCTGAGTGCGTGGGCAGCGCTGGCCGCGGGCCCGGCCCTGGGTGGTCGTAGCGCTGGGGCAGTCTGCGCGGAGGACGGGGCGGGGGAGGCGCAGGAGGGGTGCGCGCGGCCCGGCGTCGGTCGCCGCCAGTCTTCTCTCTCCGTTGCCCTCTGTCCGCGGGTCTCGCTTCCTTCCTTTGGAAGGACCCAGGAGATGCAAGAGCCCTGCCGCCCGGGTGGTGGAGTCCAGAGGCAGGAAGGAGAGCCCGGCAGGGCGGGGTCTCCAGGGGGCGGGGCTCCGAGGTGCGTGGCCAATGGGCGGCGGGCGGGACTCGGGGCGGGGCTCTGGGGCAGCACCCCGCGGCCCGAGGCGGCGGCGGTGGGCGAGTAGGTCTCTAACCCCGCGGGCCCGAGGCCCGGCCGCGGCGGCGGCGGCGGCGGCGGCAGCGTGCTCCTCCGTCCCGGCAGCGCCGGCGCGGCCAGGCTTCTGCAGGCCCCTGCCGGCCCCTGCCCCGCGCTTCCCTTGGAGGGAGCGCCGCTGGGCAGGTGCGAGCTCGAGCCCTCGGGGAGGCGGGCTCGGACCCCAAGCTGCCATTCCTTCCCCGCTGCTATTGCCATCATTTTCCAGACAGAGGCCTCACACTGGCTCGAGGTCGTACCCCTAGTAAGAGAGGTGTGGGTTGAATTGCGTCCCCCAGGAGACGCGTTCAGGTCCCAGCTTCCTGCCCATGAAGGCGACCTTATTTGGAAACAGGGTCTTTGCAGATGATCGAGTTAAGTGCGGTCATTAGGAGGGCCCCAGTCCAATAAGTGGTGTCGTGGGGAGGGAAAACGGAGACCCGGAGCACACAGGGAGAAGGCCAGGTGAAGACGGAGCCCGGGGCTGCAGTGAGGCTGACACAAGCCGGAGGGAGACACTCGGGGCCTGCCGGCCACCAGCAGAAGCCAGGAAGAGGCAAGGGCAGATTCTCCCCGAGAGCCGTGGGAGGGAGCAGGGGTCTGCACACACCCCACCTTCAGGCACCTGGCCTCCAACACCTCCAGAGAGTTACTGTGTGTTTTGTGGCACTTCACTGAGGGCCTGAGGGGACGGGTGGGCAGCCTGGCAGTCCAGCTGCAGGCAGTACTGCAGATAAGCACGGGCAGTGGGTACCCTCCCGGGGGACTCCGCCAGACTGGGGTGGGGGCTGGTCAAGGTAGGCTCCTGGAGAAAGTAGTATCACAGCCAAGACCTGGCATGGGGAGGGGGAGAGGAGACATTCGATTCAGTACCTGCCCAGGGCCAGTGTGCGTGGCTGTCCCAAGGGTGACATGTCTGGTGGGGAGTCGGCTTCACAGACGGGGAGCTCTGGGGAGAGGCTGGGCTGGGTGCCCTCCCCGTTCCCCAAGGTCCAGCTTGATGCTGGCTGAGGAGTGGGGTTTGTGTGGGCGGCACGGGGAGGCCTAACTGGTGGGTAACATGGTCAATCCTGTGGTTTATAAAAAATCCCCCCCGGGGCTGGGTGTAGAGAATGGCCTGGAGAGGAAGGAAGTGGGGCAGGGGGACCCATGAGGAGAGAGCTGCCCCTCATTCCAGGAAAGGAGTTGGACTAAGGCCCTGGCGGTCACTGGTGGGAGGTGGTGGTCGGGCAGAGCAGCAGGAGAGGGGAAGAGGGGCGGGTTTAGGGAGTGGACTCCTTGGAGGAGGGTGGGGAGTCCTAGGCTGGCTGGGGCAGAATCTCCAGGAAGCGGCCTTTGGGGGGAAGAGGGGTCTGCAGTTGTCCCCAGGACTGGACCCTGGTCCTGAGCTGTCCTGGAGGTGATGACGGGCACCTCAGGCTCTTGGGAGCTCCTGCCAGCCGGCCCCAGGGTGGCGGGCAGAGAGAGGGCTGGGCGGAGAGGGTGGGGGGACCTGTTTAGGCCTCTCAGCCGAGACTTGGGGTGGGGGGTGAGCAAGGTTTCAGTCTGCACGTCCACGTCCCTGCCTCACAGGGGCCGCTGCTCGTCAGAGGGGTGGTCCCTGTGGCCCGAGGGGGCTCGCAGCACTGTTTGCTGGCTGCCGGCTCCTGCGGCTGTCCCAGCGGACTGCGGTGGTCCTTGGGCTGGGTGGGAGCCAAGGCAGAGCCCAGCCTTGGGGAAGTCCAGCTTCCAGCCTGGAGAATAGAGTGGCCGGGGCTGGGAAGGGGCTTCTGGGAAGGTGGGGGTGGGAAGGCCCACCCCCACCGCCGCCGCTGCTGCCACTGCCGGCCCTGCCCTGGGCTGAAGGCACAGGACCTCCCTTCCCTCCTCTCCTTGGAGGCAGGGGCCACTGGGGGCACTGGAGGAGGGGCGGCTTGAGACCGCTGGTTTCCACTTGGAAGCCCTCTTTATTTGGCTGGGGATGGAGAAAGGCTGGGGTCAGAGTGCATGGATCCCCATGGAAACAGCAATGAGCCTGGCCCCTTGGGGACCCTGGCCCTGGTGGGGGATGGGGAGGCCAAGCTGGGGCTGCAGGGCTCCTTCGGCTGAGGCCTGGGCCCGGCCTGTGGCAGCAGCTCTCACAGGGAGGTCCAGGGCCGCGAGACCTGTGAGGAAGAGGAGCAGGGGAGGCAGGGCCACGGGGAGAACTCGCAGGGGAGAGTGGACTGTGCCTCCTGCAGCCGGATGCTCCCACGGGCCGTTAGGAGGCGGCCAGAGGCAGTGAGGCTGCAGGTCTTGCTGGCAAAGGGACTTCTGGTTCAGCTCGACCTCGTGCTCCGTGGCTGCGGGGCTGCTTCCAGAGCCAGCAGGCAGGTCTGGGTACCCGGGTCCTAAACGCCTTGCTCAGCTCAGACTCCGCCTACGCCTGAGAGGCTGGCTGCAGGGGGTGGGGGTGGGGCGAACGGGTGGGAGCCAAGATGGAGGACAGCTGAACCCCAGCAGTCGGAGCAGGGCAGCCCTTGCCCTCGGGAAGGCCTCTGGTCTGTCTGGGGTTGCCACTTCGTGTCACAGCTGGTTTCTGCTCTGGCCAGGCAGCTTAATTGGCTAGAGCATTGTCCTGATACACCAAGGGTGCGGGTTCGATTCCTGGTCAGCGTACATACAGGAATCAACCACCCATTGAATGCATAAATAAGTGGAAAAACAAATCTATGTCTCTCTCTCTCTCTCCCTTCCTCTCTATTAAAAAAAGGAAGAACTTAAGACTGGATTCTTAGTTCCTCCATCGGCTGCAGGTGCCCCTGTCCGTGTACAGTTTTCGTTCAGAGAAGTGACAGTCTCAGAGAGACCAAAATAAGGCTCAGCCCCAGCCTCCTGCCTGTCCGAGGCCAGCTCTCCTGGCACAGGTGTTCTCTCTGCCCCTCCTGTGGGGGAAGCTACCCATGCTCTCAGAAGTGCCAGTGTGTATGTGTGCCCCAAAGTAGTTGCCCCAGACTCAAGTGCCCACCTCTGGGAGCCTCACAGGTGAGTGCACCCGTTAGGGACGTGAGCCTAGGGACGTGGACCGGATCTACCTTTCCGCTTTCTGCAGTCCACAGGGCAAGTCCGCTGGTGCGTGGTGGGCTGGCGGCTGTCCAGCTGGCCGGACTTGCCCACAAGACCTCAGAGCCCCCGAGAGACAGCCATCTGGGCCCAGGGAGGCCCCCGTTGGGCAGAAAAAGACCAGCTAGCTCCACATCACCGTCTTCAAGAAAATCCAAACACACACTTGCATGTTTTGAATAAATTTACATGTTGATTACACTATTCTAAATCAGACTTTTTTTTTTTTGGAAGAGGAGCCTTCATTCCAAGTCTGTGAAATAAAATGAGAGACAGAGGCAATTCATCTTGTACTGCAGGGACTTAAAAAAGGTGCTGGGTGGCTTCCAGTCTCCAGGCCGGTGCTGCAGAGGGGTCCAGAGGGCACCAGTTCTTCCCCAGCCAGAGGGATATGGCCCAATGCAAACGTGGAGGGGCCGCCCAGATAGACCCCTTGGTAAGGGAGGGGCTCCTGGCAGTAGGGGCATCTCTTCCGGTTGCTCAGGATCCCCAGCACCCTGCGAGGATGCGGCACACAGCAGGACCTCACCGTACAGTTCCCAGACAGAAGGGTGAACGGTCCCACCGTCCCCAGGACACCGGGGAGGACTCTGTCCGGGCTTGGGCACACACTAGGCTGGGAAGCCGCTCAAGCTTGCAGCTGGCCAAGGTGGGGAGTCTGAGTGCCCATCTCTCTTCCGTGAGTGTCACCTACTGGAGCCCTGCACCGGCAGAACTGATCAGCCCATTGCACTCCAACCTGTCACGGATGTGGCTGGTCTGAGGGTGGGACCGGTGGCGCTGATCACGGTGGCTCTCTGCAACTGAGGCAGATTCTATAGGAGCGGGCGCAGGGGGCTGGGCAGGAAGACCTGCGATGGGAACCCTGAGGGGCGCATCTCCGTGCCCACTGTACCGACTTGCTCTGCTCACCACAGCCAGGAGGATCTTCCCAACGCTGGACTCCGACCAGAGGCCTCTCCCGGGCCTCTGCCCCACCCCAGCCTTCCTGGAATGGCACCTCCCCCAGCAGCTTCAGGGACTGTGATCTCTGACTCGGACCACCATCCCCCACCCCCCGCCGGCCCCCAAGCACCCAGCTCCAGGCCAGCCCCGAGTCCCGCACGCTGGGGGACGGCTGAACCCTCGCTATGCACGTAACCCGCGGAAAGACCGCAACACCCCGGGGTCGGCCGGTCCCCCCATCCCTGTAGTTGCTTGTGACCACCTCTGCCAAGTCCATACTGCAGGGCTCAGGAGCGCAGGCGTGGGGGCTCTGCACCTCCTCTCCAGCGCGGGAGTCCCTCCACGCTACCCGGCGAGGTCCACCTAGGTTTTCGCGTGCACGCGCCCTGAAACCCGACCGCCGCCTTCCCCGCTGGGGCGGCAGCTCCAGGACCCGCGCCTTCTTCCTGCCTCGACTGTCCCGGGTGCCTCCCGCGCGAGGCGCGCGCGGGCGCAGGGCCGGAGGGCGCGGCGGGCCCTCGTCGTCGCGAGCCGGAGCGGGTAGCGCGGGGCGGCCTCCTCGGCGGTGATTGGCCGCGCGGCCGTGACGTCAGCACGCCGGCTCGCCCGGCCTCATCCTCTCCGGCTCGGAGCTTTCGGTTCAGCTGCCGCCTGGCGCGCGCCTGGCCTGAGGAGCGGGAGCGGAGCGCGGCGCGCGTCGGCGCTGCTCTGAGGCGGCTCGCGGGGTCTCGCGGCCCCGGCCCCCGTTTCCCGGCCCCGGCGCCCCGGCCCCAGTCCCCCGGCCCCGCCCGGCCCCCGCCCGCGACCGCCGCCCCTCCCCGCTAGCCCAGCGCGGATTTGAACGGCCGGGCCGCAGCCCGCGAGCGCGGCAGCCAATCAGCGGCGCGCACTTTCCCGCGGCTTCTGCGGCGGCGGCGGCCCGGCGGCGGCGGCGGCGGCGGGCGGGAGCGCGGGGGCGGGGTCGGCGCCGCGCGCGGAGAGCCTCGGCCTGGCCGCGCTGCGCCCGCCGCCGCCCCCTCCCCTCCCTCGGCCCTCCTTTCCCGCGGCTCCGGCCCCCTCCCCGCCGCCGCGGAGCCCAGCGCCGCGGCCCGAGAGCCGCCGCCGCCGGAGGATGCGACGTACCACAGGTCACTGGGGCGGCCGCGGGCCTGGGAGTGGGGCGGGGGTCGGGGGCCGGGGGCGCGGCCGGGACGCGGGCGGGCGGCGGCGGCGGCGGCGGTAACGGGGCGGCGGGCGGGCGGGCGCGGCCATGTTGGGCCTCCGCGGCGGTTGCACCTGTGCCGGCCTGCGGGCCAGGCGGCCTTTGTTCGCGGCGGCGCCCAGCCGGCGGGCCGGCCTTTGTGAGGCGCCGGCCCGGCCGGGCCGGGGCCGGGCGGTGGGAGGGGCGCGGCGGGCGGCGGGGAGGTGCTTTTTGTCTGCCGCGGGTCCTCGGGCGACACTGGCGGGCGCCGGCCGTTGGTCGGCACGGGCGCCCGGCTGCCGGACCGGGCCTCGGCAGGTGGAGGCGGGCGCCGGGCGCGGGGACCGTGCCGGGCTGCGGGCGCGCGCCGCGCCCAGCCTCGCCTCGGGGCCCCCCGGTCCTCGGGGCCAACGAGGTCCCTCGGGGCGCGCAGGGACGCGGCCGCGGTCCGCACGCCGGCTGGACCCCAGCCGCCGGGAGGGCGGTTTAAAATCGAGGCATTTAAAAAACCGCTGCTCTTGACTTGGGGCGGAAAGGGCTCGGGACCGTTGCAGCCCTGGTGTTTTCCCGCGGCGCCCGGGACGCACACGGCCCCGGGTTTGACGTTTGAGCCGAAACTTCGCATCTCGGCGGCGGGGATCCCCCCCGGGCAGGGACCCGGCGCCCTGGGGCGCGCGTGGGAACCGAAGCCGCGGCGGAGGAGCCGTGCGACCGGCGGCGGGGGAGCGGGTTAGGGAAGTTCTTGACTGACAGCCCGCGCTCCGACTTTGAAGGCCTTGACTTTTGAATGAGTTAAACCCCAGGACGTGCGTCCCTGCGTCGCTAACCAACCTAAATGCTCGGGGGGGGGGGGGGGGGGGTCCTGAGTCCGCTCTGTGTGCTTTCGGATAAGGTCGGGAAGAGGGAAAACGAGCCATCCCGTCCGTGCGCCGCTACTCAGACTCTTTCATTTTCCAAAACGGTTTAAATGCCCTCGTTGCGTATTTGAACGCGAGGAGAGCGGCGGCGTTGGAAAACCACAGCGCCGAAGGGTAGCGCGGAGGAAGCGAGCCCCGGAGCCCAGCCGCCCTTCCCGCGTGGGCCTGCCCCGGCCCTGGCTCAGAGCTAGACCGCGGCTGCCGGGAGCAGGACTCATGCCCGAAGCACGCTGGCTTTGAGTCACTTCCTTTCCCTCTCTTCCATTTTCTCAGCCTTCGGCTCGGGGCCCTGGCTGCCAGCGCGAGCCACATGGGTGGGAGCTTTGTGCGGAGCTCGGGTGCCCCTCTCCTCGGCACCCAGAGCCCGCTCCCCCCAGCTCATCCCAGCCAGGGAGGGTCCAGCCCGAGGGTGTGGGGTCAGGGGCTTCCTGAGCTTCAGAGGAGGGTGGGCGGTCTGTCCGGTGTGCGCGCACACGTGCCACGTTCGAGTGTAGAGGGTGAGCAAACACCACCTGGGGCTCGTGGAGGCTCACGGAGGAGAAGGAGGGTGGCTACTCTGCTCGAGTTTTCCGTGCAGCCGCTTCACCCGGGGCTGGTACAACCACGCCTGCCCCAGGGCGCGGTGGTCAAGGAAGCGGGGGTCAGAGTCTCGGGGGCTCGAGGCCATGCCGCCCGTCCAGGGGTCCAGCCTCCCCCCTGCTGGGCGTCCTCTCCTCCTGCAAGCAGTCCAGCTTGGAAGGGTTCACTCACAGGGCCGAATGTAAACGAAAACTAATCGGTTACTTCCTCTTACGGCTCAGGGCTCACTGCCTCAGCGTCAACCGTGTGGAAGTAGGTGGGACTGGGTTTCCTGAGGAGCGCGGGTGAGGGGATGGGAAGCACCGACACAGGTGTGCGGGGTGAGACTCGGGGTCCCGGCCACCAAGCCCGCGTGGCAGCGTGGGCTGCGGTGGTGCTGGGGTTCGTCACCCCCGTTTGCGTTCCCGCTCCTTCGCCTCCGGGCAGAGCATCTTTCCCGGGGGGACGGGAGGTGCAGGCTCGCTGCTCCCACCCTCGGCGTGCCCGGAGGTTGGTGTTCTGCTGGGCGGGCTGCTTGGCCCCCGGTGCCGTCTTGGAGCTGCGTCCCGGCCGCCGGAGCCCAGCGGAGCCCTTCTCTGGTGCCGACTGCAGTGGAGGTGTCCTTGCTCGCCACGTTTGTGCCCACAGCCGGCTGCAGGCCTCTGGGTGGACTGTGGTGGGGTGGCCCTCTGCTCTCCTCGCTGGCTGAGGGCAGAGCCCCCGCCTTCCAGGGGCTGCCCGGACCTTTCTCCCCTGGGGGCTGGGCTCTTGGAGGCAGAGGACCGTCACCGCCTCTGCTGGTGCCCCATCGCGGCAGCGCTCAGTAGACGCCGAAGCCGCAGGCCCAGGGCTCAGGGTGACCCGACAGCCGGGTTGAGTGCCGGCGCCCGGCCTGTCTGCCTGTGCTGTTCGTAGGCCACGCCACAGCACAGGGGAGCGTCCCGAGGAGGCTGAGTTTGGGGAGGGGGGCCGGCCGGCCCAGGGCTGCCCTGCTCTCCTCAGGGAGCCGCAGCCCGTCTGCCAGGCAGGCCTCCTTTCCCCCCTCTCCCCACCCCGGCGAGTGCCGATGTCAAATGAAAATCAGCCGTGGCGCACGCAAGCACAGTAGCGGGACCTAGCTGCAGCTGACCGCCTGCCTCTGAGGTGGAGGGGGTGGGTGCGCCCGCCGCCCGCCGTGTCCTGGGTGGGGCGAGGGGAGCACGGAGCCTGCGGCGACTCGGGGGCTAGGCTCCTGCTCCACGCGGTCTCCACACGTGTGGCCTCCACACGGCGGTGCGGCCGTCCGTCTGTCCCGAGTGCTCCTTCACAGCGAGCACTTCGGGAGGCGGAGCCTGCAGCAGGTCACCCCGGGGCTCCGCAGCACTTCCCATCCGTGGATCGGCTGTGATCTGATGACACTGGGTTTGCTAGTTACACAAAACCAAGACAGACCTCAAGTTAGTGTTGTTTTTGCATCTGCCTTCCAGAAAGCAAGTGGCCGACGGCGAGCCCCTTAGCTTCCGTGGTGCTAGCGGTCTGTGATGCTCGGTAGTTAACGGGACACACGGAGCAGGACTTGCAAAGTGCAGGCTGAGCGGGTGTGGGCCTTTGCTAGTCGGCGTGGAGACCGTGTTTTGCTTCTTTGTGAGATTTTGTTTATTTTTAGACAGGGAGAGAGGGAGAGAAAATCACTGCATGGTTGCCTCTCGCCTGCCCCCCCCCCCCCACGGGGACCTGGCCCACAACCCTGGGTCCTGTCTGGTTTAGGAGGCCTAGGGGTGTGTCCTTGACCTTTTGTGTCTCACCCGCCTTTGCACCACCATCCACTCTCACTGTGCTGCAGCCACTAGGGCCCCCGGCCTGCCGCCCAGCTGTGCGTGGCCTCAGGCTGTGGCACTGGCCCGCCAGAAGCTCCAATCTGCGCACCCGCACACCACCCCTGCCCGCCCTGCTGCCCCCGCCCCCGCCCCCGCCCTCCGCTGCAGCCCTCGCCTCCGGCCTCCGTGTGGGTCCCGTGCTTGTCCGTCTCCCAGGCTGCACTGAGGTGTCTGTCAGGACGGGAGCTTCCTCCTTCCTGACCTTCCGCCTGTCCTCTAGATTTTTAAAACTCCTGCTTGCTTATTTTTACAGGAGAAGGGGGGGAGAAAAAGAGGGAGAGAAATATCAACTGGTTGCCTCTTGTGTGCCAGTACCCAGGGACCTGGCCCGCAACCCAGGCGTGTGCCCTGACTGGGAATCGAACTGGCGACACCCACCAGCCCACTGAGCCACAGCAGCCAGGGCAGCTTCGGTGGTTCTCGCGCGCCCATGCTGGAGTGGGGCCTGAGAGGCTCCTTCGCTCAGCGACTGAACCAGCACTCCCCCAGCCCCTTGTACAAGGTGCATTGTGTAATACTTCCCGGGAGGGGAGCAGGTGACAGGGAGTGAGCGGCGTGAGCGTGTTGTCCTGGTGTGAGGTTGGACAGGTGTCACCTCACCCTGGGCTGGTGACAGGCCTGAGGGAGGCCTTCCCAAGCACAGGAGGTGGGGGGAGGAGAAGTGGGCAAATGCAAGAGTGGGCAGCAGCGGTGGACTGGGGTCCGCGTGGGACTCAGAGTTGGGGGAGTGGGCCCCAGGAGTTCTGGGGTTCAAAGTTTGCAGGATGAGGATGGGACTGCTGCCCCCATCTCACTGTGGACCAGGGCAGAGGGAGGGGCCCCTCTGTTTCTCGCCTACTTCCGTCCTTCCCACGGAGAAGCTCCGACCTGCCCGAGAGCAGCCCTGGGGCTGTGCTGCTCGTCTGGTGGAGGGGCTCTGGTGGGGTGTGGTCCCCGCCTGCTGCTCCAGGCCTTCGCCGGCCAGTCCTCGGCGGCGGGGCGCTGAGATGGCGCTGCCGTCCCTCCCTGGGGCGCTGCCGCCGGCCCCTGCCCCCCCCCCCCCCCCACCGGGCAGCCTGGTCTCCCCGTGAGCACCGGCCGGGCCAGGCCGGGTGCGCCGTGCGTACTCTGGCCTCCTGTCTGGGTCGTGAGTCTGTGGGGGTGAGGGCCCTCGGACTTGTCCTCTGGGTTTTGGGCAGTGCCCAGAGGCACTCAGTTAACAAGGGGGAGAGCTTTGAGCCTTTTGCTTTCCTAAAGATTTTTATTTCATAAACATGTGAATTCCTAGACTTTTTACATTGAAATAATGTTAGACGGAAGAGACTTCTCTCTTGCTTTCCCTAGAAGATTTGAAGTCAGGTTGCCATCTGTGCAGAGCTTCTCAAGTGGCTCTTTTGCGCTGCAAACCCCTTCCGAGGCTCGTGGGGTCCTCCCGGGGGAGGCCAGACCCCACAGACCCGAGGGGAGGCCCAGGGTCACCGGGCCACACGCCACCGGGGTGCCTGTGGGCCTGAGCCGGTTCTGTGCCCTGCGGACCTGCTGCTCTGCCTCTCGGGCCCGGTTAACGGATGGCTGTCTGTCCTGGAGCCGGAGGGGCCGTGACATTCGGTCAGTGGGGCATCCTGTCTCCACGGGCCGTCAGCCATGTGCGCCATGGCGGTGAGGCTGGACCCGTGTCCTGCGGGGTTTGCCGACCTCGCCGTGTGGGGAAGACAGGGCAGAGCCAGTGGACAAAGGGCCACGTTTTTGAAAGACCCATGAAATAGTCTTGCCAAACAGCCGAACCTGGGTCTTTATTGCCAACAGCCAATTTACATGCAACACAGCGTGGGAGAAACATGGCGGACCTCTCCTTGCAGAGCTGCCAGCCGCAGAACCCAGACCCGTCCCGTCAACGAGGAGGAAGGGGGTGGGTGGGGGGGAGGCCAGAGGGCTGCCCGCTTGCTGCTCACGGCGCCCCTTGGCGCGCAGGACGGGCCGGGGCGAGACTCGGCTGCAGCCACCCGTCTCTGGCACAGGCGGAAGTGGGGGCTCCCGGTAGCCTCGCTGCTGAGGAACTCCCCCTTTTCAGCTGCCGCGGCGGCTGCTGTGCTTGAGAGGAGGCTGTGGCCCTGTCGGCGGTGCGACCAGACCCGTGCGGACACGACGACACGCGGGCTCACTGCGCGTGTCTCTGGAGAGGGCTGAGAGGGTGCGCCCGGCCGGGACTGGCGCGCGCTGGGTGGTGCAGGGGAGGGCCGGCCGCGGGCGCGCGTGGGTCCCCGGCAGGTCGGGGCAGGGGCGAGGGGCCTGGGGGCACACAGGCTGCAGAGGTGGGGGGTGTGCTCTTCCAGGCTGAAGTGAGGACTTTCCTCCTAAGGGCAGTGGGCGGTTTGGGGGGGGAGCGTGTGAGTGTGAGTGCATGTGAGAGTGTGCGTGGGGTGGGGGGGGTCTGCCGTGCGTGGGGTGGAGCCCCGCCCCAGTGCCTGGGGCGGTGGGCCGAGGGCGGGCTGTGCACGGGGGGTGTCCGTCCGTGGTTGCTGCCGCCCACTGGGCAGAGGCTCTCCAGTGTCCCTGCTCTGGGTGGGGCCCTCCCCTTGGCACGGGTGCAGCCCCATGGTTTGCCTTGGACACCGAGAAGGGACGTGTCTCTCGACGGGAAGCTGTCGGGGGCGCGTGCGTTCTCACCCTCTGTCGGCTGGGGGCGCTCCCGGCCAGAGAGGCGCTCTGGGCTCGGCCCAGGAGCGAGTGGCTGCCGTGGGGCTCGGGGCCCCAGGCCCTGCGGCGGGGCTGGCCGTCTGTGTCCCATGGAGCCCTTCCCTGGTCCCGGTGCCGCAATGCTGAGCACCGCGGCCGTGAAGGGCTGGTGGCCGTCAGGAGAAGGATGGTGGTGGCCCGCGGGGAGGGCGGCAGGCTGAGAGGCGGGGTTCTGGGGTGAAACTGGGACGCCTGCTGTCCTCGCTGTGAGAGCCGTGGTGGGGGGAGGTGTCGGTGACACCCGAGTTTTTTCCTCTGTCGCCCCCCCCCCCCCCAGCCGTCAGCTTCTTATCAGCATCTCTGGGGGGTTTCAGTTTGGTTGGGTTGGGGCGTTTGTCTTTTTTTCTTTTTAGGGTCCACTTGTAGGTGAAGTCACGTGGTTACTTGGCCCTCTGCGTCCGACCTTCTCACTCAGCACGAAGCCCGCTGGGTCCAAGCGTGCGCACCCGCCGTCTGCCCGGCTGCCCCCACGCCCTGGCGCCTCCAGGTGCTGCTGCGGGGGGTGGGGCCTGTGCGTCGCTCTGCACTGGCCCTCGGGCCCCTTCGGACACGTCCCCAGAAGTGGGGCCGCGGGGTCACGAGGCAGACCCGCTCTTAACGTTTTGAGGACCCTCTGCACCGCTGTCCGTGGTGGCTGCGCCCACCTGCGTCCCACCCACAGCGGTGCACGAGGGTCCCCCTCGCTCCCCATCCTCCAGGCACGTGCCGGTGGAAGTGTCCGGCAGGTGTGGGGTGGCAGCGCCCTGCGGTCCCCACGCGCACTTCTGAGACGGGCGTCCGTGGCACCTGCGTGTCCTTGGGGGCAGCCAGCCGGCCGGGTCTCCTGCCTCCGTTGGGAACTCCCGCCACGCAGGTGTCCCGCCAGCCAGTGGGGTCTCCACGTGTCCCTCTTTCCTCCCCGGGCTGCTCCTTCCTCCCCACTCCCCCCGCCCCTCCTCTCGGCTGCACCTCGGGGCAAGAGGGCCCCCTGGCCGCCGCCTCCTGCCTCCCAGCAGCAGGCGATGGTGTGACGGTGCGGCAATTTTTAGGTGTTTTGGGGATAGTCTTACATTTTTGTAATGTTCCTTTAACGTTCTGAGGGAGAACTGGAACTAGACAGCGTGCTCCCGTGCCCCAGAGTGCGAGCGTGGTGTGGTGGTGCCCGTGGCCGCCCCCCCCCCCCGCCCTCCCTGGCCGAGGGGCTGCAGCCACAGGGGGACAGCGGGCCTGGGGGAGGCGCGCCCTCCTCAGCAGGCGGGGTTGAGGGGGCCTCTCACACCCACGTGGTGGTCCCCGTTGTGGCCGGCCTGTCGTCCGTTGCACCTGGCCTGTGCTTCCAAGGGGGAGAGGGAGCTGCTCCGCACAGTCGATGCGAGTGGGTGTTCAAAACGGATGTGGGGCTCACTCACATGGAAGTTACCACGTAAACCGCTTTGAAGTGCACGATTCAGTGATTCTCGTCCATTCCCAGTGTGACACAGCCGTCACCACTGATGCCGGCGTCTCCCTGCCACCCGAAGCCCGTGCCCGAGAGCGTCTCCGCCCCGGCAGCCCCCCACCCGCCTGGCAGTCCGCCGTCTCTGCGAGCACTCCCCTGTGCCCAGCCTGCTCCTGCCTGGGGCCCGGCCCCGCCACAGCCCCGCTGGGCTCCGAGCTCCCGCCCATGGCGGCCCAGCACTGCCTGGTGGGCACGCACTAGCCTCCTGCCGCTTGGCGGGGGTGCGGCTCGGGGCCGTTTGCTCTCGGAGGGGGATGCTGCAGCGGAGGGGCTCGTGTGCTGGTGTGCACGGGGGTTTTCACTGCCCCGGGTCTGCCCCTGGGAGTGGGGCCACTGGGGGGCAGGGGGGCTGTCCATTGGGCTTCTCGAGGACCCAGCCGTTCTCCACAGCAGCCCCACCCATCCACACCCCCCAGCAGTGCTGGAGGGACCCGGTGACCTGGCCAGGGGACGGAGACTTCTGCCTGGTAGGCGGTTGCCTGGGCGCTGTCCTCTGGCCAGTGGCTCGGAGCACCTTTGCAGCCACGGGAACCAGTCCGGGAAGGGCCCAGCGAGAAGCCCCCCCTCCGGGTCCCAGGCACAGCGCTGCGGGAGAGGCACCTGCTCGGATGGGCCGCGTGCTGGGGTAGCACCGAGGTCAGGGCCCGGCGGGTACCCCTGCTCTTCAAGGGCATCGGTCTGTGCCCGCGCCGTGTGGGTCCTGTTACCGGCCTTCAGCGCGGGTAGGACTGGCGCCGTCAGGCGAGGCCGGCACCAGGTGCCAGGAGGCGGGGAATAGTGGGGCGCACGTGGCTTCCCAGTTGCTCCTGTCCCCCGCCCCTTCAGGGCTCCCGCTGGCCCGGCCCTGAGACCTCCCCAGGCTGACACGCTGCTGCCTCACTGGGCCAGCAGAGCCGCTGCAGCTGGACGCCCGAGTGCCCCCTTCCCAGCCCAGACCTTCGCCTCTCCTCCGAAGTCTCGGTCTCTCCCCTCTGGACCATCAGCGCTGCGAGAGTGGGCGTGTGCCTCGCTACCCACTCCGTGTGCAGAGGCTGTCGCAGGCCTGGTGCCAGTGAGGACGGTGCCGGTCGCTGGTGGTCTGGGCGACCCTCTGCTGAGAGAGATGCTGCCCTCCCTGCGCAGGGACACCGGCCTCTGGTCCCGGTGGCCCGGTGGAGGCTGCCCCGACTCCCGGCCACTGGACGTGTCGGTCATGTGGTGTCTGCGACCCCGTGACAGAGCAGCACTGCTCCCGGACGCCCGGCCCTCCCTGCCCCCTAGGGAGGGCTGCTGGGGACACCGAGCTGTGCTTCTCGGCCCGGACGCCCCTGTTCCCACCTTTCACCCGGCTGCGCCGGGGCTGCCTTCCCTTCTTACCCCGGTTATGTGTTGCGTGTGTTACCTTGGGGTGTTTTGCAAGGGAAAACATGAATGACACCTGGCAGTCTCACCTGCTTTAAAGATTTTATTTACTTATTTTTAGAGAGAGGGGAAGGAAGGGAGAAAGATGAAGCGATACATCAATCGGTTGCCTCTCGCACGCCCCCGCTGGGGACCCGGCCCCCAACCCAGGCCTGTGCCCTGGCTGGGAGTCAAGCCGGGGACCCTTCAGTTTGCGGGCCGGCGCTCAGTCCCCTGAGCCGCGCCAGCTGGGGCTCCTGTTCTGCCATCTTACTGGAGGGCTCTGGGAGGAGTGTTGGTAAATGTGCGAAAGGAAGCCCCACGTTCTTTCTAGACACAAGCGCTTTCAGAACGACCGCTGGTCCCTCCCGTGCCACACCCTGGTCTTTCCCCTGCGTCTGTGCTCTTGCTGTAGAGCACCTTTTATTTTTTTATTTATTTTAATTGTTCAAGTACAGTTTTCTGCTTTTTGCTCCCAGCCCAGCCCAGCCTCCCCCCGCAGAGCATCCTCTGGTGTCTTTCATGGCCCTAGATGCCCCCGGGCCTGTGCCTCCTGTGCGAAGGGTGATTTACGGGGCCGGTTCTCCCTCCACCCTTTGGAGCAGCCGTCCCCGGCCATTCCGGTCCAGGCACCGGCTCCGTGGGGGACAGGCTGCTGCGGACCAGGGTGGCAGTGGGGGAGACAGGAGGCGGGGCCCGGGTGGTCGTGCGGGAGGAATCCATGGACTGGGAGGGGGGGGAGCCTGGGGACCCCTGCTGTAGAGGGACAGCGCCCCCTGCTGTCGGTTGGGGCCCCCTTGCTGGAGCCGGGCAGCTGGGTGCTCAGGCTCCCTCTGTGCCGCTGGCGGGCTGTGGTTTCAGCGTGAGGAGCTGCGTCTAGGCCTCGATCTGTGTCTGTCTGTCTGTCTGGGTTAGAGCCCCAGCGCTCTGGAACCACTGTGTCTCTCCCCCGCCCAGTGCTCCTTTAGTTCCCTCTTCTTTCTGGGGCAGCTTCCCTCATTATTCTCTGATAACGCCGTTTCCCGCCCTTGCTGGTGCTGCTGCTGGGACTCCATTGGAATGTAAGCCCCCGAGGGCAGAGGTGTGTGGTGATAACATTAACCACACACGGTCGACCACGGTGACCCTCGCTCAGTGTGCGGTTCGGGGGCACCCAGCGCGGCTGCACTGTGCTGCAGCCTGCAGCCAGCTGCTGCCTCCCGCTGGGAACTGTCCCCACGAGACACCCGCGTCCCACGTGCACCTCCCCCACGAGCTTGCAAACTCCGCTCTGCTTCCTGTGCCTGCGAGTCTGCCCGCAGAGGGGCATCATGGGAGTGGGGTTCTGCAGTGTTTGTCTTTTGTGACCGCCTCCTCTTATTGAGCCCCAGGTCTTCAAGGGTCATCCCCGTGCAGCAGGTGTCCGACAGTCCTTCCTCCTTAAGACCGAGTCGCGTTCCGCTGTCTGGGCGGGCCCCGGCGTGCCCGTTCCCTGGAGGGCACCTGGGCTGCCCCCAGGACTTGGCAGTTGTGAGTAAAGCTGCTGTGGACCCCCACGTGCAGGCGTTTGCGTGTGGGTGTGAGTTTTCAGCGCACTCAGGTGTTCACCGTGGAGTGCGATTGCTGGGCCGTGTGGTGAGTGTGTGTTTGGTTTTGTAAGAAACCACCAAACCACCCTCCAGAGTCACTGCCCTGCCCTGGCTGGGTAGCTCGGGGGTTAGAATGTCGTCCCCGGTACACCAAGGTGGTGGGTTCGATGCCCGGTCAGGGCACATGCAGGAGTCCACCAGTGAATGCACAAGTAAGTGGAACGACAGATGTCTGTCTGTCTGCCTCTCCCTCCCTCTCCCTCCCCCACCGCTGAGGTTAATTACAAACGGAGAAAGAAGGTCGCTGCACTGTGCCTGCCCCACCGGCAGGGAGCGTGTGTCCCCGCCACCGCAGGGCCTTGCCCGCACCTGCAGGCCTCGGGGCGCTGGGGCGGGCCCTTCTGACGGCGGGCCGTGGGGTCTCACTGGTTTCGGTGCGTTTTCCGGTGACGGAGGATGTGAGGCGTCTTTCCTCCTTTTAAAACTTTTTTAATTTATTGATTCGAGAGAGAGACGTTGGTTTGTCCCACGTATTTATGCATTCATTGTTTCTTTTTTCTTTCTTTCTCTTTTTTTTTTACAATTCCACTTATTTATTTTCAGAGAGAGGGGAAGGGAGGGAGAAAGGGAGGGAGAGAGACATCCATGCGTGGTTGCCTCTCGTGCGCCCCCTGCTGGGGGCCTGGCTGGTCACCCAGGCGTGCGCCCGACTGGGAGTCCAACTGGCGGCATTCCGGTTTGCAGACTGGCACTCGGTCCTCTGAGCCACCCCAGCCAGGGCACGGTTTGACTCTTGTGTGTGCCCTGACCAGGAATCGAACCCGCACACTTCGGTGTACTGAGACGACTCTCGAAACACCTGGGCCTCCCGGCCGGGACCCCTGGGTCTGTCTGCTCTCTCACCGACGCCGCCCGGCCTCAGGGACGGTGCCGTGGCAGCGGGCCCGGGGGCCGTGTCCCCAGGCGCCGCTCTGCTCCCGCCCCTCCTGTTGTGTTGGCTGCTCCGGGCCTCTTGCCGCCACGTACAGTTTCGGATGAGCCTGTTGGCGTCCACAGAAGAACTCGTCGGGGTCTTGACTGGGGGGTGGGGGGTGGGGGCATGTGACCCGCGGGCCAGGCTGGGAGGAGCGGGCGCCTCGGCCGCATGGAGCCCCCCCGCCGGCCCGTGAGCACGGGTATCTTCCTCTGCTCCAGCTCTTCGACCCCGCTCGGTGGTGCTGTCGAGCTCCCTTCTCACCGGCCCTGCACGCGTCCAGTCAGGTTTGCCCCTGCGTGCTGAAGTTTGGGGGTGCTGGTGTAAGGTGTGCGCTCGCTGTGCACTTGGGCTTGCTCACAGCCGGTGAGTAGGCGGCCGGTTGACGTGTGTGTGTTGGCCTTGCACCCTGTAACTTTGCTACGTTGCTCACCAGTCCCAGGACTTCTTTTGGATTCTTTGAGATTCCCTGCACACGTGAGCCACTCCCGTTCCCTGTGAACGGAAGGTGGTTGTATTTCTTCCTTCCCAGCACCTGTGCCCTCCGTTGTCTTCGCTGGTCTCGCGGCCTCGGCTGGGGAGGCAGAGCGCTCCCACCCCGCTGGGGCTGGGGCCGGGGCCGGGGCCGGGGCCGGGGCCGGAACGGGGACTGCCCTGCCTGACCCTCAGAGAGCAGGGCCTGAGTCGCGCAGCACACTCTGCTGTGTGTCCCAGGGCTGGGCGGCAGCCCCCCGCACAGGACCCTCCCCCGCACAGGACCCTCCCCCGCACCAGGGCGGCCGCTGCTCCTTGTCCCCCGAGGCTGTCCTGCCCACTCTGCTGCGCTTGTGGGGGCCGTAGGTGGCCGGCCCCTCAGCCGTGGGTGGCTCCACCGCCACAGGGCTGGCCGCTGCCCTGGGGGGAGCTTTGCTGGAGCTCTGTCCACACGTGCGGGGGCGCCCAGGACCTTGCCCCTCCTGTGGCGGGAGCAGCTCCCACGCGGTGGCCATCAGAGCTGTGTGCAGACAGGCTGGGTGTCCTTGGTGGCCTGGTCGTCCCCAGTCGGAGCTGCTGCTCACGCGTCTGCAGGCCTCACGCCCACCTCCCCAGCCTCAGGCACTTTGGTGCCCCTCCTGTGCGGGGCCTCCCGGTGGCTGCCCTGAGGTGCTCTTGGGGGGTGACCCCCGCTGGTACGGTGCCTGCACTTTGGCCGCCCTTTGGGGTCTGGGCCCTTCGCTGGGGACGGTGGCTGTGCCCTGAAGACGCCCATGGGGGCAGTGCAGCCAGAGGGGCCTCCGCAGGTGGGCCCAGGGGCCCGCGAGCGCACTGGGGCATCTCCCTCGTGATGGGGGGTGGCTCTGTCCGGTTCTCGGCCCCTCCTGTGCTGGCCTTTAGGTTGGACCTGGGCAGGCAGGGTGGGGGTGGCGCGCCAGCCAGGCCTGCACCTGGTCTCACTCGGGCGGCTGTCTCCCTTTCTGACGCTCGGCTCCTCCATCCGTCTGGCACTAGTGGTGTGCCAGGCATCGGCACGTCTGTGTTTTTCTTTAAATTTTGGATTTCATGTATTTTTAGGGAGAGGGGAAGGGAGGGAGAGAGGGAGAGACACATGGATGTGCAAGTGAGACACAGATTAGTCGCCTCTCTCACGCCCCCAACTGGGATCTGGCCCACAGCTTAGGAATGTGCCGTGACTGGGAATCGAACCAGCGACCTTCTGGTTCTCAGGCTGCTGCTCAGTCCTCCGAGCCACAGTAGCCGGGGCGAGGAGCGTCTGGTTTCAGACTCCGCTCTCAGGTGACCCGCGCCCGTCAGCGAACCTCTGCCCGGGAGGCCGCCTCGGTTGTGCCAGGCCCACACTGTGTCGGGTGCCCTGCGTGGACACGCTGGGGCAGCCCACGGTGTCCCCTCTGGGGCGATGAAGCAGGTCAGGTGCTGTGTCCCCGGCCACCTCAATGGCGAGAGGCACTGGCCTGCCCTGAGAGGCGGAGCCTGGCTTCGTGTGTTCCTCCTCAGAGGCCGTCCCGCTCGTCCCCCGGCTCTGTCAGGCCGCGCTCTCGCGTCCTCACGTCCATGCTCGCACTGCCTCCTGGGGCGCCGCGCCGGGAGTCGACTCGGGGAAGCAGAGGTGCGGGCTTCCTGGGCTGGGCCTTGACGGGCTGCTTCTCTCTTGTCTTCTGTTCTCCTGACAGTGTAGCGTCCACGAACGGAAGCACCGGGACTGGATGGAAGTGAGCGTCAAGAAGAGCCCCCTCTCGGTGCAGAAGGCCGTCCCGTGCGTGAGGATGAAGCAGGCCCCGGAGGCCCTGGGCGGCAGCACCGGGAAGGCCCCGGGCTGCGAGGTGAGCCGCGAGTGCTCCGTGTTCCTCGGCAAGGCGCAGCTCTCTGCCGGCCTGCAGGAGGGGGTCATGCAGAAGTTCAACGGCCACGACGCGCTGCCCTTCCTCCCGGCGGAGAAGCTGCGAGACCTGACCTCCCGCGTGTTCAATGGGGACCCCGGCGCTCAGGAGGCCAAACTGCGGTTCGAGTCCCCGGAGGGGAGAGGCACGGGGACCCCGCCCAGCGCCAGCCCCACCAAGAACGGCTCTCCTGAGATCAAGCTGAAGATCACCAAGACCTACATGAATGGGAAGCCGCTCTTCGAGTCCTCCATCTGTGGCAGCGGGGCCGCGGACGCGTCCCCGTCCGAGGAGAATGGACAGAAGCCGGAGGGCAAGGCGAGGAGGAGCAGGAAGAGGAGCATTAAGTATGACTCCTTACTGGAGCAGGGCCTGGCGGAAGCCGCCCTGGCGCCGGAGACCTCCAGCCCCTCGGACAAGAAGGTACCCAGGAGGGGCTCAGCCTGGGGGCAGGGACGGCGCAGACAGACACAGCTCTCTGCTGAGGGCTGGGGGGGAGCAGGGGCTGTGGGCGTGGTGGGGCGTGGCTCCAGGAGCCCCAAGCCTGGCCTCCTTCAGGCCTTCGCACGTGGTGGAGCCTCTGGGAGGCCTGCCGAGGTCGGCGATATCCCCGAGGTCAAAGTGGCATGAAGGGGTCACACCGCTCTCTGAGTTCCTGACCCCTGGCTCTTCCCGTTTCCCGGCCTCCTCTCCAGAGGTGGGCGGGGCCTGGCTCTGGCCATGAGAGGGAGGCGCAGGGAGCCTTGCCCCCTGAGGAGTCAGCATGGCTGTCCCTCGGCCTCTCCTCTGCCCGGGCAGCACAGGGCCCGCCTCCTTGTGGGCTGGGCTGTGTCTCCCTGCCGGGCTCCCAGCACCCAGGGCTTGCTCATCGGAGGCAGGGTGCAAGCCCTCGCCCACCCCACAGGATCGTGGGTGGGGCTTTGTGTCCTCACGTCTTACAGTGACCCAGGGTGGCCCCCCACTTGGGTGAGCGTGGGCCGAGCGAGGCAGCTGGGGAGCCTCCCCTGCTCCCTGGGCCCTGGTGGCCCAGTGACGGCCTTGTGGCCCGCTTACAGGAGTGGGGACGGGGATGCTGAGACCGGTTGGGGGTGGTGGTGTAACATCAGGGTTGGGATATTTGGTTTGACAGTGTCGTCAAAGACTTTTATTTGCAGTTTCCACAGGTAGGGGAGAAAATGGCCAAAATTTCCTTGAAATCATTAAAATAACGGAGAACTTTGAGGTTTAAAAAATGTGTGTTTGAGTGCTCAGGGGCTGTTTCAGTCTTGCGAGTATACGCACCGTGGCGACTTTCTGGAACGACCGGTCCGGTGATGGCTCTGCAGGTGCCCGCGGTTGTGGGCAGCCCCCCACTGCCCCTGGTTCTGCCCAAACGGGCAGATGCCCTGCACCTTGACTCTCCCCCTTCCGAGTGGGAGCCCCGACGCTTGTCCTCGGGGGGGTGTCGTGGGGCCGAGGTGACACGGTAATGGAAGGCTGGGTGCTGTGGACTCACCCGAGGGCCCGCCTTCTCGAGAGTGTGTCAGGTGCCTGCCCTGTGCTCGCCGTGCTGAGCCCCCAGAATGGAGTCCTGCAGTTGGCCCAGGATGTGGCCCCCGAGGGCCTGGGGTTCACGTCCAGGAGCAGGCCAGGGCCACGCTGGCTGGCTGTCCCCCTGCAGGACGGGGCTCTGGGCGGCAGGCAGCTGGGTCAGGCCGGCAGCCCCCGACCGCCTGCGTTCTGGGACAGGGAGACTGAGGTCCAGGCCCCAGGGCATCCTGTCACTTGCTGCCAGGCCTGCTGGGGTCCTCGCCACCCTGGGTTCTCCCACCATGGATGGCTGAGGCATGTGCTGGGCGGCAGGATCCAGGGAGTCCTCTGACCAGCTGGGCGAAGTGCTGTTAAGGCCGCCTGCCAGGCCGGGAGCTGACTCGGGGCCCCCAGTGACGTGAGACGGGCTCTGCAGGCACCGGGCCTGCCCCCGGTGGTGGGTGCCAGGCGGGGGAAGCTCCCGCCCGGGCCATCCTTGCCGGGCCATCCTTGCCGGGCCTTCTCGGACAGAGGGCTGGCCCGAGGGGCGGTTCTGGGTGCGTCAGCCCACGTCTCCTGTTCACTCCAGGTCCCGGCTGCGAGGGAGCCCTGCCCCGGCGCCGGCAGGGACAAAGACCGCGTGCTGAAGTACAACGTCGGCGACTTGGTGTGGTCCAAGGTGTCCGGGTACCCGTGGTGGCCATGCATGGTGTCCGCTGACCCGCTCCTGCACAGCTACACCAAGCTCAAAGGTACGGCGCCGGGCCCTCCCCTGCCCTGCCCTGCCTTGCTCGCCGGCCTCGGCCTTTCTCGCCCCCCGGCTGCTCCCTCCCCCGGCCTTCAGTAGCCCGGCGGCAGTGCCGCCTCCTCTCTCTTCTCATTGTGTTAAAACGCACGTGACGTGAGCTTTGCTGTCTTAACCATTTTTTTTAAACGTTTAGGATTCAGGTCTGAGCTGCTAGTTTGCAACCCTGGCTTTAAGATTTTTTCTTTGCTTTTAGAGAGAGCAGAAGGGAGGGAGAGAGAGGAGAGAAACACCAGTGTGTGGTTGCTTCTCATGCGCCCCCTACTGGGGACCCGGCCCACAACCCAGGCATGTGCCCTGACTGGGAATCGAACCAGCGACCTTTTGGTCGACAGGCCGGCACTCAATCCACTGAGCCTCACCAGCCAGGGCATCTGTTGACTTTCTGTTAGGGAAAATGAAAAGTGATCTCCTAGGTCATTTCCTGTGTCTTGCCCTCCCAGCCTCCCACATAATTAGCTCACTGTTTTCATCAAACACGCGTGTTCATGTCACTTGACTGTGTGTAAATATCATTAAGAAAAACTATGTTGGGTGCTGTAATTGTACTTGCTTATACAACCTTTTGTCTTTCCTGGAGTTAGTTATTGCTTTTCTTTTAAAAATCATGTACTTTGCTGTCCATACAGCCTTAATTTTTTTCAAGTATTCATTTCTTTGTCCTTAAAACGGATCTTGTTGCCCAGGCCAGGTTGCTCAGTGGGTTGGAGCGTCATCCCAACACCCACAGGTTATAGGTTTGATCCCTGGTCAGGGCACACACCTAGGTTGTGGGCTCCACCCCCAGTCGGGGTGCGTGCGAAAGGCAACCGATTGACGTTGCTCTCTTTCTCTCTAAAGTCAATAAACACGTTAAAAAAAACTCGCGCTGACAGCGGGTTTCTCCTGTCGGGGAAACAGTGAACACCTGAGTTTGATCCTGTTTCCCTGTCCTGCTCCCGGGGCCTCTCCTGTTCGCCCTGCTCCGCGCTGCCCAGGTTCCCCTTCAGGGTCCTCCCCAGGACGCTGCCTGCTGGGCCCCATGGCTCCTCGTCGTAGGCTGGAGGAAGGCGCCTCGAGTCCCTGGAGTGTCCTGCGGCTCTGCCCTGCCCAGCGCGCTTTGGGTGCCCCGAGGAAGCGTGGGCGGCCGGCGTCCTTGCGCCTGACTGGCGGGTTTGGCCGGCGTCGCATTCTGTTGGGGGTCGGTTTTCCCAGCAGCGCGAGGTGCCCCTTCCTTCCCTGCCGGCTTCCAGAGCTGCTCTGGTGTACCTCGACGTTCTGCCTGCGGTCCCATCAACACGGGTGCCGTCCCCCCCGCAGCTTGACTGTCACGGGGGGTGCCCTGGCGTGGGTGCTGGGGGAGGCCCTTGGGGGTGAGTTCCGAGACATGCTTTTGCATTGTTCGATGAGCTGCTCTCTCTGAGACCAGTTCGCTGCGGGTCTTGTGTCTCCTCGACCGGTCCTGTGGTCTTCCAGGGGAGGGAGGGAGGGAGGGAGAGGAACATCAGCGTGTGGCTGCCTCCTCTCGCACGCCCCCTGCTGGGGATCGAACCAGCGACCTTTCACTTGGCAGGTGATGCCCAGCCAGCTGAGCCATGCTGGCCGGGGACATCCTTTAAAACCCCTGAGGCTCTTTCTCTGTCTCTCCCTGTGACGAGCGAGCGAGCGAGCCTGTGGGGCGCCTTCTTCCTGCTGTGTCCGCGGCTCCGTGGAGCCCGTGTGCGTGTGCGTGGGGAGGCTGTCGGCTCACGTCTGAGGGCGCGGTTGCCTGTTGACCGGTGTCTCTCGACCCCGTGCGGCCAGTGTTCTGTGTGCGGGAAGGGACTCAGCTCCCAGGGGAGACCCCTTCTCCCCCTGGCACAGAGGTCTGACCTGGCAGCCCACTTCCTCGTGTTCGCCCTCTTCCTGCCTCCCCCCGACCCAGCGCAGGCCCCCGACTGCATGGGAGGGTGTGGCTTCTCTCTGCTGAGGGCGGCAGCCGTGGGCACCTCAGGCTCCTCTGGCCCCGTGGCCGCCCTCGGCGCCTCTGAACGCTGCAGTGGGTGGGCGGCCGGGTGGGCTCCGTGCCCAGGCGGCCGGAGCCCCCCGGCTCTCCTGTACTGCTGCCTCGTCCCCTCCGTCGAGCGGCCCTTTTGCGATGGCCTCTCCGGCCGCACGCGTTTGGACTCTCCTTAAGTGGGTCTGGGAAGCGGGGAGGTGAAGGCGTGATCTGGTCAGCTCTCTCTCCCAGGCATCCGGACCCTTACCTGGCCGTCCTTCCCGGGCGCGGGTGAGAGAGCAGGTCAGGCCGAGGTGGCCGTCGGCGCCAGGCACGGGGCGCCCCCCCTCGCGGACACCGCCCTCTGCCCCGCCCCCGCAGGTCAGAGGAAGAGCGCGCGCCAGTACCACGTGCAGTTCTTCGGCGACGCCCCCGAGCGGGCCTGGATATTCGAGAAGAGCCTGGTGCCCTTCGAAGGGGAGGCGCAGTTCGAGAAGCTGTGCCAGGAGAGCGCCCGGCAGGCGCCCACGAAGGCGGAGAAGATCAAGGTGGTGGGCGCCCCTGACCCCAGCCCCGCAGCGCGAGTGTGATCGGAGCCTGTCCCCTGATTCCTGTTTTTCCTCGTGGGGGTGGAAACGGGCAACACACGTGGCACGTCGCACGCGCCTGTGTGTGCCCCAGTCAAGTGTGGTTGAGTTAGTTTCCAGCTGTAAGAAACACTGTGGGGCTGAACTCCCTGCCAGACCCTCAGGCTAGTGGGTCTCTATAGTTTCTGAATCTGTGCGAGACTCTAGGAGTGTCCTTCACGGTGGGTCAGCGCGTGTGTTCGCAGTGAACACTGCGAGTTCCACTCACCACCCCCCCACCCCCCCCCGTTGCAGCTGCTGAAGCCCATCGCGGGCAGACTGCGCGCGCAGTGGGAGACGGGGCTCTGCCAGGCCGCCGAGGCCGCGGGCATGTCCGTGGAGGAGCGGAGGGCCAAGTTCACCTTCCTCTACGTGGGGGGCCAGCTCCACCTGAACCCGCACGTGGCCAAGGAGGTGGGCGTGCTGGGCGCGGCGGCCGCACCCACGGGGCCCCGGAGAGAAGAAGGCACCGCAGTCAAGAGAAGGGGGAGGGCGAAGCCGGCCCCCCCTGCCGACAGCCAGGACGACGGCTCTGCAGCAGCGACGGCGGCCCAGACAGCGGCCGAGGCCGGTCCCAGGAGAGGCATGGGTGCCGTCCCCGGGAGGAAGAAGGCCGCGGCCGCCACACCGCGGAGCCGGAAGGGGGACGCCGCCTCCCAGTTCCTGGTCTTCTGCCAAAAGCACCGGGACGAGGTGGGTACTGTGCGGTTTGGGGGTTGCCCCCACTCTGGGGGGGGTGTCCATGGGGCCGTCTGTAGTGAGCCCTGTGCCGACTCGGACCGAACAAGTAGCTGTGGTCGCCACAGCCCCCACCGCTCACGGGGCCGAGGGGCCCCAGGCGCCGGGCCGCCCTGGGCGAGGACGCAGCTCTGGTGCAGGGTGCCGGGCCCCAGGGGGCTGTGTCGGGGCCGAGGCTGGGCTGGGCCCGTGTCACGGACCCGCGTGCCCACGATCCCCCACCTGCTGAGCACCCGTCTGCACGACACTTCACAGGACAGCGGCACAGACGTCTGAGCAGGGTCCCCACTGGTGTCTGTGGGGTGTGCGGCCTGCTTGCCCGAGCGACGGCTCGCTGCCCGGTGCAGAGCTGAGGGGCGGCCGGGGCGGCGGTGCGCTCCCGTCCCAGCGGGGGCGGGCAGGGCCTTGCTCTGCGGTGTGCGGGGGGTGCCCTCGGTGCCCTCGGTGCCCTCAGGGCCTCACGTCGACTTTCGTGCGCAGGGAGGCCCGGGTGAGGGTCGGGTGCGTGGCCGCCTCACCTCTCCCTCTGCTGTGCCCACAGGTGGTGGCCGAGCACCCGGACGCCTCTGGGGAGGAGATTGAAGAGCTCCTGGGGTCCCAGTGGAGCATGCTCAGCGAGAAGCAGAAGGCGCGCTATAACACCAAGTTCGCCGTGCTGGCCCTGCCCCCCTCCGAAGAAGACGCAGGTAAAGGCAGGGGTGCGGGGTGCACAGGACGGCGCCCCTCCCCCACGCTGACCCGCGGGGCTGCGCCAGCCGCCAGGGTGCGCGGGGCCACAGAGGGCCACCCCTGCTGGCTGCGTGTGCTTACTCAGTGTCCCGAGAGCTGTTCCCTGCGGTCCAGCCGGCCTGCGGTCCCTCTTGTGCCCGCGCAGACTGGCGGGGTCAGCCTTCAGGCCTGTGTCCCGGGGAGGCTGCGCCTGCGCCCCTGGTGGGGCCGGTGGGCGGGGCCCCGGCCCCAGGGGCTTTCTTGGCCTGTTGGAGAGCACGCAGGGCGGGCGGCCTCCCGGCCGTGTCTGGGCGGTCAGTTACAGCGCAGAAGTGCCTTGGCTTCGGGCAGCAGTGCGAGAGGGACGGCTGACCGTCTGCGCTCTGGGGGCCCAGCAACGCTCCTTATCTGCCTGCTTGGGCATGCTGCGAGAAACGGGCTTTAAAAATTTTTTAGTTTTAGAGCAGGGGAAAAGGAGGAGGAAAGGAAGGAAGAGAAACGTCGATGTGAGAGAAACGTCCGTTGGGTGCCTCTCGCACGTCCCCGTCTGGGAGCCTGGCCCACAGCCCGGGCGCGTGCCCGGACCGGGACTTGAACCCGTGACCTTTCGGTCTGCAGGGTGACACACAACCAACTGAGCCACAGCAGTAGGGACGGGAAACTGACTTGTGAAATTTAAAAGCAAGTGCAACGTTTGGGTGTCAGTTAAAAACACAAAACACACCCTTGGCAGTGTGGCCCAGTGGGCGGGAGCATCGTCCTGCACACCGGAACGTCACAGGTTCAGTTCCGTGTCCGGGCACAGGCCTGGGTTGCCGTTTTCGGTCCCCAGTCAGGGGTGTGTGTGGGAGGCCACCAGCTAGTGCTTCTCTCTCTGTCTCTCCTCTCTCTCTCTCTCGAGTCAGCGTGCGTGTAACAGTCAGGGTGACGCAGAGAGCGCTGCATCTCTGCAGGCCTGTGACCGACGAGCTTTGGGGGGGCCGACTGTGACGTGTGCCCAGGGCCCCTAGAAGGGGAGGGGCAGCCCGAGGGGTGTGTTAGCCGAGTGCCCAGTGGGGCAGGGAGCCCCCTGGGGGCCTCTGCGCGTGCACACCCCCAGACAGCCGTCCCTCTCGGCGGGCGGGGTGCCCTGGCCCGCCACATCGACCGTCTCGCGACCCCGATGCCGAGTCTGGCCCAGTGCCTGCAGTGGGCGCCTCGAGGTGGAACAGCGGGGGCGCGTGGGCCCGGTGTCTCTTGGGGGGGGGGGGGCGAGGCAGAGGTCCGGGCCGAGGCTGCGAGTGCGCTGGGTCGGGCAGGAGTGCGTGTCCCCACTCAGCCCTCGGAGCGGCTCAGAGCGCCCTTGGAGAGCGCGTGTGGCCGGGACTGGGCTGCTCTGGGGCGCTCCGGATGGTCAGCGGGCACTTAAGAGCTGGGAGGGAGGCCAGCCCCTGCCCCCGAGGGCGTCGGCTGTGGGCGCGTCTCTGGAGGCCCCTCAGGCTCCCTGTCCGAGACCCCGTGCTGGCAGCCTCGACCAGCAGCACAGCCACGGTGTCCGCTGCCCCTCATCTCGGTCCAGGAGTCCAGGCGGAGCTGTGCTGCCACCTCTGCCAGGACCGGCAGCGCCTCCTCTGTGGGGCGGGGAGGCTCTGGGGTTGCTGCTGTGGCGGGGTCGGCGGCCCCGGGTGCCTCTGCGGGCGGGCGGGTGGGCGGCCATGTGGGGGCCAAGCGGGCCCGCTGCCCACTGCCCACAGCCCTCTTCCCAGGGGCCTGGTGGGAGCCCAGGGACCGTGCTGCCCCCTGGCAGCCAGCGAGGTGCTCCGCCCGGCCTCGGGCACGCTGGACATCACGTCACGTGACCGTGCGCTCTGCCCCGCCCCAGCGCCCCGTCCCTGAGCGGCGCTGCCCTCCCGCGGGCAGCCAGGCCCGTCCGGGCTGAGCCCCGGGCCAGGGAGAAGGTGTGCGTCGTGGTAAACCTGGCGTGCAGGTCAGACGTCCCTCTGTGTGGGCGCCCCAGGTCGGGGGTCCCACGGGGCACAGGGATGTGGGGAGCACAGCCCTGCGCCTGCTGCTTTAAGGGAACGCGTGACACAGAGCAAGCTGCGTGCGTGTTCAAGTGCGGCCTGGGTTCCACTAGTCTTCGAGTGTTTAGGAGAGGGGACTTTTGAAACACCGGACGACACTGAAGCTGAAGGCCCTACCTAGCCCGTGGGGACGTACTCAGAGCAGATGGCAGTCTCTCGGCTCCGGCCCAGACCGGGGTGTCCCAGTGTCCAGTGGGACCGGTGCCGGGTGGCCCGGGAGCCCGCAAGCCTGTGGGCCGCGGCCCGGGCGGTGGTTCATGCGAGTCCCCCCGCGCCACCGCAGGCTGCTGCCACGGGAGGAGGAGGGCCCAGCCGAAGAGGACACAGGACCCTGCGGGGGACGCCGACCCTGAGGACGTGCCCCGGAAGAGGCTCAGGACTGACAAGCACGGCCTCCGGAAGGTACTTGTGCGGGGCTGGCACTGGCTCGGCCCGGCGCCGCTTTCGGGCTTGGGCAGCCTGCGGGAGGGCTCTGCCCTCTTGACCTCGGGGGAACCAAGGGGAAGTTTGGGCGGCACGCTGAAAGCCCTCACCCCCCGGCAGGCCAGGCCAGGCCAGGCTTGGCGAGGCCCGGGCAGTGTGGGCGCCGGCGGGGGCTGGGCAGGGCGGCTGTCTGGTCGTGGGGAGAGTGTGAGGCTGGGCCACTGGCGGCGGGTCCCACGCGCTTCCCAGCAGAGGGGTTTCCGTCCGCTCCTCCCAGCTGTGTGAGGTCAGGCTGGGAGCCGCTTCCTTCCCCTTCTTGTTCTGGGGTGCCCTCCTGCACGGTGCTCAGCCAGTCTGTCTCTCCACCACAGAGAGAGACCTTCGCCGACAAGCCGTCCCGAACAGGCTCCTGCAAGGCCCTGGAGGCGGCCTCCTCCCTGAAGAGCCAGGCAGGTAATGTGGCCGTGTCTCCGGGGGGCTCCTGGCAGGTGTCCTGGGCCGGCGCCGGGAGGGGGCCGGGCTGGGGCGGGGCCTTCAGAGGCCTCAAGCCCTGGGGACGCTGGGCAGGTGCCAGGCACTGGTAGGGCAGCCGTCCTCATCCTCGGCTGAGTGCTCGGCTGAGCCGCGTGCGGCCGGGGCCGCCCTGCTGCCGACTCCCGCGTGGCTCCACTGCCCGCACAGCAGAGCCGTGGGCCCTGGCCGGTGGCCCAGTTGGTTAGAGCACCGCCCCCGTACGCCACGGTGGCCGGGTTGATCCCCGGTCGGGGCCTGCTTGAGCCTCAGCCAGGGGCGCGTCGGCAGGTGGGCCGGCACACCCACGCGCGTCTCTGACACCGACAGAGCGAGGGGGGGCGGGGCTGAGCGAGGGGGGGCGGGCTGTGCTGGGGACCAGGGGGGCGCGGGCCGGCGCGGCGGGCTGGTCGTCGCCGTCACACCCTGCGCCCAGCGTCTGGGCCTCCACCCGCGTGTGGGCAGGCCGAGCGCTGCCGCGCTGCCCCTCCTGCGCGTGGGGGGTCGAGCTGCAGGGGGTGTGAGCCGCGGCCCTTGGGTCGGGGAAGGGAGGCGCATGGGCTGTCCCCCGGTGCGGCCGTCAGGCGGCTCTCGGGGGCGCCTCCGCGTCCGGCTCTGAGGCGGGCGGGGACGACGCACAGGGTCAGGGAGCGAGTGAGTTTGCGGCAGCTTGGGCTGCGTTCTGTCGCCCGAGGCGCCGAACTGGGCTGTAAAAGTCAGTGCGACAGCCTCTCAAGAAAACCGCTGGTGAGCAGCTTGAACACGGAGTGGGCGTGCGGTGCTGGAGGGGACGGCTGCCCCCACACGCAACGGTGGGGCTGTGGGCACGCCCAGACCGCAGGCCTCAGAGGCGCACACGGGCCCGTTTGCGGGGGCCATGGGTCTGGGCTTCGCGCCAGAGCCCCGGCAGGGCTGGGCGTCCAGGCGTGCATGGAGCCCTGGGGACCCAGCGGGGGCCCCACTCGGCCCGTTGTCCTGCGGCCCGCCCTCGCCTGTGCCCGGGTTGCCCACGCGAGCACCGAGGCCCTTGGCGGGGCACGGGAGCCGCCTGCAGAGCCCGGTGGCTCGCAGCAGGAAGGGGGCTGGGGGCTCACGTCTCACGTCTCCTGCGCACTCACGGGCACTCACGGGCCCCTTGTTTTGCAGCAGCAAAGCACCTGTCGGACGCGTGCAAGCCCCTGAAGAAGCGGCACCGGGCCCCCGCGGCCGCGCCCCCTGCGCCCGCGCTCAGCAAGAGCTCGTCCCCCGCCGCGTCCGTGACCGAGAACGAGGTAAAGTAGTAGTGGCGCCGGCGGCTGCGGCCTCCGCACGGAGGCCCTCGCTGGCCCGGGCCAGACCGCCTCAGCACGGCCTCGGGCTCTCCACGAACGCAGGCGAGTTCCAGGCTCTGCGAACTGTGCACGCCGCGACGCGGACGGAAGCCCCTCCCTTAGTCTAGTCGAGCACTCGCGACGTGAGGACTCGCACACGGCGAGCGTGAGACCCCGGGCCTCTGCGCTGCCCGCGGGGCGGTGCTGGCGGGATGCCGCCCGCGGGCCGCCCCGGGGGACGAGGGCGGGGACACGCTCGTGCCGTTGCTGTGGCTTCTGGACCGCGGCCCCCGAGGGACGCGGCTGGGGGGCTGCGGCCCCCCTCGGCCTCCGACTCTGGCGCTCATTGAAGCGGGAGCGTGGAGGCGAGCCCGACCCGGCCCGGCAGCGGCTCCTGAGCTCTCGGCCTGCACGGCAGCTGAGGCTGTGACTGTCGTTTGCCGGACGCCTAGACTTCGCCAGCAAACCTCCGGCGTGTGCCACGTGAGGAGCGAGAGGCGACGCAGCCTCAGAACGCAGAGCCGACGCCTTTCCGGTCCAGAGGGCGTCCGGGCCCCCAGACGCCAGTGACTCCCCGGGGAGGCTGCTTCTGGTTTTAGCTCCTGGTTTTAGCTCCTGGTTTTAGTCCCTGTGGTTCCCTTTCCCACTGTAGACGGGGTCCTGTTTCTGGGGTGTCGGCAAGGAGGCGCTGGCCTGGGGCTTGTGCGGTGCGGGCAGCGGGGCGGGGAGTGGACAGCCCCCCCCCCCGCCCTGGGTCGGAAGGCGGCGCCTCTGCCTTGTCTCTCTGCCGCGGTCCCCAGCAGGACCGGCGTTCTCCTGCGCTTGGCCGGCCTCGGCTCTCCCTCTCGTCCTGGCGTGTGAGGGTCTTTAGTCCCCCAGGTCAGAGGGGCTGTGAGCACAGGGCACTCCTCTGGGGGCCTTCCCCGGGGACCCGGGCCAGCGGGGCCGAGGGGAGCGGCTGCCCGCGTGTGCAGGCCGGGCCTTTCTGACGGGTGTGGGCGCGGCGACATTGGCACGACCGGGCACATGGTCAGCGTTCTCCGCTGAGCCCCAGGAGCCTCCTGAACACCAGAGGCACATCCCCTACAGAAGGTTTCCTGTCCCTCGTCCCACAAAGCTAAATGGAAAGGGGCCTGCGGTTCTGAACAGGAGCACCACAAATAAAAGGTTTCCGTTCCACAGAGCCTTGTGGCAGAGTCGGCTTTTCAATGGCTCTTCTCGCACCGCCACGCTCGGGGGCACGCGTTCAGCCGGGTGTCCCTGCACCCCCGTCAGGCACAGCCGCCGGGAAACCGCTGAGGCTGCTCGGGCCCCCGTCCGGGCCCCACGGAGCTGTGCACGCACCGGGGCCGCTCGCCTGGGGCCGGCGTGGGGGCGAGGGGGCCTGTCGTTCGTTTTAGGGAGCCAAGTCTTTGCAGCCCAGACGCTGGTCCTGAACTCGGGAAGCGTTTTGGAGCTGCCAGGTGTCACAGACTGTGTAGCTCGGGGAGGGGACGAGTAACCGCAGAGGCTCGTGGCAGGCGCACCCCACAGCCGCCAGCTCTGGGAGGACTCACAGCAGCGTGGGGTCTGCCCCCGGTCAGGGCAGGGCCCATGTCCACAGCGGGGCCCCTCCTGGAAAGCCTGCAGGTGTGCGGGGCAGCCGCCCACGCAGCACGTCACAGAAGCACATACAGGGCCGCTTGCCGGCACGGGCCACACGGAGGGCCCCAGGGCCCGGGAGGCAGAGCGTGGCGGTGTGAGCCCCCTCCCGCCCACTGGGCCGCGGCTGGTGGGGTCTGAGGCCTCGGGCTGCAGCCGGGGGCTTCAGACCGGCCCCTGCTCAGGCCCCATGCCCCTCGCATGTCTGTGCTTTTCCTTCCCTTCACCCTTGACCCAGCGAGCATGCAGACAGGGCGGGGCTTCAGCACACGGAGGGTCCTGTCGAGGGTTAAACCCTTCTCGGTAGGGCGTGCGCTAGGCCACGCTTGGGTGGGGCCCGTACCGCATGGGCACCGGGCGGAGACGGGGGCGCAGCGCACGGGCGCGACAGAGGCCTGTGGGGGTCGGTGTGACGGAAGTGTTTCTGGGACCTCTTTCTCACTCCCTCAGGAGGGAGGGAGGGAGGAGGGAGTTACTTGTTGGCCTTCTCTGGTGACAGCTTTTATGGGAGCCCCCGTCGGTCAGGTGGGACTTGGCTTCAGCTGCCCTGTGCTGCTCTCAGCACGGGGCGGCTCCCCGGGACGCCTGCAGCAGGCGCCGCGTTGCCGACACGCTGGGGGCACGCCTCACGGGCGCTGTGGGGGGGGGGTGTGGTGTCCTTTTCTTGGGCGCGCGTACACACACACACACACACACACACACACACGGGGAAGAAGGCCTGACACATTCTGAGACCGAGGTGAGACACCCGGCCAGGCCATCACCCCGGCCCCTCCTGTCTGCGGCGCACGCTGCTGGGCCAGGGCTGCCGCAGGCGTCCGGGGGAAGGGTGCCCCCGGCCAGGCCGGGCCGGGCCCCCGCGGAGCACCAGTCTCCTCCAGCCCGTCACCCACTGGGCATTTCCTGACAAGCGCCAGCGCCGGCACCTTCTGAGCCAAGAGCAGACACGCTGGACAGAGACACGCTGGTCCCCGCCCCTCGTTGCCGGAGGGGCAGCCGGCACCGCAGCCCCGCGGCTGGTTTCCGGCACGGGTGGCAGCAGGGCCGTGCAGCTGTCTTCTCACTGGACAGGCTCCCTGTGCCTCTAGGCAGGGCGACCATGGGCCGTGCCGTCTGCGGTGGGTGTCGTCACGGACCGGGGGGCCTCCCCCTCCCGCCCGTCCCACAGAGGGGCTCCCTCCTGGGGGCCGCCGGCGTCCCCCCCGGGACTGCACGCCGCGTGCCAGGGACGTGGTCTCACACACCCTGGGCTGGCGGCGTCCCCGGACTCTGCGGCGTGTCCCCGGCCGTGGGAGTTTCTGCCTGGCACTCGTGTTCCGAGCCTTTACTTCACGTGACGCACGCCAAGCCCCTCCGGTGCCTGGCACCTCGGGACGACGCAGGGGTTGGCCCCGTGACAGCACGGTTCTCACAGCACAGCAGTGAGGTCACTGCCACCCCGTTCGCACGTGGAAGTGTGAGCGTCGTGTGGGCGGGGCTGCCCCCTGCACGGGGGCGAGGGGAGCGCACATGGCGCCCCAGGGCGGGGCCCTGCCCAGCAGCGGTCTCGGGACGCGGGGCCCTGACGTGCGGTCCCCAGAGAGCCGGGCGCCGACCGGGGAGTGCGGGCACGGCGTACAGACGGCCTGGCAGGGCGCAGCCGCTGGGAGCGAAGGCTCATGCGCGGGACCGCGGGCTCCTTCTGAAGCCGCAGCCCGGCGTGTTCGGACCGCGGCCGGCCGGTGAGTGGCGGGCGCCGTCCTTCCCAGCGGGTGGGGGGGGTCCTCCGGGGAGCTGGGGAGCCCGCAGAGCAGTGTGAAGTTGGCATCAGCGGAGGTCTTGGAGTGGGGGGCCGGGGCACACAGCAGAGGTGTGCAGGGCTGCTTAGCTGGGAGGGTGGCTGCGGTGCAGGCAGGTGTGCTCGGGGGCTGCAGCGAGGGCCAGTCACACTGGCCCAGGTCAGGGCTGTCCGCTCCGGTGGCCAGCGGCGGCCTTGCTGGGGACTGGCACCGGGAGGCCCGTGGCCGCGGGAGGGGGTAGGAGGCTCTGCGCGGAGAGCTGGCGCGGCTCGCCACACGCCCCGGAGCCGTCGCGGCAGCGCGGGTGTGCCCCGCCGCAAGTTGGGTGGTGGGAGCTGCCTGGTGCTGAGACTCGCCCCCCTGCCATGGCTCTGTGCGGCGGGGGGGGGGGGGGGGGGGGCCTCTCCTTCTGGGCAGGAGGCGCTTACCCGAGTCTAGACTGCGGCCGCCGCAGCGTGGGGCGGCACCTTGGTGAGCCGAGTGCAGGCGGTCCTCTCTCCTGGGGGCTTCGCTCCCAGCGGACCCGGGTGCCTGTCCCCCCACAGTTGTGGGTTTCGCGGCAGGCGGTCCCGGTGCTGTCGTGGGCCTCCTGCCCGCCGTGCCTCCTCCTGGCTGAGAGGCCCAGGGGGAGCAGGTATCCCCAGAAGCCAGCCAGGGCAGTCCCATGGGCCTCGGGCAAGGGCGGCCTGCTCTCCCGGCCTGGCCCTGAGCCTCCAAGCGGCACCTGCACGTGGGCGTGCGCTGCAGTGCTCGGGGGCGGGGCGAGGGCACAGCCTCCCCCAGGGCTCTGTGGCGCTGGGGGCGTTGGCGGTGGGGCACCGCAGAGGCAGGGTGGCGTGGCGGCGAGAGGCGCTCGTCGGGGCTGCGTTGGATGCGCCCGTGGTCTCGCCCGGGACTGGTGCCCAAGGGTGAGGAGGGCGGCGTGTGCCGGGCAGCGGGCGGTGGACGCTGGCTGCCAGTCTGTGTGGAAGTGTGAGGGAGAGGAGGCCGTTGGTCAGCATCTGGCTCCAGCCCCCGGACGCGCCCTCGGGAGGGTGCTCGGCCCAAAGCCTGGCGTGCACCGGTGCTGGGCCCGCCACGGCCCGCGACACCCCGTCCGACGGGGTTGGCGGGGCGGAGGGCGCGGGTCTGCCCGGCTCCCCCCTCGCACACTTCCCGACCTCACGCACCCCGGGCTCAGGCAAGCCCCTCTGCAGCGCCAGCCTCCCCACCGGGGGTCCTGGCTGGGCGCCAGCGTGCGCAGCTGGGCGCCGGCCCTGCGGGCCGGCACGGGACTCGTGTTTCCTGCTTTGGAAACCAGGGGTTGCGTCACCTCAGGCGTGAAGACTCTGTGAGCTGGAGGCGGGGCTGCCGAGGACGGCGTTCGCCTCTGAGAGGCGACCCCAGGTCACGGCCTCTGGCGCGAGGGCTGAAGCGTCGCGCTCTCGTTTGAGGACGGCTCTCGAAACCTCTCACGCCTGCTGGGGGTTTCTGAGCCTTCCTGAGGAGCTGAGTTGAGAAGCTGCATTTCAGGGTCAGGGGCAGCGAGACTGGTTCGGCTCCTGCTGACACTCTGCGGCCTGAGCTGGACCCGGGAGGCGGCCGGTGCAGCGGGACCGGCTGCAGCAGGGGCGGGCTGTGTGCGCGGCGACCCCCCGCTCCGCGTGTCGTCCGGTGCCGGGCAGCCCCAGCCGGACCTCGGGGGGCACCTTTGTCACGGGGTGGGCCCACGCAACGCCCACGTGTGTAGCTTCCTCCTGTCCTGCACGCTGTCCTGTTTCCGACACACAGCTTGTCCGCGTGTAGTGTGAGGCGCACTGACCACGGAGGCACGGGGCGTCTCCCGGAGCCGGCCCAGCTGGCTGTGCGGCTGCCCTCCAGTCTGCCCTCCAGCGCCCTCTGCGCTGCGGCCACAGTCGGGCGGCCAGGGCAGGGTTCTTCAAGGGGCTCGGGTTCTCTGTGACCAGGGCTGGCCCTGGCGCACGTGGCGGCCGCCTGGAGGGGCGGGGCTGGGCAGGGCAGGGCAGGGCTCGGACGTAGCCTGGGGTGGCGAGGGGCCGCTGGCGAGGGCCCAGCCTGCGTCGTCCGGAGGAGCTGCGTCACTAAAACCCGTGGGCCATGAAGGAGTCACTGGGAAGGTGGCCCCACTCCCCTGGTGTGTCACTGGGACGTGCACTCCAGGGACCTGTCTGGGACCAGCCCCGTGACCCGGGGCTGGTGCGGTCCTCGCGCACAGGGTCCCCATATGCGCGTCCAGATCGGGGGCGGGTGGGGTGCGGGGGAGTTCTCCCCGGCCGCTCTCTGCGGAGGCCCCACGCACACGCCCAGCGGTGCCGGGCCACGGGGGTGCCGGTGGCTCGAGGTCGCAGCTGCCTTCCAAACGATGTGGGGCTCAGCTGGGGGAGGGGTTCGCTCTGTCAGAGAACCGAGCCTTCACTGCGTCCCAGCACCCGAGGCGGCCCGGGGGCGCCGCTCCCAGGTGCAGCAGCCCCTCAGGGCCGCATCGCCTCCAGGCGCCGGGCCCAGGTCCCCGAGTGCTCTCGGCTGCAGCCTGGGACCCTGTGGTGTGTGCGGGAGGCTGCGCCCGGCGCCCGGCTGGGAAGGAGCGTGGTTCTCGGGCGAGGAGGGGAGCCCCGCGGGCGGGCGGGCGGGCGGGCACCTTGTGGAGAGCAGGGGGGGCGCCGCTGTGTGGCGGCGGGGAGCCTTGGGGGTTCGCGGCAGTCTGTCCCCTCCGTTGCCCCCGGCCCTTGTCCCAAACACGTCCTGTCTGGCGTGGAGCAGCCCGCAGAGGCCCTGCACCGAGACGTGGGGCTGTGTGGGGACCGTGCGGGGGGCTGTCACTCTCACACACGCACCCCGCGTAAGTCCTGTCCTCTGGGGCGCACGGAGCCCGCGCTGCCGCGGGCCCGGGCCCCGTGTGCGCGCCCCTCCACCCCCAGGGCCGCCCGTGTGCCCCCGGCGGCTCACCTGCACGTGTACCTGTCCGCTCCTCCGACGCTCCGCCCTGTGGGAGCTGCCGATGCCTGTGTAAACGTGAATAAAAGGTGCTGTTCCTCCCTTTGGCCCGCTGGTCCGTGTGTTCTGTCTCTCTCCGCGCACTCTCCCTCGAGCGCGGCAGCCGGCTCCAGGCACGGGGAGGGAGGGCTGGGGCTGGCGGGCGGGCGCTGGGCGGTCTTCCGTGGAGCCCCCACGGGGGCCCTTGGCTGGGCCCGGTGGCGCTGCCAGGGAGGCCGCCCCTAGGCCCCCAGGGCCCCGCAGCCCCGGGACGGGGCCCTGTCCTGGCCCGCCCGAAGGACACGTGGGAGTTGAGCGCAGGGCACTTCTCTGGGGGTCCGTGTTCGGGGGCAGGAGGCGAGGTGACAGGAGGGCCCACGGGCCCCGGCGACCCCGTCTGGGCCGCCCCGTGCAGACCGGGCCTCGCCACGGGGGGGCCCTGTAGCCCAGGGCTCCTTCACGCTGCTCCTCCCCCTTCCTGGGAGACGCGTGGGGATTGCCCGCAAGGCCGCCCTCCCTCCAGGCCTCACTGTCACAGGTGTGCCAGACAGCAAGCGTGCGGGGCGGGGCCACACCTGTGTCCCTGCAGCCACAGACGCTGGCCAGAGCAGCAGGTCCCTCCAGGCACGCCAGCCGCTGCGATGCTGACTCTGTCGGCTGGGCCCAGCGTTCCCTCTTTGTCCCTCTCCTCCTCCTCCTCCTCCTCCTCCTCCTGCTCCTCCCCCTGACGCCGACGAGCTGGACCTGGAGACGGGTTGCTGAGTGGGCAGGGGGCGGGCGGTCCTGGCGGGCTGGGGTCTGGGGTCTCATGTCTGAGTGTTAACGTGGTCCGCTGTCCACGGCTCGCTGGGCGGGCAGGAGGCCCGGCACACAGGGCGCCCCGTGGTTCTCGCGGGACAGGAGACGGGTGACGTGTTGGTCTGGTGGAGAACCCTGCTGTCAGCCCTTGCCGCACGCCCGACGAGTGCTGCGGGCTCCAGTCTCACCCCCAGCAGCCCCCACTGGTTCATAAGAGGGTTTTCTGATCAGAGACTGACTGACTCCTGTTTGAAGACTCGCTGGTGCGACCCCTGAGGGGCCCCTGGAGTGGGGTGCAGGGAGAGGGTGTCGCCCGGTCGCTGGGACCCGGGAGCGGGAGCCACCAGCCGGCCGGAGTGCCACACCCGCCCCTGTGGTCTCGGGCCGCCCCGCCTCTTCCCGGTTGGGAAGGCGGGCAGCGGGCAGAGGACGCGCAGGGCCCGCCGCGGCCCGGTCAGCCGTGTACGACGCACTCCCGCAACACGGAGTCTCCGGCTCAGCAGCCGCAGACGGCGGGCCCCGGTGCGAAGGCCCCTGGTGAGCGCACCGCGGCTCTCCGAGACGCGCTCGGGGTCCGTGTGTTTCTCTGTAAGTAGCCGGCCCGCCGCCGGCGGGGCCCAGAGGCCACGGCGCTCTGTCCCAGCCGGTCGGCGGTCGCCCCCGGGAGCACGCTGGGCTCTCGCGGGTGTTGCTTCGTGGTTCAGGAGCACTGAGGGGACACCAGCCTGCTCCCTCACTCGTGTGCACGCGTGGTGAGCGTCACGTGGAACGGAGTCCGCGTCCGAGCGCCTGCCCGGCTGGTCGACGCGCTGCCCTGTCGGAAAGCCCGCTGGCGTGCGCGTGGCCCCGGCCCGGCGGGCCCGTCCCGGAGCGCCCTGCGCCGCGTGAACTGTCGTCCGCCTCCGCCCTGCAGGTCTCGGACGGCCCGGGAGACGAGCCCCTGGAGTCCCCGTACGAGAGCGCCGACGAAACTCAGACCGAAGCGTCCGTCTCATCCAAGAAGTCGGAGCGGGGCGTGGCTGTCAGGAAGGAGCACGTGTGTCAGGTGAGGCGGCCTGCGCAGCCGGCACCGCCCCCTCCCGCCGGGGCGTGTCCCCCGCGTGACGGACAGGCGCACGCCTGCACACGGGCTCGGGAGTGCGCAGGAGCGGGCGGGAGGACCGGGGGGGGGGGGGGCGGGGAACACGCCGGCGGGTGGGCCCTGGGGTGGGCAGCGCACCCGAGACAGCGGCCCCCTCGGCTGCCGCGGGCGAGCCTGCGTCCGACAGGGCTGTGTGGGCGTGCGCCTGCCCTCAGGTCTCACCTGCGACCGCCCCAGGCGGTCCCGTTGCTGCCGCCGAGGGGTCCCTGTCTGTGCGCCGTGGCCTGCCGGTCCCCGGGTGCCTGGGGCTCCGACAGGCTGTCCGGTGTGCGTGCCACCCGTCCTCGGGGGAGCCGCCATGGGGCGGGCTGCGGGGCCTCAGCCGTGCCGTGCCCTGCAGGTGTGTGAGAAGCCCGGCAGCCTCCTGCTCTGCGAGGGCCCCTGCTGCGGGGCCTTCCACCTCGCCTGCCTCGGGCGGTCCCGGCCCCCGGAGGGACGGTTCACCTGCAGCGAGTGTACTTCAGGCAAGTGCTGTCCCACCCTGAGCTGCCTGGGCCGGCTCCCAGGCCGCTGTCCTGCCTCGTCCCACCCTCCCCCCCCAGCTTCCCCGCACACCCAGGGCTGGGGCCACCTTTCCCTAGGTGTGGCCAGCGGGCAGGCATACCTCCGGGGGGCACCTTCCGTCGGGTGACAGGCGTGAATTCTGTTGAGGGCAGGAGTCACTCGGGGTGAGCCATGCAAGGCGACGGGCAGCGTGGCGTCCTGTGGGCGGTGGCGCCACGGCTTGTGCTGGGGCTCGCCGGGGCGCAGAGCCCCCCGCCAGGCTGCAGCGTGAGCGCGCTGCACACTCGTCCCCGCGTGGCCGGGCTCCTGCTCTGTGGCGTCGGCTCCTCTGGTGCCTGGCGGGGCTGATGGAGGCCGGCGGCGCGTCGGCTGTCGTGGCTCACCTGCCGCCTGCCTGGCTCCCGGCTCTCCTGGACACAACCTGGGTCCGGGGCGGCCGCATCTCCCAGAGGTGCCCTAGGCTGCAGCCAGCATGGGCACCTTGCTGGGGAGCAGTCCTCCACGCGGCTCTTCACGTGTCCAGCTGCTGTGCTCAGTGGGAGAGGGAGAGCCCTCCTTTCCTGGGGTCCTCGCTCCTCTCTGCTCCTCGCCCCCCAGAGCGGCCGCCCCCGGGCAACTGACCGCTGGACGCAGGGGAGCGGGGACGGACGGCTCCGTGCAGGGAGGGGTAGGGGCGCTGCCGCCCCCGGGCCTGCCTCCCAGAGCTGCTGCCGCCTGGGGCTCGGGCCGCAGCTGACCCTGCTCTCTGTCCCCTCGGCCCCCTCCACCCCCGCCAGGGATCCACTCCTGCTTCGTGTGCAAGGACCGCCGGGCGGACGTGAAGCGCTGTGTCGTGCCACAGTGCGGGAAGTTCTACCACGAGGCCTGCGTGAGGAGGTTCCCCCTGACGGTGTTCGAGAGCCGGGGCTTCCGCTGCCCCCTGCACAGCTGCGTGAGCTGCCACGCCTCCAACCCCGTGCACCCGCGCTCCGCGAAAGGTACGCACCTGCAGGGCGTGGCCCGCACGCCCTGTGGCCGCGGCGGGGCGGCTGCCGTCGGCCTTGGAGGAGCTGCCGCTTCCCTGCCGACTTGGCTCGGGGGGCGTCGGGGTCCCCTGGCAGCCGCTCCCTGCGTGTCTCCTCTCCCCTGAGGGTCGCCACAGACCCTGACTCCAGAGGTCAGGGGTGGCACCTGTCAGTCCCTTGGGTGGGTCCTGCCAGCTTTTACCTCAATGGTCCTGCAGGCGCCAGACGAAGATTTTAGAGTGCAGTCGTTTCTGCCGCTGTCCGTGGGGGCTGCGGCGGGAGGAGGGCGGGCTGCTGGGCCCCGGGGGGCCTGCGGCCTGCCTGGAAGTGTGGGGGCTTGCACCGGCACGGGGCGGGGGCGGGGCCAAGCCTGGGGAGCCTGGCCTGTGGGCCTGAGGGCCGTCCCAGGCAGCTGTGAGCCTTCTCCCGGGGCCGTGGGCTCCGGGGCGGTCGTCAGGCGCTGCCGCCGGCCTCGTCCTGCCTCGGTCGGGCACTCCGTGTGCCGGCTCCCGGACGTGTGGGGGCCAGGCGCCCCCTCGCCCCCCGCCCCCCGGCCTGGCCCTCAGTGTGTCTCTGCCCGTCCAGGTAAGATGATGCGCTGTGTCCGCTGCCCCGTGGCCTACCACGGAGGGGACGCGTGTCTGGCCGCGGGCTGCCTGGTGCTCGCCCCCCACAGCATCGTCTGCGCGGGCCACTTCACCGCCCGGAAGGGGGCGCGGCACCACGCCCACGTCAACGTCAGCTGGTGCTTCGTGTGCTCCAAAGGTGAGGCTGGCGGGGTGTGGCCGCGCCAGTCCCTGCGCGTTCACGGGCGGCATCCCCGGGTTCGCCGTGGCCGTTGAGCGGGCGCGTGTGGGCCGTCGGTGGTGACACGTGCTCTTGCGCCGGCGTGCAGACTGCGGTGGGGGGCGGCCGCCCGGGCCGGGCGCGGGAGGCTTAGCGCCCCCTCCGTTGCAGGGGGCAGCCTGCTGTGCTGCGAGGCCTGCCCCGCGGCCTTCCACCCGGACTGCCTGAACATCGAGATGCCGGACGGCAGCTGGTTCTGCAACGACTGCAGGGCCGGCAAGCGGCTGCGCCACCAGGACATCGTCTGGGTCAAGCTCGGGAACTACAGGTGGGCGCGCCCGGGCCGAGCCCCTGCCGTCCGCGCTCACACCTGTTCTTTTGCTTTGCAGCCTCGGATGCGCTGTCCCTCCCGCTGAAGAGTCTGTGAACCCTGTTTTTAATATTTATAATAGATGGTGGCCGGCAGAAGTTTGCCATCCCAAAAATGTCCCCCCAAATATTCAGAAAATGAAGCACGAGGTTGGAGAATTCCCTGTGTTTTTCTTTGGGTCTAAAGATTATTACTGGACGCATCAGGCTCGAGTGTTCCCGTACATGGAGGGGGACCGGGGCAGCCGCTACCAGGGGGTCAGAGGGATCGGAAGAGTCTTCAAAAACGGTACGGGCCTCTCCGGGCGGCGGTGGGCGGGCGGGGGGCGCGGCGCTAACCCCCGTTCCGCGCCCTGAAAACGGGGCTTCCGAGGGACACCCGCGCTCGGCGCCCTCGCGGTGCTGTGACTGAGGGGGAAGCAGTTCTGCTGCCTGGTGGAGGCGCTGGCCAGAGAGAGACTGTTCGGTGCTTTTGTGACATCAGGTTGCGGTTAACGCTGCGACAGCAAAGCACTAACGCCTGTGGGGGGATGAGCGGGCATGTGCAGAGGCCGCCTCTCGCTCAGGGTCTGTGAGGGGGGGACGGGGCGGGGTGGCGCGGGGCTGGCCTGCTTCCAGACCTCAGTGTGGGCGGGTGGGCGGTGCCGTCAGGTGACCGGCGGGAGAGGAGCGGGGCTCCAGGGCTGCAGGAGGCTCCCCCAGCACGCAGCTGTGCAGGAGAGCTCGCCGCAGGTCCCGGCAGAGGGCACCTGCAGGGCACAGCAACCACAGAGCCACGGCCGCCCCGCTCGGGGGGGCTCTGTCCTCGGGTCCTCGGGTCTGAGGGAGGGTGGCAGGCGCCAGAGGGGCCCTGAGGAGCCAGGAAGCCGTGTGCGATGCGTGCTCGCTGGGCCGTGGCTGGGCCAGCCTCCTCGCCTCCAGCCTCCCAGCGAGAGTCTTGTGGAGCCCCGAGTGGGGACCACCGCCCGCGGCCGGCCCCACGTGCCCCGTGCCAACACCCGACACCTTGTCGGGGTGACAGCCGAGGGGGTGGCTGTCCCGAGTGCCCCCGACAGAGCCCGGCCCGCGGGGCCCCTGGAGCTCTGCTCCCTGTCTGAGGAGGCGGCGGGCCCAGAGCACCGCCCACGGCGGCACGCCCTCGTTCACGCCAACCGGCAGCTGCACGGGGCGGCGAGGGCACGGGGCTGGCGGGGCAGGTGCGCGTGGTCGCCAGAGCCTCTGATGGTCTTTCCTCGGCTTTCCAGCGCTGCAAGAAGCCGAGGCTCGTTTTCGTGAGATCAAACTCCAGAGGGAGGCCAGGGAGACACAGGAGAGTGAGCGAAGGCCCCCGCCCTACAAGCACATCAAGGTGACCTTGGACAGCAGCAGCCAGGAGGCGGGGTGGGGGCCGGCCAGCGGGGCGAGGTTCTGCCTGTGAGCTCGAGGCCCGGCGGCCAGGCTGCCTGCAGCACACCGTCCCCGAGCGGGGCGGTCAGCCCGGGCCGGTGCCCCGCAGGAGCCCCCGAGACAAAACGATGTGCCCGCCGCCGAGGGCGTGGCGAGCAAGGGAGGATGGGCCCTGCCTGTGGGCCTGTGCCTGCGTCTGCTCCGTGGGAGCCCCCCCCCCGCCACGCCGCCCGTGTGCACCGAGCATGTCCCCAGGCCCCATGGGTGCTGGCGGGGGGTGCTGGCCACCCTGCAGCTGGTCATAGGCTCTGCCGCGCTCCTGCTGCCAGAGTCTCGTGCAGGGGCGGCATGCGCCTAGTCGCCTGCGCCGTGCCGGTTTGGGAGGGTTCCCAGAACCGGGGCCGGGGCCGGAGGCGTGTCCCTGCTTGTCCCGTCAGGTGGTCCTGGGAGCCACTCGCTCCTGTCCGCTCCGGTTCCTCTCCGGTTCCTTTTTGGTTTTCTCTGCTGCCCTATTGTGGGGCCACTCCTGGTCCGTTAGCCACACACGGAGGCCGTGCACGGAGCCGGAGCCTCCTGTCCCCGGGGGCGCCTGTGGGGACTCAGTCCGGAGGGCCCGACAGCCATGGGCTGGGAGGCGGGCGAGCTGGTCAGGGGGTGGCCGGCACCCCTTGTGCTGAGCTTCTGTGTGTCTCCCTGTCACACCCGCCGGCTAGATTAAATGTCTGTTGCCCCGTGTACGAGGACACAGATGCTGTGGCTGTGCCCAGGGGGACTTTGGGGGCAGGGCAGGCTGCACCAAGTGCAGCCCCCGCTGAAGCCCCAGGGCCCGGACCGTCCGTCCTCGGCTGCACGGGGCTGGCAGGGCGGGGTGGGGCGCCTTGGGGGGTGCGGGCCCTGGGCGCGGTCCCCGTGTGTGGGCTGAGGCAGTGCGCCCGTCCCCGCAGGTGAACAAGCCGTACGGGAAGGTGCAGATCCACACAGCCGACATCTCCGAGATTCCCAAGTGCAACTGCAAGCCCACGGACGAGAGCCCCTGCGGCATCGACTCGGAGTGCCTGAACCGCATGCTGATGTTCGAGTGCCACCCGCAGGTGTGCCCGGCGGGCGAGTCCTGCCAGAACCAGTGCTTCAGCAAGCGCCAGTACCCCGAGACCAAGATCATCAGGACGGACGGCAAAGGCTGGGGCCTGGTCGCCAAGAGGGACATCCGCAAGGTCAGCCGGCCCCTCGGGTCCCCGCGGGTCTGCACGCGAGGGGACCGGCGTCTGACCGTGTCTGGGTCGGTGCGGCCGCGGGGCGTCCCCAACGGTGGTCCGCGGCGCAGAGCTCTCGAGCCCCTTGCAGCCCGCCTCCGGCTGGGGCGTGGGGGGGGGGGGGCGCACTCCTTCGCGGGCCGCGGGGGCAGCCGAGTCAGCGCGCCCTCCGCCCCAGGGGGAGTTCGTGAACGAGTACGTGGGCGAGCTGATCGACGAGGAGGAGTGCATGGCCCGGATCAAGCGCGCGCACGAGAACGACATCACGCACTTCTACATGCTCACCATAGACAAGGTAACGCCGCCGTCCCCCCTGCCCCGAGAGAGCAGAGTGACACCCCGGCCGTCCCGGCCCCTCCCCGTGGGGGTGGCGGGGGAGGCTGTCCCATTAGAGCGGAACCCCCACCCAGAAAGGAAGACAGCAGGCTGGAAACCTGGCCGGGTTCCAGAGTTGAGTTTAAACCACCGTGTGTCGCCCTGTATAACGCGCACCCACAGTTTTGACCCACGCTTCCAGGAAAAAGTCTTTCACTTTAGTTTTGTAACTCCTTTATTCACTTGTATGTGGAGACAGAACAGGGTATCTTACTCCACGGTGTTGTTTTGCACACAGATACCGTTACTGCTGTCCAGAGTCACGCTTTAAGTGCACACGCGCAAGCGGGAGGGTTAAAAAGGTCTGCGTAGACAGTCAGCACCACCCCCGCAGCAGTGTGCACCCTGGTCTTCCCCTCAAAAACGGGGGCAAACACTGTGCATCACACACGGCAAAGCACGGCACCTGTGCCATGAGCGGCGCCGCGGCGCCGGCGGGACACTCGGGCCGCCTGGTCGGGAAGCCCACGAGGGAGGGCCCGCACCGCGGGCGTCCCCATGGGGTTGGGAGGCGGGTGTCCGTGGAGGAGGCTGCCAGAGCAGGGGCCCAGCCGAGGACCTGCCGCGAGGCAGAGACTGTGGGCGGGGCCTGGGGGGGCGCCTGCTCACCGTTCCTCGTCGAGAGGCGGAGCCTGGTGAGGGCGTGCACGCCTGAGGACAGCAGGCGGGCACAGCCGGGTCCTTGGGAGTGGTCGGCCCGTGGCTGTGGCCGTGCCCCCCCCACCCCCCGTGCGTGAGAGGTGCCCCACATGGGGTGGGGGGGCGACGCCCAGAGCTGGTAAAGCAGCCTCGAAGACCCTGAAGCTGCTGAGTGAGGCAGGTCTCGACACTGGGGCGCACACGGAGACAGTGCCGCACACCCTGCTGGGGAGGAGCCGGGCAGAGCGCCCGGGCGGCTGGGCTGGGGCGTCCCCGAGTCCTGAGAGGCGTGGCGGGGAGGCGCAGGGCCGCCTCGGTCACGGGGACAGAGACGCGGCCTCGGCAGTCACGGGTGGCGGCCGGCGAGTGTCCTGCGCTCGAGTCCGGGGCCCTCTTGCTGCCACAGGTGGGGCGCAGGGGCTCCAGAAAGCATAGTCAGTGCCGGGGCGTGTGCAGGCGTGTGCGGACGGCTGAGCTGGCCCACGAGGCCAGGGAGTCTGTAGGTGCCGCGATCTCCCTGCTCGTCTGTCCTCACCGCAGGCGTGACTTTGCGTCCACTCACGACTGGCACTTGCTGGATCCTCATTCCGGGTGCCAGGCCGCCCCAGAGCGGGGACCCCAGTGCAAGCGCGGGCTCTGCTCCAGCCCCCTTTCCCTGCGGCTGGGTGGAGCACCCTTGGGCTGTTGCCGCCGTCGATGCGGGGCCCTCGTGCCCAGGCCCCTGTGTCTCAGCAGGCGGACGCCCAGCTGGCTCCCTCCACACTGCTCCTGCCGGGCCCCTGGCCGCAGGACAGGCCGAGTCACAGCAGGCGGGCGGGGCCCAGGGTCCTTCCTGGCCGCGAGTTCCCAGCTGCTCACGAGCGTGGGCGCCTTGCCGCCTGGCCAGGCCCGCGTGTCGAGAGCTGCGTTTGTGCTCCCCGCCTGTCCGTCCCCATCCCCTGCGAGTGTGCGTGGGGGTGCTGCCGGGGCCCACCTTCCGCGTCCCGGCCCCTGGATCTGTCCCTCAGCAGGTGGGCTCCTGCCCCAGGCTCCCGAGGTCCGGTCCTGGCCACGTGGCCCCGACCCGCCCTCCTCGAGCAACAGAAACTGGACTGGATTGGGGGTGCCCTGTCTCAGTGGACACGGGACACCACGGTTTCCGGTGCTACACGGGCTGCCCGGCCGGGCTGCGGCCGCAGAGGCCCTTCTCAGCGAGCGGAGGGCCGGGCGTGGGCGGGGGTCCCCGCTACTCGAAACTCGAGCTGTGCCTTCCAGGACCGCATCATCGACGCTGGCCCCAAGGGCAACTACTCCCGGTTCATGAACCACAGCTGCCAGCCCAACTGCGAGACCCTCAAGTGGACCGTGAACGGCGACACCCGTGTCGGCCTCTTTGCCCTGTGCGACATCCCTGCAGGTACCGGCACCCCCCCCACCCAGGCCCAGGCTCTGGCTGGGGCGGGAGGCGCTGGCGGGGGGGGGGGGGCGGGGGTTGCAGTTGTGCTTTGTCGGGAGCGCCCGTGTCCTGCGGTGTGCCCGCACAGCCGTGGGGGTCCCCACCTGGCACGTCTGCTCTCCCCAGGGACGGAGCTGACCTTCAACTACAACCTGGACTGCCTGGGCAACGAGAAGACCGTGTGCCGCTGCGGGGCCCCCAACTGCAGTGGCTTCCTCGGGGACCGGCCCAAGGTGAGCCCCCGCCCCCAGGCACGGCCCTGCTGGGGCTCCCGCCCGGCCGGTCCGGGCCGGACGGACAGGGTGTGGTCACAGCCAGCCACAAGGCCCTGCACCTCCGGCCGTGACCCAGCCGAGTCCCTTGTGGGCCCGGCGTCCCGGGGCTGCCCATCAGAGTCCCTACAGCAGTCGCCTGTCCCAGTCGAGGGCCAGGGCCCCGGTTGGTGTGGTCGGGGCCACAGCCGAGCCGGGCTGCGGGAGGGTCTGGGGCCTCACCCGCGTCTGCCTGTTGCACTGAGGACCCGGGCCGGTGGGTCCGTGGCCCCTGCTGTGGTGCAACTGCACCCTGACCCGGGCACGGCTGCAGGGACTGCCTCCCGGTGGGGCCGCGCTCCGACACCGCGGGAAGGGCCTCCGCCGCCGGCGCCACCGCTCCTCTCACCCTCCCCGCCCGTGCTCAGCTCGGCCCCTCGGTCCCCGCGGGCAGGAGCCCCAGTGTCCTTGGCCCACATGCCCACCGGCAGGTCTGGGCGCCGGGGGTCTCGGGCTGCCGGGAAGGGTATGCGCCTGTTTTGCTTTCTGGGTTCGACTGTCTCCCTGTGAGGAAGCGGTTCGGGCGGCTGTGGTTAGGGTCCCCCCGCTGTTCCCACGGGGTCCCTACTCTTCCGACGCCAGCTCTCCGCAGGCGCCCACGTTCCCACGGGCGTGTGGCTTCCGCCCACGGCCTTTCCCGTGACCTGGGCTCCACTCTCCGTTCCAGACCTCGACGGCGCTCGCGTCCGAGGACAAGGGCAGGAAGGCCAAGAAGAGGGGCCGGCGGCGCCGGCCCCGCGGGGAGGGGAAGAAGGCCTCGGAGGACGAGTGTTTCCGCTGCGGCGACGGCGGCCAGCTGGTGCTGTGCGACCGCCGGGCCTGCACCAAGGCCTACCACCTGGCCTGCCTGGGCCTGCGCAAGCGGCCCTTCGGTGAGTCCTGGCCCCGGCTGTGGGGGCGGGCGCCGCGGGGAGGGAGGACGGGCGAGACCCCCTGGGTGCAGCGGTGGGCGAGGGAGCCCCGCGAGGGCGGTCGGACACGGTGTGAGACAGAGGGGCGTGTTGGGACGGCGGCAGGTGACGCAGCCGGGGGAGCAGGCAGGTGTCCTGAGAGGTGTCTGTGGGGGGTGCCGCGCCCTCCCCCGCTGACGCGGGGCCCTCGGGGCGGACGCAGAGTCCGCGTCCCCCCCGGCCGGGCCCCGCCGGCTGACCCGCGCGTCTCCCTGCAGGGAAGTGGGTGTGCCCGTGGCACCACTGCGACGTGTGCGGCAAGCCCTCCGCCTGGTTTTGCCACTTCTGCCCCAATTCGTTCTGCAAGGAGCACCAGGACGGGACAGCCATGGGCGCCAGCCAGGACGGGCGGCCCCGCTGCAGCGAGCACGACCCGGGCGCGGAGTCCGCCGGCCGCGCCCCAGCCGCGAAGCCCTGCCCGGAGCCCGCGAAGCCCAAGGGGCGGCGGCGGCGGCGGCGGGGCTGGCGGAGGGCCACGGAGGGCAAATAGCTCGGGGGGCCTGGCTGGGTTGGGGGCTGCCCACCGCGGCCCAGGGCACCTCCATGGGGACGGGGGCAGCGACGGCCCCCTCGGCCTCCCTGGGGGCGCGCCCGCCACCACTGAGCCACCGGCAGCGCCGCTGCCTCTGCACTGACCACCCCGGCCGTGCGCTCGGGGGCGGGGCGGCGCTCGCCTGCGACACAGCATTAGGGCCACACTTGAATTGCGGGGGGAGCCGCGTTCCCTCCCCCGACTTTTAGGTCCCAGTTACGATTGGAATTTCCTGGCACATGAAATGGTTTTATCTTGCCCGAGGCGTGTAGAGTAGCTTGTTCTCTTACGGAGGGTCCCGGGCCTGCTTCCTGCGGTCCTCACTCGGGGGGGCCCGGCGGGCTCGCCGCGGGGAGCGGCTCGGACCCCGCATCCCCTGGAAGCCGTGATTTTGATCATTATTTTTGCTTTTATGAAACAGCTGTATTTTTTGTACTAATGTGAAATTTTTCCTCAAAACGTTCCTCTTTCACCGTAGTGAGACGCTGTCCTGGCAGTGGTGACAGTGGCAGTAGTTTAAGATTTCTGAGTCGTTGCTTCTCCGTAGACGTGGCCCGAGAGCCACCGCCGGGCCCGCCTCCCACCGCACTGGGCCCTGGCCAGCCCCCGGGGAAGGACTGTGTACCTTGTCATTCGACTTCTCTTTAGTGGTTTCTTGCCTTTATCCTCAATATATTTTTGCTAAACTTGTTTCACGATTACCACCGATTGAGCCGTGTATTTACTGTTGCGCCCGAGTCCTCCCCCCCGCGGGCCTCGGCTCGGACGCCCGCTGAGTGCTCTCCCCGGGGCCGGGCGGAGACCCAGAGGCCGGAACTGGCCGTCTGGGCTCATGTGCCCTTCCTCACGCCGTGTGGGTCTGTCCACGGAGGACAGGTGGGCTGGCCGGACGCGCTCAGCCAGGGCAGCACCTGCCCGCAAGGCCGCTGGGGGTGACAAACTTCTAGAAAGTACTAAGTTCTCTGTGGAAGATGTGATTCTTCTTTTCCGGGGTTCCTCTTGACCCTGGGAAGTTCAGAGTCCCCTGAAGAGGGGAGAGCTCCCCACTGGCACCCACGTGTGCTGAGGGAGGCCTGCCTGTCCCTCTGTGCAAAGGGTGGGGGCCGCTGGCAGCAGACTCCCCTTTTCTGACCTCCTCTTCCTAAAGCCACACGAGCAGGGCATCCGTGCTGCGGAGAAGCCCCCGCCGCTGCTCTCGGGCGCCGCTGCGGAGGTCTCCCGTCCGTCTCCCTCGGGCCGTTGGGCCTCGGATGGCCAGATGGCCCCCGGCCTTTCTCCTCCACTCAGTGGGCTTGTGGCAGGGCTGGCGGGGACAGCGTCTACCAGGCTGTGGCCGTCCCCTTGGCCCGCCCTTCGTCCACGCCCCTGGACAGAGCAGGCACACGGGGAGCCAGCAGGGAGAAGCGGGAGCGTGCCAACTGCTCCCCGGCGCGGCCCAGTCCGCCTGGAAACGCCCCTGCCCGAAGGGACATTTGTCCTGGGGGAACACTGGCTTGACGTGCAGGCGTCCACTCCTCGTGTCCTCAGCTGGGACGGGCCCCAGCGGATGGATGCAGGCAGCCACGCACCTGTGTCTGCGATGTGGGCACAGGTGGCACCCAGGGCCCTCGGGGTCACAGCTGCTGTAGGGGGGCCCCACTGCGGGCCAGGGTCCCCGTTTTTTTTTTTTTTAAAGAGAGGAACATCAGTGTGTGGTTGCCTCTCATGTTTTCCCCCTCTGGGGACCGGCCCACAACCCAGGCACGTGCCGTGACTGTGCATCCAACCAGCGACCCTCTGGCTTGCAGGCCGGTGCTCAGCCCACTGAGCCGCACCGGCCAGGGCTCACTCTCGTCCTTCCGAACCAGCTGAGGACGTCCGTGCTAGCCACACCACCAGAGTGGGTTCTGCAGGGCACTTCGGGGAGCAGACCGACTAACTTATTTTTGTATTTGACAGTAGTAAAATCTTGTGACTTTTGAGTCACTTTGAGGTTTCCAAATTTTTAAATGATCTTTCTGAAGGAAAACAGAAAAAACATTTCCAGTACGGTTGCTCTCTTTCCAAACACCGTTAAATTAATGAGCAAATGACACTAACTTTGAAAATCTGTAGGAAACCAGTTTACGAATCTCGAGCTGCACCAAGCTTTTGGAGCAGCCGCTGAACGTGAGGGTCCCCTCTCCCCGGGCCAGCGGGTGTGGGGGGTCGCCCTCCAAACCCCCGCTTCAGCCTGCTGTCACTAACGTGAAGCACAAACGAGAGAACTGCCCCGAACCTCAGGGCTCCTTGGGGTCAGGCGCCTGTGCCCACGTGTGTGGTCACACCTGCCGTGCCAGCCCTGGCCAGGGAAGGCGGGTGTGGCCCGTGGCGCTCGGCGAGGCCCGCCCGTTCCCAGCCTCCCCAACCCCCCCCCCACTCAGGTCTGTGCTTCTGACGCCCGTGAAGTATTCTCTCAGTGGCTGCAGTCCTCGGCGCCCGCCCGCCCCAGCGGCCTCTTCTCGGTTGGAGACCCCCGGCCCCCCCCCGGCGCGCACGCCGGTGAACGCGAGTGCAGTGTCTGCCGCGCCCTCCCGACCCCCAGCCCTGGGAGTCCAGCTGCCGGCCGGTGCCTGGGCTCGGTGCACCAGGCGGCCAGGCCCCTCTTAGGGAGCCTGGGTGCCGCCCCCAGTCCCGGCAGGCTCGGGAGCGTGAGCTCACTGCGGGGTGGGGGCACGTGAAGTGTGGGCCCGGGAGCCACTGGCGCTGCAGGGGCACCACTTCCAGTGGGACGCTGTCTGGGAAACTGTGTATTTTTATATTAAAACCTCGTTAAAGGCTCCTTCCTCGCACCTGTTTTCTGTGGGGCTGCGTCTGCAGTGCCGGCCTTGCCCCAGGCACCGAGAGCCGCCCGGCACCGCCGACGCCGTGCGCGGGGAGGGCCCCCACCCGCGACAGCCGCTCTGCCTGTGACCCCTGGGGAGTGAGCCGAGGGCCGGACACAGTGAGTGCAGTTCTGGTTTTGGAAAACCGTCTTTTTAATTTTAAAAATAGGTTGGTTCCAAGTCCCCATGGAAGGCGAGGTGGTCAGGAGGGGGTGCCACCGCCCCGCCTCGCCCCCGAGGACGGGCTGGCCCTCTGCGGCGGGGGCCTGGGCGCCGGCGCTCGCGGCCGTCCAGAAGGCAAACGGCAACGCGCGGCGGGGAGTGGGGCTGAGCCCCGGGCGGCGCCCCCACGCCGTTCTCCGCCCGCCGGGCGTGTTTGGTCCCCTCGGCCTCGGGGGCGGGGGAGCCCCTCCCCACGGCCAGTGGAATTTAAGAAAAATAAAAAAGGTAAAAGTCCAACAGGCAGAACTGTCACTAAAATTCGGAAGTTTAACTTTTTGGTTAACTTTAACATTCAAAAATGTAATATTGAATCCAAAAAAGCGTCTCAGATCACACAAAAAGTAACCCATGTTAAAATCTAAAAACCAGTCCAGGACACCCCCGAGGACGGAACCTGAAACGTGAGCCAGCCCCGGGGGGCGCCCCGGGTCCCCGCCCCCAGAGCCCGCGCCCGGCCCGCGGCGGCGGGTGGCGGCCCCTAGGACACGTTGGCCATGGGCTTGTACTTCTTGAAGCGTGTCCACTGGCCCGTGGCGTAGTTCATCTCGAACACGGTGTCCACCAGCATGGTGGTGCTGCCCTGGCCGTCCGCCTTGGGCAGGTCCTCCGTGTGCTCGCTGAGCTTGATCTGGATCACGTCGCCCTGCTCCTGGCACGGGTTCTCTGCGGAGCGGCGGGCTCTGGGCGGGGGCCGTGGCCACGCCACCCGGCCCCCCGCCCCGCCGGGCCCCAGCCCCTCACCCTGCCCCGGCCAGCCCTGTGCACCCACCTCGGGAGCCCGCCATGAAGCCCAGGATGAGGGCCTTCTCGGGCCGCGTGACCTTGTTGGCCGTCTTGAACATCTCCTGTGCGGCAAACATCTGCTCTCTCTGCGGGTGCGGGCCGGGGTGAGGGCCGGGCTGCTGGCTGCCCCCCGCCTGGCCGGAGGCCCCCCTCTTGCAAGGCCCAGGCCGGGACCCCTGGGAACCCGGGCTGCAGGGGCAGAGGGGCGAGGCCACAGCGCCTGCCCGGTGCCTGCGGCCTCCCGGGGCACACCTACCGTGAGCGACAGGTTCTTCTTGGGCTGCGGCTGGGCGGGGGGCTGGGCCTGTGGGGCCACCATGGCCACTGGCGGAGCCTGGGCAGCAGGGGCGGCGGTGGGGGGTGTGGTGGGCGTCAGGGGCGAGGCGGGCGCAGCCGGCGCAGGTGTGGGCGTGGCCGGGCTCAGGCCGCTGTTGTACATGGGTGCGCGCTGCTTGAACTGAGCCGGCAGGGCAGGGGCTGGCGTGCTGGGCTCGTCGGGGGGCCGGCTGGCCTGCAGGCTGGCTTCCCGGGAAGGCGGGGCTGGAAGCACAGCAGGGCTGGCTCGACGGGCAGGACCGGGACGTCCCTCCCCACGGGGCTCTGTGCCAGGCCCCACCTCGCCTCGCCCCAGCCTGACACCAGCCGTGTCCAGCCCAAGCACCACCAGCTTTCGCAGCCGCTGGTCCCGAGACCTCAGCTCCTTGAGGCTCTGGGCCCTCAGTAGGCCCCCCGCCCAGAGCCGGGGCCCCGCAGATCCCCACCCGGGAGCCCCAGGTCTCTGGCCTTTCCAGGTGGGCAGACGCGATGTCCAGGGTCTGCCCACCTTGGGGCCCAACTCCTGGCAGAACAACCTGAGCCCCACCAAGTGGGAACCGCAGGACCTGCTGGCCCAGTCCACGCCAGTCCTGACACCTCCTCCCCGGATTCCAGGGCCGAGAAGGGGGGACTCGTGGGCCCCAAGGTGCCGTCACCTTGGGCCCCCTTCCCACACCAAAGCTGGAGTCAGTGCTACGGAGCTGGACACAGGGCCGCTGCCCACTGCTCCGGGAAAGGCGGAGCCGGGAAAACCGGGCTTCTCAGCCCATGCCCCCAGCGAGCACCGGCAGGGCTGGAGGACCACATGGGACCCTCCCCGACACCTGAGGGAGCAGCGGGTGGGGGCCCCTCAGGAAGGAAGGCTGGCCATGCTCCCCGCTCACCTGCCGGGGTCTCGGAGCTGGGGACGTAGGACGAGGCTGGGACCACGCTGGGGGTGGCGGGCAGGTAGCTCGTGGAGGGCAGCGCGGGCTCGCTGCTCAGGGCCCCGAGTTTCTGGAGGGTGGTGCAGGGGGAGGCCTGGGTCCCGGTGCCGCCCCCCACCACGGGGGCCGAGCGGGCAGCCCTGCGGACACGGGCCTCTGCGCCCCCTCCCTAGGGCTGCTCCTGGCCACGAGGCCCCCGCCTGACCCCCTCCCTGGGCCTGCCCGAGCAGAGCACGGCTCCTGTCTGGTCCAGGGGCTGCACGCCGGGCTCTTCCCATCGAGAGCACCCCGAGGAGACGGCCCCAGCTGCTGCCAGTGGGCGTCAGGGCCACGCCCGGCTGCCCCTCGTGTCCGTGCATGTGCACGCATGCTACACGCACGCACACGCGCGTTCTCTGCACCGCCTTCTGGCGGCTGAGCACCGGGAGCCGAGGGAGGCGCCGTGGGCGCACCGAGGCCCTACCTGCGTGGACACCAGGCCGGCCGCGTAGTCGGGCGTGGCGTTCTCCATGACCGTCTCCTCCTTGGCTGGCTTCTCCACCACCTCCGTATCTGCTGGCAGAGCCTGGTCAGCGCCCCTGGCCGCCCCCGCCGGGCGGCCTCAGCACGCCCGTCCCAACAGGCTGCCCGGGCCCGCCCTCCCCCGCCCCGGTGCCGGGCGCACCGCCCCGCAGACCCTGCCGGGAGCCCAGCACCCACCCAGCGTCTTCCTCCTCCTCTTCGCCTCTCGGCCGGCACCGACCATGTCCAGCTCAGAGATGTCCAGCAGCTGCCGAGACAGACAGACAGAAGCCCGCCCGTCACTACAGCACGAGGCCCACCGAGCTGGGGGGGCCCTGCCCACGGAGGGCCAAGGGGCCTCGCCCACCTTCACGCCCCTCTCCTTGCGCAGCGGCGTCCTGGAGGGCGGGACGGGGGTCCGGTTCCCTGCGGGGCTGAAGACGCTGGGCGCGGCCGGGCTCCGGAAGGGCGCCTGCTTCGGGATGCCCTTGAGCGGGGCTGCGGTGGGACGGCGCCCGTCAGTGGCCACGGCCAGCAGAGACGGCCGGCCTCCCGCCACGTGCGTCCTCGCTCCGCTCCCGGGCGGAGGCCCCTCTGCGGGAAGAGGTGTGCCCCCTCCCCCGCTGGCCGAGCCCCGACCCCACAGACTGGCCGCACCTCCTGGAGGGGACGCCCCGGGTCCCCTGCCCCCGTCCTCGGGGAGTGAGGGCCGGCCCACCCAGAACAAGGCCTTGGCAAGCGAAGACATCACCGTCAACCTGGACGTTTTCCCCAAAAACACTGAACAAGAACACAGCCCAGCAGCCTCCCGCCCCGGTGCCTGCGGCGCGGCCGACGGGGCCGGGGACAGACCCACTGCCACTCCTGCCCCCGGGGCACTGACACTTCCTGCGAGTCCTCGGCCACCAGGGCGACAGCCTGCCTTGCAGGGACAGGGCCTGGGACCACCCCTCCCATAGGGACGGGTCAGCTGGCGCCCAGACACCAGGTCCCAGCCCACAGGTCCAGAACTGGGGGCCCACGGGTGGCAGACAGCAGGTGACCGGAGCGGGCCCACCCACAGAGCACAGCCTGAGGCCTCCCCTGGGCTCCCGCGTCCCGCTGGTCTGTGGCTCTCAGGTGCCCCGTCTTCCCGGCTGGGTGCTGGGCCCTGGCCGCTGAGCTGTGTGTGTGTGTGTGTGTGTGTGTGTGTGCGCGCGCACGAGTGAGAGAACAGGGCGGGGGGGCGGGGCATGGCGACAGGAAGCAGGAGTACAGCCGTCCCCCCGTCTGGGCTCTTGCCCGGGCCATCTGGAGGGAAGCTGCAGGGCTCCCCGTTTTCTCAACTGTTTGGGCCGTGCGCTCGGGGCTCTGTGCTCCTGCCCCAAGGGAGGAGCAGGCCTAGGAGGACGAGGCGGGACCACTGGCTCCCAGGCCCCACCCTCCGCTCCCGCCAGCATGGAGTGGCCGCAGAGGGCAGCAGCAGGAGGGCAGGGCGCAGCCCCGCCAGGAGGGAGCAGCACCGCAGGCTCGTCGGCCTCAGAGGCGGTCAGACCCTGCACTCGCCACGTGTGACCAGAAAGACACGTCCCAGCCCCCGCCCCGCCCTCGCTGCACACGCTGGGACCTGTAGGAACCCCGAGACAGAAGACGACGCCGTGCCACCTGGCCCTCGGACTCCGCGCTTGCCGCGAGTTCTGGGGTGAACCACCGACCAAGAGCTGAGGTGCCACCGCGCCCCCCTCAGCCCCTGGGGGCCGCGCGCTCTGCCGGCGGCGGCCCTGCTCCCCGGCGCCTCTGGAGGCCCCCCGCTCGGCCCCCAGGGAAAAGCCGCTCCTCGTCCAGGCCCGACCCGCGGGGCAGACAGGTGCAGGGAGCTCCGGGCCCCACGCCGGCCCGGCAGTCGAGAAGCCCTGCGGCTCCGGGGGCGCTGCGGGGAGGGGCACGCGGCCTTACTTGTGGTGTCCATCTTGCGGAGCAGCCCCCGGCCCTTGGCGTGGAAGGGCACGCCCGCGCTCCTCTTCAGCTGCTGGGCGGTCTCGGTGGCTGCAAGGAGAAGGCGGTGCGGGTCAGCGCACCCCAAAAGGGCTCCCCGCCCCTGCTGCCGGTGAGTCCGGCCCCCGCCGCCTGCTCCGGGGAGCCGGAGCCGCTCTGGTCCCGGGACCCGCGGGGTTCGCGCAGTTCCCGTGGAAACAGGCCGCTCTCCCGTCACTAACGCCCGCCCCGCAGCCGCACACGGCGGGCTCGCTGCAGTCTGGCCGCGGGGGTCTCCCCCTGCCTCCCTGGCGGCCCCCCCACGCTCGGGCCGACGCCGCGGTCCGAGGGGACGCTGGGCAGCGGCCAGGTCGGTACACGTTCAGTTTTACAGCAGAGCTCACGGACACTTGAGCCAGAGAACTCCGGAGTTTGTTACATAGACTTTTAGAACACAGTTCCGCATGGCAGCAGCACAAAAGCCAAACCCCAAAACTGTGTGTAGGGCCTTCACTGTCCTCGACGGACAGCTCGGGCCCCACGAAAGCGGACGCGGCCCGAGGCCGGAGGCCGGAGCCCGGCCGCACTCACACTTCTGCAGCAGCTCGGCCCGCAGCGTGGCGCTCTTGGGCTTCCTCTTGAGCTGGAAGTGCTTCACGGGCGGGGTCAGGGGGCCGGCCAGGGTGGTCAGGGCGCTCTTGTTCAGGTAGCGGCACTCCAGCGGCAGCATGGCGGACGCCTCGCACTCGGTCACTGTCCGTTCGGGAAGCGGCGCGCGGTCAGGAGGCGCGTCCCCCTCCCCCGGCGCGCGCGGCGGGGACCCACGGCCCGGCTCCCGGCGGCCAGCACCGGCGACGCGGCCTCCGCAGCTGGGGGGCTGCTGGCCCCCAGCCCCCCAGCCGGGCGCGGCCGGGGAGGAGCCGCGCGCTGCGCCTGCGCAGGCGCCCTCGGCCGTCTGCGAGTGCGTCCCAGGTGGGTTTCGGTTCCCGCCCGAAGGCCCGGACTGCCGGAGCTGTCTGCGCGTGCGCGGTGGTCCGGGCCTCGGAGCCGCGCTGGACAGGCCGGAGGGGGGTGGGGGGGCTGCTCGGGGAGAGTGCGCAGGAACAGGAAAGATGCGTGGAAAGTTTCAGAAAAACACGCGCAGGGGTGGGGGCGCACGGGCGCGCTGCGGTTCTAAAACCCTTCTTCCACAATGCCCTAAAATCGGCTCGTCCCCAGCGCGACACCCCGAAAGCCAGATTCTTTTTAGAAAAGACGATTTCTCTTCGGAAGCCATTCCCGCCCCCCCCCCCCCCCCCCCCCCGCACACACGCTCACACGTACCCTTTTCTCTAAGTTCTCCTAAAATATCTTGAACGTTGGGATTCTGCTCCTCGAGGTCAAGGTTAAGTGAGCCCGTGTCTGGAAAGGACTTGAGGATGTCGGCGACCATGAGCACCCAGGGGTCCGAGTCCAGGGTGGCCAGCTGGATGATCTCGGTCAGGGCACCCTTCATCTGCCCGGAGGGAGAGAGAGACGCGTCCTGGGGGGGCCCACCCTGCCCCGCCCAGGGGCCACTGGCCCCTCCTCCCAGGGGTGCTGCCGCCCCGCCGGGAAGCGCGGAAAGGAGCCCCGCAGCGGGCGCAGCCGAGCGCCTTTGTTTTCATTTATTTATTTAATTTACTTACTAATTTTTTAGGAAGAAAGTAGCAACTCCCAACTTTTAAAAAAGATTTATTTATTTACTTATTTGACAGGGGGAGGGGAGGGGGAGAGAGAGAGAAACACCAGTGTGTGGTTGCTGCTCATGTGGCCCCCACCAGGGACCTGGCCTGCAACCCAGGCATGTGCCCTGACTGGGAACCAAACCTGCGATGCTTTGGTTCGCAGCCTGCGCTCAATCCACTGAGCTATTTGTTTTTCAAGACGGCAGCTGTTTGCCCTGGCCGGTGTGGCTCAGTGGATGAGCAGAAAATGCTCTGCGGAGGGAAGGCAGCTGGTCACCCAAGACCACAAGCCGTCTGACTGCACTTAGAAGGAAACTTCTAGAACAGCCAAGTCCACAGGCCCAGGAAGTTGCCCAGGACCAGGAGGTGTGGGGGAGCCTGCTAATTGGTGCAGGGCTTATTTTTGAGTTGATGAAGATGTTCTACAATTGACGAGGAGGATGTTAAGTGGGTGAAGCATACGGCACTTGAGTTACATTTCAACTGAGCTATGAAAGCTCATTCATGATTAGAATAACTCTTAAAAAACCTAGAAGTACAAGAGAACCTCCCTGACCACGCACAAGGTATCTACCAGGGAACAGAAAACAGCAGGGAACCAAACACTGAAAGTTCTCCCCGTGTGATCAGAAACCAGAGGACACACGGGGGGGGGGCGGGGGGGGGCGGGGGCGGGGGGGTGTGTGTGCAAAAGAGAAACAGTGACAGAGAGCACACAGAAAAGTAAAGATTCTGCAGCAAAATAGTTACAATTAGTAACACTTCAGCACAGATGCTATTCACAAACTCATCCAAAAAGAAAATAAAAAGTTGCCTGGTGTGGCTCAGTGGACTGAGCACCGGCCTGTGAACTAAAGGGTCACCAGTTCGATTCCCAGTCAGGGCACATGCCCAGGTTGCGGGCCAGGTCCCCAGTAGGGGGCATGTGAGAGGCATCCACACATTGATGTTTCTCTCCTTTCTCCCCCCCCTAAAAATAAATACGTGAAATATTTTTGAAAAGGAAAGAAAATAAAATTCTAATGTGTCTGTAACAGCACGAGCCAAGTGAAGTACCCAGACGCCTGCCTGGGAGAAGGCGGGGGGGGGGGGCGGCCTGCCTGGGAGAAGGCGGGGGGGGGGGGGGGGGCTCTGCGGAGAAGACCGGGCAACTTTGTAACACACGTCGGAGAAGATCTAAGTGGAGAGAGGTGCCCGTATCCGCGACGTACAGGACTCAATACTGAAGTGATTTCTCCCCAGAGTGAAGTATAAATTCAGCTCGGCCTGAAGGAGCACCCCTGGCTGCATGTGGGTGCGTGGGTAAGCAGGGCTGAGGGCCGGGGGCTCCTTCTGGAGGAGGTGGGGGACGTGCCGCTCAGCGGCCTGCACTGGGGCACGGGGTGGCAGCGCCAGGACCCAGCGGGCTCCCGGCGCCTGATCTGTCCCTGGACAGCAGGGTGGAGCCCAGACAGGTCCCCTGGCCCCGGTGACAGTGCAGATCAGCGGTCCCCTCGGGAGCATGGAGGCAGTCGCCTCAGTAAATGAACGGTGCCAGGCTGCCGAGACATCTGTACGGGCAGGACCAGACCCCAGCTCCGCACCGTCAGCCACTCACTCCAGGTGGGCGCCAGGGTGCGAGGCCCCCCAACCCCGAAGCAGCCGAGCTGCAGGGCGCCTGTAACACATGCAACCGAGACAGCACAGCCCCAGCCTCGATGCTTAAACACTCCCTACAAAGCAGCGGCGACGGCGGCGGCGACGGCAACAACCAGAATCAAAAGATCCCAACAGCCGATTCAACAACCAGAAACAAAAGATCCAAACAGACAATTCAACAACAACCAGAATCAAAAGATCCCAACAGCCGATTCAACAACCAGAAACAAAAGATCCAAACAGACAATTCAACAACAACAACAACCAGAATCAAAAGATCCGAACAGCCGATTCAACAACAACAACAACAACCAGGAACAAAAGATCCAAACAGCCAATTCAACAACAACCAGAAGCAAAAGATCCCAACTGCCGATTCAACAACCAGAAACAAAAGATCCAAACAGACAATTCAACAACAACAACAACCAGAATCAAAAGATCCGAACAGCCGATTCAACAACAACAACAACAACCAGGAACAAAAGATCCAAACAGCCAATTCAACAACAACCAGAAGCAAAAGATCCGAACAGCCAATTCAACAACAACCAGGAACAAAAGATCCCAACAGCCAATTCAACAACAACAACAACCAGGAACAAAAGATCCAAACAGACAATTGAACAACCAGAATCAAAAGATCCCAACAGCCGATTCAACAACCAGAAACAAAAGATCCAAACAGCCAATTCAACAACAACAACAACCAGGAACAAAAGATCCAAACAGACAATTGAACAACCAGAATCAAAAGATCCCAACAGCCGATTCAACAACCAGAAACAAAAGATCCAAACAGACAATTCAACAACAACAACAACCAGGAACAAAAGATCCGAACAGCCAATTCAACAACAACAACAACAACCAGGAACAAAAGATCCGAACAGACAATTCAACAACAACCAGAAACAAAAGATCCAAACAGCCGATTCAACAACAACCAGAAACAAAAGATCCGAACAGCCGATTCAACAACCAGAAACAAAAGATCCGAACAGACAATTCACAAAAAAAGAACCTCCAACAGAGAACGAACACACGAAGGGAGGCCGGGATGAATGGGAAGCAGGCACCTGGCGCCTGCAGTTAATGAATCTTCAACTCCTCCACCCCGCCCCCCAACTTCTGTAACTGCGTGTGGAGAGAGTGCGAGGGAGACGCCGCGGTGAGCATTTCAAAACACAGCCACACACCCGGTCGTTCCGCGGCGCGCCGAAACCAACAGACCGGTGCAGATCGGCCACACCCCAGTGAGAAACGGGGCGGGTCCTCTGGAAAACAAACAGAACCCGCTGAACGCCGACCCGCGAGCTTGGGGGAGGAGCCTAATCGGATAAACCACCTGGAAAACAACCTGGCGCAAAGCCATCAGCCCCCTGCCACCGCCGCAGACGGCCGAACCGAGAGCCGCGCTGCGGGCCACAGCGGGACTCCCAGCAGCAGCGGCCGGCCCGCCCGGGTGTCCGCCCGCGAGGACGTCGCGGCGTGCTCGGGGGCGGGCACGACCGTCCAGGCGTCGGCCACGGGAAGGCCGAGCACCCACGCCGCACGCACGCGCGATATGCTCACACACGCACGCCCACGATGCGCACAGTGCTCAGGGCACGACACCACCGGGACCCGCTGTGCAGCGGAGGGCCGCCTGCGCCGCCGACAAGATCACACCGAAGGGCGCGCTGGGGGGAGGGGGAAGGGGGGGGGAGGCCGGGACCCGCAGGCTGAGCGGCCGCCTTCCGGCGAGCGGGTCCCGGGGCCTCGCTGGCGCCGCTGCGGACGTCACACTCCACAACACAAACAGCCGTGAGCGACGACTCCGTGGTCGCGGTCGCAGCGTAGCTGGGGACGCTCCACCGACAGTGGCCCCAACACTCTGACGAACGACCGTTCACTTCGCCCGAAAACAGCAGAACGCACCGCCGGGGACACACACCGACGCCCCCACCCCACGAGCAGGACGCGGGCGTGCGGAGGGGGCCGGCGGGGCGCGGGGCCTGCCCCTGCGCCGGTGCGCGGCGCGGCCGCTGGGAAGTCCCGCGGAGCCTGGGGCCCCGCACGGCCCGGCCCGGCCCGCTCCCCACGCCGGACCCGGGCGAACCTCGGCTCGCCCCAGCGAGCCCGGTGCGAGCAGGTGCCCGCGTCTACGCTCGCCGCCTGGAGCCCCACCCCCACAGCTGACGGGCGCCGCCCCCCTCCCGAGAAGGGGGCCCGAGGGGCTGCGGGGGGCTCCGGGTCTCGGCCCGGTTACGGGAGGCCGGCCCCGCGCCGCGCGCCGCCGCCCGCCTTACCTCGTCCACCGTGCGGCGCGGGAGGTGCAGCGTCCCGAGCAGCAGCTTGAGCTTCACGGCCGACGAGAGGCCGTGGAAGCAGAGGCGGATGTTGTCGATGACCGCGGGCGTGAGCAGGGACGCGATGCTGGGCGGCGCCCAGAGCTCGTCCGTGGCGCCCAGCTTGTTGTGCAGCCACAGGCCCGTGTCGCTCTCCCGCATGGACGCCATCTTGAGGGGGGAAAAGCCGAGCGCCGCCGCCGAGCCGGCATCTTATGAAGACACCTACGCGCCCGCCGCGAGGACCCCCAACATGGCGGCGCCCGCTTGGGCGTCAGCAGGGACGTTGCGGCGGGGCGGGGCTTAGGCTAGAAGCCGTAACGTAACATGGCGGCGGCCACGGCCAGCTCTAGGGACGCTGCGGCGCGTGACGTCAGGAGGGGGCCGTGGAGCCGTTCGGCTTGAGCGCGCGGCGGCGGGCGTAGGTCTCGGCGCGGTCCGGACGCCGGCGGTGGCGCCGCCACTGGGGAGCGTTTCAAGGTCAGAAGGGCCCTAAGAGGCACGTGCGTCCACGAGAGCCAGGGACGGCCCCGTTTTCTCCCCTTCCTTGGTGACCGGACACGACTGAGCGGCGGCCGTTCCTAGGTGGCGGCGGCCTCCAGGGGGCGCGCTAGCCCCCGCGTCCGGCCTCTGTACGCCCGCCTCCCGCCTGGACCGCGCTCCGCCCCTCCCCCGCTGCCGCCCGTGCCGCGGGACTGGGAGCGAGCCCCAGCCCGAGCTCGGGGCCCGGGGTTTGGAGGCCGCCCCCTCTGGGCCCGCGTGCGTGAATAAAAGTCCCCTTCGCAAACTCCGAGGCCGTCTGAGTCGTCTTTCCTGCAACATTTTGGTTCCCTGACCGGGGAGCGACTCACGCGAGCAGGCTGTTGCCTCCGGTGAAGGCGGCCGTGGGGCGGCCGGTGGGGCCGGGCGGCGAAAAGGAGGCGCGCGCCCCGGTGATTTCGGGTCCTGGACGTCCCGGGCTCGGCCCCCGGACCGCTCTTTGACCCGGGCTGGCGGGGTGCGGACTGGTGGGATCTGGGAAGGCGCCTACCCGGTAAGTGCCCCGAGGACCGGGGCTCGGGACGAGGCCCACCTTTGCGGTGGGAGGAGAGACTGACCAGCTCTCAGGCCGGAAGGCCCAGGTAGGGCTCCCCCGCTCGGGGCGGGGCGGTGGGGGGCAGCCTGATAAACTCTGCGTGTGTGCGTGGATGACTGTGTCTGTTGCTCCACGGGCGGAAGCCTGCGGAGCGTGAGTGAGTCCTAACCTGCGGTTCCTCGGTTCGTCCTACAGCATAACGGCTGGGAGTTGAACCCGAATTCTGCCCGGGCAGCCTCAGCCAACGCGGACCCAAGTCCCTCCCGAGAGGAGAGGCCAGACGGGCGACCCGAGAGGCCCTTCCCTTGTCTGCCAGCGCCGATCGGGAGGATTCGTCATGGGGGGCGGGGGTTCTTCCGCAGTGCTGGGCTGCACGTTACAGAATTGTGATCCGTTCAGGGGCCAGGACCCGAGCATGGATGCGGGTCAGTTAGAGACTTTTCCTTCATCCCAGTGAACACCTTTTGGGGGTAGGCCGAACCCCTGAAGGTTCCCTGAATCCAGGCACCGTCCAGGCGGTCCATCTCGTAGCCACAGGCAGGCCAGGTCACCCCGACCAGCCTGTTCACGTCGGCCGCTGGCAGGAGTTAGCGCAGGACACGCAGGGTGGCTGCAGCGCTGCGTGCAGTCACGGCGTCTGGCGTCGCGGGGGCGCCCAGGAAAGGCGGCCGGCCACACTGCACCCGAGGCTCTCGAAGCACGACCCCAGCCCGAGTGCTCGTGACCCAGGCACGCTGACCTCCTGTTCTCAAGGGGGACCCGGAGGGGGAGGTCCCCGTGACTGTTCCACCCCCGTGCGCTCTCGGAGCCCGGGAACCCTCTCCAGCCTTAGATGCCCCGCCTCCTTCTGTGCCTCCTTCATACCCGGGTGCTCCCCCAGCCTCTCCGGTCGCCACTCGATTGCGCGGCCCTCGGGGGCTGCAACTGCTGCTCAGGGAGACTCAGACTCCGCCGCACGTGGGCCCGGACGGCACGGAGCAACCCAGTCAAACCATGGTTTCTTACCAGCCATTTACCACCAGTGACCTCCTTCATTGGAAACATCGTGCTCCCTCCTATTCCGAAAAACCGCAGGCTCCGGTCGACCTTATGGAGTCCATCATGCAGCCCCACCGCCCAACTTGGTGTGATTGCCGGCAGCTCCTACTCCCCCTGTTCGACACGGAGGAGTGCCGACACGCCCTACAAGAGGCGCACTGTCACCTGGAGGCGGCTGCCCCTGTGGGGACCCTGGACCCTGCCCAGTGGGCCCGGCTGGCAGCCCCTGAGACCCAGCCAGGGTGAGACCACAACACAGAGGAGGGACGAGCGGCCCCAGCCCGTTACTGCAATGCATCACTCCGTGGAATCCGGGCCGGGGCACGGAGACCCCCCAACACGTAACAGGTGACAAGTGTCACTCAAAGGCCGGTTGAGTGTCCAGGCGATTTCCTTGAGCGACTGTGTGAAGCCGACCGAATCGACACTCCTTCTGACCCGGAGAGCCCCGACAGCCAGCGGCTGGTCAGCACGGCCTTCGTGTCACAGGCGGCCTCGGACATCCGAGAGAAACTCCAGACGCTTGAGGGTTTTGCCGGAGTGAGCATTAGCCAGTCGAGGTTGCCAACAAGGTCTACAACAAGTGGGAGGAAGCAGCCGAGAGGGGGGCACGGAAGAAGATGGAGAAGAAAGCGGCCCTTCTGGCCACGGCCCTCGGACGCCCTCCACCAAACAAGAAAGGCAGCGAGGGAAGGGAGGGCGCAGGAGGGCACCGGGGCTCAGAGCAGACCGGTGTGCTTGCCGTGAGGGGGAGCACCCTGGGAAAAGGAGTGCCCGGGCCGGACAAAAAGGCCCCCCGAGCAGGAAGTTGGGGCGGGCAGCTCCCTCCGTCCTCCACCCGGCCGGGCTGGACTCGGACTGAGGGGGGCCGGGCTCTCTGGATCTAGGCCCCACGAGCCCATGGTCCAGATAAAAGCAGGGGCCACAGCCCGGTGGACACCGGCACAGAACACTCCGTTGTGACGACTCCAGCAGCCCCCACCCCCCGTCAGGGCGAGAGAGCACCACTGTCAGGGCCCCTGGAAGCCCGACACCGCAGCCGCCCGAGGGAATCAGAAGGCAGACCAGGCTGCGGAGGCGGCGGCACTCGGGGTGGACGGGGCAGAAATACCTGCTCCCCTGCTGGGCCCCTCCCCCCGGACACCCAGGCCAGCCCAGGGGACCGTGCTCCTGCAGGAGCAGAGTGGGCGCACCGGGCCGGGTGTCAGAGACCCCTGGAGGGGAGAGGAGGCTGCCGGACGGAGAGATAACGCATACCGTAGGGGCAAGCCAGCAGTCCAGGGAGGCGGTGCCGTGCCCCCGCCCGCGTGGGCGAGGCCTCCCTGGAGAACCTGCTGAAGAGGTGGCACGGGGCATGGCATGTGCTCGGACCAACGCCGCCGGGCACCGGGGATGTGACCAGGATACAGCACGCGGGTGGACGACCCTTTGAAGACCTGCAAACACACTTTACTGAAGTCAGGGCTGGCCGAGGGTTTAAATACCTCCTGGTGATCGTGTGCACCGTCTCTGGATGGGCTGGGGCATCCCCCCCAAGATGGAGAAAAGCCAGGAAGTCACCCGAGCCCTCCTGAGGGAGGTCATCCCCAGGTACGGACTGCCTCTGACCACTGGGAGGAATAGCGGGCCGGTCTTCGTCGCACAAATTGTCTGAGAAACAGCCAAACCTCTGAACGTCGCGTGGAAGCTGCACACCGCCTGCCGACCCCAGAGCTCTGGGGAGGTGGAGCGGATGAACTGGACTCTTAAACCTCAGCTAAATTTCACCAGGAAACCGACTGCCCTGGACGGCCTTGCTGCCACTAGCTTTGCCTAGGGTCAGAAACGCCCTAACTCCTCAGGACATACTCCTTATGAACTAGTTTTGGGGAGACCTCCCCCAGTTCTCAGCATACGAAAGGGGGGGACTCCGGTTGCAAGGTGAGCTGGGACAAAGTATCTCCAGAAGCCGGGGAAATATTGGGAAAAATAAACAAGGCCAGTTTGGGCCAGGGACCCCACCCCGAGGGGGCCAGTGCACTCCTTCAAACCGGGAACTTGGGTCTGGGTAAAGGATTGGAGAGAGGAACCACTCCAACCCGTGTGGACCGGGCCACACTTGGTGTCACTAACCACCCGACTGCCCTTAAAGTTGCAGGAGTCACCCCTCGGATCCCCCACAGCCGGGCCAAAGCAGCAGCAGACCCCGAGGACTGAGGACTAGGCCTGCCCCTAGAACACCCACGCTGAGGCTCCGGAGGACGCCAGCCAGTGGAGAAGAGACCAAGGAATGGACCGTTGTTCCGCGGGCACCTGACTGAACTCGGCACCTTCGCAGGAGCATTGACAATTGGACTAGTGACTGTGGCCCCCGAGGAATGGAATCCCGCGGAGCGGGTCGCCCTAGGAACAGTTGATCTGTGTTTGGTCTCTGCACTTGGGTTTATTGCATGCTTCGCTTGACAAACCCTGTCCCAGCCCCAGCCTGCAAGTGTAGTACCCCCGGGCGCAGGATTATGCTCGGTGGTGGAGTGGTCTCTTACTATCTCCCAGGGTCAGCTCTCAGCTCCTCCACCGACATGCCATCGGGTTGCGTTGGGCCACAGCAGTCCTTCCGCACTTGGGGAGGGAGGGTGTGCCGGACTGGGGTGATGTCTGGGACCACAGGATACCAGGCCCGGAGGTGTCGGGCGTATGGGACCCCAGGCAAACAAGCGTGTTGGAATCACTGCCGCCATTTGAGTGGAGTGAGTCAGATGGAGTTTGAAGAGACTGGGAAAGAAGCTACAAGAGAAAGAGCAGACCGGCTGGCCCAGGAGGCAGTCACCGACCCAGGTATGAAGATGCTGGTATGAACCAGTGTCACCCCCAGTCAACTCAGTACAGAGAGAAGGGGAGAAAGAAACAGCCTCACACACGGTCACGTGTCGGGGTCCACGGCAGCGCAGTCCCTGGGAAAAGAGCGGCGTGGGAGGCAGCTCCGCACGCCAGGTCACGGCTGCGCGGAACCGAGGTCGGCTCGGGCGGGTCTGCCTTCGCGGGCCCGTGCCGGGGTGGACGCCCACAGCGGCTCCGGTCCCCGGAGCCCGGAACGTGGCACAGCCAGACACTCCGGCCCCGCACCCTGCTCGCGGCTTTCTGCAGACGGCGTGGTCCCCGGTGGGTCCGAGTCCTCGGTGTCTCGTCCTTGGGCTCAGTTCCGGGGCATCGGGAGGAATTCGACTCAGCCTCGGGCTTAACGGGGGAGACAGACCCTGGGGAGGGGGTGTGTGCGGCACTGAAGAGCCCCGGGGGGGGGGGGGGTGTTTAGACAGACGCACGGAACGCCTGTTGAGTCAGAACACAGATGGGCCAAGGGTCAGCGCTGGGGAGACCCGAAATCTGAGAGGCCAAGACCAGTCACCCGAAGACTAGAATAACAGGACGCCCCCCCACACCCGTTAGGTTGCAGCGTGAGGAGGTCCGAGTTTCTGCTTTGAATGTGGGTGTCTGAGTGTCCCCCCTGCTCTGTCCGTTGGAAAGACTCTTCTTCCCCAGGTGGAGTCCCTTCGAGCTGCAGGTGCAGACCCCGTCCGCGTGGGGGGGCCAACCCCGGCTGCTTGGACCGCCTGCCTTCACGCCGACACCGCGCTGCTGGACGCGGGGCCTGACACCCCACTGAAGTGGCCTTGGCTGTCCTAGGCCCTCTGCATGTCTGGTGTATTTTAGAACTGTTTGTCAGTTCCCAGAAAATCCGTGGGCACAGAAGTCGTGTACAGTGTGCCTTTGATCTTTTCTTAAGGTCCGTGGGGTCTGTAGGGATGCCCCTCTTCCATTTCCCCTTTTAACAGCCACAGTAGTTTGTTTACAACTGAACTTTCTTTTTAGAGATTTTATTTGTTATTTTTAGAGGGGGGAGGGAGGGAGAGAGGGAGCGAAACATCAGTGCGTGGCTGCCTCTGGAGCGCCCCCCACTGGGGCCCCGACCGGGAAGGAATCGGACACCCGCGGCCCCGCGCGCCGCAGCCGGCCCACGGAGCCACACCAGCCGCGGCTGCACGCTCTCTATCCGCGCGACGACCAGTTCACACACCGGAACTCGTGTCAGAAGCGTGAATCACAACACGGACACGACACACGACTCTTCCGCCGTGTGCGTGATGCGCCCCACCCCTAGCGCGCGCACCGCTGGGGCAAGCACCCGCCTTCCGTTTCTGACGTTAGCGACGTGCGTCCTCTCTCCGTTCTCCGGATCGTGGTGTGACCGACACGCAGCCGTGCGTTCGCCTCTGAACGACCAGCGAGTGCACCGCCTTCACGAGAACGTCGGCACCCGGAAACCGCGGCTAAACCGCAGTGCGGGGGCCGCCGTGGGGCGCCCCCAATGCCCTCTCCGCGCCCCCCCGCGTCTCCTCCGGCCTCGGAGCGCCCCCTCGTTCCCAGCCGGGGCCGTCCTTGAGGCTGGCGTTCTGTTCACGGTCGAGGTGAACAGGGTGACGCCCCAAACAGGGTGACGCCCCGAACAGGGTGACGACCCCAGCAGGGTGACGACCCCGTGTTTGCGTGGAGCGCCCTCTCCCCGCGCACCTGGTGCGCTGGCTGGAGACCCATTGGTTGTATTGACCTTTGCAAAGAGTCAGTTTTCGGTCTCATCGATTTTTCTCTATTGATCTCCTCTTTTCAGCTGTATTAACTTCTGCTCTAATTTTTATTGTTTTTCTTCTGCCTACTTTGAGTTTAGTTTGTTCTTGTTTTTCTCTTGGTCTGAGTAGAAGAAGCTTAGATTATTGATTACAGATCTTTCCTAATAGAAGCATTAAACGCTGCAAACCCCACCCAAACATGGCGTCTGCCGTGTTGCACGGATTCTGATGATTCATTTCCATGTAGTTCAAAACATTTTACAATTTCTCTTGAGGTTTCTTCTCTCAGCCCCGTGCTATTTAATGTGTTGTTTAACCTCCAGGTATTTCGGGATTCCCCGGCTGCCTTCCTGTTGCTGAACCCTGCGTGGATTCCACTCTGCTCTGGGAATGGCGTTCCGATTGTGTTCAGTGTGTTACGGCTGCTTTACGGCCTGGAGTGGGGTCTGTCTTGGTGGAGGTTTGGTGGGAGCGTGGGAAGAATGCGTCATCTGCTGCCGGTGGAGGAAGTGGTCTGCAGGTGCCGGTTCCGTGGGGTTGGCTGGCTGGGCTGTTGAGTTGGACCACGTCCTCACTGACCTCCTGCCTGCGGGGTCTGTCCGTCCTGACGGAGGAGTGTGGGCGTCCCCGACAGCGACAGTGGGGTCTTCTCTTTCCGTTATTCCTGCCTTGAAATCCGTCTCACCCGACTGCAGCACAGCGGTGCCAGTCTTGTGCCGCGAGTGTCTGCACACCGCGCCTCTTGCCTGCTCTGCGGCCGACGTGGCCGTGTTGCACGAGGGCACGGAGCCGCACACGCGGCAGCGTGTAGTTGTGCCGGTTTCGGGTTTTTTCCAGGGTGATGGCAGTTTCTGTCTACTAACTGACATTCTGCCCGTTAGCACTGAATAAAAATCATCGGCGTGTCTGTGTCCTCCATTGGTGTCTTTCGGTTACCCTTTGTAACTTTGTCGCACGTGCTAATTTAAGAGTCGCTCACTCCGCTCACTCTGGGCAGGCCGCTGCAGCCGCTCCGCTCCGAGTGGTTTGTTGCCGTCTGCCGTGTCTTCCTCGTGAGACATCCGCAGCCCGGGGCACAGGCAGGAGCAGAGCCTTGCAGGCGCAGGCGCCAGGCCGTGCTGTGTGGTGGTCCTCCGGGTGCCCCCCTGGAGCCCAGCCCGCCCCAGGAGGGTGTCCAGTCTCAGGACTTTGAGGAGGAGGCTGGGCGGGGCTGGCGCACCCCGACTTGGAGAGACGGAGCTCTGGGCCCCGTGGTGTGTCCCCCACACGCTGCCGCAGTGCTGGTTGGCACCTGTGTCTGCAGACTGCCCGCGCTGGGAGGAGCGGCAGGAGCCCTCGGGGCGCCCGGGCCCGACCAGGCATCCCCTCAGGAAGTGTGGCCTCGGACGTGGGGCTGCACCGGCCTAAAGACTGCTCTGAGCTCGCCCAGTGACACTCAAAGGCCCAGGCAACGCAGCTGCATTCTGGAAGGAAGCTCGGAAACACAGAGAGGAGTGGACATCTCCAGGGTGCTGTAGGCTCCCCAGCACCTGACACCCAGCGAAGGCTGTCGTCAGTGCACAGAAGCGGGAAATCCGACCCCCGGCCGGGGCCCTTCGGCTGGGCCCGGACCCCTTCTCTGCCCGCCGGCCCGCCCAGCCCCGTCTGCCAGGCCCGATGGCGGCCAAACTCTGCCTCTGCCCCGGAGCCCAGCCCCAGGCCCCCACACTCGAGGCCATCTTTGCTGCCGCCACCCTCCCATCCTGTGTCCATGGGTGTCACCCACAGGCTCTCCCTCCCCACCTCAGGCCGCCTTCCGGGAAGGTGAGGGCAGGGTGAGGAAGGGCTAGGCAGGAGGGGCTGCGGGTGCGGAGCCTCTGGGAGGAGGAGGGGGTCGCTGAGATGGTCCGGGCAGAGCCCAGGCAAGGCGGCCCGTGGGCCTCTTCCAGGCTCAGGTGCCCCAGACCCACCTCGGCCCCTGTGTGGTGGCCCTGGGGGGGCTGTGGAGGGTTCACTGCCCCGAGCTTCCTGGTGTCCCTAATGCCCACACTCCCCCCTCCAGGCCCCCCAGCTCTGGGCCTGGGCCTCCCCAGGTCTGCAGCCTCGACACACCGTCTGTGACCCAGTCCCCTCGGCGGCCCCTCTCTGTGCCCCGCCCCCTGGGCTGGCACCGCCCCATCTGCTCACCTGGTCCCTGCTGTCCTGTGTCCACACATCTGTCATCTGTTCGGCAGACCCTGAGTCCCCTCCAGGGCCTGGCCTCTGAGGGACGCCACCCAGACCAGGGTGCTCCCCCAGACAGAGGGCAGGCCCCCCAGGAGACGCAGGGGCACGCTCCCCAGCTGCAGCCACACCCAGCGTCCCCAGAGCTGCCAGCCGCCCAGGGCACAGCGGCCCCCGGAACTCCGGGCACAGGGAAGAGTCGGCGTGTTTGGTGAGGGCCGTGGCCCCGAGGTGGGAGCTGTGGACACGACCCAAGTGCCCAGCTACGGGCGGGTGGACAAGCAAACGAGTCTGTCCGCGCAGTGGACGGCACGCAGCCTTCACAAGGAGGGGTTCTGCCGTGGGCGCCACGCGGGGGGCCTGCAGGGCACTGGCAGGTGAGGTCGGCTGGGCAGAGATGCACACGGGTGACCCCGCTCACCAGACGCTTGGAGGGTCAGGTCTGCAGAGACGGGGCCGGCGGGGGTTTATCGGGGACGGAGCGTCAGTGTGGGGAAGCGGGAGAGCCCGCAGGTGACGGTGGGGACAGCTGCCCACGCTGCGTGTGCACTGCATGGCACATTTTAAGTGCATGTGTGTATGTGGCAGTTTTAAAAATGAGCTACAAGAAAAAGTCCTGGTTGTCTTATGGCCTGGGCAGGGGCGGGCAGGAGGAGCCCAGCGAGGGCAGAGGGAGGGGGCAGTGGCCTGGGGCTGGGGCTGTGGTGGGGCCGCCAGAGCCCCTGCCTGGATGGCCAGGCCCGAGGCCGTGGACAGAGCGGCTGAGCTCTGTCTCTCGGGGAGGAGGGGGCACAGACGGAGGCTGGAGTCGGGTCAGCTCCGCACTCCTGACTCTGAGCAGCCTGCTTCCCAGGCAGGGACATGTGTGCAGGGGGCCCGGAGCTGCTGCCTGGTCTCACGGCCGCGGCCACCAAGTACCGGGCGCAGCCGAGGGGCGGCCCAAGTGCAGGACACAGGGAGGGGACACAAGGGGTGCAGGGCAAAGGGCTGCCCAGCAGCGCCCGCCCGCACAGGGCCAGGCTGGGGCGGGGAGTGGGCCTAGGGGGCAAGGCGGCAGCAAGACCTTGTCCCCAGAACCCGGGACGGGGTTCTCTGCCCCGTGAGCGCCCCACGGGCAGGAGCAGAGTGGATGCCACGAGCCGGGCCCTTGCCTTGGGTCAGAGAACACACGTGCGTCCCCATTCCCTGCCTGGGCGACAACCGACTGGAGGCCCGCGGGTGTCGGCGGTGGCCGGGAGCTGTCCCACCTGGCGCAGCAGGACGGGGGCGGGGGCGGGGGGGGCGCCTTCCCTGGGCTCGCGGCTTCTGCGCCCTTGGTGGGCTGTGCAGAGGCCGGTGGGCGCCAAGGGGCTCCCCAGTTCTCAGAGCCACCTGTCTCCCCGGAAACGGACCTGAGGCACGCGCGCATCGGGTGCCCGCGGAGGCCACAAGCGGCTCTCAACACCCGTGCGCGTTCACAGGGCAGAAAAGGGCGCAGAGAGGCCTGGCGACCGCTCTGAGGTCACACAGTGGGGGGAACCGCGAGGGTGCGGGGAGCGGCGGGAGGAGAGTAGCAAATACGCGTGGGAAAGGTGGGCGGAAGGGGTCGGGGGTGAGGCCGGACGCAAGGAGGGCCGGAGAAGGTGGACTCGCCCTGCCCACCGGCCTGGGTCGCACCTGGACCGGGCCTCCCAGGGTAATCAAGCCAACCGGACGCACCTGCCCGGGGTGGGGAGCAGAGGCGCACCTTTGCGTGCACAGTCCCCGACCCTTTGCGTGCGCCGAGCTCCCACCTCGGGATCCGCCCCAGGGACGCCCCAGCTCCCGCAACGCTGCAGCCGCGGCTCCCCGAGTCCTCAGCTTGGCCCTCTCCGGCAACGGCTCTGAAGGTTCCACCCAGACGCCGCCTCCTCCAGGCTGCCCTCCTTCATCCCGCGGGCCGGACGGTGCTCGGGACAGGGGTTGGGCACGAGGGTCCCTTTAAACCGCGGTTCGCGCAGTCTCTGAGTTTCCATGACGACGACGTCGGAAGGGAACCGCTCAGGGTCCAGGGGGGGCGCATGCGCGGTGCGCGCGGAACGCGGAGAGTCTTCCCGAGCCGCCGGCGCTGCTTTCGCGGGTCTCTGAGCCGCGGTAAGGGCGGGGTTGGGGTCGCGATGGGGCGGCGCTGGGCCGTGGGGGCGCGGTGGGGTGTACGGGCAGGGGTTAGGGGTTAGTGTTCACGGGGTGGTGGGTCGCGGGGTGGGGGTGGAGGGCGGGCGCGCCTACCCACCAGCGCTCGCTGCAGGGCGGCCGGCTCCCTCCACTTGGCCATGGCCCCGCCGTCGCTGTGCAGACCCCCGAGGCCGTGGCTGCCGCTGCTGCTGCTGCTGCTGCTGAACGTGACGCTGCTGGGAGCCCCGGCCCGCGCTGAGCCCGCCACCGGGAGCTCCATCCCTGCGCAGAGTAGGTGCCGCGCGAGGTCCCCGCCCCGCCCCGCGCCACCCGGCGTGCGGGAGGCCGCGCCTCGCCTTTGTTCCCTGGCAGTCCCGGCGCCCCGGCCGCCCCACCAGTGGAGGGTGGGGGGTGGAGGATGGGGGCGGGGCTGGGGCGCCCCCGCGCTGACCCGAGTTCCTGCAGGCCGCCCGTGCGTGGACTGTCACGCGTTCGAGTTTATGCAGCGCGCCCTGCAGGATCTGAGGAAGACGGCGTACAGCCTGGACACGCGGGTGAGGGGCCGGCAGGGACCGCGGGTCTGCGTCCCCCAGTCTCCCCGCCCTGCTGCTGGCGCAGCGCCCTCTTCCGGCCCCGATTACCCCGGGCATTCTGGACGCTGGTCTCACCTGGGCGGGAGCACCTCCTCAGGCGCCCAGCACACGGGCTGCAGCCCCAGTGTAGGGGGGTGCGGGCTGTCCAGCAGCCCCCCGAAGGCCTCACTGGGCACTTTTCCCTGGCTCCCCCCCAAAGCCAGACCCTAAAGGAGAATACCCGTCCCGGTCCAGCTTCCCCACGGGGCAGAGAGGAAACGCTGCCCGGGGAGGGGGGGTCCCTTGTGGCGGGAGTGCCGGGCACGGTAGGAGGGCTCGGGCAGGGCATAGGCTGCCTCAGGGCACCAGGGGGCAACCCCCGAGTATGGAGTGAACAGTAAGCCCCCCAAAGCCCTCACTGTGCCTCAGCCAGAGAGTCTCTTTTTTTTATTGATTTTGCGGGAGAAAGAGAGAGATCGATTTGTTGTTCCAGTTACGGATGCACCCGCTGGTTGGTTCCTGTGTGTGCTCTGACCGGGGACCAAACCGGCAACCTTGGTGCATCAGGAAGATGCTCAAACCCACGGAGCCACCCGGCCGGGGCTCAGCTGAAGAGTCTTTACTGCTTCTGGGTGGGGAGAGTTCCCACAGGCAGGAGGGAGGGGCGGCCCCAGCCTGGCCCCCTTTTCTGGCCAGGTCTGGGGCGCCCAGATGCAGGCTGCAGTGCCCCAAGGTCTGAGGGCCGAGTTTGGGTCCAGCGCTGGGCCGAGGGGAGCAGCCCTGCCCACCCTTGGTGACGGGGGCCTTAGAGGGTGGGGAGGGGCTGGAAGGGTTGGAGAAGCCAGAACAGTAATCCAGGTGGGGGGACTAGGGCGCCCAGGGTGTCTGGGCAGGACCGGTGCCCTGAGTGACCCTGTTCTTGCAGACGGAGGCCCTCCTGCTGCAGGCCGAGCGCCGCGCCCTGTGTGCCTGCTGGCCCGCCGGCCGCTGAGGACCCCTGCCCGCCGGCACTGTCCCTGTCAATAAAGACCCAGCTCAGCACGACTGTGTCCTCTCCCTCCTCTGGCCACCAGGCCCGCCCGCGGCGTCCCCAGGGTCCCCGGCGTGGCCCCTCCCCAGGCCTTGATGTCCCCAGCTGTTCGTGAGGGCGAGGCCCTCTGGGCGCCTGTGCAGGGGCCCCCCCCCCCAACCCGAGCGCAGGTGCCGAGTGCAGACTCGCGGCCCCACTCGCGGGCCGGGGCCTGGCCCCGTGGGCGCTGCACTGCGGCCGGTGCGCCTCCCGGGCCCCTGCTCCCCTGCCTGCCCACCCGCCTGCCGTGTCTCCAGGGCGGGGAGCCCAGCAGGTGACGTGGTCCCCACAGCAACTGCCCAGCGCCGAGCCCCTCTGCACTGCAGTGGGGTCGGCTTTCTTCGGGGGCCCGGCCGGTGGACCCCCACCCCGTGGAGCCGGCTGTGGCGGAGGGGCCCCAGTTGCGGGGGGAGGGAGGGCTCCTCCCCGGAGGAGGGCTGGGACCTTCCCCACAGCCTGCACTCGCCTGCTGGGCCCTTCTGTGGCCGAGGCATGCTCCGTGTCTACTCGGGTGCCTTCCAGGCCCCTCGGGACTTGCCCTGCCGTCCCCACCCCAACTGGCTGCCCAGCCCCTCAGCTGCTCTGTCCCCAGTGCTTCTGTGGCTGGACGCGCCAGACAGCTAGGAGTCGGCACCTGTGTGCAGGAAGCAGGGCCCTACCATGTGCAGTCCAGGCGGGGGGTCCAGCCAGGTGGCCGTGACCTGTGTACACCACAGCAGGCCAGGGCAGGCCCAGCGTGGTGGCCCTGAGGGAGCTCGCACACTGTGGTGGCAGGGCCCGGACACTCCTGCCCTGGGGCCCCGGAGAGGGGCCAAGGGGCGCTCACGCCTGACCCTCGGTCCCAGCCGGTCCCAGCCGTTCCTGGTGCAAGGGACGCCCGCCCCGCAGCCGTGCGGTGGGCTGGGCCGTGGGGCTCAGCAAACGCTGACACAGGCCCGGGGGCACTTGCTAGCGTGAGACCAAAGCTTTCAGGGTGAGGGCTGTGAGCCCTGGCTTGGGGGGGGGGGGGCAGGGGGGGGGTTCTGCTGACAGAGAAGGTGGGGACAGTGGGGGGTGCCGGTACAGAGAGCCTGTCGGGAGCTGCCCTTTGGCAAGAAGCGGGGCCAGGAGGCGGCCGTGCATGGTCTGTGCAGCGGCTGGGCCATGGCTGCGGGGGCACGGGGGGGGGGGTCGTGACACCTGACGGAGGGCCCCTCGGCTGTCTCAGGGGGCTGAGCGAGCAAGGACGCCGGTACAGGATGGACCGGGGTGGCAGGGACAGAATGGGCCCTGAGGGAGACGCAGTGGGGCTCAGGGTCAGGCTGGGTGGGGGCAGCGGCCGGAGAAGCCGCGGCCTTTGAAAGGAGGGCCAGCAGGGCTGGCCGGTTGGTGGGGACGGACTCGGGAGAAGGAAGGACGGACGGGTCTGAGCTGCGTGTGTTGGGGGGAGGGCTGGAGAGAGAAGCGGGGGCTGGTGCCGGCCGGGATCCCTGCGGCCTGAGGGGACAGGGGAGCTGGGTGTGGAGGGGTGAGGGAGCCCGGCGGGGGTGGGGCAGCCGGGAGGTGGGCAGGGCCACGGGGGAGGGGAGGGCTCAGCACGACCCCTGCTGCCGAGGTGGAGCAAGGCCCCACCGGGACCCCTGCTTGTGGTGTCGCCAAACAGGGCTGGGGTGGGGGGGCCCGCGTGGGGGGCTCCGCTGGGGGGCCGACGCGGACGGTCCTCCCTGGCGCCTTGCGAGGAGTCGGGCCTGGCGGGGGGCCCAGGCCGAGGGCACCCGGGCTCTGTCCTGTGCGCAGACACAGGCGCGAGCTGCGGCCGCTACCTGTGGGGGCCTTTCACGTGTCCCGGGCCTCGCGCGTGCCTGTGGTCCCCGCACCCCGCCTTCCTCTCGTCCCCCCCCCCCCAGTGTCCCCTGCAGGGCCCGTGTCCCTGTTCCCAGCCGGCTGGGCCTCCCCAGCCCACTCCCACCCTCCACTCCTCTGCTTCGGGCCGCGGTGTCCTGGGTCCCAGGTCCTCTCCCTGTCACTCGCTTTCAGCCAGGGGGCTTCTCGGGAGCCAGAGTGGCGAGTCACCCTTCGGAGCCGGGTGTCTGGAGGCTGTGTTGCCGGCAGGTTCTGTCAGCGGCCACGCCCCCCACGCCCCTCGAGGACCTGCCTCTCCTTCATCCCTCGCCCGCCTTGGGCCGCGGCGCTCCCCTCTCTCACCAGGGCACCCGCACGTCGGTGCTCCAGCCTCCAGCTGCCCACGGCCCGCAGCTGTCCGGGCACCCTTCCCGGGAAGCCCTCCAGGCTGGCCAGCCCGTGCCCAGGAGTCCCAGCCCACAGCTGGGGGACCCAGTCCTCACTGTCCCCTTCCTCTGCCCATCCTGGGACCCCCCCTTGTCCAGTGCACCCTGGGCCTGCTGCCCGCCTCCTGGTTTCTCCCGCTCCACCAAGGCCTTGGGGTTCACCTCCTCCGGCACTGCCAGCACCCACCAGCACCCACCTCCACCATCCTGCCCCGTCCCAGTCCCCAGGCCCCACCTGTCCCTCCGGCTGGAGGCCCCATCCCTCTGCCCAGGGCGGGGGTCTGCCTGGGAACCTGGTGGGGGGCTGGCTGCTGCTGTCACAGCCCCTCGGGTGGGAGCCCACGGAGCTCTGACGAAGGTGTTGGGTGCGGGGAGGGGGGCACCAGGTGCAGTCCTGGGGTGGGTGGGGTTTCGTGGACAGGTGGGTTCAGAGGGGGGGCCCTGGGAGAGCCCACCAGCCCTGACCTGCCTGGCCTTGCTTTTTTGTCAGTAAAACAGGCTCCTGGTGTGGGCGGAGCACACAGCCTCCCTGGGGTGGGGGGGGGGCACCCCCATGTCTCCGAGGTGCAGAGGAGTGGCCTGGGGCCGCCCTGCTGTCCCCGCACAGGTCACCCCCATCCCAAGCACCTTGAAGTCTCTGAGACCTTCCAGGCACCTGTCCCTTCTGAGCCGAGTGTGGCTCCTCCCCAGGCTCATCCTGGCTTTCTCTGCCCCCCCACTCTCCCCCCCACACACACACCAGGAGCTGGGGCACTGGGCGTTCTGGCCCCCAGGGGCCCCCGGGAACATGGTGTGGGGCTGGCGGGGAGGTGCAGCCCCCTGGAGGTGGGGGCTGTGCAGCTGCAGAACCGAGGTCCCCGAGTGGAAGCCCAGGCCCCGTCACCAAGCGTGAGGGAGTGCTCCCGGAGTTCCAGACCTGGCGCTGGAGCCAGCGGGAGCAGCCCCGCCTCCCCTCGCTCTGGAGCCCCCGGCCTGCCCCGCCCCGCCCAGCGGCGCCCCTCCCCAGTGCTGGTTCTTCCTGCCTGGGCGCCCTGCGGCTGTTGGCTGGGCTGGGACGTGTCCTGCCGTCCACCAGGCCAAGCTCGGGACGCTGTAGGGCGCCCCCCCCCCCCCGCCCCGCCGGCGCCCCCGCGTTGGTCCCGGCACCAGTGCTCAGGCAGCACGTGGAGGGGTCCTGAACGGATCCCCCAGTTGCCGTGCTTCCGCTCCTAACCTCCTGCAAGGTCACGGCCGGGGCCTAGACAAGTCTGGCATCTAGAAAACACAGTGTGGGAGTGACTTCCCAGCCCGGCTGCGTCCTCCCCCCGCGACAGCCCTGGCCACGGACAAGTTCAGCTCCTCGGTCTGGGTCCCTTAGGGCCACGTCAAAGGGTAGTCAGTCCCTTGCTGGACCCCGGGCGACTGCAGCCGCCTCACTGGGCCCCCCGCGCGGGCCGAGGGTCCTCAGGCCCGGACCCCTGGGCGTCGTCCCCATCAGCAGCGCAGGCACGGGGACCTCGCTCCGGGCTGCCCTGGGAGGTCACCTCCGGGGAAATGCGCGGCAAGGAGAGGGGGTGCAGAGCTGCGGGGGGCCGGGTGCGACAAGCGGGGGGGGTTCTGGGGATACCTGTTCCCCCACTTCCACCCTCGCCCGTGGCCCGCGGCGTCAGCCGGCCGGGCGCGCAGGGGCCGGAGGACTCCGTCAGCGCACCCCCTGCACCTGCACCGAGATCGTAGGGCGCATGCGCGGGCCGCGGAAGGCGGGGGCCGGTCCGGGAGGGGTCCTGCGGGCCCTCGCACCTCCCTCCCCGCTGCCCGCAACGAGTGTCTCTTGTTTGAGCGAGGGGCGCAGCGCTGGGCGACGCGGACATCCGACCACGCTCCGGTCGCATCCCCGCGCCCCCAGCCCGCGCGGCCCCGGGTGCACGTTCCCAGGGGCGCCGGGCCGGGGAAGCCGGGGTGCCCCCTCCTAGGACCCCGCGGGGCGCCGCGTTCAGACAATGGGGAGGGAGGTGGAGGTGGTTTCGTGACTGCGCCCGGCGGCTGAAGAGGAAGAGGAGGACGCGGTGCTGAGAGATCCGGAGGCCGGGTCCCAAGTCCCGGCGCTCCCAGGCCCGCGCGGAGCGGCGGCGGCGCGGGGACGCAGGGCCCCGGCGGGAGGCGTCCAGCCCGGAGCCACACGCAGCGACCCCTCCGGGCCCGGAACCCCGGCTGCGCGCTCATTCGTCGCCCGCCTCCCCCGGCCGCCCGCGCCGCCCCCGCCCGGGCACATCCCCGCTGACTGCCCGCGCCCGGCCGCGCCGCAGCGCCCAAGTGTGCCATCGGGCGGGCGCGGAGGCGGCGTCTGCTCCCACCCCCAGATCACATGGTGACCCTCGGCAGCCAATGCAGTGGACGCTAGGACCCTGCGGGACCCCGGGCGCCGCGACTGCACCGGCGCCGCTGCATTATAAATACTTCTCCAAAATGCGGCGCAGCTCCCAGCGCGCGCCCCGGCCGCCCGCCGCCTCCGCCCCGCGCTCCTGAGCCGCCACCGCTGCCGTCGCCGCGGGTCCGAGGGCGCCGCGCCCTTGCCCTGGGCCGGGGCTGTGCCGGCCCGCAGCCCGGCCCGCCTCCCCGCGCTGCGCCTCCCGGCCGGGTGCATGCATTGTGAGCCTCCCGACATGGTCTGCGAGACGAAGATCGTGGCCGCCGAGGACCATGAGGCGCTACCGGGGGCCAAGAAGGACGCGCTGCTCGCCGCTGCCGGCGCCATGTGGCCCCCGCTGCCCGCCGCGCCCCCACCCGAGCCCCAGCCCCTGGGCGGTGCGGAGGACGCGGGTCCGCCGGAGGGGCGCGGCGTGTACATCCGCGAGTTCCGCGCGGCCGAGCAGGAGGTGGCGCGCCGCATCTTCTACGACGGCATCATGGAGCGCATCCCCAACACGGCCTTCCGCGGCCTGCGGCAGCACCCGCGCACGCAGCTGCTCTACGCCCTGCTGGCCGGTCAGTGCGCTGGGACCTGCCGCAGTCCGTGCCCGCCGGGCCCCTCCGGGACACAGACACAGGGCCCCACTCGCCCACCTCCGGCCCAGGACGCAGCCCGGGAGGGGAGCGGACAGGCACCCGCGCTACTCCGCGCTCTGCGGCGGCCCGGCGCGGTGGCCTCCCGCGGCGGGGCGGGCTGGGCTCTAGGCCAGGGCGCGCCGGGCGGGGGCGTGGGAACGAAAGCGGGGCGGGGGCGGCGCGCGGGGGTCTCCACCAGCGTCCCCGCTTGTCCCTGCCGGCCGTCCCGGTGGGGGCGGCGACGGCAGGTAGCTCCGAGGCCGATTCTCCGCGCCGGCCGCGTGTGACTAAATATAATCCGCACGGCGGGGGAGGCTGCCTCGGCGGCTCCAAGTGCTAATTTATGAGGGACGACAGCCAGCTCCCGGGGTGCCGGGCGGGTGTGCACAGAGGACGCGAGCCGGGGGCTGGGGCCCTCGGAGTGGGCAGTCCCACACGGGCCTCCTCGGGGCGCTTTCCCTGCCGCGTTTCTCCCCATTTCACAGATGAGGCGCTTGAGGCTTGGGGGTGGGGTGCGACTCTCCCAAGGTCATGAGCAGAGGCAACTGTCACTGCAGTGCGTGGGCCTCTTGGCCACTCGGATGGGGCGAGAGCCACTTTGGGCGTCCCTGTGTTATCCTGGGGTGGGGGGTGGTCGGAAGCCGGCTCTGGCTGGGCCCCCGGGAGGGTGGTCCTGGGGCCTTCGGTTTGAAGGTCCCTCCCCAGCCCCAGGCAGGAGCTTGGTGGGGCAACTCCTGGCTTCCCAGCGGGCCAGAGCGGGCCCTTCCCCCACCTCTCAAGACCACAGGTGGTGGGTGTGGGCCCCTCCCAGAGCCCCCCGGGGCTGCTCCCACCTGCCCTCATGGGCAGCCTGTCCTTATGAGGGGGGTGTGACGGGTGGCCTGGACGGTGAGGATGGCTGAGATGACCCACTGCTCCTCCAGAAAAAAGTCTTGGCGCTTTTGGTGGGCTCTGCCCTCCACTCCTGTTCCTCTCCCCGGGCTCCTGTACCAGGGGCCCTGCCGAGCGTGGCTGCCGGCTGCCCACGCCCCCGGGGGCACAGGCCCTCGCCCTGACCCCTGCCCACACCCCGGCCCGCGTCCTCCCCGAGTCCCCTCACCGGGCTCCGTGTCCCCGCAGCGCTGTGCTTCGCCCTCTCCCGCTCGCTGCTGCTGACCGCCCTGGTGACGCTGGCGCTGCTGGGGCTGCGCTACTACTACAGCCGCAAGGTGGTCCTGGCCTACCTGGACTGCGCCCTGCACACCGACATGGCCGACATCGAGCAGTACTACATGAAGCCCCCCGGTGAGTCCCCGAGGGCCCCAGCCCCTCCTCTTCCTCTCTCTGCCCCTCCGGCCCCCGCCAGCTGCCCCACTGGCAGGGCCAGGCTCGCCCTCAGCCCAGCGGCCTCCTGCCAGCCCTGGGGGGAAGGGCCAGGCAAGAGTGGGCCCCGGCACTGGACTTCTGGCCGAGAGTCGGGGTGCAGTGGGCTGGCAGAGACTGGGGGGGCAGAACCTCCAGGCCCCGGGGGCTGAACCAAGGTCCCTGAGTGTCCACGTGGGCCACTGGGGGCCTCCGTCTGTCACCCCCTGAAGGGGGGCTACCCTCTGCCCTCTCCTGGGTCTCACGGGCCCCATCTGGTCCCAGGTGCTCCTTGGGGCCCTGCTGGCTGCTGGGCTGGCCTGGCGCCCAGGTTCCGGTGTGGGGGTGTGTGTGGCAGGGCGGCAGGGACCCTACGTTTCAGCCCCTTCTGGTTTGTGGGCCATTCAGTGAGCCCCGGCCCCGGGCAGGAGCCTGGTGGGGCAACTCCTGGCTTCCCAGCTCCTTGGGGCCCTGCTGGCTGGGTCTCCCCAGGCCCCTAGCGAGGCCTCCTGCCCCGGGAGGGGCCAGACCTGGTCCGGGGGGCCCTGTCTGCCCTCCAGGCAGGCCGGGTCCTGGGACACAGGCCCCAGGCTTCTCCATGCCTGGAGCGGACGACAGATTCTTCAGTGTGGCCCTCTGGGGCGTGGGGGTCTCCCCGGGCGGAGGGGAGGGGACAGGATGGGCCCAAACGGTTGGTTGGGGTCTGTCTAGCAAGAGTCTGGGGAGTGTCAGGGAAGGACAGTGGGGGACAAGGGAGGCAGGGCGCCCCAGAGCACGGGCGACCCTCCCTGGCACCGCCGGCTCTGATGGAGGCTGGCCTTGGGCACCTGTGTTCGCCCTAACCCTTCCCCGAGCCCGGCCAAAGCACCTTGTCAGCCTGGGGGAGCCCTTGCTGCAGCCTGGCTCTGCCTGTGACCAGGGGGCGGGGGCCACGGGAGCCAAAGGGGGCTCACTGGGGCCAGGGTGTGGCTCGGGGACCCTGCGCTCCGCCCTGCACCCACTCTCGGGCGGCAGTCTGCCTGAGTGTGACGTGGGGAGGGGCCCCGTGCCGCCCTCTGAGATGTCCCGAGGGTCTGAGGAAGGCCCCCCCCTGGGGGGCGCGGAGTGGCCGGGCAGTAGCTGACGGGGCCGTGCTGGACTTACGGGAAAACTGAGGCCCGGGAGGGGCAAGGCTCCTAGGACTGCCCTGACCTGTGGGTGGGCGGGCGGGCGTGCCGGTGGGTTGGCAGTCAGGGGCAGCGTGCCCTCAGCACCCGGCTCAGCCGTCCCCACGCTCGGCCCCGGGTCAGGTCTCGGAGTGTGGCCGGAGACGACAGGAAGCCTTGCGGCCTGAGGTGCTGGCCTGACGGGGTCGGGGGGGCGGGGTGCTGCAGGGAGGCCAGGCGGTGGGGGCCCTGGGGCCGGTGGGGGGGTGCAGAGTGGCTTCTGGGCAGGGCTCAGCGGCAGAGCTTTGCGGGGCAGGGTTTGGCCACTTGTGGGGGGAGTTGGGGTGGGAGACCCCAGAGACAGGGGCTGGGGTGTCCACGAGCAGGGTGGGCACAGGCCAGGCCCCTCAGAGTGGGTGCCCCCTGCCCCCAGCCAGCCCTGGCCCCCCACTGCCTCCAGGCCTTTGGTCGCCGGTGGCCCTGGGCGCTCCCGGTGGCCGGCGCCCTGCAGCCCTGCAGCCCTGCAGTCCTCTGGTCTTTGCTCCCGCTCCCCTCCTTGCTGGGGCCTTGTTCCCTGGGGCCTGCCCCAACTGCCCTGCCCTGCCCAGGGCTGTGATGGGCCGGGGCCGGGGACAGCTGGCCCGGTCCCCGGGCTGGCTGCCCAGGAGAGGCCAGGGTCAGTGGGGGCGGCGCCCAGGGCCGTCCCAGCCTCCTCACTTGGGTTTCTCAAGTGTCAGAAGACCTCCCCTGAGCCTGCTGGAGGCCCCGGGGCTCCCAGCCCAGCAGCCTCTGACCCCGGAGAGTGGAGGCCCCGGGGCTGGCTCGGCCACAGGCCCCCAAGACCTTCAGAGGCCCCCCAAGGTTCTGGCCCGCCTTCCCAGACCCTCTCAGCTCCCGCTGTGCGGAGCCTTCCGGGTGCTCCCTCCTGGCACCTGGCTCCCTGGTGTGGACACCTGGGGATGAGGGCGGGCGGTGGGCGCCAGGTGGCTGGGAGCCAGGGCAGGTCGGCTGCACTACGGCCTCTCTGTGGTTCCCCATAGCTCTCCGGGCATTCCGCCGGGGGTCGCTGGGCAGGGGAGGGGCCTGCGTGGCCGTGGGCGTGGCCATGGCCCGCCCAGCTCTGGGCACCAGGGGTGGGGGGTGGAATTCGGGCCCAGGGCCAGGGGCCATGCTGGGCCCCCCCAGGGCAGCCACGCCCCACAGCAGCGCCCGCAGCCCTGACCGCCCTGTCCCCCGCAGGCTCCTGCTTCTGGGTGGCGGTGCTGGATGGCAACGTGGTGGGCATCGTGGCGGCGCGGGCCCACGAGGCGGACAACACCGTGGAGCTCCTGCGCATGTCCGTGGACTCGCGCTTCCGCGGCAAGGGCATCGCCAAGGCGCTGGGCCGCAAGGTGCTGGAGTTCGCGCTGGTGCACGACTACTCGGCGGTCGTGCTGGGCACCACCGCCGTCAAGGTGGCCGCCCACAAGCTCTACGAGTCGCTGGGCTTCAGACACATGGGCTCCAGTGACCACTACGTGCTGCCCGGCATGACCCTCTCGCTGGCCGAGCGCCTCTTCTTCCAGGTCCGCTACCACCGCTACCGCCTGCAGCTGCGCGAGGAGTGACCGCCGCCCGCCGCCCGCCCGCCGCCCCGTCCACCTGCGCCCACCCGCCCGCCGCCCGGGCCGCTTTCAGACGCTCGCCCCGGCGCACCTGCCGGGTTCTCCCGTTCTCAACCTCCCGCGGTTCTCTGGCTGGTTCTGGGGGCGGGGCCGCCGCTCGTCCCTGACTCTCCGGGGGGCGGGGCCTCCGCTGCTGGGCCCCGCCCTCCCCAGCCTGCGGGCCCCGCCCTGAGGAGTGCCGGCGCCGACCACCACGCACCTGCCCACACGGGGGCCCCGCTCTAGCTTCCGGGGCTCCCTGCCCGAGGCCGTCCAGGCGGGCCCGGCCTGGCCCGCCAGAGCACAGAACCTCTGCAGGGGAGCCCTGCCCGGCAGACGCCTGGCCACCAGCCAGGCTCCGGCTCAGCCTTCGCTCCCCGGGAGGCGTGGCCTGCCGGGCTGGCCGGCCGCGGCCCCAAGGGCCCCTTCGCTGTGTGCATGCTGAGCACGTGGCCTGGCTGCAGCATGCTGCATGCCCGCGGCGCCCGCCTTGCCGCCCTGCCCACGGGGCCCAGACTGGAGAGCGCCCCTGCCCAGCCCTGAGCCAGCCCCCCGGCCCCCTGCTCTCGCGGGGGCCAGCCCCACCGGCCCCTTGCTGCACCCAGTTCAGCTTTGCTTTGACACCCAATCACCTTCTTTCCTTTCGGCCCCTGCCCCTCCCCTGCCTGGGCTTTGCTGATTGGAGCCATCACCCAGGTGTGGTTCCCATAGCAACCCACGGCACAGCCTCGGTCAAGGCCCTTCAGGAGAGCGGGTCGGCAGGCTCTCCCCCAGCGCCAGCTACCACCCGGCGGCCGCTCCCGCCTGCCCGGGACCTCCCCGCCTCACAGCCCACGGGCTCTGCCCTGTGAATCTTACGAACCGAGGCCGCTGCCACCGCCACCGAGCCCACAGCTTCTCCCGGCCTGGAACCGACCTATTTTTTAATAAGTTACTTAGACAGAATAGCACTCTGCATGTCTTTAATTCTCGGGACAAAACGGTAGTTCATACCTTCACACGCGAGCACGCACACGCACCCGTGTGTGGTCTGGAACACGCACTGTTTCTGGCCCAGTGTGGTGGGGGTGGGTGGGGGGGGGTTGAAGTCCGGAATCTGGAGGGAGACCCTGATGTAGCATCGTTTTCCTGGTCTGTGGGAGGCTGTGGGCGGCCCCACCCAGCCCCGACCGACGTGCCGCAGCCTCCTGGCGGGGCCGGTGGCCTCGCCGCCCACCGTGGCTGGGGGCCGCCTGCACACCCGGCCGTGGAGAGTGCAGGCTGCCGGGGCTGTCGGGCGCGGGGGGCCCGGACGGGGACAGGCCGGTGGTGGCTGGCGGTGGCTGGATGCCCTGCTGTGAGCCTGGCCCCGGCCACAGAGACCCCTTTGCTCGGGGGTCTGGAGGAAGGGGGATTGGCAGGCTGAGGGGGCCACCGGCCCGGGGCCCACGGAGGGGACGTTCGTGAAAGGCCCTTCGGAGATCAGCGAGCGAGCGGGACGCCCGCTCCTGCGGCGCCTCCTGCGCTGCCGGCGACGCGACATTTGCAGAACCCTGTACAGACCCCGCTCCCCTGTACATACCCCTGGTGGCGCCCGGGCCCCGCCCGGGGTGGGAGTTTTGTAGACTGTACAGAAATCGGCACCCTATTTTCTTGCAGTTCTCAGATTTTGTTAACCTGGATTATACAGACAGACGTAAAGTGTTTTAGCAAAATGGAAACAGCTGTGCCTTTCTCCTCTTTCCGCCCGGCTGGGTTTGGGCTTGGGGTGGCCTCAGTCGCCGTGGGGCCTGGGGGGGTGGGGGGGTGTGGGCAGTGGCCTCTCGGGGTCAGCTCGGGGTGCCACCAGCTCCCTCTGAGCCTGTGCCTTTGGAGCCTCTGGTCCCTGGGGTGGGGGCAGGTGTGGGGGGCAGGTGGGTGGGGCCGCTGGAGCCTGTGGCTGCGGCAGAGCCTGGGCCCCGGGGCTGCCGGTGTCTGCTTGACGCTGACCACGGCACCCGGTGGATGTTGCTCCTGGACAGCGGTGTGGCCACTGCGTGTTCTGCAGGCGCCTGTCTGTCTGAGGGGGACGTGGGTGGGCTGCTGTGTCTCCCCCGATCAGAGGGCTTAGAGAGGGTGGACGCTGCCTGGACCTGACCTCCCTCACCGCCCTCGGCTGCTGCCGGGACCTGGGAGAGAAGTCAGGAGGCTGTGGCAGGGCGGCCGTGTGCCTGGGGCCCTGACGCCCGGCCGGCCACTGAGGGGCGGGGGCATGCCCTGCGCCCGGGACTGGGCCTCGCCAGCGTGCAGCTCCACAGACCCTGAGGTCCCCCAGGAGCAGGTCTCCCATCCCCCCTTCCCTTCAGCCAGAGACCGGGCACCCTGGGGTAGTGGCTGGCCGCGTCCCCCGGCCTGGGCGCTGCCTGCTTCACAAATGTGCGCCGCGGCGTGGGTTTTGTTTGTAGAAATGTCGATGTGACTTCCACCCCCGTGAAGAGACCTTCGGGGGCCCTGCTCAGTGGCAGTCCGGCCAGCTTCTCGGCGGTGACCAGCCCCTCTCCCCTCCCCCCCCTCCGGCCTCCTGGCCGCCCCCGTGGCTGCTTGGTGAGGCTCAGTGAAGGGCAGCCCTGGGCCGGGCATCCACACTCAGGGGTCCAGGCTGCCAGGACTCCCGTTGTGTGGGAGCCTGTCTGTGGAGTGTTCCGGAATGTCTTCCTTGGACAGGCAGCTCCTGTGGTGCGACCAGGGCAGCCCGTGGCTCCAACACCACCAGGGGCCCAGCGTGTGGCTGCCAGGCCACCCCAAGGCAGGTCCCGCTGCACGAGCAGGGCTCTGCAGACAGCTGGCTCCCAGGGGCGGGGGGGCAGCAGGTGCCTCAGCCAGCCCTGGGGCCAGGCCCAGTGGGGGGCCAGGACGGTGTGACCCACCTTCTACCCCACCCACGTCTGGTGTGGCCTCCCTCTGCCACCCTTGGGTGGAGGCGGTGGTGGGCTGGGGACGGTGCCCTGAGCGGGTGGAAGGCCTGTCCTGGGGGGGCTAAAGGTCAGGCTGGGAGACCCCGAGAGTGGGTGGCCCCTTCCCACTTTGGGTCCCCATCCTCAAGAAGGCCCTTGGGGGAGGCGGGGGTGGGGGGCAACATGCTCCCCAGGTGGCTTCTCGAGGTGTCTGGCAAGTGCTTGGGCGGTGCTCGGGGCCACAGGGCCTGGCCCCGACCTCTCGGGGGTGAGACGGTGCGCTGGCAGGCTCACGGGGGATGGAAGGGCCCCCTGCCCTAGAGCTGGCGGGCACAGTGCTGGGGCTGCTCTGGGGACCGGGTGGCGCCCAGGGAGCACCCGCCCGGGGGGGCGCGGCATCGCTGCTGCGTCCATCTGAAGCCACGTCTGTGGGTTTTGGCCGTGGGCCCTGTTCCTGTGAAGGCAGCCCTCTGCGTGGGGCTCGTGGGGTGTGTGGTCCGGGCCAGGCAGGGGCCGACCCTGGGCTGCACGCTCCTCGGTGCCAGGGACACGGTCCGGGGTGCCGCGGGAGGGCGGGCCTGGGGTGCCATCGTCGGGTGCATTTTTCTTAACAGCAATAAGTAGCCATTTGAACAAATGAAGGGTGTGCCTCTGATGTGTGCAAGTGTGTCTGTGTGCCGTGTGCATGTGTGCCGTGAACGTGTGCCCGTGTGCCCGTGTGTGGTGACAGGCGGGGAGGCTGCGCCCCGGGTGCCGCTGCTGCGGGGTGGGGCCTACCGGCCCCTGTGGCTGTGACCGTGGTGTCCCCCCAGGCAGGGGTGCTGGACCCCTGTCCGTGTTTGCCGGGGTCTCTGGGCACATGGCGGGGGGCGGGGGAGGCAACCAGGATCAGATCTGGGGACACAGAGCCGGCTCGGCCAGGCTGCGTGGCCGCTGCTGCTGTGGACACCAAGTCTTGGGCCGGGTCCACCCGAGCCCATGGCAGTGCCCGGTTCCCCGTCTGTGACCCGCCCTCGGGCAGCCGTCCCGAGACCCCAGGAGGTGCCCACACAGCCCCCGGGAGGGCCGGTGTGGCGGTGGGCTGAGTTCCGGAGGAGCCGGGCGGTGGGGCCGGCGTGGGTGGGGGCACAGCCTCTGAAGGGCATGGGGGGGCCCGACCGCGCTGCCTGCAGGGCCCCGGCGCTGCCGTGTTCAGTAAAGCCCAAGTTGACGGAACCGGCTCCGAGCCTCCTTGAGCCACCCCAGCTCCGCACGCTGGGCCGGTCCGCCGTTCTGCAGACCCTGGGCGGCGCCCCCAGCAGGCCAAGGGGCCAAGGTGACCTGTCCCCGGCTGGCTGCCTCTGCAGGGGGCTGCGCCGCAGGCCGGCGTGTCCGCTGCTGGCCTCGGCCCCCTGGGAGGAGCAGTGGGGCCTGCAGGCTGTGAGGGAGGGGCAGCGACGTGGGGGCTGGGATGGGGAGAGGTCGGGGCGGGGAGGGGGGACACGCGGCCTTGCTGACCGGCCCTGCACCCTGACCCATGCCCACACAGCCCCTCCCGCAGCGCCTGTGCTGCACCCCCTGGAGCACGCGGGTGTGTGCACCCTCCTCCCTGGGACGGTCGGGGTCAGCGAGTCCTAGAGCCTGACGGACGGGTCCCAGGACGGGCAGCCCCTCGGCTTCCTCCCTGCGCGGCTCACGTGGGCCAGGCTGTCCCCCAGGCTGGGCCTTGGTTCTGAGCAGGCCTCCCCGGCTGGGGCCTCCAGTGGCTGTGCCCGAGGGCACGGCCCGCAGCCCGCTCCCAGAGGCCTGGCCCCCGAGGAGGGGCACCTCGCAGGCCCCACTGCTCTAGGCTGGCTGACGGGCTCGCCCCTCGAGACTGGAGACGGGGTCCGGGAGCCGGGAGAGGGGCGGGGCTGTGCTGGGCCGAGCACGGCCCCCAGAGGAGGCCCGGCCGTGTCCGGCGGGCTCTGCAGGGCTGGCAACACGGACACCCGGCCACGCTCTCGGGAGAGCAGCCTCGGCTCCGGTGGGGGGCGCATCTGGGCGCCTGTCAGCACGTTGGCCTGGCCCCTGACAGGTCGGAGCCCCGGCCCAGACAGGGGGCTGGTGGGAGGGGTCAGGCCCTTCAGGGGTCAGGGTGGTCTGGAAATCGGGCGCCAGGGCCCAGGGCTGGGCTGGGCCTCAGTCCCAGCCGGGCTCTTACCAGCCCTGCGTGCTGCTACCTGCGACTCAGCCCTCCCGTGCAGGGGTCGAGTCTCAGGCTGCTGCGAGGCTGCTGGGGTGCCCAGCTGGGCTCTTGCCTGGGCCCCGAGGGCCTGGGGGGCCTGCTTGGAGAGTGGATGGGGCTCGGGGATCCAGCCCGCCTAAGGCTCACGGGGAGACTGCCCGGCCCTGGCCCCGGCCGCCGACCCAGGTGCTCGCCCTGACGTGGGCCTGGGGGCTGCGGACTGTGGGCGTCTCCCAGCCCCGGAAGGAAGTCGCCCAGACAGGCACAGGGACAGCGTGGTGTGCGGCGTTTACTCCAGGGGACGGCCCAGAACCCTCTGCAGCCGGGTTCTGCTGGCAAAGACTGGCAGCCGCTGACCGTGGGCGAGGCCACGGCCTGGGCCGGTGGAAACCGGTTCTGTCCTCCCGCTGTCGCCTGGGGCTACAGACAGAATCCAGGGGGGAAATGCAGGCGCGGGGTGCAGGTGCTGACCAGGGGCCCGGCGGCCTGGCGGTTGCTTGGAGACTCCGCAGGGCGTGGGCGTGGCCGAGGGTCCGGGGCCTCCTGCAGGGGCACCAGGTGTCCCCAGGAGCGGCCGGCACTCAGGCTCACCTTCAGGGGCACCTGTGGGTGGCAGCCAGAGGTGAGCACCAGGCCACGGTGCACAGGCAGACATGCCGCAGACAGATGGACAGACACACGCTCACAGGGACAGGCAGGCAGGCTCACACCACGTCTACACCCCATCGACTCCGCGGAGTCACCCACCCGACCCGCCAGCACCCGCGTGCCTGCAGGGGCGGGGCCGGGCACGGTGCCCTACCTGTGCAGGCGACCTTGGGGCCCTGCTCCCTGGGGGGCTGGCGGGCCCTGAGAGGTGCCAGGGAGTCCTCCCCGGGGCCTTGCGCCAGGACCCTGGGCCATGGCTCAACAGCTCCCTCTCGGTGGGGTGGGGGGTGGGGGGCTGCCCAGAGCCGCAGCCCCTGCCAGCTGTAGGAGTACTGGGGTGGGGGGTCCTGGGTCCCCAGGGAATGGGAGTCCCCCCCGAGTCTGGCTGCATCCGTCAGCCACTGCTGGGGGACAAGGGAGAGGTGCCCCTCGGGGTCCCGGGGCACACGGTGGGGCCTGCAGCCACGGGGGAGGCTGGAGGAGGGGAGCAGCCTGCCTGCGGCCTGCCTGGGGGGGCTCCCAGGTGCCTGTGGGCCAGAGCACCCTCCAGAGAGTCAGGGACAGAGGCGGGAATGCCTGTCCGGCCCAGGTGGTCTGCAGAGGCTTCCGGGTCTCCGCCGCCTCCCCGTCCTTCCCTCCTCCCGGGGCCCTGGGGAGCCCCTCAGAGGGGTAGCTGGGCAGGAGAGGGGCGGGGACCCGGCTCTGCAGGGCCCAGGGTGCCCCTGGGGCAGGTGGGGGCAGCCCTGGGTGGAGCCTGACAACCCTCCTTGCCGAGGCTCGAGGGACACCTGGCCCGGCTCCCGAAGGCCCCGAGGACACCCACTGCTGCTCTCGCCAGGCAGAGGCCACCCCTCATCACCCAGGGTGGCTTAGCTCCTCACAAGGCAGGTGGGGGGCAGCCTGGGGGCTCAGGTGCTGCAGGCCGGGCTGGGGCCATGCCTGTCCCGGCTCACCTGCCCTCGGGGAGCGGGGCTCTTTCCCACCTGGGGGTGACCACCTGGCCCCTGCCCCTCCCCCTCACCTGCAGCCGCAGCTCCAGGGCCCTCACATGCTGCACGGACTCCATGGCTCCCCTGACGAGAGCTGGGGGGGGGAGGGGTGGTGCTCAGCCCCAGGGCAGAGCTGGGCCATGAGAACCATGTCCATGGCACAGGCCGGAAGGCCCCTTAACTGTCCCGACTGTGGGCCCCCAGGTGGGGAGGGTCCTCCTGGCCCCGCAGTGCCGAGGCCCCACCCCCAGGTTTCTCAGCTGTGGGCCTCCCTCCCCCTCAGGGTGTCTGCAGGGCCAGGTGGTGTCACCCAGGCCCTGGCCGTCTGTGGGCAGAGGCCCCGGGCCCAGAGGAGGGAGGCAGCCAGGGCAGGGGCAGCCGTGCCCTCCCAGGTCCCAGAGCGAGTCCAGGCAAGAGGGCTTGAGGGCCCGTCGGGCGGCCCCTGGCTGGTGCAGCGGCCCCACGGCCGCTGTGAGCAGCTGCGCTCAGCCCGGAGGGGGTGGCCTGGGTGGGGTGCAGGCCGGTGTGACTCGGGCTCCTCGGAGTCAGCCCGCCCTGCAGTGAATGGGGGGGGCCCTCCGCTCCGTCCCCCCGAGCTGCCCGACACCTCAGTACGGAGGCTTGGACAGGAACACCCAGGAGCAGGCAGACTCGGCCTCGGCCTCTGCCCACTGGCTCTTGCCAGCGAGGCCAGAGTGGGAGCACCGGCCCCCGCCAGCGGGCGAGACCACCCCCCTTGGAGAAGGCAGCCGCCCAGACTGGGAGTCCTCCGGGGCTGGGGGCCTGGGCCACGGAGCCCCCCAGCAGGGCTGCCCCCAGGCTGGGGCCCCGGTGGAGCGCCGGGTCCCCAGGGCTGCCAGGCAGGGTGTAGGGCACACGCAGCGAGAGGTGGGGATGCAGTCTGACCCCCGCCCCCACCCAGGGCAGACTCCCGGCCAGACCCAGGGGACGCTGGAGCTCTCCCCCCTGAGACAACAGCGTCCCTGTCCCCCTCGGGGCTCACCTGCGAACTCAGCAACCTGAGGGTCTTCCACCTCAAACAGCAGCTCGTCGTGGATCTGGGCAACCAGCCTGGAAGGCACACAGCGGGCAGTGGGTCACCCCTCGACGGGGCAGTGAGGACGCCTCCCTCCGTCTGCCCAGCGAGGGGGCACCCCCCCAGGGGGCGTGCGCACAGGGGTGCAGGCGTGGCCGAGGGGTGGCCACCCCCCCAGTCTGGCGCAGGGAGTGGGGGAGGCTGCGGCTCAGTGGGGTGTGGCAGGGCCCAGCGGGGGGCTGCTGCCTGGGCCACCCTGCCACCTGGGTGCCTCCAGGGAGGAGGGGGCGCAGGCCGCAAGTGAGCTGTGAGCGGAGGCGGAGGGCGCAGAGGGAGGGCTGCCCCCCCCCCCCGGGGGACCTGGCGAGGGCGCTCGGGGCAGGAGGCCCACGCAGCGTGCAGGAAGAGCCCTGGGGGGCGTCGGGTCCCGGCGAGGGCTCGGGAGGAGGGTCTCCGCTGACCACCGGCTGTGCAGGTGGGCGGGCGCACCTCCCACCCTGAACACTACTGGGGGGGGGGGCGATGGGAGGGACAATCCTTTTTCCAAGTTCACTTTTGTAGTCAAAGAAACACTTAATAAAACGTGGAAAGCACACTCAAAATCCCCCAGCGCACACACAACACCTGCACTCCCCAGCTGCCCCGTCTGGCCGGGGCCGGGGGGGTCTTCCCTCTCGTGGGGGCTGCAGCCTGTGCACGGACAGGGCAGTGTGGCCCTGCTCACCTGCGGTCCTGCAGCCTGGGCACCCCCACGGCTCCCCCCACCACGCCCCATCACAGGCCCAGTCCTCACTGGAGGCTGCCCCTCAGAGCCCCTCCATGCCCGCCCAGGGGCAGGGCCTCGGCAGGGCTCAGACTCCGGTGATGGGGCAGCGGGTGTGAAGGTGTGCATGGGGCGGGGGTGGGGACGGAGCTGTGGCCCACCCAGGACGGCTCCGAAGCTCTGAGCCGGCTGCATAGGGTGGCCCTCCAGCTGGGCCGCCCCTGCTCGCTGGGAGGCGGGTCTGGGCCAGCTCGTGCGCCCCGGGCAGGAGACGCCTGTCCCTCCCTCGATGGATGGAGGTGGCGCCCCTGCCCCCTGGGGGAGGGGGAGGTGTGGAGCGCTGACCCACAGGGCCACCTCAGGCGTCTGCGGCCCTCTGGGAAGGACGGTGGGTGTGAGGGGTCCCGTGTGCCCTGCCCCCTGTGCAACCTGGCTGCGGTCTCTGGGGTGAGGCCTTCACGGGCAGGGCTGTGTCCGGTCCTGCTGCCTCCTGCCTGGCAGGAGCAGTGTGGACACAAAGAGGCAGTAGGCAGACCGCCCCACGTGGTGGAGCAGGGGCCCGGACTGACCAGGCGGTGGGCTGACAGGGAGGGTGTGGCGAGGCCCACAGGCAGGCAGCAGCAGCCACCGTGGAGGGGGCCCAGGCTGGGGGTGGGCAGCTCTCCAACTCCGGGGCCGATGGACGGCGCGCACTTTCTGCGGAAGACACGCAGGACTCCGTGGCAGAGACTGGGGGGCGGGGGTTGCCCTGCACCTCGCCCCTCTGGGGGTCGCTGGGGGTGGGGGGCTGGGTGTGGGGCTGTGTCCGAGACTCGCTCCCAGACGGGGTGGGGGCCCCAGGCAGGCCCCTCCAGGGCGGACTGGCCTGTCACTGCTTTCTCTCTGCCCGGAAGGCACCTCGACAGCCACGGCAGCCCCTCCCACTGCAGCATCAAGAGGGACAGGGCTGGGGGTGGGGGTGGGGGTGGGGGTGGGACCCCCAGCCCTGCTGTCCGGAACCTCGGAACCGAAGCCGGCACCTGTGGTGCTCTGGGCGCCTCAGGCCGGGTCACCCTGTGAGAGTAGGTCCCCAGGGGGGAGACTCCACAGGCCGTCCTGCAGGGCCCAGGCCCCGAGTGGCCCCCGGGTGGGGGCCCGTGTTCTCTGTGGTCCAGGGCGGTGGGCGCTGCCCTTCTGGACGTCGGGGCAGGCGGGCAGCACTGGTGCCGCCTCTGACTGACTGCACAGCCGCGGTGGGGCCGCGGCTCCTGCGGGGACTCGGCAGACACCTCTCCCCAGACAGATGCCAGGGCGTTGGCGCCCGAGATCATGCGGCAGGGCCCTGGGCGCGGTGCGGCGGCAGCGGCCCAGGAATAGGCCTGGGCTGTGAGTCACTCACACGTCCCCCTCACAGCCCGGGGTCTCGCTGGGAACTGGGGCGCGGGGAGAGGCGCGTGGTGCAGGGCCCGGGACACGGGACACAGGCGTCGTCGGGGCCGCTGCTCCGGGAGCCGGCTGACCGCTGTGGTGACTCCCCCGTGGCCCTGCGCCGTGACCGTCACTGAGGGCACACAGCAGCGCCACCCCGTGCCAGCCGGGGCCGCTCCCGAGGGGCCTCGTCTCCTGTCCCCGGGGCAGCGCCCCCCAGGCCGAGCCCCCCGGGCCGAGCCCCTCTGTGCCGGCCAAGCCTGGCCCGTAGCTGCTCTGAGTCCCCCCCGCGGGGCCCTTGTCCGCCCTCCAGACCAGCCTGGAGCTCTCCTCCAGGGCTCCCCACAGCCCCCCCCGCCCCCCAGGCCGGCGAGTCCAGGTCCTGCCCCACCCCCACCACAGTCCTCCGAGGCCGTGCTCACGGTGTGGCTGGTCCCCTGCCTCCCCTGCGCCTGGGGCACCGTCTTTGCCCCTTTTGGAGGCCGAGAAGGCGAGTGCCCCGGGGTGCTGGCGGAGACCTGGCCACAGACCTGCCAGGGGGTGCCCCGGGTGCTGCCGCCCTGGGAGGCAGCCAGAGGTCAGAGGACGCCCGGGGTGAGCACCTGTCCACCAGTGCCCGCAGGCGCCCTGCTGTCCTGGGCGAGGACCGAGTGTCCCCCTGAGGCTGCCCCCTCCGCCGTGGCTGCAGCCAGGGCTCCCGGTCCCGTCTCGGAGACGCAGGGCGAGGCAAGGCCGCGGCTCCCAGCGGGGAAGCCCCGGGCCGGTCCAGCTGAGTGGATGTGGACGCGCTGAGTCGTGCTCTGAGCCTCGGTTTCCCCGCCCCTCACACAGGTGTGGGGGCTGACAGCACCCCAAGCTTCTCTGCAGCCCCCCCACGCTGCTGCCCAGCAAGGCCTCCTCCCCAGGGTCCCGTCCCCAGGCCGCCAGCACCGAGGACGGCGCCGGAAGCGAGCGGGTCCCAGCTGACCGACGGCAGAGCTCAGGTGGGGGCTCCCCGGCTGGCCTGCCGTGGGCCTGTGGGCAGCAGGGGTCCTGCCCCGAGATGGCGGCCCACAGGGGACCTGGGTCGACGGGGTGGGGCTCTGGGGGAGGTGTCCCTGCACGACCACGGCCGCCCCGACACACCCGGCGCTCGGGCTGCTGCAGGCAGACGCCGCACTGGAAGCCCGCACGGTGCGCTTTGTCGCGGAAGGCACGCCTAAGGAGGGGCTGACGACGGACAGGTGGCCGGCCGGGCTGTTCGTGTCCGGGGTGAGGACCGGAGGCTCGCCTCGGGGCTCTGTCACTGAACGGACCCCCAGCCCTCGCGAGGGAGCGCCCTTTCCCGACCCGCACAGCCTGCACGCGGACCAGCCTCTCTCGACTCACGCTGGCATGGACGGGGGAGGACGCACCTCCAGGGCGAGCGAGCACGGGCCACTCACCCCCTCCCCCCGGCGCACCCCACAGAGCCGTCCCCCTGAGCGGGCTGCCCGGGCTTGGGGGGCCGCGGGATGCTGCACAAGAGAGACTCTGGGAGGGCAAAGCGCTGTCCCCACTGAAGCCAGAGACGCAGCGTCCACTGCGGGGTAGGGACAGCAGGGCCACTGGGGTCTCAGGTGAGGGGGGTGGGGCAGGGGGCCGCCCAGGCATGGCCCCCTGCCTGGCCACCCCTCGTTGGGGCAGGAGGCGGAGCGTGGACAGAGGGTGCGAAGGGGGGTGGCCAACAGGGGTTCTGTGCGGCCCGGGGACGGTCCCTCCCCTCCCCTGACCAGGACGCCACTCCGCAGCCCCGGGGTGGCCTTCGCCCGGCACACACTTGTGTGTGACGTTGCTGAGAGCACCCAAGGAACACGGGCTCAGAAGCCAAAGCGAACGGCAGGAAACGTGTGGAGGGAGCGAGCAGGTGGCTGTTTGGAAAGACGGAAGGTTCCAGGTGAGGAAGAGGTCACGCCCGCGGAGGCCCGGGGGAGTGGACCCTCGGGTGGGACGGGGCCACAGGCACGCAGGTCCCGATGCCCAAAGGCGGCAGGAGAGCAGACCCAGCCGGCCTCTGCTGGACACGCCTGCCCGTGGGGGCTGGGGGGGGGGGCGTGACGCCCCCTGGGGTGGGGCTGGTGAGGCCACAGCACGTTTTGTCGTCCAGAGAAGTGCTGCCCGTCTGCTGTGAGCCTGTTCTCAGCGGCGGGCATGCCGTCCACCTGGGCGGGGGCGGCCCTGTGGCAGGGCGGGACCCTCCGGCAGGTGTGCTCGGGGACGAAGGAGGGGGCGGCCAGGCCCCCTGGAGTCTGACGTGCTGGCTGGTCTGGGGACTTCAGGTTGGCCGCCTGGCACCCAGGGCCAGGAGCTGGCGAACTGGGTCGGGTGGTTCTGGGCCAGGGCCCCTTGTCACCCAGCTCCCCGGACACTCAGGGAGTGGGTCCAGCGGGGCAACCGCAGCAGAGACAGGACAGAGAGCTGTGCCCCGGCAACGCTGGGCAGGCCCCACCTCCGAGGTGTGAGGGAGCCCCGGCAGGGGCGGCTGCAGGAGCCCGTGTCCTGTCTGAGGGGCGGGCGGGCAGGCAGGCGGGCAGCGGCTGCACCCAAAGGGGTCCAGAAGCCCTGAGGGGAGGGCCCGACCGGAGAGGCCCTGGGGAGAGCGTCTGTCGTCACTCGTGCTGCTGCGAGCAGCCCCCGTGTGCGTGGCCCCGCCCAGGGGGAGGAGAGGGCCCTCCCAGGAGTGCCGAGAGGGGCTCAGACTCAAGGGGTCCCTTTGCTGGGGGTGGTGACCTCGTCGGAACCATGACCCAGGGCCATGGTGGGCGGGAGGCCTGGAGTGCGTGCATGCAGGCCAGCGCGGAGCAGCAGGCCCCCCCCCCCGCCCCCCCGCCCCGGGGGAGGCAGGGGCACACACGCCGCGCCGGCCTCACCCTCACTGACCTGGCTGTCAGGGCGGGGGAGGCGGCCACCGCGGCGAAGATGTGGGTCATGGCCATCTTGCAGAGGTCTGCGGCCGAGCCTGCGGGCCAGAGGTCCAGGCTCACGCGTGGTGTCGGGCCGGTCCCCGCAGGGGCTGCCGGCACTAGCCGGCTGTCCTGGCTTTCCACGCTGACCCCCAACCCCCGGTCCACCACCTCACGGTCCAGCTCAGGCCTGGAGGCGAGTGCACACCCAGCCGCGGCCTCGTCTGGACTCAGCCAGGGGGACACCCACCCACGTCCAGGGACCTCGGTGGGGCCGCCCCGGGGAGCCGGGTGCCGTGGCTTGCTGGTGTGTGTGTCCACCTCTCGGAGGCAGACCTTCCCTGCAGGCGCCGGCTGCGGCCCGTCCCAGGCACCTGGTCCAGCACAGAGGAGAGGCGGCCCCTGCCCAGGCCCCTGTCCAGAGGCCCAGGTGGGCGGGGGTGGCCCGTGCAGCCCTCCCGTGCGCAGCCCTCCCGGGAAGGACTCTCCAGCGCTGCCTCCGCAGCCCCTCGCTCAACCCTGCACACACGCCGGCCCCACACCGTGCACACACCCAGGGAACAGCGGCCCGTGTTCACGACCCGCGGCTCCCTCGTGCACGGGAGCCTGCCTCACAACCAGAGGCGTCTCAGCGTTCGCAGGGCTCTCGTCTGCCGGTCACGCTGGGACAGGACTCGGGAAGGCTCCGCGCTGAGCCCGCCCCGCCCCGCCCCGCCGGCTGCCGCCGCCCTCCCTGCAGGCCTCTCCCCGGGGTTGGCTGGGGCCTCGGCCTTCGTCCTCCTCCTCCTCTGCTGGGGTCCCCGGCCGCCCTCTTGTTGCAGAACAGCCCTCCGCGGGTGGGGTGGCGCAGCAGGCGCCCTCGGGCCGGGCTCGGGGCCCCGGCTCTGCCTCGGTGCCCTGTGCAGTCCTGGCTGGGGCGACGCCCGACTCCCGGCCGACCCTGAGGCCGAGCCGGGACGGCGCACGGCGCGCGGGGTGAGAAGCCCACGACTCCACCTCTCGCTGCAGCCCCACGCAGACACATGAGCTATTTGTGAGCCGTGGCTGGGGGTGACTAAGGCGTTTTCACAACTGGAGGCAAACAGTGTGGTGTCGCCGCCAGCTGCTTCCTGCGGCGGGGGCCGGGGGCTGGGGGTGCCGAGGACGGGGGGTGCTGGGGGCTGTGGTGCCAGGGAATCGCTGTGTGTGGGTGCCTCGCTCGAGCCCTTACGCTGCCAGGCGTGAGGGCACGACAGACAGTCCCCGGCCCAGGGCCCGGCCCTCACACCCGGCTGGGTCAACTCCCAGGGCCCCAGGGCCCCAGGCCCCCGTGCAGAGGCAGGGGCAGCCCTGCTCCAGACCGTCCTCTGGGGGCAAGGTTGTAACTGTAGAGGTCACCGCGTGCTGAACACGCCCCACCGTCCGGCACGCTCCACCACCGCCTCCCAGCAGCGCCTGCCAGGGAGGGCGGAGGCAGCAGATACGGGGGACAGCGGTCTGGTCGGTGTCCCCGGCCCCGCCGCTGCTGGCCCTGGGAAGGGCAGGGGCCCCGCGGGTACCTTGCACCACGAAGTTCACCGCCTGCCGCTCGGCCTGGGCCCGGAGCTGCCAGTCCCGCGCGCGGATCCCCGGCAGCGGTCTCCTCCTGCCCATGAGGGACGTCACGTAGCCTGGGGCGCACCAAGGAAGGCGGGGTGAGGGGGGCGGCGGACCGGCCGAGTGGCGCCCCGTGGGCGCGGCCCCCTCGGACTCGGGCCCGGCGGTCTGTGGCGGGAGGCGCGTGCGGCAGGAGGGGGGACGCCGCCCGTCCGGTGGCACGTGTCACATTCCCTTCCCTCTCGCTGACGCTCACTCTGCCCTCCTCCCCGCAGGCCTCGTGCGGAGCACACGCCACCGTGTTCACAGCCCCCTCGAAGCTCCCCAACCCCCAGCGTCGGCTGGACCGCTGCTGTCCGGGTGAGACGCTTCGCTGTCACTCGTGACCTCACTGGGCTTCCTTTCCAGTCCCGGGTGGCTTCGGGGTGCGGTGCATGTCCAGCAGGTGGGTGCACATGTGCAGACGGACGTGAGACCCCCCGTGGGCCCTGCTGTGGCCGCAGAGCTCGCTCTGTCTGGTGCTGTGGCTGTGCACGTGTTTCTCGGGGAACGGGTGCTCCCCGCCGCTGGGTGTGTCTGAGCAGGGGCCCTTTTCTCACGCACGCTTGTTGGCCTGGGCGCCTCGGGCGGAGCCTGGCTCTGGGCCCAGTCAAGTGGAGCCTTTCGGCCCCGTGCACGCAGCAGGGGCTGGACACTCGCCCCGTCCCCATGCTCCAGGCCCCATCGCCAGCCCACCGCCCCGCCGTCTGTCCAGCCACTGGCCAGAGGAGCGGGGCCACCCAGCTGCTGCAGGTCAGACGTCGGGGGAGGGGAGGAGCCTGCCAATGGCACCGGTTGCTGCTCCGCTGGCTCACCTGTCTGGCGACACCCGGCAATGGTTGCTTGGGCAAAGTCCTTGATTTTCTTGTACTTCTGCAAAAAACTCTCCAGAAACTGGGAGGCTTCTTGAACAGTCACCCCAAGGCAAGCAGCAAGCCGCTCCTTCCCTGCGTGAGCAGGACACGAAGGTCAGGAGCAGCCCTGACCCCCACATGGTGGGCACCGAGAGCACGAGCCCCTAGGCAGGGACCCCCAGGCGCAGAGGAGCGAGCCAACAGGAGGCCTCCTGGGCACGCGGTGAGTCGAGCCAAGGACCAGCCGGCACCACTGTCTCCTCTGATTGGCCAGGGTGGCGGTGGCTGTTGGCTTCACAGCGGAGTGCCAGGTGCTGGCCCACCTGGGGCGGCACCCACGTGTTTATTCCCCGTGTCGGCTGGGTGCCCGCCAGGTGCTGCGGCTGCAGCCGTGCCCGGAGCAGGTGCAGCCCGGCGCTCAGCCTGTGCAGAACTGCGGGCAGCTGGCCGGGCCCAGAGGAGGACGAGGAGGGAAGGCCCCGCTGCCACATCAGGGAAACGGGACCCCGGAGCTCCATCCTTCGAGTGTCCCTGTGAGACAAGCACTTTCGGTCCAGCCAGTGTTTGCTTCCTGGGGACACAGGTACTCTGATGACGCTTCTCGCAGCAGGGCCTGTGGTCAGGGCAGCACCCTGAGTCCCAGGATGGCACCCCAAGTCCCAGCACAGCCTGCTGGGTAAAGGTGCTGGGACCACCCTGGTCTGGGTCTGCGTCCAGCTCCATCAGGGTGGGCGGGTCAGCGTGGCCGTGGGGAAGTCACCTGACCTGCCGTAAGCCCCCACTTCTTCCCTGTGAATAGTGAGGGGAAAAAGACCCTCGCCCCTAAGGTTGGTAGGTAGGGGGACCCCGTGAGCTGAGGCGGGCAGGGCTCCACGCGGACTGGCCCCTGGCTGGCATTCCGTGTGCAGTCCCTCTCCCGTGTCCTCCGGAGAAGAAGGCTCCCCAGAGAGAGTGAGGGGTCCCAAGGATGGGTGTGGGCGCCTTGCCAGACAGCAGGCGACCGGGCGGCCCTGGGCTCCCAGGGGCGCATCTCAGGAGGCAACCCCAGGAGACGCGTCGTCGCGTGAAGGCCTGAACGCCGGGAGCGTGAGTGGAACCAGGATGGACCGGCTGCCCCTGCACAGGGTCGGCTCTGGGGTCGCCCTGGAGGGCGCCCCAAGGGGCCTGCAGACAAAATGGTTCAGGAGCCACAGCCGGGAGAAGGAAACGCGAAGACCAGAGGCCAGGCCTCAGGAGGAGGGGCTGCCGGGCGTCTCTGAGCCGGCCCCTCCTGGCCCCGGCGGCTGGCCGAGGGTGCAGAGGCTCCGCACAGCAGGGTGCTCACACCTCAGGGGAGCGCAGGGGCAGACGCCACTTCCACTGCCCGGCCGGGGAGCGTGGGAGAGGCTGGGCGCCCGGGGCTTCAGGAGGCTTCTGGGGACGAAAGGACCCCGGTTCCCCTCCTGGCTCAGTTCAGACCGGTGGCAGCCTCACAGGGACACTCTGGGGAGCCGATCCGTCTGCACCTCCGTCTCCGGGACGCCCACCCGCCGCACTGGCTCCTGGACAGGCTCCCTTTGGGGGGCTGGTGGCCACGGGCAGGTGGGGGGGGGCGCCGTGAGCCCTCTTCTCAGCCAGACCCCTTCTTGAGTCTCATCGCCTCTGAGGCCCATTCCGTGCATTTCCATTTCCGATGTTGCAGTTTTCAGCTTTAGATGTTCAATTTGGGTCTTTGATTTTCTGAGATTTCCTGGTTTTCACTCATTTCGAGCACATTTCGCTTTCCATCCTTGCACAGCGTTGTACAAGTGGCTTTGACGTGCTCGTCTGCCAACTCCGGCAGCGGGGTCGTCTCGGGGCCTGCTCCCACGGCCACCCCTGGAGTCGAGTCCCACTGCTGCCCCACGTCCGGCGCGTGGTGACTGTGAGCCGCATGTTGTAGACACTGCGTTCCCTCAAGTTTCTCTCGCGGGTGCTGGTTTCTTTTTTAAACGGGCAGTTAATGTGGCCCAAGTTAAACTTTACACGTGGTCCCTCTGATGGGGCAGCGGCTGCCGTCTCAGGCCAGCCTTCTAGCCTTGGCTGGGCGGTGCGAAGTCTGCCCTAGTCACGAGGGTCGGGGGTCAGCCAGAGGCCGGGGCAGAGCTCACGCTCGGAATCTGGCGCTCCTCCCCGGCTCTCCCCCGAGACCTCTCCCTTCGCTTCGCCGACTCCCAGGCGGCTCCAGACGCGGCCACCTGGCCCTTCCAGCCAGTGGGAGGGTGCGTCTCTGCTGGAGGCTCAGTGGGTACAGAGCTACAAGACGGCAAACTCGCCCTGCCCCCTCCTCTTTCCAGCTGTCCACCCACCTGCCACTCCTGTCTGCTTCTGGTCAGTTTCAGTACCTCTCGCTACTTGTGCGTTATGTTTTCCACACTTCAGGGTTGGTACCTGGGAGCGTGTGGGCTGCAAGAGCTCCCTAGCTGTTACCGGAAGCCTCCCTCCTCTCGATACCTGCAGCTGAGAAGAACCGTCCTTCCCTGGCGAGCTGCTGGGATACTCAGAGGCGGGCCTGCCAGGTGCGGGGGGCCTGTTAACAGAGGGCCGGCGAGGCGGCGGCTCCAGGGAGGCGGAGGCTGCGGTGGGACTGGGGTCCACTCTGGCCTCCAGGCCCCGGGTCCTTGCCCCCTGCACCCGTGTCCGTGGGTGTTGTCCCACTGGGAGGCCTCCACCCCCTGCCCCCCAAGCAGGACGACTTCCGGCTCCGGAGGGCGTCTCTTTCACGCTCCGTGTGGGCTGGTCTCCCTCCCCACGCACCGTTGCTCTGCACTTCGCTTCCGAGGGCCGGGCCTCTGCCGCGTGGGCTGTGGTCGCAGGCAGGGCCACCCCCGCCCCGAGAGCAGGGGCCCCCAGCTCTGAAACCTGCTGTGGACCACGGTGCACCTCTTCCCACAGACGGCAATCTCGTGCTGCGTGTGCGTGGGCCTGTGCTGCGGCTTTCACTTCTCGGCAAGACCCTCTTCACTCCCTTGGTGCCGGGTGCTCTCCCCCCGCCCCACACACAACTGCCGACACTCCCTCACTCTTGTGGGTGACCCCGGGGCCCACTGGGCACCTGGCTCCTCGTGGGCCGCAGGGGTGCCGGCTGGCCCACCTGGCACCCACTGTGCAGCCCCAGGCTGGCACGCCCTTGGGGACCCCTCGTGATCGGACGAGGCTGGGCGGGGGGTGGGCTGAGGACACACGGAGCCAGCCATCTGAGAAGAATCAAGAGGTGGACTGGCTCTCGGAGCGGCGGGAGCGCCCAGTAGGACTGGGGGGTCAGAGGGGTCGGAGTTGCTTCCTGGAGGCGGTGCCTCCTGGAGGGGGAGCGCGGAGGGACTGGCAGAGGGCCAGGGCGGGCGGTGCCCGTCAGGGACAGGCACCGAGCTCGTGGAGGGCAGGAGCAGCAGTGTGTGCTGTGTGCGGGCCCCGGGGAGCAGCGGCCCTGTGGCCGGCCATGTGGTCTCGGCTGTCTCGGGAGCGGGCCGCCCCCCCGTAGAGCCCTGGGTCTGCGGGAGGCGTGGGGCCGGGCTGCCCCGCGGGCCGCGGTGGGCTGCACAGACGCGGCGTGCTCCTGAGCACCCTCGGTGCTTGCGGCCCAGGCCTGCCGCTCCCCACGCCGTCTTTCCCCGTGGCCCTCACGACAACCACGCCACGGAATCTGCCTCCGCCCTGGGCCCCCCGCAGCCAGAGCAGCAGCTTGCGGACCCTCGGGGGCACGTTGGTGTGACAGCATGTCCTTGCAACCCTTGAGAGCTGGCTGGCGGGCGGGACGCCCCTCGGCGGAATTCCCGCAGGGTCAGGGTCCTGGCAGCCTGGGAGGGCAGCCACGGTTGCCCCCCCCCGCCCCCCGCCCCCAGGCTCCATCTCACGTGGGAGCGGTCTCAGCCTGCGCACCGCTGCTGCCAACGCACAGGGTCGGCTGACAGGCTGCACGGTGACCACGGGAACAGCAGCTGCAGACACTCGGGGCTCGGGGTGGGAGCCCTGTCACCGCCAGGGCTAAAAGCAGCCGATCACCCTTCTCACTGGCATCACAGCTTATGACTCACTGCTTGCTTACAAAGTGGAGCTCGCTCCTCTCCAGAAGAAACAGAGCGAAAATGCAGAAGGCAACAAACCCACACAGCTGAGAAGGGGCCCTGGGTGCATTGGGAGAGGGGAGGACGCACCCCGCTGGCCTTGTGCAGCCCCTGGCCCTGCAGCCCCTCTCCCAGCTGGATCTGGGGTTCTGCCCCCCGCCACACAGCACTGCCAGTCATGGGGGTGGGGGGGTGCGCTGGCCTGGCACCGGACAGGAGGAGGCCCCCCAGGCGTGGTGGTAGGTGCCGAAGGGGCGTGAGCTGGTGTCAGCTGCCGCTCCAACAGCCCACCTCCACATCACCTGAGCTGGGGACAGGGCACAGAGCGGCAGAGGGCCTGGTGCAAGGTCACACAGCCAGCAGGGGACGGTCAGGACTCGGCCACGCTGCCTGGCTGGGGACGAGGAAGCAGCGTCCACGGGCAGGGCCAGAGCTGATGGCGCGCCTGTAGCACTCGACTCTGGACTAGGTGGTCGCCAGGCACCGGAACCCACCATGAAGGGCGGAACGCTGGTTCTGACCGCACGGGGACTTGGGGAGTTCCGGGGCACGGGAGGGAGGAGGCAGGGAGCAGGCGATGGGGCAGCACCCGGTGCCACCCACTCAGCTCAGTTGCTTAGCCTGTCGCCCCAAAACCGTGCACGCAGATGTCCTCCTGAGTAGGGCGGAAAGCCTCCTGCTCACCCCCTACTCCGCCCCGCAGGCAGGGCTGTCTGCGCCCCACGCCAGGGAGGTGTGCACGGGCCTCGGGGAGCGCCCGGGAGGTGGGGGGTGCTCAGCACAGAAGAGCCCGGGCTCCGGGGGAGGGGGGCAGCGGAGAGGAGCGGTCTCCCCGGACTCACGGGCCCTCCTGCAGGGTGCTCCCCCCGCCCATCCGTGCCGGCACCCTGAGCACGGCCCTGCAGAGGACCCAGCCAGGCTGCACCCAGACCCCTGACCCACAGGGACTAGGAGATGGTGGACGGGCCACCCACACTGCTCAGGGCGCCTGGGGAGGGGCAGCTGAGTGGAGACCCGACCGAAGTCAGGGGGAGCTCAGTGGGCGGCGGGGGGGGGGGGGGGGGGCGGGGGCGGGGGGGCGGGCCTCCTCAGGCGTCTCCCTGCACGGGGCTGGCCCAGCAAAGCTGTGCAGAATAGGCGCGGGCCCTGCCGCCCCTCCCGGGGGCATGGCATGGGCTGGCACTCTCTCCTGGGCCTGTCTGTACCCTCGTCTGACAGGAGAGGTTAGTGCAAGGGAGCGAGGGCTGTGAGGGGTCTGACTGGTGTCGGGGCAGCGGGCGTGCCGAGTCCCGTCAGCGTTGGTGAAAGACACGTGGGACTCACATGCACCCTCCCCCCCCCCCCCCCGCAGGCCGACGGTGGTCTCTCCGGCCGTGCGTGGGCCGCAGCCTACCTGCCCCGTAGACCACAGAGTACACCACCTTCTTGGTCCGCTCCCTGTCTGCGTCCGTCACGCGGTCTGCGGGGACGTCCTTCCTGCAGGAGAGGGGGCACACGCCTCAGGTGGGTCGCACAGTCTGTGCAGGGGCCACCAGGGCCCGGAGCCCACGCAGCGCCAGCCCGCCCGCACGGTGCTCTCTCTGGAGGGACCTCACTGTTCCCGAGTCAATCTCTCCCGACGCTGGGGAGAGACCCGCCGCTCCGGCGCCCGCCCTCCAGGTGCTGGCCCCGGGGCCCGAGCGGCTGCCAGCTGGCCCAATCCTGGAGCGCCCGCAAACCGGACCAATGAGGGTGCGTTCAGCGAGAAGCTCCTGCCCACGGGAGCGGCCTGCTCCCAGGGCTGTGTCCTGTCTGCCTGCGGGACTGGACCAGCGGCCGGGTGGCTGAGCCTGTCCCGGGGCTAGAGCACTCGGACAGAGTAAGTGTTGACGCCACCCCTGACCACCACCCCTGACCCTCTGCCCAGCTGAAGGAGCCCGTCTGGAGCGCCAGGAAGTCGGAGGCGCGGCCACGGCCCCCACCTGGCTCAGCCATCAGCCCCACTGAGACGACGGGAAAGCCCAGGGTCTTCTCAGGTGTCTTCTGGGCAGGGTGGCGGCCCTGGGCAGGCGCGGGATGGGGCTCTCTGAGCGCCCCCAGCATCCCACTTGGGCCTGGGCCTGCTCCCACCCCCACAGGATCGCTCCCCATGGGATTACTCCCTGCGGCTCCCCAGGCCTTCAGGGCCTTGATGCTTGCAGGCCGTCGACCTGGCAGCGCCCTCAGCAGTGTTGGCCACCGTCCGGCCCTGGACTGAGGGCTGGTCTGGCAGAGCGGCCCCCAGGCCAGTGAGGACCCACAGACAGGACGGTTTGCAGGCAGGTGGGCTCCTCCCCCGGGACCGGGACTGGAACCGGGGACAGGCAGTGTCCGGTGCTGGGCATGGGGCGGCGGAGTCGGAGGGCAGGCCGCGCGAGCACGCCACGAGCCCCCCTGCCGTGCACGTCGCCCTTCCTGTTTCCCTCATTTTACTCATTAGTTTTAGACAGACAGGAAGGGAGAGGGGGAGGGAGACACGGATTTGTGGTTCCACTCATTCACGTACCGATGAGTTGATTCTTTTTTTAAAAAACTGAATTCTTTTCGTAGAGAGAGGGGAAGGGGGGAGACAAAGGGAGGCGGCAGCCAGTTGCCTCCCACACACTCCCCAACGGGGGACGGAGCCCGCGGCCCGGGCACGTGCCCTGACCGGGAATCAAGCCCTGGCCTCTCCGTGGACGGGACGGCGCCCCGCCACCGGAGCCACTCCGGCCAGGGCCGCCGGTCGACTCTCGTGTGAGCGCTGACCAGGCCCAGACTGCCCATTCTGGACGCGGCCTCGGCTCGGCCACGAGCCGCTGCCCGCTCCCCAGGGCAGACGGAGCTGGTCCTGACAGTTTTCCTGGACGCCTTCCTGAGGCCAGGAACCACACGGGGACGCCGCCAGCTCCACTATGATTCAACATCACTCTGGGAGCATCAGCCAAATAGCCAGAGGCATGATAATTGGGGAAAAACTTGAAGACCAACTTCTGGTTGGAAAATTCCTAGTGAATCAGTGATAAACTAACTAATTCAGCAAAGTCCGCCTGGTGTGGCTCCGTTGGATGGGCACCAGCCTGCAAACCGAAGCGTCGCCGGTTTGGTCCCTGGTCCGGGCACGTGCCTGGGGTGCAGTTTGGGCCCCAGTCGGGGCACTTACATAAGACAGCCCGTCGACGTTTCTCTCCCTTTCTTCCTCTCCCTCTAAGAATAATTAAATAAAATATTTTTAAAAATGTAAAAATACGTCTTGAAGAAGACGTGGAAGGACGAGGGCAAAGATCTGTCCAGAGTGGCAGGGGAGGCCGGGCGGCAGGCCCCGCCCGGGGGCCTGGGCATGCTCAGAGGGAAGGGGGCACAGCAGGGGCATCCCCGCACGGCCCGCTGGGACCGCCGGCTTGCCACGTGGGAGAACACCAGGCAGCTCTTCGTTTTCATGAGCCACCAAATCAGAGTCCAGACAGATGAAAAGCCTCCACATGAAAAAAAAGGCAAATAAAATGAAAGAAAACCAAGAAGAAGGTAAGTTCCCACTCACAGAAGAGCATGGATAGAAGGATGCCGACAACACAAACCATGAATAAGAAATAAATAATAATCCGCCTCATAGTTTTAAAATTCACTGTGATGAAAAGCACTGCAGAAAGCCAGGAGACAATGAAAAACCATTCACACGCTGGCACGTGAAGGAGAACGGGGTCCTGTCCAGAACTCGAGAAGAGCCCCCACAAGTCACTGAGAACGGGCGGTCCAACGGAAGGCGGGGCAGAGGGTGCAAACAGTCCACTCGGCAGCGGAAGTCGGAAGGGCTCACTGGGGGGCATCACCAGTCCTGCCCGAGGGGAACGCAGGGCACGGGCCTGGCTTCTCCGGGGGCGATCGGCAAAGATGAGTCCCCTCCTGAGGACTGAAAGGACAGAGGAGGGGGCACCCCCCCTAAAACCCAGAATTTATTTATTAAAAAACTGTGCATTTACTCCTCCATGTTTAAACTCCAGGCACCTTCAAAGAACTCTCCACTCCATGCAACACACCTATTGGGACGTCTTTTCCTCTGCTCAGGACAGTTTTGAGCTCGTCCACTCTGCTGCCTTTTCGGGCTTCTGGCATTTTTTGACTCCCCTCTTCCACATTGGCAAAACATTCCCCTTTAAGGACTTTTTTCATCAGGGAAATAAAAAAGCCCCTCAGGGCGAGACCGGGTGAACAGGGAGGTTGGGGCACCGGGTCACGCCTTTTTTCCGTTAGAAACTGCTGAACACTCGGCTTGGTGTGGGCAGGTGCGCTCACACATCTCACACCTTGAAATGGGCAAACGCACTGAAAGAGTCTTCAGAAAAGATTCACTGAAGCCAAATGCAGCCTCTCACGACAATGCCAGCTGGTCCACTGACATAGACGGGTTCCCAGAGCAGTCACCCAGTAGGAGAGCCTGCCCTACAAGGGGCCCGTCCTCCGGAAGGAATTGTTGTTTGTTTTGAGGGTCCCCTTGTAGGTTCTCGTGTGCAGAGCGGGACAGCTCTTTGGGAGGGGCCTCTGACAAGCTGACCGAGGGGAAGAAGTGCAGGCCCCACCCCATCCACTCCGGGAAGCAGACCCCAGCCTTGGCCAAGGCCGGACTCCTGGGCAGGCCCACAGGCTGCAGGGCAGGCCCACAGGCTGCGGGCCAGGCATGGGGGCACTGCCCGGCCCTGTGGTAGTGCAGACCAGGCCACAAGGCGGGCGGAGAACTAGCCCGCTGTCCATCAGAGCAAACAACGGCGAGGAGGGGCAGGGAGGGAGGCTCACTTACTGAGTGCTCGGGCTGTCCACCACGGCTCTCTGGAGCTCAGGGGGGCGGGACTTCTGCAAGGGCCGCTGCGCCTGCAGGCACAGTGGCCTGGAGTCCCCCCCAGTGGGCCTGACAGCAGGTGACGGAGGCACTCCCTTAAAATGCCTCGTCCACGACTCAGACACGTATTTTCCTTAGTTGAGGGCTTTTCTTTTTCTTTTTTTGGAAAATATACATGACTTAAATTTCATCCTTTTGACCATGCTTAAGGGTACCATTTGGTGGCATTAGGTACATTCATAGTGTCCTGTAACCTTCACTGCCATTTATTTCCAGAAGTTTTCCATCTTCCAAACTGAAACTCTGTGCCCATATTTCCTTTTTTTTTTTTTTTTTTTTTTTTTAAGACTGTACTTGTTTTTAGAGCAAGGGGAAAGGAGGCAGGAAGACAGGGAGAAGAACACTGATTGGTTGCCTCTTGTAAGCACCCCGACTGGGAACTGACCCCATAGCCCAGGTAACATGCCCTGACCGGGAATCGAACCGGTCACCTTTTGCTTTGCAGGATGACACCCAACCCTCCAGCCACATCAGCCGGGGCTCCATTTGTCCTGAACTTTCATTTTAAAAATTGTTACGAGGAGTAACTGGTCACTTTCACATTTCTTTCTTACATTTGAGGTATCATCCACAGACCAGTCACCGTTTGAAGGTGCAGTTTGTGGCTTTTAGTAAACTCACCCGCGCTCTGTCCACCGCCACCGCCACTGCCCTCTGATTCTGGAGCATCTTCGTCCGTCCCCCTCCATCCCCGTCGCTCCCTGGCCACCGCCGACCCACTGTCCATCTCCCTACCTTCGCCTGCTCTGGACACGCCCCACAAACGGGTCACGTGGCCCGTGGCCCTCTGCGACTGGCTTCTTCCACAAAGCGTCGTCGAGGGTCGTCCACGTGGAAACCTGTCAGAGCTGCGTTCCCGCCCACCACCGGGTGACACCCCACTGTGCGCAGGCCGCACGGTGTCCACCTGCTCTGTTGACGGACATCGGGGTGTTCCCACCCCCTGGCTTTGTGGATGCTGGCGGACAAGTGTGTGGGGGGACAGAGGTCCCCACTCCCCTGGGGCAGGTGCCTGGGAGGGGAACTGCAGGGCCACGTGGGAGCTTTACGGCTGAGGCGCCGCCTTACCCGCTGGCAGCGCCCGAGAGCGGACCGCCTGCACCTGCAGGAAAGCAGGGGCCACGAGCTCTTTACTCAAACCCCCCCAGAAAAGGCAGCTGGGGCCCTTTGTGAAGACCTGAGACGCTTCGGACGGCCGTCTGATTGAACAGGGGGGGCCCCCCGTGGCCTGATCCCGGCGTCAGACCACGTGAGGCCTGACAGTTGCCTCTGTGGCCTCAGGAGGAAGCGGCCCGATGGCAGATTACGGCCTCGGTCCCGGATCAGGCCCGCCCACGCCGGGCTGTGGTGCTGACCGAGGGGAGGCCGGCCGGCCTCCAGCACTGAGTCGGCGCAATCAGGAGCCACCAGCAGGCCCTGGCTGGCGTGGCGCGGCTGGCCGGAGCATCGTCCTGCAAACCGAAAGGCCGCGAGTTTGATCCCCAGTCAGGGCACGTGCCCCGGTTGCAAGTACAAGAGGCAACTATTCTGTTTCTCTTGCTATGAGAAGAAAAAGCGATGAGAAAACATCCTTGGGTTAGGATTAAAACAAACAAACTAAACCCCCCCCCACACAGGAGCCTGAAGAAGGGACGACGGTGGTGTCCCCTGCGGCTGTGTGGGATGTCACCCGCGGGCCCCACTGTGGGGACACCCACGTGCGTGTCCTGCTGGGGCCCTGTCCAGGGGGAAGGCGGGTGGGGGCTCCTTCCCTGCTGCAGGCCGCCCTCCACCTCTGTCCTGCATTTCCCCCGGGGAGTCTCGCAAGACCCCCGGACTTCGGGCTTGGTTGCTGTGTCCCGTGAGAACCATCTCAAAAGACTCCTGTCCTCCGGACAGGTGGTCTTGAAAACTTCTTTGCCCGGGGACGATGCCACAGTCAGTGTGTCTGCGTCCTGGTCCCCAGCCACGCTCGTAAGGCCCGGCCGGGGGTTGGGTCTGAGAATCCCCTTCCTGTGCCCACGGCACCGGCTGCACGGAAACCCACCTGGGCACCCGGCAAATACGCGCGCGTCTGCGTGGAGCTAGCGTGTCTGTTATCGTGTGTGAATCACCGTGTGTGTCGGTCTACTTTCGGGAGTAGTCTTCTCCCGTCGCTCTACCCCGCTCTGCGCCCCCACGCCGTCTCCGAACGGTGACACGCCCTCTGTGACACGCCCGAGGGCCTGGTAAGGCCGGGGCTTCCCTACGGCTCCTCTGCAAACCGGCCCCCGGCGGCGAGGACGGCCCTTCTGCGTCGTGAACAGCCGCCAGCTTGTGCCGCGGCTGGAGACTTGGGGTCTGCTGGGCGCACGCACCGGCGCACTCTCTCTCCGCGTGCGCGTCATCGGGGGGTGGGGGGGAGTGGCGTCTCGGCAGGACGGGGTTTTCCGGTTGTCGTTTCCCTGTTTCTCCGTCTTTTCTCCGTCTGGACCCGCACACGGCTACTCCGCCGTCCCAGGCGCTGTGCCCTCTCCACCGCCACTTCCTCCACGCCATCGGCCTTTCCGCCCGGGTCTGGCCCCTCGTCCTCCCCTCCTCCAGGCCCCAGCAGAAAGTTGTCTTTTGCGGACTCCCTGGGTGCCCCAGCAGGCAGCCGCCACCCGCACAGGGGACGCTGTGGCTCCGTCCCGGGCGGTCGGTACGTGCCGTCGTGCGCAGCAGCACGGCAGCAGCTTCTCAGTTCCTGAGTTCCATGGGGCGCTTTGGTGGCCCCACCCAGCAGCCACGGCCAGCTGGCTCTGGGGGGCGAGTGTTATCAGTCAGCGAAGGCCCAGTGGGGTCACGCGTTCAGACCGCATCGTAGTGCGACAAGGTGGAGTCAGTGGGGATGCGTGAGGGGAACTCTGCGGCGGGGGCAGTCGGGAACTTACCACGACAGCAGGTGTAGGGGGCACCGAGGGAGGAGGGAGCACAGGCCCAGCTGGAATCCAGGGTGGGGGAGGCAAGAAGGGAGGAATCAGGACGGCCCCCTGTGGACCCGCTGAGTTTGAACTGTCAGGGGCAGTGGGGACCCCGCTGCTGAGAACTGGAGCAGCTGGTGGCCCGTGCTCAGGACAGAGGTGCTGCACCTCCATCCTGAGGCCTCCCGTGCTCCAGATGCAGGGATAAGCTCCTCCCACCCACTCTCACCTTCACACCTGTGGTGCTCTGCACCTGAGGGCCTCGGGCCTTTGCTCCCCCTGCCCCACCGCCCACCCTGCTCCCAGTGCCGGCCTCGCTCTCCAACCCGGCTTCGTCAGAACCCAGCCGGTGGCTCTGCCTCCCTCCCCCGACGCCCCCTCAGCGGGTTTCCGTGTGCTGCCTCCCAGAGCCCTGCGCTGCCCTGTGTGCTGAGGGACGGGACTGCACAGACGGTCCTGATGGACACCGGCTGTCCCTGGCTCAGGCTGACAGGGACATGGCTGATGGCCGAGCGTGGGGGGCGGGGGCGCGAATGCCCCTGCGCCTCCTGTGGGCACTGCGACCTCAACACTGCAGCCCCGGCTCCGGCTGGACCCTCCCGGCGCTCCCCAGGCTGCAGGGCCAGCCCCTCGGTGCTGGCTGCGACGGACTGGGGCTGAGGGCCTGGCCTCCCGTCTCTGCAAAGGGGCACCGAGTCAGGTGGGAAATCCCAGTGGGGGCTCTGACGGCCACGGCTCCAAACTCGGTGGCGGGTGGGAAAGAGGTTGGGTGCCCCCTCCCTGGGGCCCAGGGTCAGGGGCCGCGGCTCTAGAATTAGACATTCGGCCAGCACACGGATCGTGGTGCTCACGTGCACCCGTGCGACCGGGGCAGGTCATCACGTCAACAGCCTCCGCCTGAGCCTGCTTCTCATCGGAGGGCCTCGTCCCCTGCCCGCCGCAGCATCCAGAGCACGGTCCAGCATCTGCTGCCCGGCCGGCCTACGGCCTGAGCTCATTAGGATGTCATTTGCCTCGCAAGGGGTCACAGGTGACAATGTTGCCAAATGCCACCTTCCAGCAAACACCTCCTCATTGCCTGCTGCCCACCCCAGAAGCCGCATGGGCCAGCGTTGGTGAGAGCAGCCTCTTACTTCTGGCCCCAAGCCCTGCCCATCTTGCAGCAGGACAAGGGGTGCTGTGACAACGTCCCCCCCGGGTCACCGCCCACAGCAAGCACGGCTCGTTTCTCATCCTCACTGCATCCCACTTGCCACGCAGCGTCACGGAGTGGCCTCTCTGCGCTGACCGGAGAGACCAGGTCACATCGCGGGCACGGTCTGGAAGCCTCAGCTCAGGGACGACACCCGTCACTTTCGCTTTTATCTGACGACCCAGAGCCAGTCCCACGCCCAGGCCTGACAGCTGCTGGACGGAGAAGCACCGCCTGCCCAGAGAGGGGGTGGCTGGCGACACACTGTGACGCGACTGCCTCAGAGAGAACGTCTCAGAGAATCACCCCGGAAGGCGTCACGCGGAAGGAAGACAAATGTTTCTGCAGCGGAAAACTGCTTTTCGAGTTTTGGTCCGAACACGTTGAGCTGAGTGCCCAGCTGTGAGGACTGCACTTTTTACTGCGTTTCGTGAAACACAGAAAACCGTCTCGTCAGGCAGATGCGCAAGGGTCGCTGCGGAGGAAGCTGGGCCGCAGCCCGCACAGCGGAGGCGGCGTTGTGCCGGGGCACGCACACTCGGTCCGCGCCCCTCGGCGGCCGGTGGTGTCGGAGTCCCCACACGGCTCCCGTCACCACGTCAACGACCGCTGAGCCTTTTCCGGACAGACCTCGCGTACAAGCGGACAAAACGCAGGAGGGACAAGCCGCAGCCGGTGTGGACACAAACTTCTCAAGCTGGCTGCGTGAGCGAGCGGCTGAACACGGGTCTGAGGAGAAGTGTTTCCTGCCTGATACTGGAAGCCTTTTCCAAAAATCCACTGAGCACATTCCCTCGTGTGGGTCTCTCTCCGGCTTCTCCTTTCAGTCCCGCCGGCCTCTGTGTCCGCCCCTGTGCCAGCGCCACGCTCGCTCTCTCGGTCGCTCCGCATCGTCAGTGACTCCTCCCACCTCTTCCTCCGTGGAGACCGTTTTAGCTCTTCCAGGCCCAGGCCATTTCACACAGATTTCAGGACAAGCTTGTCTACTCCAAGATTTGCTTGGGTTTTAGTAGGGGTTGCATCAGACCTGCAAGCATTTTAGGGAAAACTGACCCACTGGTGAGGTCGAGTCTGGGATTCCACGGGCCCAGGAGGCCTCCCCGCTCAGCTCGTCAGACCCGGGACCTCCTCCGCCAGCACTCGGCGGTGTGAGACGCAGTGACCCTGCGCGTGCTTGGTTAACCGGACACTTTGGTGTTGCCTTGTCTCTGGGGCGACTGTGAGTGGCGCTGCATCTTTCATTCCAGTTTCTGCACGTTCACTGTCGGCTCATAGAAGTGTAATTGGTTTCTGTGTCGGTACTGTGTCTCGTGACCTTGCTGAACTTGTCGATCAGTTCTACAAGTTAATTTTTTTTCTTTTATATTACTTGGGACTTTCTATACAGACAATCATGTCATCTTCAAGTAAAGACAGTTTTATTTCTTCCTCTCTAATAGGTACACCATCTGTTTCTTTTTCTTGCCTTAACCGATGGCTAGGACTTCAACAGCCAATATCAGTGAATTATCCCTGATCTTGGGGGAACCGGTCAGCCTTTCACAGTTAAATGTGATCTTAGCTGCAGGTACTTTTCGATGTTCTTCATCCAGTTGTGGTTGATCCCCTCTCTCTCTAACTTCCTGAGAATTTTTGTCATAAATGGTCACTGAATTTTATCAAATGCTTTGTCTGGGTCGACTGACACAATCACATTGTCCTTATTCTTCAGCGTGAGCATGTGGGGTGCTGGACTGATTTGCAAACGCACAGCCAGGCTCGCACACCTGGCACCAGCCCCACTTGGACACGCTGTGCAGTTACTTCAGACACCTTGGGTTGGGTCTGCGAATGTTTTGCTGAGGGCCTTGATCCCAAGTTCTGGGTGATACGGGCCTGGAGTGAGGTTTGTCTTCCTTAACTTCACTCTCCTTGTCTGGTTTAGGTGTCAGGGTAGGGCTGGCTTCGTGGAGAAGCTGAGACCTTCGTCACTTTTAACACGGCCGCTCAGTGCTGTACGTTGTCCTGCTGGCACTGCGCTGGCCGCATCCCTTGTCTCCCACGCTCATGGAAACGTCTGCTGTTACTCTTGGTCAGCAGCAGCCACGGTCGCCCGGGGCCCCTGAACAACGGGCAGCTCGGCGACCTGCGCAGTCACCCTGACTGCAGACCGACCCTCTCACACCCTCTGCAGGGGTGTCCAGGGCGCTGTTCCCTCGAAGCACGGAGATGGCAGCGGAGCCCAAGATGGACCAAATAAGCAAAATACTCTTTCTGCCTAGGCAAAACCCGCCTTCCAAGACTTCCCATAAGACTCTATACCTCCGGAGATGGGGCAGGAGTGTTAGCAATGCGATCACATGCCTTTAAAACTCTGTACTGTCTCACATCCTGACTGGAGGGGAAGGCAAACAGAAGGACATCTGATGCGAGGAAGTCCTGAGGCAAGCGAAATGCCCGGGGTGCACGTTTGTTCCAGGTGCAACAGGAGAAGAAGAGCACGGGGGTAAGCGGTGAGCACAGGAGAAGAGGCTGAACGCCGGCAGTCAGTCGTCAGGGAAATGCAAATCCGGGCCGTACGGAGACGCCACGGCACGCCTGCGGGGGCGGCCGGAATTAGGGAGACAGACAATAAAGGGTGTCGAGAGCACACAGGAAGCCGTGCACTATTTGTGGGAGTGTGAGGTGGTGTGGCTATTTTGGAAACTAGCTCAGCAGTTCCACAAACACTCAAATATGCCACTGTATTGTACGTCTTAAATGGCTAAGATGGTAATATTTTGAAATTTACTGATTTTAGAGACAGAGAGAGGGAAGGAGGGAAGGAAGGAGAGACTGAGAGAGCGAGAGAGAGGCAGCGATCTGCGGTTCTGCCCGTCCACACACGCGCTGGCCGTCTCCTGACCGGAGCCCGACCCGCGGCTCTGACGTCCCAGGACGACGCTCCAGCCAACCCAGCCACCCGGCCAGGGCCCACGTGGTGAGTTTTATGTTACGCCAGTTCCCCGCAATGGAAAACAACGACACCACAGGATTACTGTGTGGCCCAGCGACTCCACTCCTTGGTGTCCGCCCGAGTGAAACGAAAGCCTGTGTCCGCGCACAGAACCTTGCCCAGAGCCGTTCACAGCGGTATCACTCAAGACGGCCAGAAGGCGGGAAGGACCCAAACACCCACACGCGGACGGGCGGGCAAGCAGAGGAAACGCCGTTGGCTCCCGCGCACCGGGACGTGCACCCCCCCCCCCCCCCCCGCACGTCGGAACACGACTCGGCCACAAAGGGAGCGAAGCGCCGACCCGCGGACCAACACGGCTGACCCTTGCCCGCCCACAGTGTGCCCCGTGAGAGAAGCCACACACGGGGTCATTCGTCAACAGGAGTGTGCAGAGCAGACAGACACACAGAGACAGGCAGCAGGTTAGTGGTCTCCATGGGGGAGGGAAGGGTGGGGGTTGATGGGCATGGGGCTGCTCTTTGGGGTGACGGGAATGTTCTAGAATTAGACAGTGGCGATGGCTGCAGAACCCTGTGAAGGCACTAACCACTGCAGAACTGGGGAGGGGTGAGCCACGTGGACATCCGGGGAAAGCTTCCCGGGCCCCCGGGAGGGGAAGGTCTGGGCGAGGTGTGGGCCTGGACCGGCCCGGTGGCTGGAGAGGGTGGGGGGCAGTGAGGGGCAGAGGCCGGCAGGGGCACTGGGCCAGAGGAGGGGCCCCGCGCTCACACAGCTCACACCCCTTTGTAACAGACTGGGATAACAACCAGGGTGGGTGCACAAGGGGGAAGGGCAGGGCTGGAGAACTCGGAGGAGCAGCTTTCATGGGGCGTCACCTGCAGCATCACTCCTGGGGGTGACCTGGGGGGTCGGGGGTCGGGGGATGAGACCGGGCTGGGAGGGAAAGGAGACCCTGTGGAGGGAGCAGGGGCCTTCCCAAGACCTGGCCCATAGCCCCCCACTGCCACTCGGCTTCCTGGTGGCCGAGTCTGACTTTGCCCCGGGCAGCGCCGTGCCTGGTCGTGGTGAGACCCCGCGGCTGGACCTCCCTGTTCTGGAACGGCGCTCCCTGACCAGCCTGCCTCATGGCTGTGCCGGCCAACACCCTGGCTCTGGGAGGTGAGGTGGGCTCCGGGGCAGGGCCCCCACCATCCCAGCCAAAGGGGGGTGTGGGAGGCACCTTCCCTCCCCCTCCTGCTTCGGAGACGGGCGGCAGGGGCTTCACGGCGACGCTGACCTGGAAGGAAGGGCAGGCTCTGCCCCACGACCCTGGAGGCCACGGCCTCTAGGCCTGTCTGGGCTGTGAGTCACTGTGGGCAGGACCGACCCATGCAGCCCGCGGCGCTCCGGGCCCACCAGGTGGGGGTGGGGCGGCAGGGCGACCGCGCCCGGGCTCCGTGCTGCCCACACTGCCGGTCACCTGCAGGGCACTCATGCCTGGCACTGCCCACGTTCCCAGTGTCTGTTGCTGCTGCAATCTTCAGCAGCGGACTCCCGCCCTGGCGGCCAAGCACTATCGGTTTTCGTGTTCAGGAAACTCTTGGCATCCCACCTATCTGTTCTCCGCTTCAAAGAGATTAACCTCCAGAGAAAAATATTATTTCCTTCTTATGAAAATAGCCTTGGAGTAACTTCAGGCTTTTAACACGTGGGCATTCCTGCAGATCTGATACCATTGTGAGCTCGTGTGTCTTACCACTGTGAGGTCAGGGTAGAAAATACATCATCTCTCTCAGATTCCTGGAATAACTTCAAAAGTTCCGGGTCCCCAGATAAGTGTGCAAGAATGCGCAATTCAATCTGCGAAAAGTCTGTGGGAAAGAGCTCCCCGTCAGTTCAGAACCTTTCAACAATGTCCCTCCTTGTTGCCACCCACGCCTCAGCCCCCACCCCCACCTCGGCATCGGGCTCCACCCCCACCCCTCGGCCAGGGTCCTGGGTCAGCAGGGCCACTGGCCATCCCGTGTCTGCAAATCGAAGAGACCCCGCAGCCTTCCGTGAGGCCGGCACGACCTCCGGAGGGGGCTGCGTTCATTCCTCTGTTCATTCTGAACATCAGAATTGCAGAAAGGCCTACTGTGTGCTGGGCTGTGTGCTGGGCTGTGGCGGTGAATGGGCCACAGCCCCTCTGTTCGTGGAGCTCCCTCTGTGCGGGGGGGGGGGGGGGGGGGGGAGTGTGGCTGGTGAGACAAGGCGCCACGGAAGGGGCGGGCAGGGAGGTGCAGGACATGGCAGGTGCAGGAACGTGCTGCTGCGATGGGGTCAGCGTGCGCCTCCTAAAGACGGTGACGCCCGAGCCAGAGCACAGAGGGGGCCAAGGAGGGGCGAGGCACCATCTGGGGATGAGGACTCCGGCTGGAGGCCCGCAGGGCCAGGCCGGCCGGAGGGCGGGTAGGGGTCTGCCCTCTGGACACGGCGAAGCGAGGGACCCTGGGCGCGGACTGTGCTTGTTTACTGTGCGTAGGAACTCTGTGCCTCGTGCAGACATGTGCCTCAGGGTTTATCTTACAGAGCGAGTTTCGCAAGCACCTTTGAGTGACTCAGTTTCTGAATGTTTTAATGGTGCGAAGCGCGTGTGCGAGCTCCGGGGGCACGCAGAGCCTCTGCCGCGGTCGGCCCGTACCTGCCGCCAGGAAGCTGTGCCCTTCGGCCGCCACGAACACGGCCCTCGGGGCGATGGTGAGGGTGTCCTCCGCCGTGCCTGGGGTGCGGGCGCAGGACATGGGGTGAGCGTGGCCACGTGCTCGTCCACAGCCGCCCCTCGTCTCGTGCAGAGTGACTGTGACGCCGTCCCCGGTCAAGGGAGTCCGGGTTCCGGGCACTTCTGAGGACTTGTTCAGAGATGCGCCAGCCGTGTGACAGCGAGGCAGCTTAAGAGGAAGCACGCTTGCGCAAACAGCTCCAGTAACATTCAGGCTTGACTAGAAGCCAGCTCTACAGGTGTTTTTCCATTGCCGGGAGGTCTCGGGGTGGCGGGGGTGGGGGGAGAAGGTAGGAGGGGAGCTGCCTTCCCTGCACAGCTCTCATCTGCGCTCACTCGCAGCCCGCTGCGAGGGCGGGGCCGTGCACCGCGTCAGCCGTGCTCTGTTCTTTCCCGTGCCCTGGGCTCCGGGCCGGGCCGGCTCAGAGGGGAGCTCCGGGAGGCGGTAGGGACTGGGTCACGAACGCTTGCAGGGCTTTAAGGAAAGTTACCCAGGACTTCAGCGAAGTAGGAGGAAATGCGTTATATTACCTCTATAACCCCGAGGTCTAGTAATCCGAATTGGGTGCTTGGAGATTCCTTGGATATTCTGTCAATAATAAGAGAATAGCTTTAGCTAAAAGGTTTACTTTTAAATTAATCTGCACATTTACGGGAATCTGAAATGTGCCACATTTTATGCAACACTAACAACACAGCCCACGCCCACGTAGCGTGCACAGCCCGACTCTCAACCACTGACTGACACGTGGCCTTGGTGCGCACGCACGCCACTGAGCACACTCAGCGCGGGCGAGGGGCGTCCTCGGGGCCCCGCCTGCGGCTCCAGCGCCCAGGGCCACGCGCAGCGACTCTTCGGCAGCAGCCTCACTCCTCAGCTGAGTTAACCCGAAAATTCCTACGTCATAGGCTACGCACAGACTTTGGTGAGATTTGTGCTTTCATTTTCCTGCAACAACGTGTGACGGTGGAAGTTCTGGTCTCTCCGCCCTGGCCACCCCCCTCCGGTGCCCTGGGCACTTGGTACCAGCCCCGAGGCTGACGGCAAACGTGTCTGTGTCCCCTGAAAACCCTTGGGGACGGTCTGCGGAGTGCCACCACAACTCGGGACGACAGCGGCAGGTCACAGCCACGCACTGAGCGGCTGGGACACTCGAAGCCGGGGAATGTGGGGGCACCAGCCCCTGGACCCCGGCAGCGCCTTGAGTGGCGGCGCCCCGCGTTGCCCAGCGGTGGGGCTCCTTGCGCATCGGCGGGTCTCGGCTCCCTGGATTTGGTCACGTGTGCTACCGTGCAAACTGCTGGGTGCCCCAGATGACACGCAAGGCCCTGGCAGCCCTGGGCGGCGGCGGGCAGGCGTGGTCGCCCTCACTCTTCAGGGTGAGGGTGGGGAGGCCTGCAGGCACAAAGCTAGTGGCTCTCAAGTTCTCTGCACGTTGGAACCACATGGGGCTCCCAACAAACACTGCCTGCAGGCTGGTAACAGAACGAGGTGAAGCAGACAGAGAGCCGTGAACCTGAGGATCCAGCAGCAGCAAACATCCTATGTGAAGGGGAGAGGAAAACTCGGGGGGAAGTGAACGGACCTTCCGGGACCTGGGGGACAGCATCAGAAGAACAACACCAATGTGCTATTGGAGCCTGAGGGAGAAAACGACAACTGGGCAGAAAAAAAAATACTTAAAGGAATAATGACTCAAAAAATCCCCACATTTAGTGCAAGACGTATATTTTAGATTCAAGAAGCTGAAAACCCTAAACAGGATGAACTGAAAGACAATCAGGCCTGGAAACCTCACGCCCAAACTGCTCAAGACCAAGGGCTGAGACGCAGTCTCGAAAGCAGCCAGAGCGACGGCACCGTGGGTGCGGGGGCACTGCGGGTGCAGGGGCACCATGGGTGCGGGGGCACCGCAGTGGAGTGACTCGAGGGAGCTCAGAAAACGTGCTGAACCCGATGCAGAAGCAAACACAGAGCTGACGTGTACGGGACGTAGCTGAGGCAGCATGTGGATGAGAAGAAAGTTCTCAAATCAATAATCTAAGCTTGGAACCTTGGAAGGCTGAAAAAAAAATAAAGGCATATTAATTCCAAAGTAAGTCGCAGGAAAGTAATAAGCAGTTACAATGAATGAAATGGAAAACAGAAAAGCAAAAGAGGTAAATCAGTCACACCCAAAACTGGTTCCTATAGAAGACCAACAAAACTGACTGACTTCCAGCCACACTGCTCCAGAAACAGAAGTCCGGGAGGATGCTGCTGCCCTTCCGCTGGGCCTGGCCTGGGCCTGGGCATCACCGCCGGCCCCCAGGTCAGTGTCCTCCAGTCTCCTCCTGGGGAGGCGGCAGGAACAGGGAGGGCAGCCCCATCTCCACTGGGTGGCAGTGACCATCAGGAGGGTCAGCAGTGGCCTCTGGGCACCGGCTCCGCTGGTCCCAGTCTGCATGTGGAGACTCGGCAGCCGCGTCTTCCCAGGCTGCAAGGGCGCCCTCCGCAGGGTGCACAGGGCAGTGAGGGACCACGGACTCACGACACTGCCACAGGACACAGGTGCCCGGCAGTGGGCTGGTCCCGGGGTGTCGCCCCTGCGCTCAGCACCTAGGCCCTTCCTAGCACCCAGGAGCAGTCCACAAAGAGCTGAGCGAATGAAATGAAAAAGAAATGATGTTCATCATAACCCAGCGAAGACACGTGACTTTTACCATTTCATGGATGAGCAAACGGAGGTTCCCGAGTGTCAGATAACTTGCTGGAGTCTCACGGCCAGTACCCGGGCTGGGATTCGAGCTCCAGTCTGCCTAAGACCGGGGCTCTGCTGCCTGCAGAGTCCTGTCAGACAGCGCCAGGTGCTTCCTGAAATCACTTTCTCCCAAGAACGTGCCGGAAAAAGAAACAAGGGAAACGGAAGGCGACGAAACACAGGAAGGACAGCCGGGGCAGAGAGCAGAGCAGGGGCCACACGGACCGGCCCCACCAGGTACGAATGACCAGTAACGACGGAAACATACTCGCTCACTAGTAGTTAAAGAAATGCCAGTTAAACCACAATAAGGGAGGAATTCGCACTCATCAAAGTGGCGAAAAACACACTGTCTGGAAGCCCCGGGGCAGCGGCGGGTGGGGGCAGTGGCGTGGGTGCTGGGCAGCCAGAGCCCTGGCGTGCGTGGGTGAGAGTGGGAGTGGGCCCCTCTGGGGGTGACTGAGAAAGCGGGGTGCTGGCACACCACATGGCCAGGCCACGCCAAGGACACGCTACAGAGGTCTGCACACGCCCCCAGGATGCGTCGAGACGTGGTTTTCCTTGCAGCCTGGGTTCTGACAGAGAAGGATGAGGAACCACCTAGCACACTTACACCGTGAGCCGCTGTGCAGGCAGGCCCAGGGTGCCCGGCCTGGAGCTGCTCCCGCCCACTGTGGGGGGGGTGCGGGGGGGGGGGGCAGGTCTCCCAACCTGACGCTGGATGAAAGCAGCAGGCTGCACGAGTGTTCAAGCACAATACGGCACCGTTTACATGGAGTTTGAAAACTGTACAAGACCCCACCTGTTACTTAAGGAAACATATTTAAGGGCATGCACCTGAGCTCCGGGGGTGGGAGGGCCGGGCGGAGGATTCCAGGGGGCAGAGGAGTCCCAAGGGGCTTCCTCCCCACAGGTCCCCGGGGTGAGGACCAGCAGACGTAGGCTGGGCTGGAGGAGGGCGCATCTGGGGCTCCGGGGGCAGTCACTGGCCATCTAAGCAGATGAGACAGGAGGGATGGCGCGAACACGAGGGAAGCAGGAAAGGTCATGGTGTCACAAACGACATCAAAGCGCTACCCTGATAGGACAAAAGTCTTAATTTGGCTCCGACTCAGATACCAAACACGCTAACAAAATGTTGCACATGCAGTTAGAAAAGTAAAGAAAACGAAGGGAAAAAAACACACAAAGCAAAAATCCACCTAAATAGTGCTCGGATTTTAACATCTCCAGCCAGCATCCTTCCAAACTAACATCACAGAAGTTTTTCAGTGTCCAAAGGGGCTGACGGAGACGGAGGAGACGGAGGAGTCGGTGGGGCACCTGGGAAAGGTCAGACGCTTGGACGACAGGCGTCGGCGAGCGAGCCGGCGCCCTGGGTGGCGCTGCAGTGAGACGGGGGTGCGGACAAAAAGCGGCCTTGTCCCCGTGGAAACGTTAGAAGGGGAGCCGAGGCCGCACCTGATAAGCAGGTATTGGATGGTGAGGCCGGGCGAAGAATGCGGCCGGGGCGAGCGAAGGAAGAACAAAGGAACTCCGTGCTCTCCCAGGAGCAGGCGAAAGAACGCACGATAGCTCTAAGAGCACAGACGAAACTGAGGGGCATGAACTCGAACGTGGCCGAGTCCCTGGAGAGGAAAGTTTAGACAAACAGAAGCCTTCCTGACCGACTTGTGACCAGCGTGAGGAGTGCGACAGCCGGGCACAGGGGAGGGGCTGGGCCTGTCCTGTCAGCACGCCGTCATTGGGTGATGACCCCGAGCCAGGTGACTCCGGGAGGTGGGAGGGCAGCTCAGGGGGGGATCGCATGGGCCCTGGCCGGGAAGCTCAGTTGGTCAGAGCATCGTCCTGACGCAGCAAGGCTGTGGGTTCGATCCTCGGTCAGGGCACAAACAAGAATCAACCAACGAATACATGAATAAGTGGAACTACAAGTCCTCGTTTCCTCGTTTCTCCCTCTCTCCCTCCACCTCTTGCCGGGCACCTCCTTCCTCTCTCTCTCTCTCTCTCAAATCAAGTTAAAAGGAGTGGCTCACACGTCCAGTCCTTTGTCCAGCAGATGCTCAGCACCCCCGAGGCCCAGGTAGGGAGCCGTGCCCGGACACACGTCAGTGCAGCGTGCAGAACGGGCCCGGGCCTCGCGGCGCTCCCGCCCCAGGGAGGAAACCGAAGCACGTGCAGGCAGGTGAAGCGGGCTGCAGTGAGCATCCCGGCAGGGCGAGGACGGGGACCGCCCGAAGAGGGGGCCGGGCCGAGGCTCCGGCAAAGCAAACGCTGACAAGAGCACTGCTCAACGCGAAGAGCACACAGAGAACGCAGGGTCCGGGCTGGGCTGAAGACCACTAGCAGGGAGCTTCCATCCCACTTGCAGTGTGGGCGTCTGACGACAAGTGCTGCCACCCGCACACCGAGAAAACACAGGTGACCGGCACGGCGACCCCCTCTGCAGCCCAGCAGAGGGACGGTGCCTGGCAGAGCACGGATCAGGGATCCACGGGAGGAAGGGACCGAAGGCCGGGAAAGCCTGTCCAAAGGGACCAGAGAACAGGGCGGGACGCTCACCGGGGCCAGGAGCATCTCGCTCTCCGGAAGCTCCTGGTGCGAGGGGCACCGGGCAGGACGCGCAGGGAGGCTCGTCCTGAGCGGGGGGGCCCTGGGAGCCACGTGAGACGCAGCCCTTCTTGGACCTGCCCCACCCATCGTGCGAGCAGGGCCAGAAGGCAGCCAACGGCTCCCGGGAACCGCAGCTCGTCCCAGGAGCAGCCCGGGCATCCTCGCAGGAACACAGACAGGCCCGTGACCCGGCCATGTAAGATCCGCGACGTCTGGCCTCCAGACCACGAGTACCAGGCGTGCAAAGAAGCAGGAAGATAGATTCATGATGAGAACAACCTGACCTGAGGTGGACACGGGGGTTGGAGTTACAGACAAGGAGAGTAAAACACAAAACAGTTGTTATAACTGCATCCAAAATGTTGAAAAAAGTTAAAGAGAGGTGCAGATGACATAAAAAAAAAGATCCAAGCTGAATTTCTGGAAATGAAAACTATCATGTCTAATAAGAAAATACACTCAGTGGGACTGACAAAGGACGAGTGAGTGAACTACAGGACACGGTGCCAGAAACTGCCCAGACGGGAGCAGGAGAAACCATCCCGGGGGAGAGGAAGAGGGCGTCTCGGTGAACCTCGGGACAAGTGCAAGGGGCCTGGCAGTGCACACGCGTGGTTTCTAACGGGGACAGAGGGAGGAACAGAACAGGGTGCCAACGAGTCATTTCCCACAAACCCCGTGAGCCTCACACACAGAAAGACGAAAAAGTGACACTACGGTGCATCATAATCACACTCTTCAAAACTGCTGATCATAAGGAAAAACCCCTAATAGCAGCCAGAGAAGAGGACGCACCACAGAGAGAGAAACACGGCGGCAGAGGACGGGAGCTTGCTTATCCGCAACAATGTGCTTATCCGCAACAATGTGAGTCAAGCAACATCCTCGGAGTTGAAAGAAAAGAGCTCCAGCGGAGAACCTGATACCTCACAGGAGGAACTTTCAGAAACAGAGTGAGAGAAAAGCGTTTTTGGACGTGCAGAAGCCGACAGACTTCAGCGCCAGAGCCCCGCGCTGCAGGACGTGAGAAGGAAAACGGTGTCGCTCAGAGGCCTGCACGCCCTGCGGGCACGAGGAGGGCGGAGCTCTAGCGCGGCCATGCCCACAAGGCTTTCCTTAGGATTCACATCTATGAAACAGGTCGTGGACAATCTAAGCAGAAAGGAAACAATGTGTTGCGGAATGCGAACCTCCTGTACAAAGCAAGACACGACAGCACGAAGGCCCGGGGACCGCCGGCGAGGTGCTGCGACATGGTGTCACAGCACAGGCGGGGCAAAGACAGGCTGTGCCCGGCGAAAGATGAGGACTGCACCGCTGAGCTGGCCTCTAGAATGACAGCAGGTACCACTGACACACGGAAAAGACGGAAGAGGGCCACCAAAACTCAGTGCATGCAGGTCAGAAGGCAGAGAAAGGGGGAAAGGGGAACCAAGAACTGTCGGGATACACAGAAAACCAACAGCAAGATAACGGACTTCAGTCTAATCCTGTAAACACGGCGCACGTAAAATGGACTGAAGTCCCGAGAAGGCGGAGACTGTCAGGGTGAATAAAACCAGACCAACTACGCACTCCCTACAGTGAACGTACTTTATACGGAGAGATTCAAGTAAAAGGGTGGAAAATGCCACACCAACACCAGTCACAGCAAAACAGCAGTGGCTATTGTAACACTGACAGGGGATGATATTTTCACTAGGTTCATTGTTCATAAAACTATGTTTAATGTGTTTTATTAATTACTTTAACTTTATATGTTTATATTAGACAAAATAAAATTCAGGGTAAATATTATCAGGGACTAAAAAAGGCCATTTCACAGAAATCCTAGCACACAACAATCCCTAACGGGTCTGCCCCGATAAAAGAGTTTCGAGCCCAGGAAGCACAATCTCCGAGGAGGAGGAGGAGCTAAACCTGCAGGCGGCGGCAGCAAACTCTGCCCCGTGGCTGGGGACCTGGGCACCTGACCGTCAGACAGAAAACCATCAAGACGGTGGCAGGCGGGGACAGCACTACCAGCTGCCTGGATCTAAACGGGAGTTGGAGACCCTTCGACCCACAACTGGATGCACGCGGAGCAGCCACCAAGACAGACCACGTCGTGGCTGCCTGTAAAGCAGGCCCACGCAACTTCACAAGGACCCAAGTGGTGCAAGAGTGTCCTCTGACCACCTAGAAACCAGTAACAGAGAGACATTTGGAAACCAAATAACAAACTTCCAAATAACCCATGGGTCCAAAGGAGACATAGAAAGTGTTACTAGAAATGTTGTTTTTTTTTAACTGAGTGAAAATGAAAATACAACATATCAGCAGCATTTACTGAACGGCAGAAAAAAGTATGTGGGGGCAAATTTATTGCGTCAAGTGCCTGTATCAAAAAATAAAAAAGGTTGCAAATGAATAAACTCAGTTTCCACCTTAAGAAACTAGAAAAGGGAGAGCAAATTAAAACCAAAGCAGAAGAAAATGATCAACATCAAAGCATAAATTAAGGAAATCAAAAACGGAAACTAGAGAGAAAGCCAGTGAACCCAAAACTGATCTGGGGGGCAAAGAGTGTGAAGACAACGTTACTCAGGGCAGGAGTGAGAGAGGCGGCCTCCCGGCGGAGAGTGAAAGGACAAAACAGAGGAGGCTGTGAGCAGCTTCACGCCCCTAAGTTAACAACTCAGAGGAAACAGAGGAATTCCTTGAAAGACACAAACTATCAAGTTCACTCAAGAAGACATGAACAAACTGCATAATCTTATCTCAGTTAAAGAAATTTAGTTTGTGGTTAAACACCTTCCTACAGAGAAACTTCCAGGCTCAGACGGTTTCACTAGTAAATTCTATTAATTAAGGAGGAAACAGAAATAATTCTATGCAAATTCTTCCACAAACTTGAAGAGGAGGAAATATGTTCAGTTCACTATTTGAGGCTAGCATTGACCTGCTACCAAGACCAGACAAAGACACTACAACGAAAGAAAACTAGTAAACAATGCCCACCATTAAAATAGATGCAGAAATTCTGAACACAATTTTAGCAAATCTAAAGCAAACATACACAGAAAGGATAAACATGGAGACCAAATGGGCTTTATTCCAGGAACGCAGAGTTGGCTCACACTGGACAATCTACCAGCGTAATCCACTGTAGAAACACATTTAAGAGGAAAAACCATGTGATCATCTCAATAGAGGCAAAAAAATATTCTTCTGACAAAATCCAACACCCAGATAAAAACTCGGCACATTGCTACTTGAAGGGAACCCTGTAAGTGCCTGGGTAAAGGTGCTTATGCAGAACCCACAGCTCACAGCCTTCTCGCCGATGAAAACACGTGCTCCCCCTCAGACTGGCGACAGGACAGGATGCCGCTCACACCGCCTCTGTTCGACGCGGTGCAGGGTGTCCTGGCCGGCATGACCAAGCAAGAAGAACGAACGCACAACAGAGGTCCGTCGTGGGAAAGAAGAACTAAGGCTTCCTTACTCACACATGGCATGGCCGTCTACACAGAAAACCGGATGGAATCTGCAAAGCAAAGCTACTGGAACTGAGGTTTCATGATGCAAAATCAAAATATAAAAATCAGGCGTGTATCTACATACTAGCAATGAACATTCAGAACAGAAACAATCCAACTTACAGCAGTACCAAAAGTAAGAAACACTGAAAGATAAATCTGACAATACATTCACAAAGACCTGTACCCTGAAAACTACAAAACCTTGCCAAGAGAAATTAGTTAAGACCCAAGTGGATGACGCGATATGCCCTTCTGAAGAGATGGCAGACTAAATATTGTGAAAACGTGAATCCCCCTAAATGGAGTTCTAGGTTCAATGTAATCCCAGTGCAAAACTCAGCAGACCGTGTGGTAGAAATTTAAAAACTGATTATGAAGTTCCGATGAAAACATGAAAGACACAGAATAACCAGACTGTTTCTAAAAAGGACAGTGTGGGAAGAGTCGCACTCCCGGTGGAAACTGGGTGAGTCAGTCCCGGGGTGTCGGGCGCCGTGTGGAGACTGCCGTGGATGACGCCGTGCCGTGCGCAGGGCGGGGCCCGGGCAGGCTGGCGGCTGCGAGTGGGTGGAGCGGGCTCTGTCCTTGCATTGTGGTCTGCTAATCGTTGTATTTTTTCCACACCAACAACGGTAAGCCTACCTTTGTCCCCCGCCCTGTCCCAGCATCTGAAAGCTGCCAGGAGAGTGGACCTTAAAGATGCTGTCACCAGGACGACCCTGTGACTCGGAGTGCCCGCATCCCCGACCGGACTCCCTGTGGACAGGGAGGAGCCCGGCACCACGGGGTGGTTTGTGAGCCGCTGGGCTCGGCCTGGGGCTGCACTCGGGCGGCTGTCGCCCTGCATGACGTACCCACGGCTCGAGGACTGAAGGGACAGGCGGGCCACAGCTTGAGTCCCAGACCGGCCACTGGGCGGCCATCATTGGGGACATCCAAAAGAGCCGGCAGGCGCTCTGGAGCCTGAACCCAGCCAGGCCGACTGCCTCGTGGAACAGAAACACCCACATTTTAACGTGATTCCTAAACAAGACCCATCACAGCGCCATGCTCAAAATGCCCAGTACACAGCCCAGAATCACCGGGCACGTGAGGAAGCACACAGTTGTTCCCAGATCACAGGAGGCACCGAACACGAGATGACACGGGCGCTGGCACTGCCTGACGAAGACCTCGGCACAGCTTCCACGCAAACGCTCCAACGTGCTTATCACGTCTACTACCGAGACAGGTGCTGGATCGACCGAACCAGCTACTTTCTCCCAGTTCTTAAAACAAACCATGACCTGTCAATGCCTTATTAAAACGTTGAAATACGGGGAAGACGTGCACCCACCAAAGACGAAAACGCATCCCGCTTCCCCGTTACCAGAGCCCACCACGAGGCAGACCGCACGCGTGCACGGTGGGAGCACTTCCTGACGACCGCTTCCTCTGGGGCAGGGGGGCGGGGGGGGGGACACCTGTGTGTGAGAGAGAGAGGCCAGCTTTCCGGAGGTGCTGAAGAACAGCTATCATCTGATTCTTTAAGATGCTACCCAGGTGTACTTTGTGCACTTTCACCAAAAAACAGTGCCCTTCAGGCTGCAGGCGCGTTAGGGCACACGACGCACTACCTGTTGAATTGGGTGTGGCCGGACCCAAGTTGTACGTGTGGGAGAACGGAAACACAGGAGTCCTCTGAGAAGACGGGGCGACCGCCTCGGTCATCTGGAGCCGAGGAAGGCCACCCCAAGGTGACAGCGGGTAGGGACAGAGGACACGGCCTTCAGTTCGGGAGCCACCACAGACAGCAGGAAGGAGCGGCCGCAGCCCGCTCCGGGCCATGCCAGGAGCTGAGCGCGTCTGGGGGCTGAGCTAAGAACAGCTACGAGAAAGCACCAATGCAGTGCCCTCGGACCTGGCAACTCCACACCCGACCATCCACCCCACCAAGTACAGGCACCAACACACCGGGGCTCACGTGCTCAGTGCCATCTGCCGCCAGCTCTGGAATGCAGCAGAGTGACTCGGGAGACGCTGGACAAGAGTCCAACGGGGCTGCCGGGGCCCTGCAAGCAGCCGAGGAGCCGCCGCCAGGGAGAGAAGAAGTGGGTGTGGGAGAACGAGGCTCCCCTTCTGTGCAGAGGAGGCGAGGGCACCACACGTCCGTCCCCGTGCATGCACGGGTGGGTGTGTGTGCCGGTCTGTGCGAGGTCTGGGTGTCCGTCTGGGGGAACTCGTGGACGCCCCCACTCTGGGCTGCCAGTGTGGGCGACCGGGGCACGGGGCCGGAGGGCGCGGGCTGCCGGCTGGTGTGACGACGGCGGGGGGTCTGCGGTCACTGACGGCACGCAGCGTGCAATCCTGTTCACATACATGCGCGCATGTGTGTGCGTGCGAACGTGCGTGGACGGAAACATTAGAGGGCAGCCACCCAGAGGTGCAAGGCCGTTACCGCAGGCTCTGCACGTCCAGGCAACCCTTACCTTGTTGTTTACATTTTTATGTGCTGGTTGAATTTTTTACATTATTTGCGAAATAAAAAGCCACTTGCAGTATGGCAGACAGAATGTATTTTAGGAGTTAAAGGGCGAAGGGAAACGGAGGGAAGTGCTCCGATGTTCTGCGGAGGGTGAGTCCTTGTTGAACGGAGGGCGGCCCTGCACCCTCCAGGGACAGGACAGGCGGCGCGGACAGACAAGTCCCGGAAGAGCGACTGTTTCTTGCAGTCAACCTCACTTAAACGAGAACAACCACTTTAAGTGGAAATGTAAAAGCCGAGCCAGGAAACAGTGAGCTCAACGACGGCTCTTACTGGCAGGAGTGCGGGCACCCAGCACTCCACACACGGGCGCGCGGGAACGTAAATGGCTTTTCTCTGGAGGACAGTTTAGTCATGGGGAGCCTTAAAAATAAACACGTGTTTTGACTCAGAAGTTCCATCTCTCGGAATTTACACTATGGAAAATCCTCAAGAAAATGTAGCCAAAACATGGCATTTCAGCATGAAATCACTGCAACGGAAAGCAGCCTAAAGGGTCACTGGCAGGCGCGGACCCCCGGGCGGAGGCGGTGCCGGAGGACGCACGTGTCACGCTCACATCTCCTCCTTGCAAAGTGCAGCTGCAACCGCGGCACGAGAAGCAACACCAGAGCCTCACTCACCACCTGGGAGGGGCGCCGCCCGCAAACCAGCGACGCCAGAAATGTCCGGCAGCGCGGGAAGCAGAGCACGAGGTTGACCTGGAAATGCGATAGAAACAGGGAAGCGCAAGAACCTCCCTGAGAAGTGACTTTTCCCAGGAGAATTCTGGGTAAGTCCTCGAGGAGAAGCGGCACCAGCCAGGACGCGGGTGCAGCGGGTGCAGCCGGCACAGGAGGTGGAGCCGCTGCGTGAAGGCGCGCCGCAAGACGCAGCGCCTGCTCCCGGGGGCGGGGCGACGGCGCGCTCCGGTCCGACTCGGCACAGTACTATCGCTGGCGCTAGCACCAGTTCTCGCCGGCGGGGTAAAGACGCAGATCTGCTCTCTGAAGGGGATGTCCAAAATCGGACCCCCCTGGAAAGGGCTCGATGTTCAAGAGACAGCCGGGGACTCAAGAGTGCCTAGAGGGCGTCCTCCACCCAAAGCCACCGCTCCCGCCCCCCGCCCAGGGGAGGCCGGTCCAGTCCAAGCCTCGTCCTGCTCCGCTGGCCTGTGCGCGCCAGGCACCCGCACACCCGCGGGCCGCTGCCGGCCTGGAGGGACGCGGTGCAGACTGTGTACGGAGGGGACCGCAGGACAGACACAGGCAGCGCGACGGAAGGGAACGAGGCCTCCCGGTTCTTATCCTGTAGGTTTCTGCCTCGCTTGCATTTCTTTACCATGAACATATATTCATGCGTACACATAACACTGTGCATATTTAAGTAACTCATGTACTTAATTCATATATTTAAATTATTCAACTATGTAAACCTAAATATAGATTCAGATATATATATTGATATGTAATATCAAGTCTTCTTAAATAAAGTTAAAAAGCATAAAACAGAAGTGTAGTTTCATTTTTGTAGAAAGGTAGTATTTCATAAGCACACGCATTCGGCCAAGCTCCTGGGAGGACCGGCCCCGGCGTGCGGGCCGCGGTTAATTCTGCGCGGGGGGACCCCAGGGGACTTCCGTTAGTATTTTGTTTTACATCTCTTCCCTGCACTCAAGGACCTGCTCCCGTGACGAGAAACTAGTCATTCGAAAACATAAGCCATTTAAAAAGCTGATTGCTGTAAGTGCCGTTAAACCTGCGCCCTACACTCTGGGCACCTGCAGTGCTCCTCTGAGGAGCAGCCTGGAACAGCAGCGTGGGGGCGGGCCTCAGAGCCTCAGGCAGCTCCGCCCACTTCTGACGTCAGGGGCCACCCGTGCAGCACGAACCTGAGAGACGAAGGTGGGGTGAGAACAGGGCGCCAGTGGGCCCCTCCCCCCACTGCGGGCACAGCTCTCTGGCTGGGAGGGACCCCTCCCCAACTGAGCACGACAGTCCAGTGCGGACCGTGCGTCTTGCACACCTCTGTGCTCCCCAAACACGGCAGGTGCTGCGTAAGTGTTAGCTGGATGAACCGACAGGGAAAAACTTGACCTGTCGGCACGGGGCCCCTCTCAGAACGGAACGGAAGCTGACGGTCAGCAAGGAGTGCGGACTCACCGGGTGCTTGGCGGAGAGTCTCCCGGTCACAGTCCCGGTCTGGTTCCACGTGGAGGACACGGAGCCCTGCACCGGTCAGAAGGTGCCCGTCACAGCTCCGGCAGTGCGCCATGGAGTCGGGTGCCCCCAGCCTCTGCCCCTCCAGACTCCGCCTCCCTGCTCCCGCCCACAGGCCCTGGGCCCCAGCCCGACAGGCCCCCGGTGTCGGGCACTGCTGACGTGCGGTCAGAGTGGACAAGGAGACGTCCCCTCGCCGATGGGACACTGCAGTGGGACGCACGGGTCTCCGAGCCACTTAGAAACCCTGTGCGTGGGGACACGGGCCGCAGGGCTCCAGCGTGGGCTGGGCATCCCGCCAGGAGGCCGTGTGGCCTCTGAGTGCAGACCTCCTGCAGTGACCGCAGAAGTGAGCCGCAGCCCCGGGCGGGGCCGCACGAGGCCGGCAGCCGAGGCCCCACACCTGCCCCAGCTTCCGTGGAGAGGCCTGACTCGCAGCCAAACCATGGCCCACAGCTGCAGGTGGAGTGGATTATTTCACCATCAACCAAAGCTAAAGGGCTTCTACACCCAAACTCACGTGCAAACTGCACTCCTACTATTTTTTAGCTGCAGTTACCTTGTTCACGAAAGCTAGGAGTCCGTCTACGAAGCTGGACTTGACCTTGTGAACCTAAATTACAAAGACAAAAACGATCATTTTCCTCGTGCAGGTAGGAGCAAGCGTCAAAGCCACATTTCATCGAGTGCTGGGCACGTACCGTCGAGTGGGTGGCACCTGAGGTGACTCCGGGGGGCCCTGAGGTGGCCTCCCTGGCTCCCAGAAGTGAGCAGCACCGACCCCCACAGAAAGGCGTCCCTACCCCCCTCCGGAGGACTGCGTCACCCTGGAATACTTCTTTCACGGACGAGTCACGGAGATGAACGGGCGCCCCCACCCACCCATCGCCCGGTGCCCCCCATGGTGCCCCCCTGCGTTCTCTCTGAACCCCTCTGTTACGCCAGGGGCGAGGGTCAGGTGCCACCGCCAAACCTCTATCAGCCCTAGCAGAGACAGCGAGTCACAGGTTCAGCAGATGAAACACCGAGGGTTCCGGCTCTAGTGAAAGTGACACACACAGCTCACAAACAGCAGGGGGCTAACGCAGGTGTGCGGGCGGAGAACCCAGGAGCGGCCGGAAGGGGAGGCGGGTCAGTGAGCAGCACCGCCGCCGGTGCACCTGGGACCGCAGAGCTGCGGAGCGGCCGCAGCAGCCCCGGTGCAGGGGGCGGGAGGGGGCTTCCCGGAGAGGCCCCGATGGAGCCCACCTCACACCGAAGTCGGTGACGGCGCACCAGACGCTTCCGTCTGAGGCCTGCCCCGTCCCCCGCAGTGCCGGGGGAGGGGGGCGGATGCAGACATGAGCCAAACCACGTCGGGGCGCACGTCAGCAGCGCTGATAACACACGGTCAGCGCGCACGGACACTGTGCCCCTGGGGCTGCGTCAGGGCCCCCGCCACCTCGGGCATCACCACTCTGTTGGCAGGGGGGCACCACAGGCTTCCCCTTCTCACCCGCTCACAGGAGAGGAACCTCGACTCACCTGCCGGTGTTCCAGAATGATCTTGGGCAACGGGTGGAGGTCTCGCAGGGTGTGCAACTGAGAAAGGAGAATAAATGTCACTGAAATAACTCCTGCATTTTATTTCAGCATTCCAAGCGCTTGTTTTTAGCAGGAGAGCGTCCCAGTCAGAAAATGGCCTGCACTGAGCACACTTTCCAGAGCGAGGGCACACCGTCCGGTCCGTTTACCGGGGGTCCTGCCCCTAACGCCTTACAGGGCCACTGCCGGCCCCACAGGGCCTGGGGACAGGATTTCTCCTGAGATTCCGACGAGTGAACCTAGAGCCAGGGCGCGGGAAGTGCCTCCTGGGAGGGTAAACTGGGAAAAGCACCACCAATGCGTGACTTGATCGTCCAGGAACACCCAACATCGGAACCACGGCGACCGGGCGACCGTCGGGGAGGTAACAACGGAACATGATCGTGGGTCTTGACGTGAACTTCCGAAAGTCAAAATGGAGCACACAGCCAAGTACAAGGTCATAGGAATGCCAACCCCCATGTGAACCCCCTCAGGTGCGCCCAGGTGGGACGTTCCAGGTTCCCGAGCAGGTCCCTGCCCCTCCACGGCCGACCTCCGCCATCCCCGCCACCTCCCCCGGTCATTGGACATTGTGTCAGTGGGGCAGGACGGGCAGACTCTGTGCGTGGCTCCCTGCCTTCGACATTCCGGCTTAAGGTTCACCCACGTCGTGGGAAGGGTGCGTCGCTTACTTGTGATGCTGCCGTGTGTGAGGGCAGGACGATGCTTGCCTGTCCCACCACAGCTGGCTGCGTGGGAGGGGGGCCGACGCGAACCTTCCGGCACACACAGAGGCGCGAGGTGGCCCTGCCGCGGGGACAGCACCGGCCAGTCCACCAGCAACACACGGAAGCCCGGTGGCCCCGCCTCCCTGGTGACGCATGCGTTCCTCAGTTGTTGTTCTGGCTTGTTTGCTGCCCTCAGTCTTAATCCCAGCCAGTCTGGTGGACCGAAGTGGTGCCTCCCCGTGGGTTTAATGTCTGTTTCCCCAGCGGGTGAGAAGGTGAGCGGTAGCCAGGTCGTTGTTGACTAACTGCAAACCTCTCATTAAACCTCTTTCATGCCTTTTCCCCATTTGAAACACTGGTTTGTAAATGTTCACTCGCCTGAACAGGGTTTCCTTTTGGTCGGTTATGTGTACGGGAAGTGCCTCTCCCCCGCGGGGCTTCCTTCTCACGTGTTGGGGCTGTCTTCTCACACACTGGGGCTCTCGACTGCGCTGGCGCCCGGTCTGCCAGTCTGTGTGGTTGATGCGCTTTGTGTCCTGTTGGCCGACCGCAAGGACTCCAGGACGCTCCCCAGGGCACTGCATCTTCTACAATCTTCGTTGTTTCGCTTTTTGTGTGTTGATGTACAGTTCACTTGGAATTTGCTTCCATGTATGGTGTGGCCCAGGGAGGGGTCCAGAGGCACGGGCCCCAGATCGTCTGTGGCCCCAGCTGCGGGTTCTCTGTCTCGGTCCTGTGGCTGCCTGCTTGTCCGAGGGTTGGCACTGCATGGCACCGGCTGATTCCTACTCGTTCCCGCTGCTTTGTGACCAGTCTTGATATCTAACACACTGTCTCCCGGTCGTGCCTCATTGCCCAAGGTCACCTCGGTCCTTCTTTGTTTTTGCATTTCCACATACATTTGGGAATCAGCTGGCCGATTTCTACAGAAAACTCCCGCTAAGGTTCTGAGTAGGACCATCTTTTCAATCTACACGTCAATCTGAGGAGAGCTGGTGGGCTGACTTCAATGCGACGGTGTAAGCCACGGAACGGCACCACCGTCGGCACCACAGACCGAGGACAGAGCTCCAGCCGCCCTGGGGAGCTCGGGCGGGAGTGTCCACGCTGCTCCTGGGAGCAGGCACTGCCCGGGTGGCGGGGTGGGGGCAGCGGCTCTCGACCCAGTCTCAGCCAGACGTGCTGTTTTCTTAGAGAAGCTATTCTTAGGGGGCGAAAGTGCACGAAAATACTTAGCCCCCCCCCCCCCACACACACAACAAAAAACCCTGCTAAGGATCAACTGCCTCTCCTTACCCTGATACCTTCCCAACAAAGTAACTTTCTGACCACAGTCTCCCCTCTTATCTCACAGGAGCGGCCTGAGGACACTTGAAAAGGATGAAGTATTTGATCTCGCACAAACTCTGGACGCAGCCCAGGGCCAGCCAGAGATCGGGGCCGAGTGCCCTGCTGCCTGCTGTCCTGCGAGCTTATTGACACTCCCCGCGCTGGCTCCCGACACCATGCTCTTCTCGTCCCCTGTGCTCTCTGCGGCCGCGCGGCGGCACCTGCTCTCCCTCTGGCTTCCAACTGGCAGTCCCCGAGTGGCTCTCTGGTCGTCGATGCCAGCTGCCTGTCAGCACCAGCTGGGGAGCTCCAAAGGCAGACCCGTGACTAAGCCGCCCGGCCACAGACTCTGACCCTGCGGACCCGTCGTGGGCCTGGCATGCACGTTTCCCCAAAGCTCCTGCTGGGGCCGAGGACCACCAACCCAGCTGACTTTATTCTCAAAGACCCAGCGGCTCACATGACATCTGTGTCACTGCCTCTGTCTGAAACCCGAGATGCAACTCCTCACTCCCTCCGCCCCAGTAATCTGTTCCCTCCCCAGTTTCCCCTCAGTAGTTGCCTTCTCTGCTCAGGCGCAGAGCGCAGAAAACCAGGAATGACCCCGCAGTCCTGACTCCTGATCTCACTCGCCAAGTTTCTTTCTGTTCTGAAACTGCCCTGAAAGCCCTGGCTGGTGTGGCTCAGTGGGCTGAGCGCCGGCCTGTGAACCAAAGGGTCTCCAGTTCGATGCCCAGTCAGGGCGCACGCCTGGACCCCAGTAGGGGGCATATGAGAGGTAACCGATGGCTGTATCTCTCACACATCGATGTTTCTCTACCTCTCTTCTTCCCATCCTTCCCTTCTCTCTAAACATAAGTAAAATATATTTTTATTTATTTATTTATTTATTTTAAAGATTGTATTTATTTATTTTTAGAGAGGGAAGGGAGGGAGATAGAAAGAGAGAGGGAAACATCAATGTGCGGTTGCTGGGGGTCATGGCCTGCAACCCAGGCATGTGCCCCGACTGGGAATCGAACCTGGGAAACTTTGGTTCACAGCCCGCGCTCAATCCACTGAGCTACGCCAGCCAGGGCAAAAATATATTTTTAAAAACGCTCTGAAGACCCACCCACTTTGCCCTGTCTTCACTGCTGTCACTTGGACTATGGCAACACCAGTCCCCACATACAGTAACAATGACAGCCTGTTAGTGAGCCTCCAGCCAGCTATAAGACGCACCACACACCTGTCAGACGGCCAGAACCCAGGACCCAACGCAGCAGGTGCCGGCAGGACCAGGGGCAGCAGGACCCCACCCTCACTGACTTAGGGGTGGGTGATGTGGCCCGGTGACTCTGGGAGGTGGTGTGGTGGTTTCTCACAAGACTGACTGTAGCATCCTCACCACTCTGCCCAGCAATCGGGCTCCCTGGTCATTCACCCAAAGGGGCTGAAAACTCACACCCACAGAGCCCTGTGCACAGACATTTAAAAAGCTTTATTCATCGTCGCCAAAAGCTGGAGGCGACCAAGAGGTCCCTCAGTAGAGGAACAGAAAAATAAATGGACATGTCCAGACACAGAATATCATTCAGCACTAAAAAGACGTGAGTGATCAAAGCCATGACAAGACGTGGAGGGGCCGTCAATGCACGTGACGGAGAGACAGAGGCCAGTGTGAAAAGGCTCCACGCTGTGTGATTCCAAGCACTGGACACTAGGAAAGACAGAACCATGAGACAGTGGGAAGATGAGTGAGTGGCCGCCAGCGGGCTACAGGGAGGGCAGAGCACGGAGGACGTCTGGGGCAGTGAGACCGCTCCGCACGGGGTTATAATGGTGGACACACGTCACCACACGCTTGTCCGAACCCGTGGCATGTACAGCCCCAGGAGCGACCCTGGCGCACCCCAGACTCCGGGCGATGATGACGTGCCAGTGTAGGCTCGGTGACGGTAACAAGCGTCCCCCTCCGGTGGGGGGTGCTGACAGTGGGGGAGGCGGTGGGGGGCAGGAGTGTGTGAGACTGCGCTGTGCCTTCCACCCAATCCTGCCGCGACCCTGACACTGCTCTCAAGGGTGAAGTCGGATAAAGCCACAGCTGGGATGGCCGTGCACCTTCCCTGAGCGGCTCTGGGCCACCCCGACCTCGCTGAGGTCCACAGCGAGGGGCACGGGCGGCGGGGAGGGGGCGGCTTCATGCTGACTCTAACCTCGGCGTGTGCTGCCGAGGAAAAGTTGGTGTTGTCGAAAGGTGCAGAACCATGCGGCTTGCCCGGCTAAGAGAGCGAGGCTAATGTGATTTAGGTCAACCAAGTCTTTGTGGGAAAAATTAAGGTCACCCTCTAATTCTGCCTGCGAGGAGGCACCCCAGTGCAGAGAGAGTCCCTCTCCCTTTCCTCATGGCTGTCACCTCGAGGAGCTGAGGGGCGGCCAGGGACGGGCAGCACCGCCAGCTGGTGCCGGGGCGGAGAAGCAGCCGGCCCAGGACCCCACTCAGGCAGGGCCGGGGCCGGGGGGTGGTGGGGGGACATGGACGGCTTCCCCGGGTCCCACCCCGCCAGGGCCTGGGCAGGCTGCCCGGACTGGCCGGAGGGTACTGAAATCCAGGCCGAGCTCCCCAGCAAGCTGGGTCCTGCCCCCTGCTGTCCGGCGCTCCGTGCGCAGCCCACAGGCGCCCGGCAGCCCACCGGGCTGGCTCTGGGCGGCGTGGCGCTGGGAGTGTCGTGCACCAGGCAGATGAGGTCCCTGCTCCGTGCAGCCCACGTCCCCGTGGATAAGCAACAACTAAGGCACCTTTAGGTGGTGGCGAGTTGTGTGCAGAGAAGAAACTGCGGTGAAGAAACAGGCTGTGACTGGGGCCTCGCTGCCCTCTGAGGGGCCAGGGGAGCGTTTCGGGAAGTGACTCCTGAGCTGCCAACCTGAAGCCGAGCAGGCTCTGGGGGAGGACAGGGGCTGTGCCTGCTCCGTGGGTGGGTGTCAGGTGTGCAGGGGCAGTGAGGGAAGGGGCGGGGCCACACCCGCGGCCCTGGGGGCACGCCCGAGAGCTGGGGCTTTACTCCACGCGTCCCCACTGGAAGTTCAAGTCACGGCCCGACGTGGTTTTCCTGACGCTTTAGACGACCACTCTGCCCGGATGCAGGTGAGCATGGGGCCGGCCTGCTGCTCTGGCCTCCCCGCGGCTGGCTCCCCGGGGTGCAGAGCGGGACAGGCCACTCGCTGAGGGTGGGGACTCGTGGCAGAGGACGGACTCAGGCCCCTGTAGTGGACCCCGGCTCCGCAGCAGCCCGCACCTTGCTGGACGACGGCCACCTGAGCCCCCGAGGCACAGGTGCGCGGACAGGCAGCAGGCGAGGGCCCCCCCCAGGGGTCAGAGCCCCGGGGCTCCGACGAGCAGATGGCGGAATGACGGAGGAGCCTCGAAGGACACTGTCCTCCTGTGCTGCACAGCCAAAGGCTGGACGGGCCTGGAGGGTACGGGCCGGTGCCCCGGACACTGCCCCCCACCCCCACTGCCTCTCCACAGACGGCAGGGCCCGGGCTCTGGGTGTGCGTCCAGGCTCCACGCTCTCTGAGAGCAGCACCCCACTACTCCATCTTCTAAACCCTCTCCTTCCCGAGGGAAGGGCAGCTAACGCTCCCTAAAGCGAGTGTGGGGGAGGGGAGGGGAGGGGAGGGGAGGGGGAGGAGAAGAGAGGAGAGGAGAGGACGGATGCCCTGCTCCCTTCCCAGTCTCCTGTGGGGCAGGAGACAGACGGCTTGTGATGGAACGGTCAAGAACTTGGTTCTCAGAGCAAAACCCCACCAAGTGCCCTTGCGGGAACGGGGCTGCTCGGTAGCTTCTGGACAACAGCAGAGCTGCCTCCTCTGCCTGCTGCATGAGCAGGGGGCAGCACGTGTGGGGTGGGGGCAGGGACCACTTCGAACTGCCCGCCATGCGCGCTGCTGGCACGTCCCGCCCAGGACGCGGGCGGGCCTGAGGGTCGACTCTCAGGGGCTGTGGACACGCTATCGTTCCACAAAAGGGGGACGACCGTCGAGCCTTACCACGGCCTCAGACGTGGACAGGTGTCTCTGCGGCCCGGTCCTGGGCAGCGTCTCCGCTGGGCCCCGCAGGTGCAGCTTCAGTTTGCCAAACAGGACCTTCAACGGGAGGAGGTCACGGAGGAGGGGTCGCAGGGGTGCGAGCAGCCACACCTCGCCCCGACGGGGCGGAGCGGCCAGCCAGAGAAGACATGCCGGCCACACCACACAAGGCGCTCACATGCCCGCTCAGTGCTGCCCTTGGGCTTAAAGGCTGCGAGGTAATGACTCTCCGTGTGCGAGAACGTGAGCGGACATGCTTCTCAGGTGAGCAACGTGCAATAGCATAGGTAAGTTCAGAGTAAATCTCCCTTTAACCCCTGAATAAGAAGTACACTTTATCAAAGAACCAAAATGGCCCTGGCTGGTGTGACTCAGTGGATTGAGCGCCAGCCTATGAACCAAAGGGTCGCCGGTTCGATTCCCAGTCAGGGTACATGCCTGGGTAGCAGGCCAGGTCCCCAGTAGGGGGCGCGTGAGAGGCAACCACACATGGATGTTTCTCTCCTTCTATTTATCTTCCTCCCTCCCCCTCCCTAAAAATAAATAAATAAAATCTTAAAAAAAAAAACAGTTGTAATGAAGTGAGATTAAAAAAAAAGAGAACGAAAACGTGGCTTTACCTCGCGAAGCTGAGTACTACTTGTTATAAGGAACTGCTCTCCTGCAACAAGATGGGCCTCCTGCTCCAGCTCCTTGAGACGAGACTGTGAACAGGATGGAAACAGAGACTCATCACCGGTTTGCCAGCACCACCACCACCCCTGAGCTCCGGGACTTTGTTGCGTGACATTAGGGCATCCTGAACCCGAGCCCGGTGCTGCCCCAACAGGCATCTGATAACCGAGACCGCTGCTGCGGGACCGCCGGAACCACGAGACCAACCTGCGAAACAACCGTCTCAAAGGTGCTCCAGTGACTAAAGGGAGATGGGGGAGTCAGGAAGGAAACCATGCAAACTGCCGAGGCTGCGGAACAGGAGCATTAAGACTGAAGAAACAAGAACAGAGTCCGAGGAACCTCTGGGCGCCACCAAGTGTGGAAGTCCTGAAGGAGAAGAGGGAGGGAAAGGGCAGCAAGAATATGTAAGGACAGATGGCTCAGAGCCCCTCAAAGTGACGAAGGGCGTGGATACGGACATCCCAGCAGCTCAGCAGACTTCCAGTGGACGAACTCGAAGAGCTCGTCAAAGAGATCAATACCGAGACACATCACAACCAAACGTCCAAGAACACAAACAAGGGGAGAACCTCGGAAGGAGCAAGGGAGACGAGGGTTCCTCGGTAAGATGATAAGCAGATTTCTTATCAAAAACTTCAGGGGCCGGAATAAGCAGACCGTTACAATCAAAACGCTGAAAGAAAACAGCTGTCACCCAAGATGCCTATCGGGCGAAGCCACCCTCCCAGGGTGCGGGGTGCACCGAGAAGTCTCCAGATGAGCAGAAGCTGGTGGAGGAGCGGCCTCGGCCCTGGGGGGGCAGGGGGGGCGCTCCGGGTGGGCCTGGGGGCCGAGATGGAGGACGGAGCCGGCAGCCCGAGCTGCAGGGGAGAGAGAGAGCTCTCCGTGAGACAAACACGCGGGCCGGGAGTGATGGGACTACATCAGAGTCACTGCTGTCTGCAACGGCACCTTTGGTCTCTACATAATGCAAGAAACAAACAAGGGAGCGGAGACGCTGATATTGCTGAAACTTCAGCTTGTATCCTCCTTCTCGGTTTCCATGTAATTCAAGAAACTAATGCATTTTAAAAAAACTACTAGTTTATGTTTTAGGGAACACGATGCATAAAAATGTGATTCTGCGACATCAGCGACCCAGGGGCGGGGCCGAGCTGCCGAGGAGCAGAGCTCTCGTGTGTTGCAGGAGTCGGGCTGGTGTGCATTCAAATCAGAGTGCGGCAGCATCACGATGCCATCCCTATGGTAACCACAAAGAAAAGAGCCGTAGAATACACACAAAAGGAAATGAGAAAGGGTTTTAAACACCCAGAAGACGGTAATGCAGGGAACGAGAAACAAAAAGAGCTGCGGAGCTCACAGAAAACAAGCAGCACAGTGATAGATCGGAGGCCCTCCTTATCGGCAATTACTTAGCTATAAATGGAGTCAAGTCTTCAATCGAGAGGCAGAGGCTGGCAGAGTGGGAAGAAGCACATGCTCCAGCTACGTGCTGTCTGTGAGGGACTCCCTTTAAATCCAAAGAAGCAAACGGGTTAGAAGCGGAAAGACGGAAGAAGATCCTGCATGCGAACAGTAACCATCCCAGAGCAGGGGCGGCTATGTTAACATCAGACAAAACGGGCTTTGCGTCGGAAGTGGTGACAGGGACAAAGGGTGACATTTTACATCTGATACAGCGCAATGACACAACATTGTGAACATGCACGCCCCCAACGGCAGGCCGTCGATCCACGAAGGAACCGTCACAGAACTGCAGGGACACACAGACAGTTCTGCCACGGCTGGAGGCTTGAACACCCGGGTCACAGGGAGGAACGGAACAGCCGAGCTGACAGCGATGAAGAACTCTGCAGGAATCCTGACCGGGGCTGTGTTCAAGTCACGGGTCAGTTTGGGGGCCACTGGCACACAGAGTGTTCTCAGCCACGAATGTGGTGTCATGGGGCCGCCTCGATTCCTTTCATCGGTATGTTGCAGTCTTCGGCACACAGGTTTATTCCTCCTAAGGTTCTGGGAGGCTACTGTCAGAGCACTGTTGATTTCAGTATCTTGTGTACCGGCAATACGTAGCCATACAATTGACTTTTGTATGTTGACTTTACATCCTGGTACCTTGGCAATCTCATTTATCATTCCTGGGAAGCTTTATTGTTGTTTCCAGAAACAAAATCTTCTGGAGAAGGTTTCAATTTACTTTGCCCGTATCCATGAAAGCAATCACTGTAGCCCTAAAAAACGTACTTCTTCAACAACAAGACTTGGAAACTGAAATTGCTCCTTGGTCCACGGGCTGCAGGATGGGTTAGCAGGTGTGGGAATAACATTCATCTCCTTCAGAGCTCTTGGGTGACCAGGTGCACTGTCAGTGGGCAGCGATATTTTGAATTGATTCTTTTTTTCCTAAGCAGTAGTTCTCAACAGTGGGCTCAAAACATCCAGTAAACCATGTGATAAACCAGGGGTGTCCAATCTGCAGCCAGTGGGTCACATGCAGCCCAGGACGGCTGTGAATGCAGCCCAACACAAAATCGCAAATTTACTTAAAACATTATGAGGTTCTTTTTGTGACTACGTGTCACAGTGTATCTAATATGTGGCCCAAGACAACTCCTCTTCTTCCGGGGTGGCCCCGAGATGCCAGAAGGGCGGACACCCTTGTACGTGGTGTGCTCCGGGCTCCGTTGCTGCCTTTACAGGGCCCAGGCAGAGCAGGTTTAGCACAGTTCCCAAGGGCCCTGGGGTTTTCACGGTGAATGGGCACTGGCTTCCCCTTAAAGCCCCCAGCTGCACCAGCCCCACACAGGAGAGAGAGCCAGACCGTCCCTGCCTCTCTGAAGCCGGCCCTGATGTCTCCTCTCCAGCCACGTGGTTCCTGGACGGCGTCTTCCTCCAGTGGGAGGCTGGCTCGCCCCCACTGAAAGCCTGTGGTTCATTGCAGCCGCCGTCACGACTTGTCTTCGCTGACCTTCTGGGGGACTCGCTGCAGCGCCTGCGTCGGCTCTTGCTGCTTTAGCAGGCACTTGTTGAGATTGGTTGGACCCGTCCAGATCCCTAAAACGGTCTCGTGTGTTCACTGGAGTAGCACTTTTGATTTCCTTCAAGAATGTTTCCTTTGCACTCACACTGGCTTGTTCTGTACGAGAAGCCTAGCGTTCAGCCTGTGTCGGCTTCCAACATGCTTTCCTCACCAAGCTAATCGTTTCCAGCTTTTGACGTCCAGTCAGAGATGTGAGACGCTTCCCTTCACTTGAACGCTTAGAGGCCGCTGTAGGGCTATTAACTGGCCCAATTTCAATATCGCTGGGGTTTAGGAGAAGGGAGGTCTGGGGGAAGGGAGAGAGCTGTCGGAATGGCCAGCGAGTGGAACAATCAGAACACACACTGATGCCCTGGCTGGTGTGGCTCAGTGGACTGAGTGCCGGCCTGCAAACCAAAGGGTCGCCGGTTCGATTCCCAGTCAGGGTACGTGCCTGGGTTGTGGGCCAGGTCCCCAACACAGGGCACACAAGAGGCAACCTCACAGTGATGTTTCTCTCCTTTTCTTTCTCCCTCCCTTCCCCTCTGTCTAAAAATAAGATAAATAAAATCGAAAAAAGAACACACATTTATTAAGTTCTCTGTCTTATGTGGATTGGTTACTGGCACCCCAAAACAATGACAACAGTAACGTCAAAGATCACTGGTCACAAATCACCGAGATAAACGTCATAATGCAAAAATCTCGAAACGCCGTGAGAATGAGTAAAACGTGATGCAAGGACGCGAAGCGAGTACGCGCTGTTGGGAAGCTGGCGCCGCCAGACGGACCCGACGCAGGAGCGCCACAGACCCCGGATCTGCGCAGAAACACAGGAGCTGCGGAGCACAGTGAGGCCGGGCGCATGGCACACGCCGCGCCCGCACGTAGGCAGCACGCTCACTGCGGAGCTGAGAGACGCGTGTGGTCGGCGCCACCGCAGGTCGCTGAGCGCGGAGTGAAGGGCACTGGAGAGCGGGAAGCATTCCCGCGTCACGGACGAAGACCCCATACAGCGGGGTGCGGATGCCGCTCCAGCGGTCTGCGCACAGTCCGCTCGGTCCCTCTCGCATCCAGAGACTTCCGCTTTCCAGGGGCAGAAGGACCCCTCCTGACATCCATGTGGAATTCCGAGGGACACCGAGTAGCCCAAGGTCTCGAAACAGAAGAACAAAGCTGGAGGCCTCACGTTTCCTGACTCCAAAACTCACTGCAGAGCACAGACATCAAACAGCGTCGTGGCCCTGGCGCAGGGACGGCACGGGGACCCGGGAGGAGGGCAGCGCGTCCGGGATGGACTCGCATGTGCGCTCAGAGGAGGAGGCCGTGTCCTGTCCGCACCAGAAGGGCTGCTGCGAAGCCTGACATCCCGGGGGTGGGGGTGGGGGCTGGGGGTGGGCCACGGCAGGACCCTGTGTGCACTGCTGGCGGGTGAGGCCGGGGAAGCATCACCCGGGCATCCCGTCCCCATGCCTCTGACCCCAGCAGCCCCAGCCTGCCCTGCACTCCCAAGAAGCGCGTGCTTACACCCCAGAGACACACCCCAGAGACACACTCGGGGGCTGCAGCGTGGGCTGTGGTGACCGCAAACTGGAACCGCCCAGACGCCTGCCAACGGAGCAGCATGATGGAGACCCCAGCTCGGGTGACACAGGGTGCCCCCGAGTGAGAGCCATCGGGCCCAGCCAGGACCCTGCAGCTCACGATGGGAAGGCGGGGCATTGCCGGGGCACCGGGTGGAAAGACTGTGAAGGCAGCGGCACAAGGACCGCAGACGTGGGGGCGGGCGGGGTGCTGACAGGTGGGGTGCTGCCGGAGGTTTAGGGGAACATTTCAATGCCTCTTGTCGTGCATCTTTATGCATCTCTCTGTGGCCCGTATCACTCACCGTTAGAAAGTTGTATTTTTGCTTTTTAAAGAACCCAAGAAGCCCATCAACTCCCCTCATCAAACGAGGGGGCAATGCCTTTGCAAGAACCTCATGTGAGCAGGTCGCTGCGGCCGGTTAAGCCCAGCGCACACAGGCGGGACAGCGACCACAGGCAGCCGCCTCTGAGCCCTCTCCCCACGGGGTGGCCCTGCCGGGCTCCCAGGGAGGCGGCGCAGGCTGGCCGGGGCCTGGGAAGGGAGGGAAGTCGCTCCAGACCAGCCGCAGGGCGACCCGTCCGGAAGGAAAGTGCCTGCAGCACAAAGGGTCTCCAGGACGACGTACCCCGAGAAGCGCTGAGGTCCTCTCTAATTCTTCCTGGTTCACCCGGATGCTGTGGCTTTCCATCACTGCGGTGCATAAACCAGGCGGAGAAAAACCGCGTCAGGGCCTCACTTCCGTGAGCAGCGGCGGGTCGGGGCGTGCCGCACCGCCTCGAGAGGCAAAGGGTCCCGGAGGCCCAGTGCCCGAGCCCTGCAACGGTGGTGGTGGGTGTGGGGACACACACGGGCCAGCCACACTCTGTTGAGGCAGCCGGGTGAGGCTTTGCTCTCCCGCACCCAGCAGGACCTGGGCAGAGGGGCGGGGCAAGCCTGGGGTTGCACTGGCACTCGACACCTGCTGACGCACAGGCTCCACCCCCACGCTCTGCTCCCCAGAGCCAGGGAGCGGGAGGGCAGTGGTCCCTCGGCCAGGGCGCCCGGGGCTGGACAGTCCAGAAGGGACCCCACAGGAGAGAAGTGTCAGAGCCCGCTGGCCCCTCTACACCAAGACTCGATGTGGTCCAACGCCTCCTGTTACTGCAAGGGAAGGTCAAGGGCCCGCTCCCTCTCCAGTGCTTGTGCGAGACGCTGCCACCCCTGAACGTGTGAACACACCGTCCTTCCAGCAGTGTAAGGGGTTCTCCAGAAAGTGACCGCACGCCGTCTTCGTGGGGGCTCACCTGCCAGAATCGGTATCAGAGGAAGCTCCAGCGTACAAAACAGCCGCCATAAACCGCAGACCTGTTTCGTAGGAGGACACAGCAACGTCACTTCTAAAGGGCCATTTCTACCTGCTCGTTGCGGAACAGCCTCCTGATTTCGGAGAGCTGCGTCCAGGCGACCCCTGCGACCCCGGGCAGGGAGGGTTCGCCCCCAGCAGCCACGCCTCCCCGGCCCCTCCTGTCCGTGCTGCAGTGTCCTAGGGCGTCAACATTCCCGGACCCAGGGGAGGTATTCAGAGCTGGGAAAGCACCGCCTGCCCCACCCCTACTCTCTCTGCTCTTTCGCGTCTGTGTGATACAGGTGTTTGCGGACTCTCGGGCTTCTGCTTTAACTTCAGAATAGGCTGCTTAGATTCCCAGAAATGTGGTTCGCGTCATCGCTGATTCTGCACCGACTGCACCGACGAAGGTGGGGAGAAGCGGGACCATCCCGCCGGGTCACGCCCACCCGGAGGGAGGAGCACCACTCCGTCTGTCCGACCAACACCCACGCTCTCCCTCAGAGTCCCTGACTCTCCCACTCCTGCCTGCTGCCCTCTGCCGGGTCCTCGGCTTCATCCGTCTCTCCACAGCCTTCACGTCCTCCGCCTGCCCTACAGACACCTCCTCTGCCGCCCTGATGCCCTCCACCCTTATCGCCTGGGCTCCCCCTCTGCTCCTGGGCTGCAGGAGGAGAGAGCAGTGGGGCACTGCGGGCCGTGCACCTCTGCCTGCAGCCACAGCCCCGGGCACCCGCTCCTGTCCAGCGGCCCCCACAGGGCCAACTGCTCTCCCAGGCCCTAGCAGCAGCCAGCCCTCCAGGCCGAGGGACGGAGAAACGTCCCATCAGCGCCTGTGCCCCGAGGCTTCTCCAGCCTGGACTGGCCCCCGTCTCATACCCAGTCCCTTCCCTCAGCTCGTCTGGATCGAATGCCCTCTGCTTCGCCACGAGCCTGAGTGGCGCTGAGTCCAGGTCACCATTATCTGAAAATCACCCTCAGCTTTCACGTTAGCTGTAGCGTAAGAAGTGTTCCTATTGAGTTGGAGGCTTCTGAAAATGCTCCAATGGTTAACCCATAGAACAGCCTTAGAAACTCCAGGCCTTATCATCCGGACTCCCCCTGGAAGAGGGACACCGGTGAACCTGGCCCCAGCACCCCACGCTTGCTTCCTGCACCCTGGGGACGCCGGGGGAACACCTCCGGTGCGTATGGGTGCAGGGGACACATGGCACCTGCCCCCACGAGGGGCAGGGTGCCTTGCCTTCAGCTGCGAACAAAGGTCCATCGTGAGCCTGTAGAGAATCCTCAGGTTTGCACGTATGTTCTGGTGCTTTAAGAGAGCAAAAGATTTCAGAGTTAGGCGCACTGGGCAGCAGCGGTCGTCACGACCCAGGGAGTGGCGGGACTCCCAGCAGTGCCCGCCAGCTGGGCCGCACGCGCCCACCTGCAGCTGGGAGACCAGCTGTTGCTGGGCAGGCCCGAGCGGCCCAGTGCCTGGCCCTCCCTCCCCGGCCCTCTGTTCTGCTCGTCCCCCAGCCATGCGCCACACCAAGAGGCCGAGTGCCCGGAGTGGGAGGGTTACGCGGGGCAGAGACAGGAGCCCGGGGACCTGGCCTCTGGGCCCCCACACCCACCGTCCACTCCCACCTGGACAACGGGCAGGGTCCGCCGCAGCCCCCACACTGGTCTGTTTCTCACTGCCCGCCCCCAGCTCCCACGTCTGCCAAGTGAAAGCCCCGGCCCCGGGCGGTCAGACTCGGGACGCAGCAGTGCCTGGGCCGGGGCTGGCTGCACACCCGCAGCGTGTGGTTCCCTGTCAGCCCCAGGCCCTGCTCCCCGACCCCCGACTGGGCGGGGCACTGTGAGAACACTCACATCCACCTCTAGGCCACACCACCGCCTGCGTGGGCCTCCTCCTGCCCGAAGCTTCCCAGGCCAAGACAGAGCTCCTGGGTGGCCCAGCCCCCCGCATCTCCTCCTCCTTCTCACGTGAGGCCTTGCGGCTCCCCACGGGAGCCACCTCCTCCTGTGACTCTGGGCTGTCTCACGCTGCCTCTCCACCCAGAGTCCCTGTCCCCTTCCTGACCTCCCCGCAGCCCCTCAGAGCAGCACTCGCGGCCACCGGCCTCCCCTCCCACCGCGTGCAGCGCAGGCCAGTGAGACACAGGGGAAGCTCCTGCGAGGCTGGCGGGGACGAGGCGCTGGTGGGGACGAGGCCCGGGGAGCGCTCCCAGGTGGAACCAGAGGGGCGGGCCTGCGGGGGCAGCGGAGTGAACAGGCCCCCAGCACTGGTCAGGGGGAAGTCGGGCCAGGCGCTTTGCCCCCACGGCCACTCCCCCCTGACTCCCAGGTCACACTAGGAAGAACCCAGACACCAGGGCCAGAGGGCCCGACATCGGCCTCGGACGGGACGCATCACGCTGACCTCTCCGCACCCCCGTCCTCTCCCCTGTGAGCTGGGGCTGGTGGGACCGAGGTGGGGGACTCCCTTCAGCACTAAGAAGATCTCAGCTTCCGTCTGGCGACCACTTGGACTCCGGGTGGGACTGCCCCTCCCTCCCCTCCGAGGGGCAAAGGGTGACAAAAGGGACACATGGCAAACAGGCCATGGTTCGCTGCTGGCCCAGGCCTGGGGGCTGCTGCTCCCTGGGTCCTCAGAGCCTGGTTCTGCTGTTCCTAGGAGTCTGGGAACTACCCCATATCCCCCTGACAAATCTTTTTAAACTGAGGGACCGTGGCACTCTCTGATTTCAACCCCAAGCCCCCATGAGACACAGACCGTGTGCGAGGTGAAGGGCAGGCTGCAGGCGTCCCCAGCTCAGGGTGGCAGGCACGGCAGGCTCGCACCGCCGCCGCCCCCCCCCCCCACCGCAACACCACCACCTGCTGCCCCCAGCACGATCTATATTCGTCATGCTCCTGACGCACCGCTGTGAGCTCCCACCCGGGAGGCCTGAAAGGACAGGCCCGCTGTGCCCCCGAGGCTCCCACGGAGTGCCTGGGGCAGGGTCTCGCTGGGCTCAGGACACCCCCGCTTGTGCGGGAGGCGCTGTGCACCGGAGAGGGGCCGTCCCAGACCCTCTGCCCCCCCGCCGCCGTGGCACCGGCACCGAGGGCTGCTGAGCAAGCAGCGCCTGAGCTTGGGGCAGGCGGCTCCGACGCCGGAGTCAGTCCAGGAGACAGGCCGGGAGCGGGGTTTCCCAGGAGCAGAGGGGCCGCCCGTCCTGACGCCCGTCCTCTGCCTGACAGCGGTGCCCACCCACAGCCCACCGCCCGCCTGCAGCCGGGGGTGGCTACGAGTGCAGCCCGACGCAAACCGTAAATTTGCTTGAAACCTTTTTTTTTTTAGCTCATCAGTTGTCGTTATTGCTTGTGCATTTTTTTAAAGATTTATTTTTAGAGAGAGGGGAATTGCAGGAGAAAAACAGGGAGAGAAACACGGATGTGTGGTTGCCCCTCCTGCGCCCCCTGCTGGGGACCTGGGCCGTAACCCAGGCCTGTGTCCTGACTGGGGACTGAACCAGCAACCCTTTGGTTTGCAGGCCAGAGCTCAATCCACTGAGCCACGCCGGCCAGGGCTAGTGTTTGTGTATTGAATGTGCGGCCCAGAGACCCCAAGGTGGGACACCCCTGGAAAACGTCGGGGCAGGAAGCACTCGTGCTGAGCGAGTGGAAGCGAACGCCAGCACCATCCCTTTCCCTGCTGCAGTCTCTGAAGTGGCGTTTCCGGAGAAACACGAGTGCCGCGTTAAGGCTGATAAAATCTTATCGTAAAACGACTCACCACAGTACTTTTCGAGGCGTTGCCGTACGTGCTGCTCACTTGAACTGTGCTGGGGTTCTCCAAGTATCTTGCCACTAAATCTTCAAAGGACGGCGCAGCGTCACGGGGATCGATGAGCCAGGCGGCAATGCTGGGGTCCAGCCCCGTGAAGTCAGCAACTGGAGAGAGAGAGCACACCCAGTCACTCCCAGGTCACGAGGGGTTGTGCCTTTCTCTGCGTTACAAGGTTCTCACGGGTCAAATGAAGGGTCCTAGCATCGCCGACCGCTCAGACTCAGAGCTGAGTACCAGAAGATATTCTCCCAACACGAAGGAATTCCGAGACTTTGGTAAGCGGCCGCCACAAACCTGGGTCCCAAAAGACCAATCTCCATGGGAACTGATCCCCAAAACCCCCAAAGGGGTAGAGACTCCCAACTAACTTGGAATTTGAATCATTTTCAAAATGTTCAACGAGCTCCAAGCCAGAATGTTCAGCCAGACTCCCCTCCTTCTCCTCTCTCCCTTTCTCTCCTGTTCCCAAGCCCCTCCCTGGCCCAGGCACCTCCGTCCCTTCCCCGCCCCCTCTTCCCACCTCTCAGTCCCTGTGACAACTCTGTCCAAGCCCTCCCCTCCTCCAGCTGCCTTCCCAGGCCACCCTGACCTCACAGCAGCATATCAGAGTGCTGGGGAACCCAAGTGTCATGGCTCAGAGCTGCCGACCCCATAGCACGGAGTTTGGGGAGGGCGGGGGTGGGGGGTGTTCGAGAACAAGACGCTGGACACACTGGGCACGTGCCCGGCCTGCGGGAGGACACCCTGTGAGACAAGCCGGGTGCGTGGAAAGAGCCAGAGGGGGCCAGGCGGGGAGCCTGGCAGGTCAGGTGGCTTCAAGTGCGTTTCCTCCCCTGACAACTGGGCGGAAAGAGGGCTGTGTGTATGTGTGAGACACATGTGAAGGCGCTTCCTACAAAATAAGAACACTTGCTAAGTAGGTACATTTTTGTGCCAGAGTATTTCAGACACAGCGGGGGTGTCATAAAAGGCTGGGGAGCTCGTAGTTAAGAAGTGAATCTGAGCCCTGGGGGACTGCTCTTCGAGTCCCCGTGCCATCCCGACCGGCGCTGTACAAAGACAAGGACTTTGCCCTCAGACAACCCGCGGCCTCAGGTCGTTCTGCAGTGCACATGCCACCGTCCGGCAGCCCCGCATCGTGCTCGTGCTGGTGGGAGAGATCTGCGTTTCCCGGGGCGGCCAGCGCCACGCGGTTTTTGTTTGCTGTCTGGGAGCCCCTCACGCTGGCAGAGCGGGAGCTCCGGCGGAGGACGTCGGCGGCTGCTGCCTGCCCGCCACCGCCCCCCGCCCGCCAGCAGTGCGCGACTCGATGTAACGCTGGCTGGTGACGCCCACCCACCCAGCAGGGCTCTTCCCTCCCAGCTGCCCCTTCCCAGCTCTGCTGGCCCGGAACTAAGGATCCTCATCAAGGCCCAGCTTTGAATATCCTCCAGGAACGCCTGGCTGTGCTGGAACCGTGTGAGGCTGGTCCCCGTGCCCCCTGCAGCCAGTGCGCGGAGGCCTGCCAGGGCAGACGCCACACTGTGGGGTGGGGTCGGGGGGGAGACCAGCAGTGCAGAAAGAAATGACAACAAAACAGATTTTGAATGAGCTAAGAAAAATCAAGAAAATAATAAAATCTGTAAAAAATAAATCAGAATTAGAAACACTTAGAAATCAGGTGACACAGAAAAAAACTGAAGAAAGAATTCAGGAAAGAAATAAATTTTCATAAATAAAAATATTTCAGAAATAAAAACTGGCAATACATAAAAGCAGATAAATGTAATAAATAATGCCTTAAGTAAAAAAAGAAAATAGAGGAGAGGAAAATTTTTAAAAATAAAAAAGAAATGGAGAGGTTAAAACCAGATTCTAGAAAAGCACTAAATGTGAAAGACAAGCATTAACATATAAAACAGGAGTTCAAACACCACAAAAAAGACAAACGACCAAAAAGACAGAGGTAGCTCCTGACAGAAGGACACCCCCCCCACTCAGGGTTGGCACTAGCCCTAGGGTCAGGGTCAGGGTCAGAGTTATGAAGCAGCCTTGCCCGCCCACCATCTGACCCAGCCTCTGGATCTAGCTGCCAGTGTACAAGAACTGGGGGAGCGAGAAGGGCCTGCTCACTGGCAAGAAGGGGTGCGATGGCCAGGCCCAGGCTGTGGAAACCCCTCAGGACCAACAAGCTGGCTCCGTCAACCAAAGGAGCTGCAAGGACGCAAAGCTGAGGGGGACAACACACAGACCGGAAGAGACTTAAGAAGACCTATCCCAGGTACGGCTCTCAATTCACACAAGCTGTAAAAAACACAGACAAAAATATTTAAAGACAACTGGGAAGTACTGTACAAACACTGACTGGATAGCTAATAATATTAAAAAATCATTGCTAGCCCTGGCTGGCATAGCTCAGTGGACTGAGCGCGAGCTGCGAACCAAAGCATCGCAGGTTCGATTCCCAGTCAGGACACATGCCTGGGTTGCAGGCTACGGCCCCCAGCAACCGCACATTGATGTTTCTCTCTATCTCCCTCCCTTCCCTCTCTAAAAATAAATAAATAAAATCTTAAAAGAAAATCGTTGCTACTTGTAGGGGGGAGATAACAATGATGGTCCCATCTTAAAAATGAAATCCTAGGCCCTGGCTGGCGTGGCTCAGTGGATGGAGCACTGGCCTGTGAACCAAAGGGTTGCAGGTTTGAATCCCAGTCAGAGCACATGCCTGGGCTGCAGGCCAGGTCCCCACTAGGGGGTGCACTAGAGGCAGCCACACACTGATGTTTCATTCTCCCTCTTTCTTCCTCCCTTCTGTTCTCTCTAAAAATAAATAAATAAAATCTTAAAAGAAAATGAAATCCCTGTATTTGGCCGTATGACCGAAATGCTTGCAGGTTCATCACACGGTGCTTGGGATCTGCTGTGAACAACCAGGGGCATGGAAGTCGGGGAGCTACAGAGGAAGAAGGTGGGGCACAGTGGCCAACGCTGTGACCGGGTGACGGTGCCTTGCTGTCCTCCGGCACCCCTCTGACACCAGGTGTGTGGGCCTCCGGGCCTCACGTCTCCAGTTCTCTGCGGGCACCAGCCGGGGCCCAACAACTCAGTTCGGCTCTGACGCCAAGTACCCAGAGCGGCTGCAGACCCCGCAGACCCAGGGCTCAGGCCCACAAATCTGCTCCCACGCCAGCTGCTTGTCCCAAGTCCAGGGCTTCCCGCACGTCCAACTGATCAGCTGTCACTCACCACGCTTCCAACTGCCATCGTCCCCCAAAAACTGCAGCGCTGTTCTCACAAAATCCTTAGCATTGTAACAGATGACAGGACAGTCGCACTTCAGTATTTGAAACAGCACGTTCCTGGAAGGTGGAAAGGAATGCACTGCCTTAGACACGGGTGGGCAGTTCCAACCTTGGTGGAACACCGGTGCTGCCGCGCTGACGGCTGGCACTGGCCCGGCGCTCTGCGGCAGGCCCTCTCCTCCTAAGGCTTTACACACATCACCGCAAAAGCCCCGTGAGGCAGGCAGTACTCATTCTCTGGGTTTTACAGATGATGAAACTAAGGCACAGAGAGGCCTAATGTTGAGGTCTCCTCTGGGCTGCCTCGGACGGCCGCAGCGGAGGTCAGAGGGGTCAGAGTCTACGGCTCTATTCTGAAGGCAGAGCCGATGGGATTCACGAGTCTGAAGATCGTACATGAAAAGAGAGACGGGCATTTAAGACAAAACTGAGGCTTCTGGCCCGAGCCCACGGTGGACCGATGCTGCTGTGAACCAGAGTGACGAGGGCGGCAGGGGCGGGCTTCAGGGAGACGGGGCCGGTTCTGCACGTGCTGAGGCTGAGGTGACTGTTGGATGTCCGAGTGCAGCGTCGGGCAGGCCACTTACACCCAGAGTTCAGAGAAGGCCGTCCGGGCACAGGGCTGTCTCCCACAGCACAGATCGGACTGTTCTTCCAAAGTGACAGGAACCGCAGGCCACGGGGCTTTTGGGGGCGGGGTGCTGTGCTTGTCACTGTCCCATTCTCGCCCAAAATGATCGTGTGCGAGGGCCTGGCATTAGGTTTCTGATTGCCAAGGCAGCCGTCCCGAAGCCACCCCCTGCGCAGACCTGCTGCCGGCCAACGACACGCTCCCAGAGAAGCAGCCCCGGGAGGCCTGGCCCCCCGACCCATGGAGGCCCCTCACTCAGGGGGCCCGGGTACTCGAGCGCCCCCCCCCCCCCCGCTTTCCCTCCCCAGGCCCCGACTCCCACTCTCAGGCTCTAAGTCAGCCAACAGAGGGCAAACCCTGGAAGCCCCAGGCATCCCTCCATCTCCCTCCCCCCACACGGCAGCCTCTCTGGGTGGCCTGGCGGCACGCTGCGCACCCTCCGGAACCTGTGAATAACACGGGGCGCTTGCTGAAGCGTGTTCTGTGATCACAATGAGCAGCACCGCGGGAGCCGGCCCAGCCATGCAGTGGCCTCTGTGGGGACATGTCTGTGAGGCCCCCTCAGGGTAACACAGGCTGCAGCGAGGGCCGCAGAGGCTCCCAGCAGAGAGCAGCACGGTCCACAGGCTGGGAGCCACACAGCGGGACCTGGGCCTCAGCCAGGGCCCAGGGAGACGGTGCTGGAGGAAGGGATAGGACCAGGCCCACCTACCCACCCTGAGCCTCCCAGGACTCCTCGTGGGGCAGCTAACTGCACCTGCACCCTGAGGGCCAGGCACTCAGGAAGTGGGTGCCCCCGGCCAGGGTGGAAGCCCCAGACGGCTGACGCCACCAGCAAAGAAACAGTGAGGGGCGCAGGCTGCACCCCACGAGAGGGCCTCTCGCGATCGAGCGAGGCGGGGAGACAGGGGCACCCCGCCTGGGCCAACATTCTGAGGTGCCCCTCCGGAAGGCAGGTCCAGGCAAGCCCTGTCTCACCTACTGTCACTGAATGAGGCTCGGTGGAGCTGGGGACAGTCCCCTGTGTGAAGGCAGTGAGAACCTCCCTTTCCAGCGCCGTCACAGAGCTGCCCAGTGTGATGGGGAGAACCACCTGGGCCTCTGGCGTGACATGGGTTCTCGGGCCCGGGGAGGGTGCTTCCCCCACCAGCTGCCTGCTGAGACGGGACGCGAACCCTGGGGCAGGTCCCCAGGGACACTCTCTGGGGGACAGGACCGGGGTTGGAGGCTCCTGTCACTCAGGTCCACTTTACTGTCACAGGCCCACGTGAAACACCTGAACGTTTATGTAAAATCGAAGCCTGGGAAACTTTACACTGGGACAGATCAGGTGGGTAAGCAGATTTTAAGGTAAGGAGTGAACACGGCTTACCTGGCAAACGGACTGTGAGCCTCTGGCTCCTGGCCCCAGACAGACGAGTGCTCCGTTTCTATGTAGATGTACCGGTCCCCGGGGGAGAAGCCGCCCTCCGGACCCTGGCCAGAGGCCGCGGCAGCCGGAAGACCACGGCCTCCTTCCTCACGGCTCTGCAGCAACAGGACGACGACCCCTTTAACGGAGGGAGGTGGAGCCTGCGGACACACAGGGAGATGAGGTCTCAGTGATGAGCACAGTGGTTTACTCGAGACAGGGCTGTCGGGGTTCGTAATTCGGAAGAGAAACAGGGCCTCACATTACACGTGTAAGTGAACAGCTCTCTAATCACCATCAAGGCCGGACACCAAGCCAATGACCTTGCTCTCCAAATCTGTTCTCCTTCCTGCCCAACAGCATAACAGAGGTCTCAGCCAGTGTGATGCAACAGGGAAAAAGTAAAATAAAATAAAAGGCACATAAATCAGAAAGGAAGAATTATACTGTCTCTATTTACAGATGACACAAATGTCTGCATACCAAACCCAAAGGAATCGACAAAAAATCAGCGAGGTTGCAGGATACAAGATTAAAACACTGAACCTAATTGTATTCCTATACACTAGCAATAAACATGTAAAAATTAACTTGTTTAAAAAAATAAATTACCATTGTTAATAACTACTTCACAAAATGCAATACTTAGAAATCAACAAGATCGGCACAGGATGTGTTTGCTGAAAACTACACAACATGGTGAAACAAATCAGAGGAGACCTAAACATCAACTGAGAGGCGCACCGTGCTCAAGGACTACAAGGAAAGAGTAAGACGCTAGAAGGGGAATCAATTTACTTAGAAACAAAGCAAGTTGGAAGACAGTGGAGTAACATCTTTTAGTTACTGGAGGAAAAAAGAAGTATCATAATTTTTTAGCCAGCAAAACTGTCTTTAAAAAAAATCAAAGATAAAGCAAGATTTGTATCCTACACTAAAAACTACAAAATACTGCTAAAAGAAATTGAAGTTTTAAATGGATGAAAGGATTCCCCCATTTACGGATCAGAAAACTCAAACCTGTTAAGATAGCAAACCTCCCAAAATTAATCTATAGACTCAACACTGTTTGTATGAAAAACCACCTTGGATGTTCGCAGAAATTGACAAGTTGACCCTAAACTTTGTACGGAAATGCAAAGGAGCCGGAATAGCCTATACAACCTTGAAAAGACAGACAGAGTAGGAAGACTCATACTTCCTGATTTCAAAACTTACCACGAAGCTGCAGTAATCAGGACAGTGTGGCACTGGCATGAGGATGTACAATTAGATCAATGGAAAGACCTGAATGTCCACAAATAAATTTATAGTCAGTCAGCTGATGTTTAGTAAAAAAGTGTCAAAAAAATTCAATGGAGAGAGAAGAGTCTTTTCAACCAACAGTGTTTGGAAAACTAGATACTCACGTGCAAAAGGGTGGATTTACGCCGTCTCACTCCATACACAAGCACTAACTCAAAATGGCCCTGGCTGGTGTGGCTCAGTGGATTGAGCACCAGCCTGCAAACCAAAGGGTCGCCTCTTCCATTCCCAGTCAGGGCTCGTGCCTGGGTTGTAGGTCAGGTCTCCTCCTGGGGGTGCGCAAGGGGCAACCACACACTGATGTTTCTCTCCCTCTCTTTCCCCCTCCCTTACCCTCTCTCTAAAAATAAATAAATAAAATCTTTTTAAAAACTTAACTCAAAATGGATCATAGATTTAAATGTAAGAGCTGTAACTACAAACTCCGGAGAAAACAGGAGCAAATCATCATGAACTGGGATGGCAAAGCATTCTTACATATAGCAACAAAAGCATAGGCAATAAAATTTAAAAATTTGATAGAGTTCATTAAATTTAAAATAATGTTGTGCTTCAAAAGACATGATCAAGAAACCAAGAAGAGAAGCCACAGAGTTGGACAACTGCGAATCACGCACCCGACAACAGACTCGTATCTGAACACATCAAGAGCCCTTACAGATCCAAGATAAAACACAAACAGCCCAACTGAAAAATAAGCGAAAGATCTGAATACACATTTTACCGAAGAAGGTATGCAAACGACCAATCAGCACATACGACGATGCTCACTGCCGTCACTTTTTAGGGAAATCCGACTTAAAGCCACGGTGAACACGTCACACCCGCTCCAATGGCTAAGATGCAGAAGACAGCAAGGGCGGGCAAGGGGGTGGTGATCTGGGGACTCTGGCACATTGCCGGCGGGATGCACAACGGCACAACCGCTCTGGAAAATATTTTGGCACTTTCTTAAAGAGACATTATAAACTATACATTATCAATATCTTACCTTTGTGGGAGAAGGGAAGGCTTAAAATCTTATTTCTAGCTCTCCCATCAAAATCAGACGCTAAGAAAACGGGTTTCTTTTATGGTGCCACGGTTTACGCACCTGGTCAGATCTTAGCTGGGTTGAACCATCCTTGTACATCAGAGTCACCACCACGGCTGCTGCCTGTTGGAGCGTGTCAATCAGCTGGCTTTTCTCCAAATCATCCAAATACCTGGTGTCACAAAAGTGGTCTCTGAATGCTCTCGAGTCCCCCGAGTTTAGGGAGACATCCGCCTTGTCGGCCTCTCCCAGTGCCTCCTGTTTAGTGGTTTTCTCTGGTGAATTATCACATGTAATACGTTTTCTTTTAAGATTCGTGCTGTCTTCATTTTCATTATTTATATGTTTTTTAAGGAAGTATTTTCTTTCATGTTCCATTTTCTGTAGAACAGAAGCCTCTTGGTTATGCTGTGGCATCAGACAACTGGCAGCAGCCGCTGAGCTGATGTTCTGCTGCTGGTCCGGGGGCAGCTGCTCCGAGAGTCTGCTGGTGGCGGGCCGAGGAGAGAGTCCGATGGAAGCTCCTGGTGTCTGGCTCGTGAGAGAACTATGACGCTGCAGAAAAGCAGAAAGTATTCCATGAGCATATAGCCTCGTAAGACGGAGGTCTAGAATCCAAACTAATTTCTGGCAAGTCATCTGAAACAAAGTAGAACACAGCTGCGTACGACCTAGATCCAGCTTTCTAATGAAGTCATCCCGTGCCTCCGAGGGCAGTCGCCTTCTCCGCCCACCCGGGCAGGAGCGCCTAGGGAATCGTGGGCGGGGCGGGGCGGAGCTCCAAGGGTGCAGCCACACCCCGCGCTGGAGTCTGCCAGTGGGGAGATGCTGTGGGCGGAGTCGGGTGCGGATGTGCAGAAGACGGAGGTTACCAACTTCCAACTTCCAAATCAAGGCCATTATAGAGAAAGTGGAATCACTGCAACTATTTGATACATGAATCTACCTACTAAGTGGGTTTTTTTTTTTTTTTAATCCAAAATGTGCTTATCGGGACGGTTCCCCACGCGTCTTGACTCGGGTGCTCTGAGTGCTGCCTCCTTCCGAAGGAGCGCCCTTCCGTCAGCCTTGGGATGCCTCCTGCGGGCTGCCAGAGCACAGCGGGGCAGCCAGCACACGGGACCCCTGTCTGGGCAGAGCTACAGACGGTGGGGATTTTACAGCATCCTGGGCCCTCGGCATCCGTGAGGCAGGAGCTGGGGCTCTGACCAGGTGCTGTTTCTTGTGCTTCCTCTTCTGTCTGGAGAGGGGTGAAGGAGTCCTTAGCGAGAGGCGTGTTGCCGTGGGGTGGTCGCCACTGCCGGACAGGCTGGGACCTCTCAAAAACGTGGCTCAGCGGGAATCCACTTTCTGTCCCAGTCTAACAGGATGCCTAACTCACCCGCAGGATCACGGAGTATCCAAGGGGGGAATCACATCTATCCATTTCATGACAGGATTCACGCACCAAAAAATGTTATCTTTAATATGTATTTTTCGGATTTTATGATACAAGTATGTTGGGGTTTTTTAAAGATTTACGTATTTTTAGACAGATGGGAAAGGAAGGAGAAAGGGAGAGAAACAGATTGGTTGCCTCTCGCACGCCCCCAGCTGGGGACCTGGCCTACAACTTAGGCCTGTGCCCGGACTGGGACTTGAACCGGCGACTTTTCAGTTTGCTCTATGATGCCCAAACCACTGAGCGACACCAGCCAGGGCCACTGATTATGTTATGAACAACTGTTTCCTAACAAACAGTACTTTTAAGTAATTTTGAGAGAAAATGTTTTAACACATGGTCATAGGGTCATAGAAAATTTTAATATATACTCATTTTATCACAGAGAAATACCATATGGTTTTCAAGGAAAGACTTTCAAGCATAAAATCCTATTACACTAAAAATTCTGTGGAGGTGTATGGAAGAAAAGGAGTCCGTGGAGAAAAGGAAAGTATGAAAACTGGGATTGTTGGAGAATGTCTGGCTGAGGTGCTTTTCAAAGGGACGATCGTGGATACCAAGCCACCAGAGCACAGTGTGCGTTTAGGTTTCAGTGGCTGTGCTCCAGACGACGACACAACGGTTTCCGCTGATGTCGACGCATCTCAGAGCTCCTGACGGCTTGCATCTCACCTGTTCCACGCTGGCAAAACACTTCCCTTCAAGGTCTTTTCTCATACAGGGGAAAAAAAAGTCATCCAGGGTGCGATCTGGTGAACAGGGAGGACGAGGCAGGGGGTCATGCCGTTTTGGGCCAAAAACTGCTGAACACTCAGCGCAGTGTGGGCAGGTGTGCTCGTAGATCACCCATCATGAAATGGGCAAATGCACTGAGAGTCTTCAAAAACCTTTCTGAAGCAGAATCCAGCCTCTCACAACAACACCAGCTGGTACACTGCTTCAGATGGGTTTGTAGAACACTCATCCAGCAGGAGAAGGCTGTTACTAGGGAGCCACCCTCCAAAAGACAATTCCAGTTTTCTTGGCGGTCCCCCTCACACAAGGCCTTCGGTGGCGTGACCTCGTCTCTCTCTCCTCTCAAGCCCAAACCACGCAACTCGGTCCGTTGTGAATTTTATATCCTTTCCTTTATGAACATCTCTTTACGCCCACTGTCCACAAGTTCCCAGCTCCCTTCCCTAAGCCCCCAAACTCCACTCTCCAGAGGGTAACCATCTCCTGACTATCCTTTAGACCCCAACTCAGGTATACATTTCACATTAAAAGGGAGACATCCCAGACTCCGCTCCCCACCACCCAGAAAAGGAGAACTGAAGCCACACAGAGGGGGATGAGATGTCTCTCCCACTGTCCCAGAGCCCTCATGCTGACTTACATCGAGGCACGCAGCTCGCTGCACGGTGGAGACCCTCTGTACGTCGCCTTCCTCTCCCCCCACGTGAATCTGACCAACAGCCCCGGGAGAACAATAACTCCCCCCCCACACACACTTTTTAACACGGTATCGACAGGGCCTGGCATACAGCACACACTTAATGAGCCTTTGTTGAATAAATGCAGGCTGTTTAGAATTTTCACGGCTGCAAGCATTTACCTTTTCCCCCAGCGCCTGATTCTTCCCATCGTGAGGCGGTCCTGAACGCTCGACACTGGATTTGTTCACCGCTTCTGCAGCTTTTAAAACACAAAAAAGGAACCTGAGACACTAAAGCAACATTGATATCTAAGTCATACAATGAGTGAACACTGGAAATGGCCTCTACAGCTGTGCTATTTACCCATTGTTTACTTACTTAAAACAACATAATTCGCAACTAGATGCCTAGTGCCACTGTAACAAACACTTATGTAAAGTATCCTCAAACTCCCCTGGCTGGCGTAGCTCAGTGGATTGAGCGCGGGCTGTGAACCAAAGTATCGTAGGTTCGATTCCCAGCCAGGGCACATGCCTGGGTTGCAGGCCATAGCCCCCAGCAACCGCACATTGATGTTTCTCTCTCTTTCTCCCTCCCTTCCCTCTCTAAAAATAAATAAATAAAATCTTAAAAAAAAAGTATCCTCAAACTAACTGGAGGCAGATCTGTGTAATCATGAAATGCTTACAGATTGAATGATAGTAATCATTCAAGATTACTATCTGGTATTTATATTTGAATACTTGATTCTGAAAACCCTTGTAAGAAACCTTATGAATATCAAAGGTTTCAGGAAATTCATAGGCTGAATACTACTACCATAGAACAGTTAGAGATTCAGTAAAACATCATTAATACAAACTTGTGATTTAAATTCGGCTCTCATCGTGGTCAGCTGGGGCTGAGTAGGAAGTGCTGGGATCTGGATCCCGCCCCCGCCGACAGGACCCAGGAGGGTGTGCTCCCCACCACAGTGGCTGCCCACGGTGGTGTGCCTTCCCTCTGCAGATGTGGGAACACCCAGGAAATGCACGCGCAGGGGGACCTTGCGCTGACAGGAAAAAGTTACCCCTAGCGTAACTTCAACAAGAAAGGTACAGGGCATTGGTGATCAAAACTTACAATCTTCTGAAACGGCAGGACACAAGGCCCACACAAACGGGAGACACAGCGCTGGGATGTGCACAATGCGCTTAATTCTCCCGAACACAGACCCAGTGCAGTCCCACCTAGAGACCACGCAGGGCTCTTTTAACTGAAGAAATAATTTCAAAATACGTATCAAACATTCACTGCCTGAAAACAGATAAGAAGAGTTTAAAAAAAGTAAAAGACTTGTCTATCCGGATTATCAGAAGACACTAGGAAGCCACTGCAGTCAAATCCACACAGTATTTGGATAGGAAGAGAAGAGAAGATCTCTAGGTCAGAAGAGACAGGCCAGAAACTGACCGCGAGACTTAGGAGACTTTCACAGGGACAGCACAGCTAGCACAACTGCTAACAGAAAACAGTCCACTGGGGAAATTGCTGGGGACAAAAGTGACCGAGGGTTAATACCTGTATTCTATGACAAGTCTTGCACATTGTCAAAAAAAAAAAAGAGACAAACAACTCAATAGAAAAATGAGCGAAACGTAGGAAGCGGCAACACGCAGCAGAGCGACTGGGAAGAGCACGTGCACACTGTGTGATGCTCACGCGCACCAGCAGCCGGGGAAATGAAAACCAAGTGTGACTGCAGGGGGACGGGGATAGGCCGTCTCGCATCCCGGTAGGACTGTACGGAGGACCGCGGGTCCTCACTCGGTGTCGCCAGTGGCTTCTGCGGCTTTAGACGTGTGACAGAGCCACCTGCACCCTGGCCCAGCTGCTGCTGCAGAGAAGGGTCAAGCTCCTGTGGCACTGCACCCAAGGGACAGCAGGAGGACATCGTCTGAGGTCCTGCTGCAGGCAGAACCTTTCTGCAGAGCCAACTGTCAACACTTACTAAAACTGAAAACACAGGCCTCCCCTTTGGGAGCTGGGGAGAGGCGGGATGATACAATGGGAGCACAGCTGGGCCTCCTGGTGCCGCTGATGTTCTGTTTGTGGGTCTGGCAGAGGGTGGCAGGGCGTTCGGTTTGTGGGGTTTTGGGCTATAAACGTGGACATATGTGCTCTGTGCGTGTGTGTGTAACCTCAATAAAAACGATCAGACCTAAAATACATAAATCATGTAACCAAACCACCTGACTCCTGGCTATCTGGTTCACAGAAATATGTGTCACAGTAAATAGGTTTACATCAGGGGTGTCGAACTCATGTTCACCGGGGGCCACATCAGCCTCACCGTTGCCTTCAAACGGCCGAAATAATCTTAGGACTGTATGAATGTAACTACCCTTAACTGTTAAGGAGTTGGGGTGACACCCGGCCCTTTGAAGGCAACCGCGAGGCTGACGTGGCCCCCGGTGAAGATGAGTTGGGCACCCCTGGGTGAAATCCAACATTGATGGCAGTGCTGCTTTACGGCAAAGCACTGAAAACAAAGCACACGCCAGTCAGGAAGGAAGTCGACGAATAAATCATGTGACGCCCGTGCTGTGAAGCAGGCAGCCACTGAAAGAGTGACTTAGAGCCGTATCGGTCGACCTGAAGATGCAGAAATCGGTGAAAATACGATCCCATTTTTCAATCGGTGACCCAACCTCCCCACTGGTGCACCCGACGGTGTTGTGCACGCACAATGGCACGGTTCTTGCCCTGGCGGCCGTCTAGGAGACAGAGGTCTGTGTTCGGAGCAGTCACCGGGCAGCGCTCTCAGGGTCGGCGTCTGCAGGCGAGTGGGGGAGGAGGACGGCGCCACGATGCCCTCACTACACAGGTCCGCCCGCAGCTGGCGTGGCCCTGCAGAGCTGTCCCACTGGGTCCAGGGCGCGGGGCCTCTGCACCCAGCACCCGCAGGCCACTGGGTGGGCTGCTCCGAGGACGGCAGTGTGCCCTTGCGCCAAGCAGCTGATTGCAGAGGGGGTGAGCCAGGAGGCAGGCTGCGTGTCAGCAGCTCGCCAGTGAGGCCCCCAGCCCCTGGGGAATACATGGTTTCCATCCTAACGGGTGGGTGAGCTGGGGGGATGGACATCGGGCGCTCGCTACCGTCCTGCCCTGCAGCTCACTGCCTGCTGCTCCCTGCCGCCTGCTTCCAGTGCATTTCGGAGCAGCTACTTCAGGACTCGGGTGGCCTCCTGCCTGGAGAAAACTCTAAAAAAACAATGGCACAAGCAGCTGGTCTCAAAGCTGCAAATGATGTGTTTCCTTCCTTATGACCCACCTAAGGTCTCCTCACGCTGCCTGAGCACCTCTGTTGGTCCAGGAAGCTCCCTGAGGGAGTGACCAAACCCTCACCCCTGAGAGATGTGAGCCCCTGGTCACTGCGCCCTTCTCAGCCGTGGCTGATGTGTGTGCTGTGAAATTTGGGCAGGGGACCGAGAGGTGACCGATCACATCACCTCGGTGCCAAGTACACGCTTTCCTGCCCCCCTATGCAGCAGCAGCCCTAACTGACAATGACCAGGAGGCTCGCTGGAGCCAGGTGGAGATGACATCCCTTGCCTGCCAGTCTCCTCGAATAAAGAACTTGCACTGACTGGGCAGCTGGAGCTCGGAACTGAATGGTGCCCTTCCTGTGCCCCCGGGCGGGGGGCTGCCCCTCCGGGAGTCAGGACCACCTGCAGGACCCAGAGTGCTGGTAAGCAGGGCCACTCCCACCTCTACCTTTTGGGTCCCAGGCCCTGTAATTACACACACGGGGACACTGCCCTGGGTGGTCACTGATGTGCAGTGCACACTGCACCCTGGAGGGTCCTGGTGCATCACTGCAGGGCGCCCCCCGCCCAGGCCGGCGCTGAGCCTCTGCTGCAGGCCACCCGCCGCTCCCTCGGGCTGGCATTTACGGGTGTGTGGCTGTGAGGGAGGGCGGGGTCCCACGCCCACGGAAGCTCCTCCGCTGTAAAGTGGGTCCCCACGCCTAACGTGATGCTAAGCGGGATTCCGTGTCAGGGGAGCAAACCTTCTATGAGCCCTGGGCAACGGCTCGTGGAGGCCCCGCAAACCACGCCTGGAACCCGTGTCCATGCGAGTCAAGGTCCATCCCTGCACCCCTGGGGACACGAGGGGCTCAGTGCTCTCCACTTGCCAGCAGGAGCCTGACCGCTGTCCTCACAGGGTGGCACCACTGGGGACTCAGCGTTTGGTCTGTGTTGGAAGGAAGGAAGGTGGACATTCAGCGATGCAGCAGCCAGTCGGCCACACTGCTGGGCCCTCGCAGCCTCCACCCCGGCCTGCAGCTACTCCTTTAAAAAGAGCCCGGGGTGCCAGGACCCGGACAGCAGGTGACAGGCCGGTGGACATCGGCTGGCCAAGTCTGAGTTTGTTCCTTCCTTCGGCACTCTACCTGAGTTGCTCCTGTGTCTGCTAATGCCATAATCTTTAGACTCCCCTTTACTCCGTGGTAGCTCATCTCTTACTGGTCACAATGCTTTCAAGTTCCCTGTTCCAATTGCTGTGCTTTTCTGTTCCCTGACTGGCCCAGGCATGCACTCACACAGCCCCTTGGCCGGCCCAGGTCCTCTCCACTGGCTTATGCGGACGTCACGGCCAGGAGGGAGGAGATAGATGGCAGCTTCTCAGGGAGCATGCGTACTTTTTCAAGACAGACGCCTCTTGTGAGTGGGGCACTAGCTCTTAACAGAGGAGCAGCCACTTTTGCAGGTGCCACAGGTATCTGGGATTCAAGGTTTGAATGCACCAATGCACATCTCAGGGTCTGGTCCCTCTTCCCGCCCAAGGCCCCAGCCTTGATGCAGCACACCTGCCAGGGCTGAGGAGGAATCCGACTCTCCCGAGCTCGGCCAGGTCTCGAGGCTGCAGTGCTGGCCTGTGGCTGCAGGTGGCCTCCTTTTAGGCTATCAGGGAAGCCCTGGGGCTCTCACCGTTAGCCCGGACGTGCTAAGTACTCACTCTCCACACTGTCTTCTATGCAGTACTGTCCCAGCAGCCCAGGCAACAGCTCCCGCTGGTACAGACCAGCCACCTCCAGTGACAGCTTTAACTGCCCTGCTGCTGCTCGTGTCCCCAGCACAGCTGCGATGAAGCCACCCGTGCCGGCCGGCCCGAGGGGGCCCAAACCCCACACCCCCACAGCTGCGCTCTCAGGCCGCCTCCTGCACCGACCGGAGCAGAGCAGGCTCCCTGGGAACCAGACCCAGCAGCGCTGCAGGAAGTTCACCTCGGCCCCGGGGAGGGGGGTAGAGCAAGTTAAAGCACCCAGAAGGCTTCACAGTCAAGTTCTCCAAACGGAGCTGCAGTGAATCAAACGCACGAGTTCCACTGCGACGGACGCAATGTGGGAGCATTGCACTGTGATGATGAAAGAAGTGTTCCAGCAGAACCTTGAAAGACACTGATTTCACTCCACTGTGAGTGGAGGTGGAAAGAGAAGGGGAAGCAGAAAGTTGGAAAATGCCACAGGTTCGCAAGTTACAGTCACGTCTGAATGGGGCACAAAGAGGGAAAGGGGGGCAGCACCAGAGTGTAAAGGGCAGGCAGGGCCAGGCAGGAGGAAGAGCGGCTGCTCCCGCAGACAAACCCTGCAGCAAGCAAGGACAGAGCTCAGCTCCATCGAGCAAAGACCAGACCAAAGTGGCAACAAACTGAAGGCAAATAGCAATTTGGAAACGACTGCCAGTCCCGGGGGGAGAGCAGGCAGCCCTGTGCAACTGAGACCCAGCGCCTGGAATGTGGAAAATGCCGTCTTCACCTCTAAGCTCTACCAAGTTAAAATAAAGAACCTGGAAAAATGTATACCAGCAAACGTACTTGACCTCCACAGGTACTCAGACAACACACAGATACACGCTAATATGTGCTTTAGTCACATGAATGATCCTATCAGAGTACCCGGTCAGCTGACAACCTTGGAATCACCCTGAAAACCACCCCCCCCAGTATCCACCAAGATGTTCAGTGGCATTACTGGACAACAAAATGACGATGAAAATCCAACTCAGATGAACCTGATTCTGAACCTAGTTTAAAGATGCCCGAGTTAGGGTAGAAAGCTGAGCTGCTAGTCACAGAAGACCCAACAACACAGTAAGATACGATGGCTAAGAGAACAGAAGTTTACTTCTCTCGGGTTGCCGTGAGTGGCCCCGGAGGGCGGTGCAGCTGCTCCGTGAAGTCCCTCTGGAACCCGGGCTCCCGATCCTCTAGGACGCGGCGATCATTTGCGGGGCTGGAAAGGAGGCACTTCAGGTGGCACCTGGAGGGTGGGCAAGAGGCGGCCAGCTAGGAGGCAAGTGGCTGCCCTGGACATGGCATGCACACATCACTGACAGGGACCTGCCGCCTGGCCACACCTGACTGCAAGACGACTGAGCCTTGTGGTCTGTGGGTCTCACAAAAGTGAAGGACACTCTGGTGGTGCGGCAAACTCAGCCACAAAGGCCTAAGGAGCAACACAAGATGCCCGTGACTGGGAAGTGAGAAGTGGTCGCATAAAAAGTCAGGACAATGTCCCTGCAAAGCAGGGAGAGGGTTATCAGTGAGAAGGGAATTCTGGGTGCTGGCATGTAAGCAACCAGTAGTGACACGTGTGCCCTCCTTATAGAAATCTATTAAGGCGTGGTTTTAGTCTCTGCATCTTTCTTTTTTTTCCCCAGCAAAGGGTTTTTAAATAAAAGATCAGTCTTGCAAGCTCATCCAGTCCAATCCTTACTTGGATATGTATCTCCAGATGCTTCGCTTGGTCTAGCGTGGCACAACAGTAGAGCCCACAGTGACCTATTAATAATGTTTGGTTTTACTTTCGTGTTTGTAAAAGCAAATATTGGTAGTTTATTTCCAATGACTTCTGAGTTCAAGTTCGATATTTACTGGGTGTGAAATGGGCAGTGCATGACAAGAGCCCAGGAATCACTCAGTCTGAAGTCCAGCGTCACTCACCAGTAGCCACTAGCAATCCGACTTTAAATCAGATGCCCGTGAGATAATGGAACTGGTGGGACTCAGTGGCAGACAGACTCTCTAAGGCGGTCTCATGACCCACGCCCCCTAGTGCTCACACCCTTGCACACTGCTTCCCGAGTGCAGGTGGGACTTGTCGACTCAGTTCTAAATGACAGGAAGCAGCCAAGGTAGGAGGATGTTTGTGATGATGCCACTTAACACTTGGATGCCAGACTTGCTAGGGACGTACTCCTGCTGCCCCTGAAGAGCTGCCTACAGCCAGAACCCCGTAGAAAGGAACGGGACTCTGCCAAGGACGTGCGAGCGTGCAAACGAATGCCTCTCCGTGTGGGCCTCAGACGACACGCTGGCTCCGGCTGCACCCGCTCTGCAGCCCGGCAGAGGCCCCAGGAGCTCGGCCCAGATCCCCGAACCAGAGAAACAAACACGACCGTTGTTTCAAGTCACTGAGCTCGCAGCAATGCTGTTATGTAACAGGTAACGCAGAATCCTTGCGAAAACCCACGATTTTTCCAAATCCAAAATACCTGACAAAAAGCAAAACCTCATCTTTTCCCATCATCTTCTCCATAACTTAGGGTTTTCACAGGGTATTTAAGAACACGATGAGAGGTCACGAGATGGGCCGAGTGCCACAGATGTATCTCACCGGACACCACGTAGCTACCAGAGGCGTTTCACTGCTGCGAGTACCTGAGGGCAGTGCATGTCCACCTGCCAAGCGAATACTGCTTGTGTTTTAAAAATCAAGTATACGGAATAAAGGAGAAAGCTCCTTGATGTTTAAATGTGTCTTTCCCTACTATTCCCCCCACCAGCGTCCTTCCCCCTAACACACCAAGTATGAAGTCCACACCCAAAAATTCTCACCAGTTCCTTGACTAGTGACGTCCACGAGACACACAAGCAACAGATGCCTGGACGTGAACAGGCTGAAACGTGGAGTGCCCCCACACGCTAACGAAGAAACTGCATTCACAACAGCATCTGCACTCTCCATACTCTCAATTATTTCATCTCAATATAATTAATTCTACCTCACTCGCTTACAACTTACTCTGGAAAAAGAAAGCAGTTATTGGCCTCGACATACAAATTTAAAGTAAAAACTACTTTGCTAGTTGTTTTTTTTTTTCCTAAAAGGAGGTCAGAACATTTCAGCCCACGTGTGAGCATGTCACGCCATGAGCGCATACACACTGGACACGCCGCTGCCCGCCCCGTGAGAGTTGGCGCACTCCTCTGCAGTGTAGTATTACGCATCATAAAGACACTTCCCCGGGCCACCACACACAGCAGGCAGGTATGGCCGTCTTCAGGGTCTGTGGGCGGCCAGTTCCAGGACCCCCAGGACTACCGAACCCCACGGACGCCCAAGTTCCTTACATAAAATGGCACGGTGTTTAGGTACACGCCACACCGGCACACCGACAACAGCAGGGCATGCCTACACATCATTTACATGGACCCTCATACTGCTGGGGGCATGGCAAAGTCATGTTTTGCTTTTTTTTCCCGAACACTCCAGGACTTTCCCATTTGGACCTGCAGCTGGTGGAACCTGCAGATGTGAGGCCCACGGATGTGGAGGGCCGGAGGGTACAGCCAGAGGGCCGGCTGCACCGGATACAGGTTCGGTGAGAGCTAAGGCTGAAGCAACAGGCACTGTCAAGGAGGCCCTCTCTTTCAAGGTTCAACAGCTGGTGGATTCTAATTCTAAAGGAACGTGGGACAGAAATGCCTGGGAGAAGGAAGAGGGTGTTACATTTTAAAGCAGCTAAGGGCCATAGAACATGTAAGTTTGGCGAGCACTCAGCCATCACTAATGAGAGGAGAGCGAGGGGAAGCTGGGCTCTGTCTGCAGGCAGGAGCTTCAACACACAACCCACAGACTAATTTTGCTACAGTTCGTTTTCAAACCTCGGTCTTAGGAATTCTTAACATCGAAGTAACAAAAGGTTCATAAAAATTACTCACTCTTTTCATTCTCTCTCCAATTCACAGACTCCACTAAATTGCCTGAATGCAGAGCAGACATAATCTTCTGAGCAACACTGGAGAGTGGTATCTGACAGAGATCAAAGCCTACAAACGCCTCATAATTTTCCATTTTCATAAAATCCTAAGTGTAAGATAAACATAATACCTATATATTAATTTTGAGACTTCAAAATAAGATACAATTTGAAATCTTTTACATGCTGAGACTTTCATAAAAATTACTATATTAACAACCACGAGGAATAAATTTTCCCTCTAACTCATTGCATAGCAAGAAAGCAATGGTCAGAGGCTCATTTGAGGTATTATGATAAATAAGTAACGAAGTAAAACACATTTTTTAGTTACCCCATTTTGAAGCAAGTGATTTACTCAAACACCACCTGAGGTTTGAAACAGGTGTTATTATCTGCAAGTATACAAATTTACTAACAAAATTATTTTTAACTGACTTGCATGACACAACACCCGATATCTTTTCACTGACACTGCTCAGCGATACTGGCCCTGGGGCTGGGCAGGTGAAGGTCCGGAAGAAACAGTACAAATCACCAAGTAGTTGGTCAGACACCTAACATATTTGCACTAAACAGAATTTGCTCTTTCTTAGGCAAGAAACCAGATGACACTTTTCCATATTACTTAAGAAAAAATTTAATTTACTGCAAGGTAGAATAAGGGAAAAAAGGAACAAAAACTACCTGAGGAGCTAATAGCAGAACTTTAAGATTTTCTTTTTGAGAGAGAATCATCGATTAGTTGATTCTTGCACACGCCGGACTGAGAACCTGGCCCACAACTCAGGCATGTGCCCTGACTGGGAATTGAAACAGCAACCTTTTGGTTCTCGGGCCTGGACTCAACCTACTGAACTATACAAGCGTGGCTAGACAAAATTTTTGCTACAAAATTTTAAGACTTCATAAATTTTTAAATAATGTGTACAAACACTAATTGGCAAAGCATCTTTGCTCAATGGATTGAAAAAATTATCAGTGCTCATGTCACCTACACATACCCATTTTGATAGTGATAGTTGAAAAATTCCATAAAGATCACCTATAATATAGTTTTTAAATGTGAAGGGCAGGTAATATATTCTTGGAGCAAGAATATTCTTGCTGTATCTTTTCTCTATAAAGCTTACATGGTATATAACACAGGCCATGTATAAATCAGGCAATAAAGCAGCATTTAATGTAGTAACATAAATAATTTTGTACCAACTCTTAAAATGATTTCTATGCCCCAGCTGGTGTGGCTCAGTGGACTCAACACCAGCCTACAATCCAAAGGGTCGCTGGTTTGATTCCTGGTCAGGGCACATGCCTGGGTTGCAGGCCAGGTCCCCAGCAGGGGGTATGCTAGAGGCAACCACATATTGATGTTTCTCTCCCTCTTTCTCCCTGCCTTCCTCTCTCTAGAAATAAAATCTTTAAAAAATAAATAAACAAAAGAATGTTTACTATACTTAAAAATGATCTCTAACTGTCCAAATACTACACTTGTGTCCCAACTACTATAGTCAACGTTTGAGTATTTTTGCACCAAAGAAACTGATTAAAATAGCATTATGCATCCCTTGAGCAACCACTTCAATGGAATTTTGAAATTTCATCTGAAAGTCATTCAAGTGTAAGTCACACTGAAATCAAATAACTGCTGAAACGTCTTACAAAAAATTTAGGACCTCAGACCCAGCCTGTAAAATGAACAATGGCATACAGAGACTTGACATTTCTTGTGGCGTAAGTAAGAGCATTACCAGTCTCAAAGTCTACGGAAGAAAATTACAAGAATACAGTTAGAGTAGAATTTTATTTTACAGTCAAATATAGGCTCGGCTATTCCATATAATAAAGTCTACGGTTTTAACAATGTTGATTCAAAGGACTACGGAATTTTAAAATACTTAACAACAAAAAAATCCTATTTCTAAAAAAAAAAAATTAGTAGAGGTACAAGTCTATTTAAAAATATTTGCATTCTATAATATAGTAGGAACCCACGCCCCCAGTCCACGGGGAATTCATTCTAAGACCCCTAGTGGATGCCCAAAACCAGAGAGAACCCTACAGATGCATTTGCACTTGAAGAACTTCACGGCTTCTCTTCACCATATCCAAATTGCCAGCACCACTGGTCTTGCACTTTGGGGCCATCGTTAAGTAAATTCAGGGTGACTTGGACACAAGCACCAAGACACTGCGACAGCTGATCTGGTAACCAAGACAGCTACTAAGTGACTAACTCGCAGGCATCACATGGTGTGAAAACGCTGGATAAAAGGATGATTCACGTCCAGCACTGGATGGAGCAGGTCGGCGTTCGCTTGCGTCACACTATCCAGAATGGCGCACAATTCAGAACTTGTAAGTCGTTTATTGCTGGAATTTTCCGTTTAATCTTTTCAGACCGTGGTTGACTGCAGGTAAATGAAATAGCAGAGAGCAAACCTGGAGATAAGGAGGCTGCTACTGTAATACTTCTTCCCTATGTGTAAAAAAGTCACCACGTCCAAGTGCCACCAAGCAAATGTTCAAGTCATAGAAAGCGCGGGTGCCCCGAACGTAAGTGTTATATAAAGAAGAAAACAAGTTGATATAAATCTTGAACTCATTAAATATTCCACTGACCTCAAGTTTCTAAAATTTTAGTAGTGTTTATTAGCTACATTCTCCTCCTAATATGTAAAACATTAAACACATGTAGTAAAGATTCCGTTTTTAGTAATTTTCAATCTTTGAGACCAACGGCCTTAATCTTTGATTGGTTTTCTAAATTCTCAACGATATTTTTCAGATAATCTTCATCTTTTAAAAAATATACATATAATTCTCTTTCCACTTGATGCAGTTTATTAGATGCCAAAATTTTTCTCTTTGTCTTCACATCGGCAAGAGTATCAGTAAGAAGATGATTTAGCTTATTCAGTTGAGACTCAACTTGATGAAATTGCTCTGTTAACTCCTAAAAGGAAAATAAAAATTGCTTTTAATGCAAGAGCTCTATTTGTAACACCAATTATAAATCTCAAATGTAATTTACATGAAAATATAAACGATATTCCCACATTCACAAAATTTTATAAAACAATTATCTATTGGATCAAGACAAAAATCAGTAAAACGAGTTTTAAAAAACTGATCACAGCCCTGGCTGGCATAGCTCAGTGGATTGAGCGCGGGCTGGGAACCAAAGTGTCCCAGGTTCGATTCCCAGCCAGGGTACATGCCTGGGTTGCAGGCCATAACCCCCAGCAACCCGCACATTGATGTTTCTATCTCTCTCTCTCTCTCTCTCTTCACACCCATTCAGCACAGTGTATGGCAGGGCTTAACAAATCAGGCTACCGCTATTATTCCTGTTGCTGCTGGTATTATTGCAAGTTCCCCAAGGTGACAGACAGCACTGATCCACAGTACAGCCAGGACTGAAACCCAGACTTTTATTCCCAGTCCATCATCACTCCCTTCTCTACAAATGCTGAAAGTAACTTGGGCTTATGGGGCTGGTGATGGCCATGTGGTTTAACAGGGGGCCAGAGAAGGGTCAGTGACCTTCAACTAGGCCAACACAACCAGCCGAGTGGCTGGAACCACAGAAGTTGAATGTGCTGTGGATGCCCAGGGCCTCTGCCTTCCCATCAGGGCCTGGAGTCCTGAAGAGAACAGCCAAGTAGATTTACTCTTTCTCTCTCCCTCTCTCCCTCTCTCTCTCCCTCTCTCCCTTCCCTCGCTCTCTCCCTTCCCTCTCTAAAAATAAATAAATAAAATCTTCCAAAAAAAAAAAAACAAAAAAAACCCAAAACTGATCACAGCTACCACTTCACGCCCACTTGGATGGCTACTACATATTTTTTAAAAAGGAAAACGAAAGTGTGTGCAAGGACAGGCAGAAGCCGGAACCCCTGTGCATGGGAATGTAAAAAGGCGCAGCAGCTGTGGAAACGTTTGACAGTTTCTCAAAAGCGTTAAACATGGAATTACTGTATGAAACTGCAGTTCTACTCCTAGGTGTTTCCCCAAGAGAAATGAAAACAGGGACTCAGATACTTGTGCACCAATGTCCACAGCAGCATTCTCCCCATATGGATGAAACTCAAAGACACTATGCTGAGACGAGCCAAACACAAAAGAATAAATATTCTGTAACTCCCTTTAATGAAGTACCTAGAGTAAACAAATGCAGAGACAGAAAAATGGAATACAGGGTACCAGGGCTGGGAAGGAGGAGGAGTGGGGGTTGAAGGAGATGGAAAAGTTATGGAAATGTATACGTACTTGTCATGGTTGCACAACATTGTGAATGTACTTAACACCACTGAAATGTACACTTAAAAATGGCTAGAGCTGTAATTTTTACATCCTGTATATTTACCACAGATAAGTAAAAAATGAAAAATTTTTGCTTACCAGAATTTTAAAAATCATTAAAAAAAAAAAAACTACTCACAAGCCTTCCTGTTTCAAGGAAAGGTGGGCTAGTCATTCAGATCAATCCTCCAATAGGAAAAAAGTGTAAAAGGCAAAGTATTTTAAAAATCAAACAAAAGCTTTCTGCCCTGGCTGGTGTGGCTCAGTGGACTGAGAGCTGGCCTGTGAACCAAAGGGTCACTGGTTTGATTCCCAGTCAGGGAACATGCCTGAATCTGGGGCTAGAGCAGGTCCCCAGTGGGAGGTGCGTGAGAGCCAACCACACACTGGTGTTTCTCTTCCTCTCTTTCCCCTCCCTTCCCTACTCTCCAAAAATAAATAAATAGAATCTTTAAAAATAACAACAATAATAAAATCCTAAAAGAAGCCAGAAACAAAAGAACTATAAAAAGACAAAAGACAAACCACGAATAGGAAATATATATATATATATATATATATATATATAGACACATAAATAACAAAGGATTGGCATTTAAAATAGATTAGTATCTCCCACAAATGATTTTTTAGCAGACCTAAAACAAGCAAAGGAGATGAACAAGCAATTTTCAGAAAAAGATGAATGGCCAGTAAACAACTGAAAGGGAGCAAAACCTCCCTTTTAATCAGAAAAACGCACATTACAACACCAGTGGGATGCTATTTTGTAACCACAGATTGTGAGAAGTGTTAAATCAGACAATGCTATGTGATGAAAAGGATAAGGACAAACAGCATCTCTTAGACAATGCTGGTACAATGCGGCTGAACTACTCTGGAAAACAATTTGATAAACACTGTGAAAGTGAACCTGTGATCCGGCAATTCCATTTGTGAGAGAGTAAGAATGAGTGTGTATGTGTACATACACATGAATGTGCAACTATGAGACATGCAACAGGACTACCCATGGCAGTGTGGTCTACAATAACGAAAACTGGAAATAACACAAATGTCAACAGAACAGATAATTAAATCATGGAGTTTCATACAATGGAATATTAAATATATAAAAGAGAAAACCATAAATGAGCTACAGCTTTGCATATATCTACACGGATGAATCCCAGTATCATTAAAAAACAAACAAGTTACTGAACAGCACATACAAAAATAATATGTATATAAAATTCAAAAATATACAAGACAAAACAATATATAGTCTAGGAATATATAAATGTAATAAAACTATAAACAAAAGCAAGAAAACGGTAAAATCGAGCACAGTAGTTGCTCCTTGAAGGGAGAGGAATGCTCTTAGGAGGAGTATGCTACCACCAAGTGTACACAGTATTTTAACAATATAATGCCAATACTCTATCTGCTAAGAGAGGTAAAAAAAAAAAATACAAGAGTGGTTTCATTACTTTTTAAAATTCTTAGCACTAGCATTACATTTTCTTGTATGTCTGAAATACTTTATAAATTTTGAAAACTGTGTACACTATCAAACCTGCCCGAGAAGTATATTTACATGTGAACAAAAAGGATGAGATTTTTTTTACTGTGGCAAGTACCCACCTGATCACTAAGCAACAGCTGGTTTCTCCCTTGATACAAAATATCACAAAGCAAGTCCACATCATTATTCAGTTTGGACAGAAAGAAAGAATGTTCTTGAGCAGATGCTGCCAACTGGTCTTGTCCTGAAGAAACATCTTGTTTTAATTTCTCAGCCACTTCCTCCAGGTTTCTATGGGTTATAAACAATTCCTTTTTCTTATTCTCTCCTTCCAAAAGTTGATACAGCCTAAAATGTGAAAATAAAAATTAGAGGAAAAAAATCCTCAAATCAGTAGTTTTCAAAATTATAATCCACTGTATTGGGGCATCTTTGTGCATAGCTAACAACTTAAAAATATTAATCTGCCTGCTGTTAAGCCAAGTAACTAAAAACACCGCAACAAAAATACTCTCCCTAGAAAAATATGTATTCAAATTATTGTATCTGAAGCCCCAGTTTTCCTATATAAAAAATAAAGTTCTTTACTTGAACTGCCATTAACCTACTTCAGACAGAGGACAGTTCAGAGACACCTCCCAGGAAAACACTTCTTCCACAGAACACAGCTAAGTTCTGGCTGTTCTGGGAGACCTGGGTCGAGTCAACCTGAGACCTAATTTTCACGTTAGTATCTACCTACGTTAAAGGACTGTTGTTGATTTAAAAGAGATAATTTGAAAATACAAAAAATGTAGAATGTGTAAATAGTAAACAATAAAGAGCTACATAAACAGTAATCGCAGCCCTATCTGTGTCTTGCTTCCTTCAACAACAACAACAACAACAGAGGATCAGACGATTTTCCTCTGGCCCTGGAGAACAATGAGGAGCAGGATCCAGACTTTTGAGGCCTCTGACTAGTTTAGCCCTCCAGTGTCAGCACCCACACCATCAAACTGCTTCAGACACCCAGGAAAGGCAGGGAGCTGGCACTCCTTCTCACCGACTCACTTGATTAGACACAGAGCCGAAGTCCTCCCTCTACTGCCACCTTCTCGGAAGGTGGTTATCTACTGTGCACCAACCTGTGTTCAAACTGCCTGCGGTGGTTAAACTCCTGCCCTCAATTTAAAGTGAGACATCTCAATAGTGGTGTTCAAGGTGAGTAGGACCTGGTGTACATTCATGCCTCTGACCCAATCCTCTCAGCTCTACAGAAGCTCCTTCCACATTTAACATAAATGGTAAAGGATACAAAAAAATTAAAAGGAAAAAAAAAAAAGCACATAAAAGTGGGAGAATAAAAAGGCCAAAAATGGAGTGCAAAGAATTTTTCAGCCTTCCCCAATTTCAGTTCCCACTCTCTCTAGTTTCCTACAGAAGGAACACAATCACTCAGCACCGCAACAACGGAGCGCACCTGTGCGCAGAGTGATCCCTGGTGTCGATGGTGCTCCTGGGGTCTCTCTGCCGAGACACTGACGGGTCAGCGAGCACTTCCAGTCGCTGGCGGAGTGCCGTGTTGCTTTGACTCAGTTCTTGAACCAGGTTTTCAAGCTGTCGATGTATCTCCCGATGCTTTCTCAACTCAATTTCATACGATAACTGCAGAACTTCAAAAGATGCCTTTTGCTTTATCAGCTGATTTAAAACGAACTCTTGTCTTGCTGTATAACAGTCTTGCTTGGCAATCTGTAGGTCAAAATCCCCCTTTACAACGGGCATGTTCAGTAACTGGGCATTCTCTTTTATCACAGCAGGCAAGGTGCTCTCTTTCATATGAGTGATCTGCTCTTCAAGTTCCAGAATATGACTGTTCAAGCTAGAAATTTTAGCTTCCAAGTCCTCTTTTCCAAGAGCCTACATAAAGAAAACAATTACATTTCACACTGTATGTATGCAGTTCAAAGTTTTAAAACTAGTTTCACTTTCCATTTTAGGTTAACAGATACCGTGCTCAATTAAAAAAAAAAAAATAACTTCCTATTAGCAAAAACCAAAGTCACAGGAAAGGTGTGGGCCGAGTCCAGGGTAGAGCCCACACGAACTGCTAAACTTGAACACGACTGCCGCCACACACACACACACACACACACACACACACAGAGTCCTGGCCGCCAAACACAGAGCTTGTCACACTTGCCCCATCAACAAAAGCCATCAGCACACTACTCAATGACTGCGGATGTATGCTACTTAATTTTGTTTTCAAAACTAAAATAATCTCAGTAGCTGTTCTGCCAATTCCGTCAGCTGCTTTTGGCGATTCTAGAGAATGGCAGCATTGGAGACATCATTGCTCCGAAGTCCGCCAGCTGGAAGTACCCACTTTGTTACTGGTACTCGGTTCCAGAAAGCGCCGTGCTCGCTCGGCCAGCCAGGGCTCAGACTGTCCAGAGGCACCTGCAGCACACCCACCCGCGGGCCCCCGGAGCCAGGGTCCAGGGCCCCGCGCCGCTCGGAGCACACGCGGCGGCGGACAGAGCCCAGCACTAAGGCCCACCGCGCAGGCAGAGGGCACTCCCGCGTCTGCGCCAACCCGACCCCGAACCCCAGCACAGAGCACTTCTGTTTCAAGTCGGGGAGGCAACGCGGCGGGGACCGCTTCTGGGCCCCACTAGTCGGAGGGTCGGCCCGCAGGAAACGCGGACACGCGCCCGACCACGCACTGGCCCTACAGACAGGGTGCGTCCCCGCCCCGAAGCCCTTTCCCGGCGGCACTGCGTCCCCGGGGCTGCCGGTCGCGGCGAGAGCCCGGCCCGCGCCCACACTCACCTGGGCCGCGGGGCGGCGAAGGGCGTCCTCCGCCCGCTCGATCCGCGCCTCCAAGCTCAGATTGCTGGCCCTCAGGTGCACCGCCTGGTGCTGCGCGCAGACGAACGCCAGCCGCAGCCGCGCCATCTCCAGCCGCCTCGCCTCGACGGCCTCCGGGCTGGCGCTCACGGCCGCGGCCCGAGGGTCCACGAGCTGGAAGTTCTCCTCGTTGGAGCTCTCCACGACCTCCCGCGCGCCCGGGAAGAACTGGGTCTTCGTGTAGCGGGCCAGCGCCGCGGTGCTCTGCTCCTCCCGGCCCAGGTACTTCTCCGTGGAGCACTGGTACAGGAACACCGGCGGGCCCGCCCCCGCGGGCTCCCCGAGGAACGCGGTGAGCTGGGCGACCGCGTCCGCGGTGGCGCGCAGCGCGCCCCCCACCTCCCCGCTCACGGAGCGCAGAGCCCCGCGACCCCGCCTCAGCGCCTTGGCGGCCGCCGCCTCCTCGGCGCCCAGCCGCGCGGACGCGTGCCCGGCCGCCGCCGCCAGCAGCCGCCGCTGGTCCCGCCGCCGCACCCGCAGGCTCCGCAGTTCCCGCAGGGCGCGCAGCTCGCGCTCCAGCGCCTCCACCTCCGCGTCGCCCGGCGCGGGCGTCCGCGGGGCCGCGCGGGTGCGCAGCGCCTCCTCCAGCGCCGCGCCCTCCAGCACCGGCCGGCCCGCGCCGCGCAGGCGGCCGAAGGCCTGCAGCTCCGCCTCGGACAGCACGTTGCGCTCGCTCACGCTGCCGCAGAACCAGCGCAGGAACGGCGCGCCGCCGCCGGCCTCGAACAGCCAGTCGAAGTCCTCCGCGTGCAGCGACTCGGCCTCGGGGTAGCCGATCCTCCTCAGCGTCTCCACGAAGTCTCTCCCGCAGCTCATGGCCGCGCGCCGGCGGGCGGCCGCCCCGACCCCAGACCCACGCGAGACCCCCTGCGCGCCCGGTCCACGGGGGGGCTTTCTAGGGTCCGCGGCGACCTCTCCTAGGCGAGAAAGACACGGGCGTCAGGCGGCGCGCCCGCGGGGAGGCGGCCGGCGCGGAGAGCCCCGGCGGAGGCGGAGAGCAGCAGCAGCAGCAGCAGCACGAGCCGCGAGGAGAACCCCCTCGCGAGGGAGGGGACCCCGTCTCCCGAGAGCCGAGGCGGCCCGCGACGCCGCAGAGCAGCGGCCCCTCCCCGCCCGCCCCGGGAGGGCGCGACCCGGCGCCGGCGCGGCGAGGCGGCTGAGGACCGAAGCAGTCGGCCCGCCGGCCCCTGGGCTCGGGGCCCCGGACCGAGCCGTCACGAAGCAAAAGCCCCCTGAGGGCCGGCGGCGGCGCGCCCCGCCCCGCCGCAGCGCCGAGCCCTCCGCTCACGGCAAGTGCGCATGCTCGCAAGGCGCGCCCGCGAGCCCCGCCGCCTCGCGCGAAGCACAAACCGCGCAGCCCCGTCGGGGCGCGGACTGGCGCTGCGAAGCTCCGCGTCCCCACCGCGCCTCGGGCCGCGGGGGCCCGGCTTCCCGACCCGCGGGCTCCGACGGAGCCGTGCGGGCGCTCCTCGCGCTGCTGGAAGGAGCCCCCAGGGGCGCCCGGAAAAAAAAAAGAGGGGGCAGCGGGGGGCCGCCGCCGCTCCTACAGCTGCGCGCCGCCCAGAACTGCGAGGCCGGCGCCGCTCACCTCAGCGAGGCCCGCTCCTGCTCCCGCTCCCTCAGCGACCGGAGTCCGCGCCTCGCACTGCCTCACGGGAGCGCGTCACCGCGCGTGCGCAGAGGACCCAGTCGGAGCCACCAGGCGCCTGTCGGTGCTCCGCCGCAGAGGGCGGGCGAGACTCCCTAGAGAGCGCTGATTGGCTTCCTGCCTCAGGGGCGGGGCCGCGGCGGAGGCGGGGCCGCAGCGCGCAGTGGGTGGAAGGGGAGGTCTCGGGGAAGTTCGGCCTCTCGCGCCCGGCTCGGGCGTGGAGTCCTTGCCCCCCGCCGCCGAGTGCCCTTCCGGGACCACGGAGCCCTCCGTTCGTTCAGCTCCTTGCACTTTCGCACCCAAGCTCCCGCGCCCTATTGACAGGCTTTCAGAGGACGGCTCGGCTGTCAGCCGCGGGGACAGAGCCTGCCCCTCGGCTCGCCACGTGACTCGGCAGCCTGACTCAGCGCCCGCCTGCGGTCCTAGCGGTGCCGAAGGGCCGCTTCCTGGGAGAGGCGGAGGGAGTGAGCGGGTCGTGGGGCTGAAGCCATCGGAGCAGTGCCGGGTGGTCTCCTGTTTTCATTACTCGCTTTACAGTCTCTCACCATGAACATTAATTCGCAATCGCGGTTTGAGGGTCAGTCTTCCACTAAGCACTAAGCAAAAGCCGAGGTCCTCCACAATCCCATGTTCAAAACACCGCTTCCCAAGGCGTTGTAAACTCAATGTTTCTAGCGGATGCCAGAAGCTAGCGTGTGTAGGCAATGAACGAAAGAAAGAAGGCCCTGAAACAGGTGGCGAAGTCCGTGAAAACCTGGTTGATGCCCCTCCTCCCCCGCCCCCTCCACTGTACCCAGACCTTTGGGATTCTCATTCGCGCTGAACGGAACTCATTTACATCTCTACCAGACCAAAGCCTTTTCACTTCCCAGTCAACTGCAGATCCACGCCTGATGATGCAGGGTTCCCCCCACACCCCAGCACCAAACGGTCAAGATGGCTGGTTAGACGACGTCCTCGCCTAGTGGGACGTTGGAAGGGCACAAGTCTTTCTGCATAATTTTTCTTAATTTGTTTAAGGAGAGGGAGAGAAAGCTGTTCCAAGGCAGATATCACAAGTCTTGAGTTGAAAATACTTTGTTAATTCACTTAACTTTTTGTCCTTCTAAAAAGACAAAGCCTGAAATGATCGGAAAAACAAACATGGGGGGGGGTCACGGGGCGGTGTCCTGCCTGAAATGGGGGAGGAGGTGGGTCCTGCGGGTGAGCTTCTGCGGCTCAGTTAGAGCCGCCGGCCGGGCGGAGAGGGATGGGGGCGGGGGAGTGGGGGCAGGGGACAGGAGACCGAAGCTCGGTCGGCTTGTATGGAGGAAGTGAAGGCTGTGCGGGCAGTGCCTTCAGTTCTGCTGAGGAGGCAAAGGCTGAAGAACAGAGAGAAGGGGCAGAAGGACAGGAGGTGCGGGGGTGGGAATGCAGAGCGGGGGGGGGGGGGGGGGAGGATCTGGGCTCGGGTTCGTTTTAAGATGGGAGGAACTGGGGGATATTATAGACTTAGAGGAGATAAGATGCCAGGAAGAAAAGGGGCTACTTTATAGTGATATCCCTAAGGGGTGGGAGGGTGAGCCCCCAAGCACATGCGGTTTTTCTAGAAGCCCACTCTGCCTAGTGACTCCTGGGTCATTTCCTGCGCCCACAAATTCTCCATGTGATTTTGAGTTACCGTAGTTAATTGTTTGCACGATGTTAGTGGGGCCAAAAAACCCCATAAAATATAAAGTAAAAATCAATGGTATTAGTCCATTAGTCCCCCCACACACACACAAATTACAAACACAGTAGGTTCGACTATACAGACTTAAAAAGTTTTCTTTGCATACTTATTAGGGCACTTCTGCACTTGAGGCGGCATCTGGAATTGAGGAAAACAAACATGTGACCCTTACTTCCAGGACAAGCGCTCTTTCCTCCAATCGCAATCACCTGTGGTTTCAGTGAGGCTGCTTACCGAGTCCGCGGCCAGGGCGGGGGATGTAACAGACGAAATAGATCTGCACAGAGCTGTAGGGTCTAATGTTTTTGTTTGTTTTTTCTCCTTCCTGTAGGAGTCTTTTTTCTCCTACCCCTATTAAAAAGTAGTTTTTAAGTTTGGGACGATGTCTTTTCGTAGCTGTTTAAGCCATAGCCTGATGTTAGAGAGCATTTGCTTTTAGATGTCATGGTCAGTGATAATGGCAGGACTCCATTCTTCAAACAGTGGGGAGTGGGGACCGTGTCCGAGGAGAGGAGTGACATTCTGAGACTCGTCTCACCAGCTTGATTCTGCAGCACTAAAGGTGACGAAAGGCAGCGTGAGACAGGTGCAAGGTGCAGGGGTGCTCCCGAGCACGGGGGGGGGGGCGGGGGGAGCTGGCTCAGGGGAGGGGGGCGCAGCCCTGAGGGCAGACCCCGGGGCCTTCTGGCCCCAGGGGGCCCGGCTGGAAGCAGCACTTCTCCCTGTTCATCCTTCCCCCTTGGGAAAGAAAGCAGACCTGCTCCTACTGCCGGGCCGGAGGAGGGTGGGAGAGGACTTTGTCTTCCGTCGCTTCGACATTCAGGTGACAAAGGTGAAACCTCAGTCCTCAAACTTGGAGCTCACCAAGATGGGCTGGCGAGGACAGGGCCCAGGGCGGGGGGAGCAGGACAGCTGTGGGAGTGAGGGGGCGGCAGTGGGGCCAGGGAGGGGGCGTGTGGTCTCATCAAGAGCCTCAGGAAAGGCTGAGGAGGCAGGGGGAGCTGAGGGCCAGCCACCATGAGCCAAATGGGCACGTGGCATAATCCCACTTACATTCTGGGAAGACCCCGTAGGGCTGGTGTGCGCGGGGACCTGGCCTGGCTCCAGACGGGAATGAAGGAAACAGCATAGAAAGGGGCCTCTCTCTGATTCGCCCAGCACCCAGTTTGGGCGGCCATCAGCCCGACCAAATTGTGATGAAGAGAAGCCTGGGCGGCTCAGGGCCCGACTCCCAGAGGAGGGGTGGTGGCAGCCGGGGGGCAGGGAATCGGAGGAGGGCTGGGCTCTGCTGAAGGCACAGGAGCAGATGGGGAGGAAGCAGGCATCTGGCTCATTCCTGGAGGTGACAGGGGCAACACCAGCACGGGGGGTCACCCTGGCACCAGGAAGACAGGCTCAGGCGTCCCTCTCGGGGGCGTGTGCTGGAACCCAGGCCTGAAGCGTGGAGGCGGAGTCTGCCGATTTCAGTCAAGTGTGGAGTGCGGCTCCTAGAGCCCTCCTGCCCTCGGTGAAATGTGGTGGCGATTAAGTCACTGATGTTTGGCATTCAGACGTCCCCCTTTGCACTGGAACCCAGCTGTGTCACCCAGTGGGAAGCCCCTCCTTTTCCAAGGGTGCCCACAGGGGGACCCACACTGGTTCCAGAGGCCAGAGTGCTGCTGCTGTGGAAAAGGAACTTAGATCCCCCCCAAGACGCCCCAAAACTACCTGTGGGTCTCCTCGAGCCACCTCCAGTCTGGGTTGGCAGCCCGTGTGGCCCTCCCAACTCTCCGTCACTCCAGGCAGGCACCTCTTCCCCACCCCCCTCATCCTCTGCAGGGAGCCATACGGTCTCATGCCCCCTCTCTGTACTGCAGGCCCCGAGGGCGGGAGACAGAGGCCACGTCTGGGACGTTCTGGGGACTCTGAGGACAGGTCCGAGGAGGGTTCTTGGACGCACCCGAGAGGGCCAGCAGTGGCCGTACAGAACGGCCCTCGGAGGCAGGCCGAGGGCACGTGCTGAGGGCACCGGGGCAGCACGCAGTACCTTCAGGGCTGAGCGGCCCTCAGCAGGCAGTGCCCAGCCACGGGGCCAGAGGTGAAGCCGGGATGCCTGCCACCAGAGCACCTGGTTGTCAGACAGGTGTGGGAGCGGGGGGCAGGTTCCGACTTGACCTCCACCTGCACTGAGGTCCAGCTGCGACTGTCCAGGGAGGCAGCTGTGAAGGGGGCGGGGTGTCTCAGCAGTGCCAGCCAGCAGGAGCGGGAGGACCACGGGCCAACAGGTGCCCAGGCAGCCAAGGCCTGGGGCAGGTGGGGAGAGCGGAGAGGCCCCCCGCAGGGGTGAGGGGAGAGTCGAGCATAGTGATGGAAAGAACCGGAAGCCACAGGGCAGAGGTATAAAAATCTGTATTTATATTACAAAGACAGAACGGTACAGCACGGTCCCTCCCGGCGAGCAGGTGGGGGAGTGACCTGTGTCTCTCTGGCGAGGATCTTGTCACGTGCCCCCCTGGCCAGCACCAGGCCTTCTGGGCGCCCCAGACTCTGGCATGGAACCTGCCCCAGCACCTGGACGTGGCCCAGGCCAGAGTCCTGTGTGCAGAGTGGTGGGGAGGGGGCCCGGGCGGGCTGGCCCAGGGAGAAGCAGGGTGGGGAGTGGGGGCAGGCTGCCTGGCCCAGCAGACGGGGATTGTCTAGGGAAGGCAGGAGGAGGGCCCGCAGGGCCACAGTCGGGCACAGGGCGCCAGCCGCCCAGGAAAGCAGGGGTGCGCACCGAGCCTCTGAGACCCGCCCTGCAGGGGTGGGCCCACGGCTCTGAGTAGGGAGAGCCTCCCTGCAGCCGTGCTGGCCAGCTGGGCCTCCACCAGTGTGCAGGCCAGGTGTGTGGGGGCCACCACCCAACAAGGGTGGGGAGCAAACCCGACCCTGGGGGTTCCAGGGTCTCAGCCACCACGGGCCACAGTGGCCTGCCTAGGCACGGGAGGGCACACAGAGAGTGGCGTCCCCAGTGGCTCTGTTCTGGTCCCGTTTGCGTTCTACAGACCCAACAATGCTGAGGTGTGCTCTTAACCATCTAGCGTGGCCTCAGCAGGGCCGTCTCTGGGTCCCCCTGGCTACCAATAAGAGCCAACCCGTGCGAACAGTAGGGAGGCAGCGGAGAGGCAACGGGTGTGCACCTCCTAGCACCTGACCCTGGTCCCAAGGACCGCCTCCTCACGCCTGCGGTGCAAGGAGCAGCAGCTGGGACTGCAGCACCCCTAGGTGGCCCGTGAGGCCAACGCCCTGGCCCATGTGGGAACCACAGCCTGAAAAGCCATGGGCAGAGCTGCCAGTACGATGGGCCGAGGGCCACAGCTGGTCACGGGGAGGGTGCTGGGGCCAGAACCTTCCCAGGCATTAGGGGTGGGGTGGTGAGCTGGTGCTTTAAGAGTCAGAACACACACCACCCCCGGGGCCTGCCTGGTGTGTCCTGGGGCAGGCTCGTAACTGCATGTATGCTCCCCCGCCCCGAGGACATGGGGGCTCGAAGGGAATGCGGAGTGAGAGTGGACACGCTCGGGCAGATGGGAGAAGCGCCCCCGGGTCCCCTGAGCCCCCAGTGCCGCTGGAAGGAGGCACCAACAGCCCCGACCCTCCACGCCTGCTTTTCACCCATCCGCCCGAGCCCTCGGGGCAGGTTCTGTGCCAGAGCCGTCCCCAGGGAACCCCTCTGCCTCAGCGAGGCCACCCACCCTGGGGCACCCGCCTGTCGGCGTGGCCGAAGACAGACACGATCTGGAAGTCGGTTACAGTGCACCAGAGAGGGAGGCCGACATTGCTGTGGGCCGGCCCACCGCCCACCCCCTGCGTGCTGCTGGGTGGCCCCTGGGGACAAGGACTTCAGGACCAGGAAAGGCCAGGAGCGGCCTTGCGCTCAGGCCTGGCCACCCCGTGTGAACGTTGCTTCTTTAGCTGCCACCGTCTGAAGTCCAGAACCCTCGCCCCAGGCGGGGGAGCAGGGAGGGTTCGTGCTGGGTTCAGGTTAGCAGACCCCCGACCTAGAGGCCTGGCTGCACAGTGGGTCCCTGCCAGCCACGGGGGCAGGTGACCCTGGGGGCGTGGTCATGGCTCCTCCTGCCAGGTGACAGAAAGCAGCCTCTGACCTGGCCCTGCAGTCTCACTGCCCGGAAGGTGCGGCTGCAGGGAGGGGCGGCTCCGTGGGAAGGGGCCGCTCCAAGGGGAGGGGGCCGGGAGGACACCTGCTGGGCAGGCTGGGGTGGGGGGTCCTCCTAGCGACAGGGGGGATGCTGCTGGTGGTGGTCGGGGTGGGGCCAGACAGAGGACACAAGGCACACTTGGATGACGGTGGCAGGCAGGCGAGTCCCTGAGATGCTGGGTCCCTCCCACCCCTCAGCAAATGGGACGCAACGAGGACTAGGAAAATAGAGTACAAAAATCTCGTACGGGGAAGGGAGGCGGCGCTCGCCGAGACCCGAGAGCCAGCTCCTCCTCTGTGTCTTTTGGGACAGCTTCCCTGTTGGGAGCCCCGCTCTGCCGTGCAGCTGCAGGGCTGTTTGTTTTTTGCTTTTTTAACAAAAAGGGGAAACCAGAAAGCCCCCTGAGGACCCAGTGGCTCCAGTTCTCGGACTTCTAGCATACACCTCGGCCTCTGCTGGGAGGTGAAACCCCTTCCCACGCAGACCGGGCGGGTGAATGGGGGTGGGAAGGGAGCCAGGCACGGGCCGGGGGCCAGCGTCTGCTCAGGTGACCCCTGAAGACGAGCCACCCCAGGACCCCTCTGGGCTGGGTTACCACATGTGACTGTGTGTGCGTGTGTGCAGGCGGGCGGTTGTGTCTAGGTGCGTGCGTGTGTACACCTGGGGGGCCTAACAAAGCAGAAGCTGTCCAGCTGGGTGTGGGGTGGCCTGGCCTGCCCCAGGAGCCTGGCTCCTGACCCCCTCAGGCGGCAAAGGCCCGTCCCCCCTCCTGCCCCAGGGTGCTCACCCGAGTCCCGCCCTTCCTGGATCTCTCTGTCCATGCCTCAGGAGCCTACGTGAACCAACAGACAGATGGACAGATGGACGGACGAGGAGCCACGCTTCCTTCCTTCCTTCCTCGGTCCACTTCTTTCTCCTGGTGTCCAGGGTGGGGTCTGAGCTCCCCACGGCGGTCACTAAGCCCCTCACACGGTGCCCGCCGAGATTTGCAGCAATGACATTTAATACTTCTGGAATGATTAGGAATCTGAGAACAGACCATGGGTGGCTATGCTGGGCTCCGGGACTCGGGAGCTGGGCCCGCCTCCCTGCAGGGGTCCCTGACCAGCTGGGAGTGGCGGGCGGCGAGGTGGGCCCTGACCGGCAGGCGGGTGGAGGTGGGCAGCCCGGGCGGCCGCTGGAGCTTCCAGAATGGCACGGCAGTGGGCCCGAGGAGAGGCTGGAGAGGGCTGGAGGGCTGGTGCGCTTGGCTGGGCGGCGGGCTGGCCGGGAGCAGAGGGTGCCGGGCCTACGAGAGGGCGGGGCGGGCGGGCCGCCGGCAGGGGGGCCCGTAGCCGCCACTCTGCAGGCTGTAGTGGTCATCCACGTCACTGTTGCTGCCAACACTGTCCAGCTCGCCGGGGCCAAACTCCATGCCCTCTACATCCACTTCTGGGGGAGCAGAGGGCACGGGGTCAGGGGCTGTGAGCGTGCCCTCCGAGCTCCCGACAAAGTCAGGGCAGTGTCTGCCTTTCGTGGAGGCAGCAGAGGCTCCAGGGGTGGGGTGCGGGCAAGAGGGGGCTCCAGCTCCACGGCTCAGTTGCGGACACCGGCCCCCAGGCACAGCGCCCAGCGGGAGCCCAGCCGTGTCCCTCGTGTGGGCAGGTCGCCTGGCCTTTGTGCCTTAGCCGGCTGGTCCCGTCACTCCTGCCCGGGCTCACAGGAGCTCAGACAGCGCTGCTGACATCCCCACCACTCTCCCTGGCTGCCGCCCCGGCCCGCCCCAGCCTCCCAGCTCCCCCTACCCCAGGGGGGCTGCACGCAGCCCGTGCCCACCTTGCTCCGAGTCGTCCGTGGAGACGGCGGAGCCGGTGCTGTCCGTGCGCACGCGCTCCAGGCTCTGCACGGACAGCTGCTCCAGCCGCCGCTTCAGGAAGCGGTGCTCTCGCTGCAGCTGCTCCTTGATGCTCAGCGCCCGGCGGTCCTGCTCCTCCAGTTTCTGGAGATGGGGGAGGCCGTGAGCCTGGGGGACAGCCCTGCCCCAGGCCGGGACCAGGGCGGGTCCCCTGTCCCCCACCTGGCCTGTGCCCAGTCCTCACGGGCCCCAAAGGCGGGCACATTCCCGCCTCACCCCAGCTGGGGGGTCACATCAGACACCCCCTCCCAGCCCTGAGCTCTGCCCGCCAGCTCAGGAGGCTCCCAGCCACCAGCCGACTCAGCCAGGCCGGGTCCCACTCGGGCCTGAAGCCCCTGAGCAGCACTGCTCAGTCCTGGCCCGGCCCCGCCTCCCAGAAGGCCGTGCTGCCCCGGCCACGTGCTGCCCCGGCCACACTCCCCTGCCCGCACGACGCCCGCCCGGCCCAGCCCTGCATCCTCAGCACACCGTCCCCGGCACACAGACTCTGCCTGCTCTGACAGCGCCCTGCCTATGGGTGCCCAGGCTTGTGGGGTCCTCAGGGGCCTGTAAGGGGGCTGAGACCACCCCGGTTGGCCGAGTATCACGGGACCCCAAACCAGCAGCTCTCTGTCTCACTCGGCCGTGCCCCGCGCCAGCCCTCAGTCCCCCAGGCTCCCCCACCCCTGGGCACCTGCTTCCTGTGGGCCTCCCAGCACCGAACGCACTCTGTCCCCCCCCCCCGGCCCCCTCTCCTTCCAGCTGCTCTTCACAGCCAGGACCCTGGAGAGCCCGCTGTCACCCACCTGCACCTTCCCCAGACCCACCCAATGACCCCACGTGTGCCCAAGGCTTCCTCAACCCTCAGAAGCTCCCGTTGCTGCTCACCGCCCACCCCCAGGCCCCGGATGTACACCTGCTAAGCAGCCCCCCACCCCACCCTTGGGCCCTGCAGACACGCCCCCAGGTTACAGCTGGATGGGCTCGGTCAGACGAGGCAGCCGGCCAGGGTGGGGGCAGAGGGTGTGGCCCTTCTCACCTTGATGTGCGTCTTGGCGCGCTTAAGGAGGCTCAGCGTGGTGTGGCGGGTGCTGTCGGGGCCCAGGGGCACCAGCTGCTTCAGCTGCTCCAGGTACAGCCTGAGCTTGGCTCGTCTAAAAGAGCCAGAGACAGAGCTGTCAGGGGGGCGGCCGGGGCTGCGGGGCCAGTGCAGCCAAGTGGTGGAGAGGTCTGAGGGAGGGCTGGAGGCGGCAGGCCGGACCACCCCCCGAGGCCTGTTGCTGAGGCCCCTGTCTAGTCCCCCCTGCCACGGGGTGGGGGTGGCGGCTCCCCCAGCCTCAGGGCAGCCCGGCACTCGCAGTGTCCCTCCAAGTGTCCCAGCAGAGGGGAAGAACCCGCAGCCGGGCCCGTGTGTCCGGCCGGGCCCGCCGCCTCCCCAGGACCAGGGCCAGGTGCCGCCTGGGAGCCCCAGCTCACCCTGCAGTCACTGCCCTCCACAGTGGAGTCGGTGGGCAGGGGGACAGCCTGGAGGAGGTGGGGGAGGCGAGGGTGGGGTGCTGGTCAGGCTGCTCCCTGAGATCCAGGGGCCTCGGGCCAGCTTTATGCCCCCCACCTCGCCAAGTGCAGGGTGCTCACTGGTCACTCTCGTCACCACAGAAACAGGAGTCCGTCCAGGGCTGAGGCCCAGACCCCCCGCACCCCTCCAGGCTGGCATTCCTTGGGGAACCGCTTCTTTCCAGATCTTGTCCCTGTGTCCGTGCAGACAGACGCCATTGTCCCACGACTCTGCAGCCACAGGACGCAGGGGTCTGTCCAGGCCCTCAGGCCGCAGGCCCACCCACACAAATGCCACCTTTCCCGCTCCTCCAGGCTGGAGAGGGCCAGCGGGCGGACCGGGGGCGGCTCAAGCTCTCCCCACAGCCCACCTAGGCCCCCAGATGCCACGGCCTGGGCCCCGCCGGCCCTCACAGGCTGCCACGCTCTCTGTTCGGGCTCTGCCCCGGGAGAAGAGCCGAGAGGCCACGGGGCCGGAGTGCCCACACTGCCCGTACCCCTCCTCATCGCCACTCCCTACGGTGCAAGGCCCGGCAGAGCCTCCCTGCTCGGCCTCGGGGACCCTGGAGGAAAGCGGGCAGGTGGCACCAGCTCGGGACAGATGGGCGCCCAGAACCCAGGCCTGTCTGTCACCCACGTCCACACAGCACCCTCCCGTGACGCAGTGCATCTCACCACCCCCACCCCAGTCCCCTGGGCCCTGAAGTTCTCTGGATGGAACCAAGCCAGAGCTTTGGAAAGAACTTCCAGGACACAGGACAGAGGCTGCGCTGGGTCAGCCAAGAGGCCGCAAGGAGCCTGGGCCCCAGCAGCCCAGACCCCGGCGACCCGCATGCAAAGCGGTCCCCAGGCTCTGCCTCCGGCTGCAGGATCTTCAGAGGTGAGCACCTGCCCCCACACGGACACAGGGCTGGGGAAGGGGGCACGTGGGTGGGCTCCAGCCACTGCTGTGTGAGCCCTGGTCCCCCAGAGTCCAGAGACCTCGGCCTCCTCGCCCCCACAACGCCAGGGCGCTTGCCCCGCGGCGGGTGGGCCAGAACCATGCAGAGCTGTAGAGACGCTGGCTCATCACCCCCTTCTACCTCGCCCCCCCCCACCCCACCGCCACCCAGGGCGCGAGTGGGTTTCCCTTGTCCGCTTGTTCCGCAGCAAATGGCAATTGTACCGTTGACACGTTCAACACGCGATCTTGGCGGACAACCAGAAAGTGCAGACCGGCAGGAAGATGGTAAGTGAAGGTAGCCCCGAACTCCACCCCGCAGAGGCAACCAGCAGTACCGTCGTTCCCACACATTCTGCACGCTCACACGGTGGCCGGGGGGGGGGGGGCGGGGGGGGGCGCATGGGACCCCGGCGCAGCCAGCGGGAAGGGAGACAGCGGACGCACACGAGAGACTGAGCAGGACACAATGAAGAGCAGGAAGCGTGCGTCTCCAGGGGAGGCGGTTGGCAACGTTTATTTCTTTGGTTTTGCGTTTTGTTTCGCTTTTGCGTTTTCCAGGTTTTCTATGCTAAAAAAACCACATCGTACTTTTACAATCAGAAAAGGACACATTTGTACAAAAGAAAGAAAACACAGCTAGGAGACAAGTCACAGTGGAAGGAAAACACCCGCAGTACACGGAAAAGACACACGGTTAGTATTCGTGACATTCTGAGCGCGTACACAGCGGAAACAACAAAAGGAGCATCTCGATGTGGACAGGGCCACAGGACACAGACAGGCGGGCTGCGGGACACAGACTGGACACAGAGCCGCCGCTCCCCCCCCCCCCCCGGCTTCCAGGACGTGGGGGCTCACCCAGGACATGCTAGTTTGGGCAGAAACGAGGGGGCGCTTGCCGGCTCCGCTGGCCAGCGCGTGGGCCCCTCGGGCTTTGCTGGCGGGCACAGTTCTGAAGGCCGTCACAGAGACGCGGACCTCCAACCCACACTTCCACGCTATCCGGGTCCCGCAAATCTACCCTCGGACCCTCGACACGTCCCACGTTCGCTGCAGCCCCGGCTGCGTTGGCCAGGTGGCCAGACTAAGACCCTGGGGTACAGGCGCTGGTCCTGCACGGCACCGGGGCGGGGAGGAGGCAAGCCCGGGGACATGGGGGACAGTGCTCAGGTAGTGCCAGGTGGAAGGTCAAGTGCGGAGACAGTGGACAGCAAGGTCTCGTTCTTACCCAGGTCAGCATCTGCAGGGAAGGGGAGGAGGCACTCACAGCCTCCCAGCTGCCCGGGACAGCAGGGCAGGGGGGGTGGGGGGCGTGGGGGTCACAGGGAAAGTCCAGGAGCACCCTTGACAGGCGGGACCCATCTGCTCTAGCAATCACCAAGGACACGCTTCTCAACAGACAGAGACCACCTGAACATATGTGACAACACGCCCACCCAGCCCTGGGAGCGTGGGTGGTGGGGCCCTAGGCAGGCCCCCGCCCTTCTGGGCCCGACGTCCCACCACTGTGGAGAGTGGGCATCCCCAGGCCCGCCCTGGACTGCAGGGTGCTCTCACCAAACCCTCTCGGAGGTGGCTGCAGGGCCAGGCCCCCCCGCTGGCGCCTGTGGCTGTCCCCAGTGTCCCCGGAGCTTTGGAAACCCGGCGCTTCCTGGGGGAGCCCCGGGCGGCCACAGGAGCCGGGACCTGCCTCTGGGGGTCACTGTGTTCGTGGCAACAGCAGCGCTGTCTCTGCGGACGCCCCCGCCGGCCCTGGGCCCTTCCTAGCTCCTCACCGCAGGCCGTGCCCCTCCGCGGGGGCCCAGAGCTCCTGGGCAGCGTCCCCCAGCGCCCGAGGAGCAGGGTCCCCGCCGGCCACACTTGGAGCGCCCCAGGCCCGGCCGTCCCAGCAGAGGCAGCAGGGGAATGTGCTGGACACGGGGCAGCAAGTGTAGCCCCTTCTCCCCTCCTGGTCACCTGCGTTTTCTGGCTGTGGGGTTGACGCAGGCCGGGAGGGGCCACACAGGCGGGCGTCCACCAGGCCCTGGACAGCCCCCTCCACGCCGAGGGGAGGGGGCCTCAGGGAGGGCCCTGGGCTGGCCTTTGGGCTGAGCCCTGCGGCTCCACACCACATGCACCAGCTGAAGCCCTGGGTGGGGCCCGGGGATCGCCCTGTCGGGGAGCACGAGCCCGTCAGGATCCCCAGGCCTCCGGCGTCGGTAGTCCAACACTGGCCTTAGAGACTGGGCTGGCGGGAGCCCCGTCCGAGAGGCGGGAGGCAGGAGGGACGGCCACCCAGGGCGGCCGGAGCACGTGTTCCCGTGGTCCCAACAGGAGCACATGTCCGGGGAAGACAGAGTCCGGGGCCCGCCACCCTGGGGGCCTGCCGGGTGCTTCCTCCCGCCGACAAGGCCCTCCCTGCGCCCTCGGCCGGCAGCCTTCGGCGTCGGCACTGGGAGGCACAGGCACAGCCGAGACTGAGGTCCCCACCAGCACCCCCAGGCCTGTGGGCTCCTCAGGCTGTCCACGCCTGCCTCCTGGCCAGCCAGGAAGACACCCCTGCAGTGGGCAGGGGAGGCCCCCCGCTGCCTAGCCACCCTGCTCTGTGTCTCAGAAGGGCCCCGTGAGGCTCAGCCCAAGGGCAGGCTCTGGGAGAAGGCAGCTGAGGCCAAGGCCAGGAGCAGGGGCGGCTGCAGAGGTCAAAGGCAGTGCCTGCCCTACGCGGAAGGGCTACCGTGCCCCTGCCGCCCCCCCTCCCCCGGCACCACCACTCTGTCTCTCCACACCACCGAGGGGCAGTTCTGGGCACCGCCCCAGCAAGCCTCCCCGGAGGGGCCCACATGCCTGCCCGGGCCCCTGGGTCCCCCTCAAGGGCGCCCCCCCACCCCCGCCTCGGGCCTGGCAGCTGCCCCAGGGCCTGCCTGACGGCCTGGGGCCTGCACCTGCCCCACCTCCGCGGCCTTGGGAGCCCCTCAGAGGCGCAGGGCCGGTCCAGGAAGTGCAGCTCCTCTAGAGAACACGGTGTCCCGTCCCTGCCCCGCGCCCGCCCTGCGCGGGCCTGGTCCCCGGGGAGCGGAAGCTGGCGCTGCCGTGGCCAAGTGTGTGGGGCGGGGGGGGGGGGGGGGGGGGCGGGGGGAGGGGGACAGCAAGCTGGCCGAGCTCCAAACCTCCCAGAGCAGGCCAGGAAGGTTCAGCTGGAATGCATGCCTCCCCCCAACCCAAGAAGGGAGGGAAGAACTGGCCCATTGTACAGATGAGAGCAAAGGTCAGGAGAAGGCTCCAGCACAGTGTCCCCAGGGGGTCACCTCTGGTGCTGGCACCAGGGTCCTGGCTGTGGGGTCTTCACGCCCACCCACAACGCCCACCGACCTCAAAGATCAGCCTCCAGGGCACCGCCTGCAGGGGCCAAGCCTGTCAGGGCCTCAGCCCCACACCTGACCGGGGAAGGCGTAGGGCCTGGGGCGGGGCTGGGGCTGGAGCAAAACAACTCCCTGGGGACTGTGCTGCCCGACCCGCTTCTCAGTGACAAAGGTCCCCCTCCTCCAGGAGGACCCAAGTGGACCTGGCCCTGCAGCCAGAGGGAGGGCATGAAGTGGGCTCCGCTGGGCGTTGCTCTGGGCCAGCGCTTCCCCCCACCCCCGGGGCCCACATGGCCTGGGACCGGCTGCCTGTCCGTCTGCCCTGCAAACAAGCGTGCAGGAGGCCCCAGACCCAAAGGGCTGACCCCCCCGGATAGAGGCTGGCATCTGGAGGTCTAAGGTGCGCTCCCTAAGGGACACCCTGGAGCAGATGGGTCTCCTCCGCCAGGGAACTGGCCCTAACTGCCACATGGCAAAGGGACTCTGCCCCAAGTCCCTGAGGCCCACCCGGCTCTGGACCCAGATGGAGCCCCCAGGCCTGGGCCCCCACCCTTGCCTCCCAGCACAGGAGAGCCTGAGAGCAGAGCCCGGCCTCTTCCTCCGAGACCAGCCGGACCCAGGCGAGGGCACAGCCTGGCAGCCACACCCAGCACACACGGGGCGACGGGTGGCCGGACGTGTCAGGTGGCTTGCGCCCAGGAACTGGGGGTGGGGGCCCGGGGGTCGCTTACCTGTGCTTTTCTAGTTCGTTGTGTGAAGACCTGTTCAGAGAGACAGAAAAACAACGCTCACTGCACTGCCCGACCCCCAAAGCACAGGACGACGGCTCCACCGAGGGCCCAGGCTCTACAACCGCCCTCGGGGTGGGGGCGGGGGGGTCTGGGCCCCAGCACAGCCCAGAACAGGGAGCGCCAAGCAAGTGAGCAGCTGCTGACCAAAGGCTGGCAGCGGGGGACCTGGCACCAGGGACGAGGACAGGCCACACAGAGGTACGGCCACGTCTGGGGTGCTCAGGGCCTGCCAGCTCACCTACTGCGGCATGTGGGGGCTCGGCCTGCAGGGGGGTCCAGGTCCCCTTCCACGAAGGGCAGGTGTGGACTTGGGACCCGTGGTAGCCAGTGCTGGGGCTGACCCCCCCCAGCTCCCAAAGCTGGTCCCGGAGCCACTGCCTGGGCAGGAGCCGCCTGCCTTCTCTGTTCCCGGCGCCCCAAGGCCAGCGCTGTCCTCAGAGCTGTGCAAGCCAGCACGGAGACCAGGACTCGGGACAGAGGGCGATCCTGGTCAGAGCACGCTCCCACCCCTCAGGCTCCCACACGGACACCGTCACGGCCCATCATGCCAACGGGACTCACGGGGACAGAGCAGACCCAGTGCCCCGGAGGCCACGCGCCAGGCCTCTGAGATGTGGCTGCTTATGGGACAGTGGGCAGTGGGAGACCCAAACTGGCCTTCCACTTCCCTCCAGGTCACGGTTTGGCAGACGTGGCCACCCTGCGCCTGAGGCTCGTGCACTCAGCCTTGGAGGCAGTGGCCCCGTGTGCTGCTCCAGCCCCGCCAAGCCGGCCCATTTAGCCGGAGCAGAGAGCCCAGAGCACTGCAGTGAGCAGTGCCAGTGTCTGCCCTGTGGGACAAGGAGGCATTTCCACGTCACCTGCCGGTCCGGGCAGGGACCTCTCGGCCAGACAGGGCTCCTAGCTGGCCAGGCTGCCTCCCACCTGAGCAGAGACTCAGGCCACCTCTGGGCAACCAGACCTGGCCCTGTGCCTGGGGCTTCTGTGGACCTCACCCTGCCTGCCTGCCCGCCTCAGGTTCTCCTGCTCCAGACACTCAAGACAAGGCATCTCCCGTCCCCACCCGTGGGGTTGGGGTGCCTCCCCATCCTGCCTGCCTCTGCTACCCGTCATGGTTTGTGGACCCAACAGTCACCTGGGGCCCACGGTCCCCTGCCTCTTGCTGGGGCAGCAGCCACAGGCCTGCTTGCAGAACCAGGTTCTGAGGCCTCGAGCGCCTGCGGGTCACAGGGGCCGGGCAAGGTGCCTCCAACACCCCCAGGTCCAGGACAGGGCACGGCCACCAAACTCCTGGCTGGCCTGGGCCGCAGACGGGCTGCATGGCTCTGTGGTCTGCCCCCTTTAGAGGGATCGGCGAGTGTCCTTCCATGCAGAGAGGCCCACCTGCCCACCTGCCAGAGGCCTGCGCTGGACTCCACCCTGCTGGGGAAGAGCGCTGGTCAGGAACAGGGTGACAGGGAGGGGCCCAGACACCTGCGGGAACCTTGGGGGGAGATGTGTCGCCCAGGTCCCAGCAGCACCCTGTCCTGGGCTACGCTTCCCATGGTGGCCAGGGGAGAGGTAGGACTCCCTGGCCAGGGCTACCCTAACTGCGTTCCCCGCGTCACCTGGCTTGCCCCTCGCGTCAACCAGAGGCAGCTCTTCTGAGCAGTTCCCTGTAGGGCCTGGCTCTCGGCGGGCTGGCTCCAGCCCTCCTGCTGAACCCTACCCTTCCTCACCTGGCAGGTGTGGGGATGTCCCGCCACATCAGGGCCACGGGGACGCTAGGCCCTGCTCTTTACTAGCCCTGGTCTGGGCTGGCTGAGGCCCAGTGGGGCCGGGACAGGCTCGAGGGGCTATCCCGTGAGCCCTGGGCGCCCAAGGCACTGGGACACAGGGCTCTCCCCAGAGGAGGAGCGGGAGATGCACCCCAGTCCCCGAGACGCTCCCCAGCAGCCTCAGGGCCTCCTCCATCCCAGCAAGATGTGGGAGACTAGGACCCCACCCTGGACGAGAGTCCCAGAGGTGGGAGGGTGGCCAGTACTTCCATCACTTTGCCTGTTTCCTTAGCCCTAAAATACTGAGGAAAATAGTATTTCCTTCATGGAACTGGGTGGCTGCTAGCTAACATGTGGGTAAAACACTTAGTGGGTAGGGAACACAGAGTGTTAGCTGTGATGCTGGTTATCCTAGTTATCAGCCAGGCCATGGGGTCACACCCTGGAGTTTCCCACGGGTGGCCGAGCACTTGGGACAGAGAGCCAATAGCAGGGGCCTGGCTGGCTCACTGAAGAGGTCTGAGGCAGTGCCCCTCACCCCCAACACGAATGTACTTTCCCAAACTGTCTCCAGCAGGGGACCAGGGGCTGGGGCTCCGAGGCACGTCCCAAGCCAGGGCAGATGGAGACTGAACCAATTCCGTGCCAGGCCCAGGGCGCCAGGACGGCACAGGAGATGGGTCCCTGTGCCAGCCTTGCTGTTTCCTAAGAACAAGCAGGCCACAGGAATGAGCCACACCCTCTGCCAGGGGCTCCAGAGCCCCCTGCAAGTGCAGCTCCCAGTCTGGGGACACGGCCTGGGCCAGAGCAGGCCTTGGGCTCTGGTCCTCCTGGTTGCCGGGAAAGGGGAACCCCGCCAGAGCCCTCGCTGAAGGTCCCCACTAGTCCCCACCTAGGGATGCACACCCCAGCTTCAGGGTTTATGCAGCCTGAGGGTAGGGGCTCTAGCATTGGGAGAAACTGTGCAACCTGCCCCTCTTCTTGCCCCCTTAAAAAGGGCCTCCAGCCCCAAGGAAGGGGACTGGTACACTTGTCGCCCCAGTTTCACTTGTCTGAGCAGGCTGGCTGGGTGGGAGCGTGGCTACGGGGCAGGTGGAGGAGTGGGGGTCAGGACAGGGCCTCCCTGAGCCTTCTTTGTCCAGGCCCGTGGGAGCGGGGAGACTCAGCCCAGCAGCAGGGCTTGGCCTTTGGAGACAGTCGGATAGATGTGCCCCCTCCCCAAGCCCCAGCAGCCCTAACGTTGCTCTGTGCCGAGCCTCAGTTTCCCCGGACCCTAGGGGCACCGGCCAACGCCCACTGACAACTTTTTTTCCTGCCCGGAAAAGTCCAGAACAACTTAGGGGCGGGGAGCGGCTACTGGAGGAGACCCCGGCGGCAGGGCTGTACGCGTGGCACTGTTTACGCGAGAGGCCGAGGAGGCGCGGCCCGCAGGAAGATGGCGACGGTGCGGGCGGGGCCGACCGGGCGGGGCTGTGGCCGCGGCCCGGGCGTGCCTCCTCCTCCAGGCTGGCCGCCGGGTCGCGCGGCGGCTGGAGGCGGCCGGGCTGCAGGTGGGGGCCGGGGACGGCACCGGTGAGAAAGGAAGCCCCGCGCCCGAGAAGGGCGGGGGCGGCCGCGCGGGGGGCGGTACCTGTTGTTCGGGGCCTTGCGCACCAGGCCGGCCGTCTTTGTTTTCTTCCTGGCGAAGTCGCCATCGAAGGGCAGCACCGAGGCGTATCCATGCTCGGCCTCTGAGGACAGACGGTGCGGTCAGCGGGCCCCGCCCCGGCCCCGCCGCCCGCCCGCCCGCGGCCAGGAGCACAAAGGGGCGCGGGCGCTACCTCTGTCCCTGCGCTCCAGGTACTCGGCCGCCTCCAGCAGGATCAGCAGGGAGTTCAGCTCCATCCTCCGGCCCGCCTGCGCCCGCCCGCGCGCTCCGGGACGGCGGCGGCCGCTGCCCGGCCTACTTCGGCCGGCTCCGCTCGCCGCCCGGCCCGCGCGCCCGGCGGCCCCACTGCCCGGACTCCCGCGGACTCCGCGAGCGCTCGGCCGCCACCCTCGGCTTTGGGCCCTCAAATTGACACTTAAGGGCGAGCGGCGGCCGACGCAGCCAATGGGGGCCGACACTCCAGCTCCAGGGGCGGGCATTGGCCTAGTCAGAGGCCAATCAGAGCCGGCCGAACGCCTCGGGCCGGGCCCAGAATGTTGACAGATGCGAAGCTCGGTTCGGATAGGCCAGCCGCGCTAGTAACAATTTAGAAGCCTAAGCTTAGCAACAGCACGTGGTGGCCCGGCCCCCACGCTCGCTGACTGGCGGCCGGCGTGCATGTTAAGTAGGCGCAGCGCGCCGATTGGCCCAGAGCGGTCTATGTAAAACAGGGGCCCCGGGCCAATGGCCGGCCGCGGGGCGCGCAGCCAATGAGGGCGCCGCGGCCGGATGCGTTGCCGAGAGGAAGCTGAGCCCTGTGAGAGTGAGCGCCGGCCGCCGGGCCCTGAGCGAGAGCCCGTTAGGGCGCGGGGAGCGTCGGGAGAGCCCCGCCAGTCCTGGGTGCGCAGGAGGAGCCTGTAGCCCCGGGGCGATCTGCAGTACTGGCTCCGCTGGAGCACGTGGCCTCGGGGTGCCCTCTGCAGTATCGCGTGCGTCTGCAAACGACATCCTTCCGCGCCGGACCCAGGGCGACCCCAGGAGAGGCCGGGGCTTGGAGGAGGGGCGTAGACAGCCCAAGAGCCAGATCTCCTTGAAGATGTCAGCTGGGCAACTGAGGCGGGGGTGTCTCTCAGAGCTGTCCAGTGGACCCCAGAGCAGAAGGAGGGGCCTTAGGCCTAGAGAAGGGAGCAAAGACCTGCCGCCGCAGTCCGGAGGGTCTCCCGGTGACGGCAGGGCTGCGCGCTCCTGTGCGACTGGAGGGTGGGGGCGCTCCACGAGGCAGGTGCTGGTCCCTCTGGCCAAGGAAAAGCTTATCGGGGAAGCGAGTTGCCCAGCAAGCTCCCAGCTGGCGATGGGCCCTGGTGATCCCTGACCCGCAGGGTGAGCAGCCTGGTGGCAGCCCCAGACCGGCCTCTGTCCCCCTTGACCTCCCCTCTTATTGCCCCCCAGGAGGCCTGGGGGCTCCTGAGGATGGGACCACAGGCTGCTGAGTGTGGGGGATAAGGCGGCTGGACCCCCCTAATTTCTAAATGGGGGGTACTGCTGTCCCCCCAGTTCCAAAATAAAACATAGCAAACACTATAAAGACCTCAGCACGTTGGTCCTGGGACCTCGTGGACTCTTTCCATGCATTTCCTTGCGTGTTTCTGCATCCCCAGCTCGCAGATAAGGACACAGGGAATCCCGAGATTTAGGGATTCCCTGGGTTTCATGGCAGTCCCCCACAGAATGGAGATTAGGGCTCCCATATGGGTGATGCAGGGTGGCTTACATGCAGTGTGGAGACCAAGCCACCTCCTGGCCCTTGCTGGAGTGACAGCCACCGTGGTGTGGTGAGAAATGGGACTAGGAACGGGCACCCCGCAAAGTGGTGGAACCCTGCGGGTCCTGGATGCAGCCTGTGCGTGGGGTGGACAGCCCTGCCCAGGCAGTAAAACCACCTCTTCGTGTTGACCCCGTGCTTCCTGGCCCTGACCCACAACCACCCCGGGGGCCACAGCAGAGCTCCTAACAAGAGCCAGGGGCCACGGAGGGCTGCTCAGCCCCGGGGAGGGGCGGGAGTATTGTGGGCTCTGGGGGACAGGAAGCGAGATCTCCTCTTCACCACTTGCTGGTCAGCATTTTGCAAGTCACTCCATCCTTGCGTCTGCGAAGAGGGGGCTGGCGGGCCGCAGACCTAAGTAGCACCTCACCCAGTGTGCGCGCACCTGCCGGATGCGGTGGGGCCTGCGGTGCGCCTGTTGCCCCAGCGGGCGGGGCAGGTGCCCAGGGCTTACGGTGGGAGCCGCGTCCCTGCCTGAGACCAGAAGGGGTCGTCCCCACCTTGCCTCCACTGACATCTAGGCCATTTCGGGGACCCCTCCTGCAGCCACATCGGGTGCCGCGGGGATCCCCACAGCCTGTGAGTGTGGGCGCCATGGTGCCGCGGGCAGTGGGGGCAGCGGCGTGAGAGAGGGGCGTGACCGGAGCACCGGGGCCTGGCGTGGGCAGACGCGTTGGAGACCCAAGCGGAGGGGCAGCCCTGGAGACCGCGCTGAGTGCGCGGGCGGCGCAGAGCGCGAGCGACAGGAGGGAAGGGAAGACAGGTAGCGGCGGTGCGGTCAGAGCCGACCGGCCCGGCTGATGGCTGGGTGCCGCGGGCTAAGTCGCAAGTCGGGGCGAGGAAGAGGCTGAGGACGCACCTCCGGAGAGCTGGCGTGCTGGCCCGCTCGGGGACCACGTGGGGGCGGGGCCCAGGCGCCCCGTGTCCAGTTGTGTAGTGCGCGTCTCCAGCAGGTGCCCGTCACGTGCTCCGGAGAGCCTTCCTTGAACCCGGGCAGGGCCAGCCGCCTCCTCGCCCGCGCAGCCCTTCCTGCTCTCTCCCCCTGCCAGGAACAATAGGGGCCTGGGGCGCACCCCGACACCCCTCTCCTGGTCCTGCCGTCCAGGCTCCTCTGCCCTGTGCCTTCCTGGCCTGCCCCCCCCCCAGCCCATGTCCAGGTGGTCCTGGCTGCTATGCTCGCCCTAGGGTGCAGTCCTCCTCGCCTCTGGCGGGCTGCTCTGAGGGCCTGAGCCCCAAACCCACCCCAGCTCCCCATTCCCGGGCCGTCATCCAGCAGCCTCCACACCCAGGCGGTAGTAGGTCGGGCTCCGGCGAGTGTGGTCTCACTCCGGGGGTCCTGAGTGATGAGGGTGAGGGGACAGCAAGGCCAGAGCGGGGACTCCGGCTGTGCTGCTGCCCCCGGTGGAGCTCTGGTCCTAGCGGTGGGGCCTGGCCTCCCTGCCCAGGCCTGCTCCTCCCTGCGCAGACCCCTCCCCGGGCTTCCGGGTGCCCTCAGGAGGAACCCTGGGGCGGCCAAGCCACGTTCCCCATCTGGGCACCCCCGCTGGCCCCCCTCAGTCTCCCAGGGCCGTTCGGTAGCTCTGGCACCCCATTCTCCACAGACACCCTGCTCGCCCTCCAGGCCCAGTCAGCGTCGCCAGCCCCAGTGGCCCCAGGGTGCAGGCCCCCAAGAGCAGGAAGGTTTGGAGTGCCGGGGTTCCCATCCTTGCGGACCACTTGGGGACCCGTGGGCACAGCAGCAGAACCCAGACCTTGCTCATGTTCCAGTCGGCATGCGGGCGGGTTTGAGGCGCTGCCCCGTGCTGCCGTGCAGGCCTGGAACCCATTCCTGCCCGGTCCCGGGGGCAGCAGAGGCTCGACCGACAGGTTCACTGGCCCTGCAAGGGGACCCTCCTGCCTAGGCCCTGCTCTGAGAATGGGTGTGCGGGTGGGGGCTGGGGCCACCACTCGGTGGAAGGCTGCCTGGAGGAGGTGGCTCTGGGTGGCCTGGGAGGAGACAAGTGCCTGCCTCCAAGATTGGGCAACTTGGGGTGGGCGGTTTGGGTCCCACCCGCCTGCCCTAGCTCCTGCTTCAGAGTCCAGAGGAGAGGTGGAGATGCCCCTCCACAGTATTGTACGTCCGCACCCCAGCCCCGGGTCCGAGGTGTCCAGCTCTGACCAGGGCCCCTCTCGCCCGCTCCCTGAGCCGTTTGGGTGGGGTCTCCCCTGCCTGTGGCCCTTGCTAGGCCAGGGGTCCCTCTGGACCCTCCACCTCCCTTTAAGGACCTGAAGGACTAGGCCTTCGCCAGTGGGTGTGGCCTCGCTGGTGGTCCTGACTGGACAGGGAGTGCCCAAGCACAGCATAGTGACCCCTGCGGACAGCTCTCTTTGCCCGCCCCCCCACCCCCTGCAGTGAGGCTACTGGGAGAGGAGGTGGAGGGGTGGGCGCCCCCTGGTGGCCATGAGGGGCTACAGCCGGGCCCCAGAACGGGTAGAGGGGAGTCTCCCCAATGCTGCCCCCCCCCCCCCCGGAAACCTGGCCTCCTGGGATAGCAGTCTCATCACCTTTATCAGAAGCCAGGACACCAACAGCATTTCCCCTTTTATGTACCCCTCACCCCCTGGGCCTGGGGGTGGGGCAGGCGGGGCAGCCAGGCCCAGGGCCCCAGCCTGCTACTGGGAGCTTAAGGGGCGTGCTGGGGAGTGTGCCGGCCTTCTCCCCCCGCCTGTGCATAGTGCAGAGAGAGGCGAGGTGCCCAGCTGTGCCCAGCCCCCAGTGGCCCCCAGTGACCCCCAGCCTTCCTCCAGCTGCTGGACAGGTGTGCCCGGCATGGCTGAGGCTCCCGTCTCTGGAGCTGCCTTCCCGGGAGCGGCCTCCAGGCAGAGCCCCCGCTCCGGCCAGTGCCGCCCCACCTCCGCAGGGCTTCTAAGAGCCGGGGACCTGGCCACGCGGCCTGCTCACTTCCATGAGCCTCAGTTTCTCCGTCGGCGACACAGGGGTCCTGCTCCCTCGGAGGGTTGTCACAGGGGGAGGGCCGGACATCACTCGGAAAACAGGGACGGAAGGATGACCGGCGAGGACGGGGCAGTGGGGAGACTGAGGTTCGGGACGGCCGACCTGCTCGGGCCCAAGGCTGGCTTTCGAGGGCTGCGTCGGCGTCGGGTGCCCTCGGCCCTCTCCCCGCACCCGCCGCGGGCTCTCCCAGCCCCGAGCAGGAATCTCTGCCTTGGACTAACCCTCCACACCCCCGGGTCCTGGTTCTGCCCCTGGGCTGGGGCCGGCCTTGCAGGAGGACGGAGTGGCCACGCATCCCAGTGGGCAGGCAGTGGCCCTGGAGCCCCTGTAGGCAGGGGTGGGGGTGGGTAGCCACCCTCCTCCGGGGGCCTGGTGGGAAGGAAGCCAATCTTGCCCGTGGGTTGTCCCAAAGGTCCGGACCCCCAGCCTCCTGGTGGGGAGCACACGCGTGAGCAGGAACCCCGTCAGGTCCCCCACGGAGGGAGGGCGGGGTGGCCGTGTTCACAGGGAGACGAGCGAGCGTCTGCAACCCGTAAATAGATTTATGGAAATGATTTCGAATCACAGCATATAGAAAATAAAAATAATCTCCATACAGAATCCCCCCCCCGACCCCAGAAGCCGTTTTCTGCAGGTATATTCCACCATTAAATAGTAGCTGGGGTTCATCCTATAAAAGAAGCAGGAGGCGTGTCCTCTCTCTAAAAATAAAGCTGCAATTGTCATTGCAATGTGAAGCCTGAGATTTAAGCCTGAGGAGTGTCCGTGCGGGGCCCAGTGGCCCCGGGGTCCGGGGAGGCGCGCCGGGGTCCCGGGCGCAGAGGGAAGGGGGTAGCGGCAGGCAGGTGGGCACCCTCCACTGGGTCCTTGGCTGCCTGGGTGGAGACCCCAGCGCCTCGGCCTGCGGGTGTCCACGCTGCCCCATCCCCATCGGCAGGGGGATGGGGGCGGACAGACTGGGCACGGGCAGGGCTCCCCTGCAGGAGCACTGAGACAATGGGGTGCGTGCTGCTGGGCCGAGGCCCTGCAGGGGTGGGCAGGCGTGGCGCGGGGGGATGAGCTGGGCGCCTTGGGCTCAGGGCACCGGGGAGATGGACACCGTAGTCCCTCTGGGCTGGCGAGCTCACGGGGAAGCTGCATGGGGCCGTGAGCCCGGACCCTCCCTGACAGGTGTCGGACAGGTGTCCCGGTGGCCAGGTGTGCCGCGGGCACTGAGCTGCCCAGAGCTCAGACCACGACCGCGCTTCCCGTCACTGTGCTGAGCAGGCCTTCTGCTGTGGCTGAGCCTCCAGGGGGCACCTCAGCGGGGCAGGTGGACAAGCAGGAGGGGAGCCTGTCCTGCCTGGGCAGCCACCTGGCACCCCGGGAGCCCCTGCTGCCGAGGCTGACCTCCTCGTGGCCCCGCCAGGTGGGGAGGACAGTGTGGCCGGCGCGGAGGCCCTGGGCGTTCCGGAAGTCTCCGCAGCAGCAGCAGCAGCAGCAGCTTGATGAAATGCAGTGGAAACCCTCCAGGCACCAGCATCTGGGTGGAGGGGTGGGGAGCGGGGGCGGCCTTCCGGGGAGACCTCCCGGGCCCTGGCGGTCCGGGGGGCGCCAGCGCGTGTCACAGGCCCGCCTTGTCGCTGTAGAAGGGCGTGACGTGGAACATGTAGCAGTGCGTGCACACGCGGACGGGCTTCACCTGCCCATAGCGGGGCAGCGGGGCCGAGTGGGGGGAGCAGCGGGAGCAGAAGATCTGGAAGGCAGCGGGGCAGTGAGCGGGCAGGGGTCCCCACACCCCCCGGGCCACCGCCCCTGCCCTCGGCCGCGCAGACAGAGGGCCCAGAGGACAGTGTCAGAGCCTGGAGTGCCTCCCGCGCCTCCCTCCCAGCCAGACCCGGCAGGGCATCGGCGGGCGGGGTCTCCTGGCCCCAGGGCGGGGCTGGGACCTTCAGGAAAACCTGGGACAGGCTGTGGCTCTGGGAGGCCAGGTTCAAGGAGGGGGTCCCACACCAAGAAGGTCGCTCCTGTTCGGACTCCCTGTGCCCGCCCCGTCCCCAGCTCCGAAGCAGTGGGGAGCAGACGCAGCACCCCCAACCCCGTGGGCCCGGTGCCCAGAGTCCAGGCTCTGTGTCCAGTCAGAGCAGGGCCTGGGCTCCGGGGCCTCTGCACAAGGACCTCAACATCCTCACTGGCACCCCCCACCCCGCCCTCTATCCCGGGGCATCGGTCTGACTCCCAGCCCCAGCGCCGCATCCTGGTCCTGGGCGGCCCAGGCCCCACCCACCTTCCCGCAGCTGCGGCAGTGGTGCTTCCTGCGGATGACGGTGAAGGGGGCTTTGCACGCGGTACACAGGCTGCAGGCCTCGTCCGGGACCCACTCGGGCGGGTCTGTGGCAAGAGAGCGGGGTGGGGGGGGCACGTCAGGCAGAGGGGGCGGAGGTTGCTCCATGTGGCTAAGGGGACCGTGCATACACCCGGGAGCCGAGGAGATGCTGGGGTGGGAAGCGGCAGGCCCGGCCAGCCTGGGTGGGGGCCGCTGGCGGAGCGCCACATTCACTACATTCACGGTGGTCTGGGGCAGAGAGCAGGCGTCACCCAGGCCAGAGCCCCCCACGCACCTTCCAGGTCCCCGTCCCGGGTCTTGGCTGACAGCTCAGACGACGACAGGGTCTCCTGGCACAGGGCACAGTCCTCCAAGGCCGCGCTCCGCAGGGTCTGGGTGACTGGAAGGGGAAGGGTGGCTGCTGGGGTCCATGCACCCTCGCCCACCCCTGGTCGGCACACCTGGGTGCTACGGGGGGGGGCGGCCCCCAGACCCAGGTGAAAGTCCTGTGTCCTCCCCAGGAGCGAGGGGCAGGCACCCTGCTTGACCTGCGCCCACTCCCTCACCACATGACTCCGTTGTGTGTGTGTGTGTGTGAGCATGTCTGTGCGAGTGTGTGCAGGTGCTTGTGGGAGGGCATGCCCATGTGTGCGCACATATGTTCACGAGCGTGCTCGCGGGCCTGTGCCGTGTGGAGCGCGTGCACCTGAGGCAGCTCCCTGAGGGCCTCTGTCCCCTCTGACTCTGGCTGGCCCCCGACCACGGTGACAGAGGGGGTCCGAGGGGAGTGACGCTGTGTCATGTCTGGGCCTTGTCTCTGAGCGGACGGGCACCGTCCCTCCGGCCACTGTCGGCCACAGGAGGCCAGGCGGCCTTGCCGGGCATGTGCAGGGGGCAGGTGGAGAAGTGGCAGGCGCCGCCTGCGAAGCTGTGTGTGTGGCGTGTATGTGGCATGTGTGTGGCACGCGTGTGGCCTGTGACCGCCGCTGCGAAGCTGCAGGCGGTGGCCTCTTGGGGAAGCCCCAGGGCCTGTGGGGTGGGCCCCAGGCCCCAGCAGACAGCCTGGCACGGCCGGGTGGTTTCTGTGTGGGGCGCGGCAGGCCGCGGAACAGCTGGACGGCCGAGGACAGGCTACCCGTGCCCGGGGCCGGGAGTGCGGGCTCCCGCGGGCCGGTCCCTGAGGGCGGCGGGCACCCCAGTCCCATGGCTGCGGACACCGTCCCGGGCCGGCACTCACCCTTCTTCAGCTTCTCCTTGTCGTCCAGTTCTGGCTTGGTGGCCATGACCTCGAAGAGCGTCTTGAGAATACTTCTCAGGTCACTGGCGTAGTTGGTCTGCAGCTGGTCGGCCACGCCTGGGGGAGGGGCCGAGGGAGGGCAGGGTGGGCCCGCTGGCCGGCCTGGGGACTCGGCGCGTTTTCAGATGGGCCAGGATGAAAACCGCCGCCCAGCCCCGGGGACACTCCTCTGGCAGACTGACGCGAAGGCTCGGGGCACATCTTAGCCTTGGGGTCACGGCTGCCACCAACCACTGAGCAGCCACTCCTGAGGGATGATCTCAGAGCCCCAGTGCGCCCACTCCACGGCAGCACCTGCCACTGTCATGGCCACCGGCCCCCAGATGTGCCGCCTGCCCCACAAACACGCGCCACCCCGGCAGCGGCTCCCTCCTTCCGACTCGGCCGTTCTCAGGGAACAGCCGTGCGAGCCCTTTCGGGGGCAGCTGGCTGCCTCCTACAGCCAAGCCGAGGGGAGCTGTGTGCACCCCGCCAGAACACAGGCGCCCTGTGGCCCGTCCCGGCAACGAGGCTGTGACCCACCCTTCCAGAGGGTTCCGTGCCAGCTGTACTGAGCACCTGCTAGGCACAATGCTCCTTAACCCTCAAAACTGACCCTCAGGGAGGCCCCTGGGCAATGATCCTGGGTTCATGACCCCGATTCTGCAGACGCCAGTCCACGGGGCTGCGCTGTGGCTGCGCCCACCCTGGCCCCCTCCCCTGCTGCCCTGAGCAGGGGAGGCCCCAGATGGGGCACCAGGCCTGGGCCCCTTCCCCCGGGGGGCGGGGGGGGGGGGGGGGGGCGGGCTCGGGTTAAGACTCAACACTTTTTGTACTTTTGAATCACGTGGGTGTGCGCTTACTTAAAACACACGAAACTCAAGGAGAACAGGCAAGAGACTCTGTTTTGCTCACTCGCCTCTGAACTCCCGGGAGACAGGACAGTCGCCTTCCCCCAGCCTCCGGCTGTGGACCACCCGCAGGGAAGGAAGCATGCAGCGGGATCTGAACCGCCCCCCCCGGTTCGGGAAGCTGAGGGGCCGCTGCGGGGGCACCCTGGCCACAGACGAAGCCCCCCTCCCCACTTGGAGAGGGTGGCCCGTCGCAGCGGGGAAGCCCCAGGCAGGACCCACGCCACCCATCCCGCCGCGTCACGCCACGGTCCGAACTCGGCCCCAGCTGACACTGGGGCCCCCCCACCCCCAGGCACCGGCCGCTCCCTCCCCCGAAGCACGGCCGCAAGCCCACGCCACCCCAGGCCCACAGGCGGCACCTGAAATGCAGACAAACAGGCGATGGATCAGGTCGTGGCTGCCGTGGAACCGGGACCGGACCTTCTCCCTGGCGGCCACGGGGGCCGCCTCCGCCGCGGTCTCGTCTGGCGGGCGGGACCCGGCCGGGGAGCCACTGTGTGGAGAGGCAGACACAGGCAGCGCGGGGTGAGGCGCGGCAGGGGCCCTGGGCTGGCATCGCGCGCGGCTTTCTCCTGCGGGGGGGGGGGGGGGCGGGGGGGGCGGGCGGGCCCCTGCACCTGCCCGGAGTGTCTGCCGGCCCTGACCGGGGGCAGCGTCCCCACAGGAGACGGCAGGGGACACACAGACACACCAGGGAGAGGGAGGCTGAGCGCCTCGACACACTCGGAACTGAGGGACGGCCGGGCCGCCAGGCTCCTCCCCGGCCTCCGAGGGGTGCGGCCCCCCTTTCTGGGTCTGCCTGCCATTCGGGGTGACCGCCGAGTCTGCACTGAGCCAGGGTGCTCCCCTGGGCCGGGTGTGTCCTGACCCCCCCCAACCCCATTCTCCAGCCCTCCATCTCCTGTCCCCGATTTCTGCCATTTGGTCCTACTTTCTGGGAAGCGTCCTCCATTTTTTCCTTTTACTTTCCCCCTGGCATTTTAATTTCCTGCTCTCACTGTAGTTTCCTGGTTGCAAAAATCTTTCATCTATCTGGAACACTCCTTGTAAGTTTTAAGGAGTTGCGTTGGCCGCCTGCAGGACCCCTGGCACCTGTTTCCTGGAGGAGCCGCCTCTTTCCAAGGCCACAGGGCCTCGGAGGGTGGAGCTGCCTGGCAGGGGGACCCCTCTCGTAAACCTGCCGGGGACTTTGGAAACACCTCTGGCTCCAGGTGAGTGAGTCAGGGTTGGCCCACTCCCAGCTGGGGTCACCGGCACCCCAGACACTGCACCCCACACTGCACAGCAGCTGTGTGCACCGGCTGTTCCAGCGAAACCCACAGTGATGATGGGAAACCCAGGGGTCCGGTTCTGCGGGGGCGAGCGGGTCAGGGGTGGGGGCGCGGCTCCCGCAGTGGGTGCCTGAGCCCCTTCACACACAGCAGGAACGCAGAGCTGCCCCACCCCTGACGCAGGCTCACCCTCCCAGTGCAAGGCCATTTGGGAAGCGCTAAAGTGGGGTGCTGCTGAGCACTCGGCCGCTGCAACCTGGGGGGTGGGTGCGTTTCGTGCATTTGTTTGAGTATTTAATCTTCCACCAGGACAGGAGGCTAGGCGTGGGGCCGGGTGTGCCAGCCGAGGGAACCTCAGGCTTCCAGGAGGACCCCAGCTACAACCTAGGGCTCTCCCCTCCCGGCCTCCGGGTTCTGAAGCGGAAGCCCCTGACTTTCAGCCTGGGGGGGCCTCACTGTCCAGGGTGTCGGCTTTGTGCAGCACTGCCTGTCTCAGCGGCTGCTTCACTCGGAAGACCTGGCAGCAGGGGCCAGACACTGAGCACGTCCAACCTAACAAGGCCCAGAGGCTCCGAGACTTGCGGTGGAACCGCCAGGGACGAGAGCACCCACCGCCAACGAGAGCTACTTCCCGTGGCAGCTCAACGTCACGGCAAAGGCAAGGTCGAACGCACAAGGAGATCTGGGCTCGAGATCTGGGGACGTGCGTACACAAAGTTTCACCCAGCGTCCCTCACGGCAGCCGGACGGTGGAGCCACCGTGCGTCCGTCCCCCAATGCAGAAACGGCTCAACAAAACGTGCCCCCCCAACCACGGTGGAATGTTCTTCAGCCTCAAAAAGGAAGGGAATCCTGCTCCCTGCTACAACGCGGCTGAGCCTGGAGGACACGAGCTGCAGGACATTAGCCAGTCGCCAAGGACAGACGCCACGAGTCCGTCCGCCCACACGAGGAGCGGGAGCGTCGGAATCGCAGAGCCGGAAAGCGGGAGGCGGCTCCCGGGCGGGGGCGGGGGCGGGAGCGAGTGTTGGACGCGGACAGAGGGTCGGTTTTCCCAGGCGGACAAGTCCTGGAGCTGGACAGGGGCACGGGCTGCGCAGGCCTGGGGGTGCGCACAGCGCCACCGACGAGCGAGCGTGCGCGAAGGTGGATACACCGCACATTCCACGTCTGTTTCGCCAAAAGTATAAAAAGCGGGGGAGAAACACTCAGGACGAGCGAGGGGAGGACACGGGAAAGACGTGGAGGCCTGCGTGGCCGGAGGGCGGGCTTGGCGGGCGCTCCCCACGAGAGGCGGGAGGGAACGCGTGCGTCAGGGCGGGGACGTCACGGTGCGCACGGCACGGCACGCCGTGCGTGCGGGGCGGGCAAAGGCGGGTTCCAGCCGGGAGCGGGCGGGACCCAGTTCGTTTATCGCCGTGGTGTTTGGCACGTAAACAACTGTGCCCCTACTTCTGCCCTTCCCTGTTTATCAGTAAAGCTGTTCTTTTGAAAACGCAATTACACGAAGACAGGATAGCAATAAACAAGCTGAAAGTGGAATTAAGAAACACGCCCGTTCCATGACGGTATCGAAACGATTTAGGAACTTGGAATAAATTTAGCCAAAAAGTGCAAGAGTTTCACACTGGAAGCTGGAGCGCGGCACCGGCCTCGATGGGAAACGACCCGAACCAGCGGGAAGGCAGGCCGTGTGCGTGGACGGGGGACGGTGTTGTTCGGCCGGCGGCAGTGGCCCGCCTGGTCTGCAGGGTCCGCGCGACCTGGCCGAGGTATCAGCTGCCCTTTCCTTCCGTGCAGACGTGGACAAACTCGTGCTAAAATCCACGCGAAAACTCGAGGACCCAGAACAACCAAAATGATCTCGAAAAAGAAAAAAAATTGAAGTTGGAGAACTCCCACTCGTGATATACGGTTCAGTGGGAAACGGCACGGATCCAGAGGGGCACGGGCCTCGATGTTTATGGGGTGCAGAGGCCCGTCACTGAGGGAGCGACAGGGGGTTCCAACACTCGGGCTGGGAAGCCTGGGCTCCGTGTGCAGAAGAAGGAAGCTGGGCCCTCACCTCACACCACATGCGAAAACAAACTCAAGATGGATCAAAATCCTAAACGCAAAAATGAACTCAAAATGGACTGAAATCCTGAATGCAAAAATGAACTCAAGTTGGATCGAAATCCTGAATGCGGGAGCTAAAATTCTTCAAGGAAAACATACATCTGTGTGCCCTAGGATTAGGCAACAGTTTCTAAGGTACATCGCCGAAAGCACAGACCCAAAGACAAAACCGGTGAACCGGTCTTCATCAGAATCAAACACCTTTGTTCTTCGAAAGACACCATCCAGAAACGCAGACACAGCCCACAGTGTGGGAGAAAGTGTTGCAGATCATGGATCTAATAAGAACTCTTTCTGCATTCCAGTATAGAAATTGCTTTGTACTGTCATCCATTCCTGTAACCCGGGAGGTCACAGGTTCGATTCCCAGTCAGGGCACGTGCCTGGGTTGTGGCTCAGCCCCCAGCTGGGGCAGGTGCAAGAGGCAACCCAGTCGATGTTTCTCTCTCACACTGATGTCTCTCCCCCTCTCTCCTCCTTCCCCCACTCTCTAAGATCCGTAAGCATGTCCTCGGGTGAAGACAGTACAATAAAGATTCGGGAACTTCCTGAGCCCGAGAGAGCCGCCTGGGAGGCGCCGAAGCCCACGTCACGCCGTGTGGCAGGTGCCGAGTGCTTCCCTCCGAGACCAGGAACAAGGCACGGCCACCCTGTGTCCTCACTGGGCAGACGCACAGCCAGGGAGTGAAGGGCATCCAATCGGGGGCGGGGGGGTTGGCTCTATGCACAGGGGACGTGTCCATCTGTGTAGAAAATCTTTAAAAAAAAAAAACACCCTACTGTAACTAACAGAACTTAGCAAGTCTGCAGGTGACGAGATCAATGTAAAAGTTAACTTAATTCCTATTAGCAACGAACCGTCAGACACTTAAACTACAAAGCAGCACCAGTCATGGTAGCATGGAAAACATAAGATACTTAGGGACAAATATGACCAGAGATGCGTAAGGTTTCTACAGTAAAAACGATACAATGTTGGTGACAGTCGTCAAAGGCCTGAATCAACGGAGAGATTTACCGTGTTCATGAACCGGAAGACTCCACAGGATTGAGTTGTTAATTCTTCATTCCCAAACTGACGGATAGGTTGGACATAATGCCAATAAAATTCCTAGCAGGCTTTTTAAAAATAAAAATAAAAAGGGAAGAAACTGACGACCTGCTTCTGAAAGTCACAGGTCACGCGAGAGTCCCAGGCCACCTGGACAAAGGAGAGCGAGCTGGAGACACACACTGCCTGGCCTTGCGGCCCCTTGTGAAGCCCCTGCCACGCAGACAGTGGGACATCGGTGACCGCGCAGACCAGGCCCGGGGCGCAGCCCAGAGGGTCCCGAAACAAACCCGACGGGGTCTGGCCCCGGGGAAGGGCAGCGAGGCGGAGAGGAGAGAGTCTCTCCCAGCAAACAGAGCCGGGGCCGTTGTCTCTTCCTGCACAAAACTGAGTTCTCCTCGGAGCCACGCCTCACAAGAGGGGCAAAGGTTAACTCGGAGTGGTAAGAGGTGTAAAAGTAAAACCAAAAAGTAAAAAACTTTTTGGGGAAAAAAGGAAAAAAGTCACTGTGGCTTTGGGTTATAAAAGTAATTCTAAGGCATAATATCAAAATTACAATCCACACACAAAAAAGGCGGTAAACTGGGCAAACCAGCTTCATCAAGATGAAGAACTCCTGCCCTCTGCAGCCACTCTGAGGACGCGCGGACCAGCCCCAGGCCGGAGGAGAGGCGCGTGGGGTGCGCGTCTGGGGAAGGACGCGGATCCCGCGGGAGAGCTCTCCAAGCCCCCCGAGGAAGCCGCACGAGGAAGCAGCACGAGATCCGAGCAGATGTTTCGCCCGAGGGCACAGGCGGGAGACAGTGAGGCCGCGTGAGGCCCACTCAGGCCGCCAGGCCGGCCGAGGGCGGAGGGACAGTGTGGGCGAGGCTGCGAGGGACTGGGACCCTCTGCTTCGGCAGGGATTCGCAGACCGGTTTATTTCGGTTCGGCTGTTTCGAGCAGCCCCGGAACGCCAGACCATGTCCACCGTGCTTGCAGGGGCCCCTGGCTCCGATGCTGCGGCCTCCGCTCCGGAAGGGCCACCGCGCCCCCGCTCTTCGCTCGCCTCCCGTGCCCTCCGCTCGGGCCGCCACCTTGGCCCTGCCACCTTGGGCTCACCCCCGCCAGCACCTGCAGATCTCAGGAATGTCACCCCCTACGGGAGGCCGCCTCCCGTGGCCCAGCACCACTTCCTTTCCTTCCTGGCTGAGGGATGGGGGCGGGGCGCGGGAGACGGGCGCCGAGGTGGTGTGGTGGGCTGCGGTGGGCTGCGGTGAAGGCAGGCAGACAGGAGGGGGAGGGGAGGGGAGGCAGCCAGGCTGCGGGGAGAAGCTGAGTCAGGAAGGAGGGATCTGAAGGCCGGAGGAGACCACACGGGTGGGAAGCCTGGGGGGGCCGCGGGGCCAGCACGGGTCTGTCCCAGGCGGGCGGTCACCCCAGTCACTGCCACCCCTGGTGCCCGGACGTGTTCTCCCCCGCTCGGTACCCGGTGGTCCGCCAGGGGGACAGAGGGCAGAAGTTGCCTCTGGGACTTGGAAACTCAGTCTGCAAAGTGCAACCAAAGGCGTCTGTCAGTCGAAAGATATCAATGAACCAAACCAAAGGGCACCTGGGGAAAGCCACCTGCAGCAAACGGAGCAGACAGAAGGGACGTTCTCCAGTCGGTAAGGGAATCCTGGCAACCCAGCTGGGCAACCCTTGGAGGACAACCGGCGGGGCAGCAGTGTCCACCCGGCCCAGGAGCAGGAGGCCGAAGCAGCAGGAAGCGCTCTGAGAAGCAGGAGCTACGGGAGGGAGGGCTCTGCTCTGCTCTGGGCCTGAGAAGACCAGGGGCCAACAGCCACAGCGGGGGACAGCCCCCCGAGGAAGCCCTGACAACAGGGGCAGAGCCTCAGGGACCCCACAGCTTTGCTGCGGTCACTCTGTCCCCGGCACTGTTGCTAAGGAAACAGTCGGAAGGCAGAGCCCTGAGGGGCGCAACCAGGGGCTCACCACCCTGGGAAATGCGGGACTGGGACGCGAGGGAACAAATTGGCGAGTGTCCTTGTGACCCAGGGAAAGTCTACGAAGAAAACCTTGTTCTCAACGGTCTTTGTGCAACACAATCAAAATAACATTCGGTGGGAAAACAACAGAACTGCTCACAGGATTTGGGGTGGCTTTGATTTCCTTCCTTTATTCTCGTTTATGTCTTCCTAAGTGTCCACACTGAAAGGGGCCCAGCTGCTAATCAGGGAAGAGAGAGAGAGTCCGTGTCACTTTTTAAGATGGCAGGGGCTGGACACACACGTTAGTGACACAAAACATCCAGGGAAAGGACGGACGCCCTCAAGACAGACGGATTTCCGCTTTCTAGGTAAGTAACTGAGTCCGCGGCCTTCGAGTACAGAACGTTCTGGATAATGAGCCGAGGCTACGCAGGGACAGCACGCTTTTTAAAAACTGCCAACGTTTCCCCAAAAGGCTAATCTGGGAGCCCAGAAAAGCTAAGAAAGGAAGCGGTGAAGGAAAACCCACTGGTCCCAGCCATTCTGCCCAGGACCCTGGGGCCAGGGCAGTGAGCTGAAGGCCCGAGTTTCTCCTGGCTGGGACCTTCCTCCGGGACTCCCGCAGCCGCAGCCGGGCCCTTCCAACGGGGAGGGCGGGGTGCTGTCCGGCTGGGCGGGGGAAAGACGCTCCAGGGCTCCGTAGGGCGAGCAGACCCGGGCCACAGCTCCATGCGTCTCCTTCGAGGCACCACCTCAAAGTGGGGCGCCCAGGCCTGACTCCCGCTCAGGACAGGGAGCTCCTGAGCGCGGGGCCCTGCGGGGTCTCCGTGGGCCTCCACCTGCTGGTCGGAGCGATGCCCCGCCCCGCCCAGCAGACCAGCCGCCCGCCTTGCGAAGCTCACACGCGCTCCCTAACAACGCAGGCCGCGTGGATATGGGTGAAATTTCTGCCTGTGGCTAGACACAAGGCTGGTCTTTTGCGTCTGTTTTATCAGTGCTGCCTCATCACCTCAGTCCTGGCGCCCCCTCAGGCCCGTGAGGTCCCACCACCGCCGGGTCCGGGTCCCCCGAGTCCGTGCAGCCTCGCCCAGCACCCGGGAGCCAGCCAGGGATGGGACCGGGCCTGCCTGCGGCTGGGACGGCGCCACCTGCTGGCCGGATCCCCCGCTGCCTGCCCGCAGTGCGGGCCCGGCACCGCTGTCCGAGGTCCTGACCCAAGCCCGGCTGCCCTTCCCCAGACCCTCTGCACCTCCGGGAATCCCGGAGGGTGGGGCGTCTCTCGGGGCCGCTCTGGGGCTCTCTTCCCTTCTCCCAGCTCGGCCTCAGCGTGCGTGCTGACGCTCGGCAAGACGCCAGACACGAACGAGGTTGCCGAGCATGAGAACCTGGCTATGTGAGCTGTCCCGACCAGGCCGGTCTGTGGAGCTGGCTTCGTGGGTGCCAGGGCGCAGGAGGGGCGGGGGTCACCGCCGACCCCACACAGAAACGGCGGCTGAAGGCTGTGCAGGCTGTGTGGCCGACAGGGGAGCTGCGGTGGCCAGAGGGGCAGGTGTGGTCCCCTACCTGCAGGGTCCCGGCCAGCTCCTCGAACCACATGGCGGGAGGACGAGGCCAGAGAGGGGGTGGCGGGGGCTGCGCTGCCCTGCACCCAGAGACCACCCCCCTGCATGAAGACCCCTCCCCCGGACCTCCACTGAGCACCCTCTGGCCCAGCTCCCCCAGCTCCTGGCAGGGGCCCTGTCCGGCCCCCACACCACTGGACACAGTGCAGGCCTGTGAGTCAGGGCCCTGGTGACAGTAAGGCAGCCACGTGGGAGCAGCGGAGGCTGAGTCCCGCCCCTGCGCTGCCCAATGTCAAGGACAGAGTGGGCACGTGGCGGGCTGAGCCTGCTTTGTCCAGGAGGAGTCGGGCTTCAGGGACAGAGGCGGCCTGGAGTCCAGAGAGACGGAGACAGGCAGGGCCTCGGGGGGCGAGGGAGGAGCACCCAGGGAGGGCAGGGGCAGGGAGGGCACTGCCTGAGGGTCCGCCCCAGGGTGGTCTTAGGATCCCAGGTGGCCCACGCTGAGGGCCCGTGGAGCCGAGCAGCCGTGGGGGCAGGGGCACCAGATGCCCAGCAAAGACAAGTGGAAAGCGAGCTCAGAGACAGCCGTGCCCACTCGCCACCGCCCGGCCCACCCACATGCCCACCACGCCAGGGCCAGGATGGGCCACGGCGGCCAAAGGGCATGGACCAAGGGCTGGGCTCTGTGCCATCACCCAAAAGGCTCCCGTAACGTCAGGGGCCCACTGGGGGACGTCTCCCAGCTGGGTGCAGCCCCCAGGCCCACAGGGGCCTGGCACAAGATACAAGCCACCTGCAGCCTCAATGCCACACGCTGTCCACCTCACCGCACTCGCACACCCCTCACCGCTCACGCCCCTCACCGCGAGTGCTCCTCACTGTGCACTCAAGCTCCTCACCCTGCCCGCTCCTCACCACACACATGTACACTCCTCACCATGCACGCATGGTCCTCACCCTGCACGCTCCTCACCGCGCACACACACTCCTCGTGGTGCACACTCCTCACCATGTGCGCTCCTCACCACCCACGCACGCTCTTCGCTGCACACGCTCCTCATTGCAGAGGCCCCGTGGGAAGCACGTGGCCACTGAGAAGCAGCAGACACTGCTCCCTGAAGTGCAAAGCCAGGGAGGACGAGTCCAGTGGCCCGAGGCTCTTACCTGGACCCTGACAGGCACTGGCGCCCCTCCGTGGCCTCTGCGGACTGCCCGGCGTCCTGCAGCCTGGCCATGGGCTCCTTTTGCTGACCACCGCCGCCACCTCCATGCGACCCGTCTGCTGCGTCTGCCGGGGGCCCTGAGGGGAGTGCCAGGCACTTGTTGGAAGCAGGGGCTTTGGGCTCCTGGCTGTCGGGCGTGTCTTCCGAGGGCGGGGGGGCTGGGGTGCCCTCGGGCAGCGTCTCCAGGGCAGGCTGGGCCTCCTCCAGTCTCTCGGCTGCACCCTTGGCACTGGCCTTGGCCACGCCCACATAGGAGGCGCTGATGACGCCCCCGGGGCTGCGCTTGTCCTGCAGGCTCTCGGCCGTGTCCTCCCGGCCGCCCCCACAGCCCCCGCAGCACACGCAGGAGTTCAGGAGACAGTTGGCGGCCGCGGTACTGAGTTCGTGGGAGCCATCCTCCGCGCCCCCGGCCGCGGGCTCCGACGGGGAGACGCCGTCTCCCGAGCCTTCCGGGGCGGAGCTGGAGCAGTCCAGCGCGGTGGGCGACTTGGGGTTGAAGATGACCGTGGCCGAGAGCTTCATGCCCCCCGTCCGGTGGGCGACCATCTCGGCCATCTCCACGTCGTCCGTGACCACCTCCCAGCCGTCCAGGGGCCGCGGGGCGTCCAGGCAGCTGCAGGAGCCGGGGCCCGCGGCCCAGGCCTTGGCGTCCTCAACGTTGTTGTTGTTGTTGGCCACGTCTTCCTCCTCCTCTGTGGCCCCCGCCTGCCCGCCCCGCCCCCTCTCCCGGGGCTCAGCACGGGGGCCGCCTGTCCACCCGGCCGGGCTGCCCGGGGCCTCTGTCGACCCGTCCACGTCGTCCATGAAGAACACCCTTCCCTCCTCCTCCTCGCCGCCCGGCTGCAGCAGCCGGCCGCCTGGGGAGGCCTCGCCCCGGGGGCTGTCCTCGGCCCCTGGCCTGCGTGCAGGCGACTGGCAGGCGCTGGGCGGGGACAGCAGGGACGACATCGCGTCCCCAGCCCGGCACACCATGCGGTTGAGCTGCTCCAGCTCCTGGTCGTCGTACTGCATGGAGCAGGCCAGCTCCGCCTCCGGGGTCTTGGTCTTGGCGGACAGCAGCTCCTCGGGGGGCAGGGGCGCGGGGAAGGCAGGCGCCAGGGCGGGCGGCACCGGCCCATCGGCCCGGATGGGGAACTCCACGTCCTGCGAGATGCAGAGGTTCCTCTCCAGCACGTGCAGCTCGTCCTCGGTCAGGGTCTGCAGCAGGTCCCTGCGGGGGACGGGGGACGGGGGACGAGACAGGACAGGTGAGGGTCCCGACGGCCACGCCCCACCCCCCCAGAGCGCACAGGGCGCCCCCCGTCCCGTGCACACATTTCCTCACTGCAGAGTGAGGCGTGGCGGCCGCCTGGAGCGGTCCCCTCCCCGGGCTCTGAAACCTCCTGCTGCCAACGAGCGAGCTCTGGTCCTCGGGGACGCGGTAATTGCGCTAATAAACGCATTTACGAGTGAAAAATGTGTGTTGGTTCCCACACAGACCTTCACCCTTTCATCGGGCAATTACCACGAACCCGTCTGTGTGCCAGGCTCGCTCAGGGAGACAGGCCGGTCCCCGCCCCGGGGGTCTGCCTCGGGAGAGGCAAGAAGATAAATATTTATGCGAGGAATGATCGAATTACAACAACGCCAACTGCAAACAGAGGAAAATGCTAGCCAGGAGGAGGGTGCCTGGTTTAGTCTGGGAGACTTCCTGGAGGAGGGGGCCCTGGGCCAGGGAGCGGAGGCCCACGGGCGCTCTGTGCCAGGAGGAGCGTGAGCCAGCCTGGGGCCCGAGGCCCACGTGCAGCCCTGGGTGCCGTCCTGGACCAGTGTGCAGGAGAGAGCGGCCCTCGGCACCGCCCAGCCCGTGGGTCGGGCCGCCCGCCGTAGCCCACATCGCCCAGTTCTCGGCCCGTCCCACAGGGCCGAGGGGAACCACAGAGGGCAGGCGCCGGGCCAGCAGCCGGGCGCTGAGGCTGGAGATCGGTCAGCACGTGACTGACTGTTCAGGGACAAAGACCTGGGCCCCGGGGGCAAGGACAGGAACTACCACGGGGCTCGGACGCCACGATCCGGCAGCCGAGACCACGACGGAGGCCCCCGCCCCACCGGCTGGGGCAGAGGAGGGCAAGGAGCTGCACGGCACCCCCACCCGACAGAAAAAGGGGGCCGGTGGCAAACGCAGCCTTCAGCACCCCTCCCCTCCCCGGGACCCGTCCCCCTCCCCCCTCGCCCCCACCTTATCTTCCGCAGCAGCGTGTGGAAGGGCCGGAACAGCTCGGACATGTCCTCCACCTTGCGGTCCAAGTTCAGGGGTCCGTCCGCGTAGACCACGAGGCCGCTGCATTCGAGACAGAAAGGCCGGCCTGGCGTCGAGCCCTGCCCGGGGCCTGGGCCAGCCCAGACCAACCCTGGGGCCTCGGCGGCCACCTCGTGAGCAGGTCAATTAAGGGAAAGGCAGCGGCAGCTGCCACGCAGACGGAGCCATGTTGGGTTAGCCCAGGGTCCCCGGAGGGACCGCAGGTCAACCAGCACACACGTGTGCGCGCGGCACTGGGCCGTCACCGAGACCCACCTCCCGGAGACGAAACACACGCCTTGTGCTCCACCGGCCACCCAGGCAGAGGCTTGAGAGGCCGAGGCCTGGGAGCATGTGCCCCCAAACGAAACAGACGCCAGAGCTGGAGTCCCGTCCGGGGCAGCGGGCAGCCCCCGTCCATGCACTGGACGCAGACAGAGCTCAGCCCCAGGCCCCCTCCCATGCAGCAGCCTCGAGCGCCCATGCTGGGCCCCAGGTTCCGGGTCCCGCAGGGATCGGGGATGAGCATCTTGGGGACGCTCTGCACGGACAGTGAGACCTCACAGCGGCGCTCTCCCGGCTCCCCCCGCCCACCTCCGCGGCCCTCAGGCCTCGGTCTCGTGGCCCTGTCCACGCCCCGACGTCCAGGCGCTGCCCTGTGTCAGACACGCTCTGGGCGCGGCCTCCCCGCGCAGCTCTGACCATCCCGCCACAGCCCCTCCCCGGCAGGTCCCCGAACCCACAGGGAGCTCTGTGCTTCCTGCTCCCAGCCTCTCCCAGGTGGTCTCCACGCCCGCCGGCCCCTCCCGGAAGTCTGGCCCACGCCCATGCCCTTCCCAGACAGGCAGGCAGCCTCCTGTCACTGCCCAGGCAGCACGGCCTCTCCCCCGGGCATCCTTGGGCCTCGAGAGGCGCCCCCTCCTCTGTCCTGGGACCTAGCGCCCTGCTGACTGCTGCTCCGGGGGCCCGAGTCTGCAGGCAGAGCCCCCCACACACCGTGCACAGCCCCGCCCGGCGCCAGCACCCACTGTCATCCCGGCCCAGCCCGTCTCTCCGGAGGACCCTCATGGGTGCCTTCCATCTCCAGGGTCCAGACAGCTCAGGCCTCGGCACATGCACCTGCCAACAGGGCAGCGGCCTCCACTCTGCGAGTGAGTGGGGTCTCATCGCCCAAGTGGGGTCGGGGCGGTGCCATCGGCGGGGTCCCGCTTGCTCAGGGACACATCCAGTCAGCAAGGTCAAGGGGCACGCAGCGCTGAGCGAAAGGACTTCCTCCCAGCACAAGAGTGGGTGCCCTGCGCAGAGAGCACGGGCCTCACTCCTCGCCCAGGCCCCACGCGGGCAGCGAGGAGGCGCGGGGGCGGCTCTGGGCACGGCTCCGGGCGCAGCAGGGGTGGGGGCACGCCCTGCGTGGCGCGGAGCTGGCCGCTCCCCGTCTTCGGGGTGTCTTTGCGCGTCCTGGGCCACGTCCGTGGATGTGCTGAAGCTCTTCACTGTGACGAAGCCCGAGCTGCGTCTCTTCCACGTGCTGCTCACGCTTTGGGTGTCCAAGGATCCACTGGCCAAACCGAGGACGCGGAAGGTCCCCTCCTGGGTCGGCCGGAGTTCTCCAGGGAAGCAGCCCCAGCAGCCGCTATCCACGAGGGGCCGGCTACGCAGCTCAGAGGTGCCTCCGCCCTGTGCCCGCGCACAGCGCGGCAGGCCGGGCACACAGCGCCGTGGGAGCACCTGTTTGCCTACCGAGCGGGGGAGGGGGGAGGCAGCAGACTCCGCCCCCAGTCCTGCCACCCCTCCTGGCTCGGCTCCCCCGCTTACCCTCTGCTGTGCTCCGAGAGCTCCCTGGGTGCCACCTGGGGGTCCCGGGCCACCCACACCTCAAAGACAGGACCCTGCAAGGGTGCAGTTCTGGGGATGTCCACAGGGTCTTGACTCCCCCGGAAGTGCCGGTGGCTGACAGGGTCACCCCAGCCCCTCTGCGCATGCTGCCCCCCCCCCCCCCCCGGCCTGAGGTGCACACCCCCTGCTGTGTGTTGCTCTCTGGGCTCCCACCCCGGCTTCGGGAGTTTGCTGGGGGCCCTGGGGAGCTTCTCTCTCAGGCTTGTTCTTGTCCAGCCCAGAGGGTGCTGGCACCAAGCCACCCACCCCACCCTGGTGCCTGGAACACACCAGGGCAGCGGCCACGGGGCCGCACCGGCGAGTCAGGAGGTACAGCCAGAAGGGTTTCTGTCCCCACTCGGGACGGGGCCAGCACCCGCACTCAGCTCTGGCCTGAGCTCCCGCTGCCACCGGCTCTCCCTTCGCCGTGACCCAGAGCCTCCTGCAGGTCCCCGAGGCCCCTCGGCTCCACTCTGGGCCCCCCTCCAGCCCGAGCCCCGTGGGACCCCCGCCCCCACCCAGGACCAGACAGAGGGGAGCAAAGTTGAGAGGCCAGCAGGGTGGCCGAGATGGTGCAGCCGCACTGGTCGGGGAGACGTGGCCCCCGGGGGTCAGCTCAGTGAGAGCAGACAGGCCCACAGCCACTGTCCTCCGGCCGCCCAGCCTGGCCGACGGCCGTGGTGACGAGGAGGGTCGATCGCAAAGAGCTGAACAAACGCCGCCACAGACTCGAGGGCGAAAATCCGGAGACACTGGCGTCGGCTCCGGACGCTGCCACTTAAAACAGGTGCACTGCCTGCGTGTGCCCACGCGCTTCAGGACGGCTCCCCCGGAGGCAGTGTGGGTCTCTCGTGCCCCGGGATCCAGGCTCTGCCCACCGCGGGGCTTGATGAGGAGGACCGGAGGGCAGGTAGCAGAGGCTTCGGGTGCTGCTGGGCGGTTCCGAGCGGGCAGGGCCGGTGTGCCACCCTGCTCCGTGTGCCGCTCCGCAGGAAACCCGCCCAGACCCGCGGGCACGTGGCAGCACCACGCCCGAGGCGGCGGGGCTGGGCCCGGACACGGCGCACACCAGGGGGCCGTACAGAGGTGGGAGCTGCCTGTCCCTGCCGGCTGAGCTCAAGGCAGCTTCACTGTCTTGTGTTTAAACCAAAGACCTAAAATACGTTTTCCTCGAATGAGTTTGGCCTCAGACAGCCACCTGCCTGGGAAGAAAACAATGGGACGAATCGTGTAGGCTGCATCCCAGGGCGCGAGGGCAGCCCAGCTTCCAGGCCGGGGCACTGCGCCCCAGGCTGCCTGAGCTGGTGTGCTGGGGACCCCTGGCCTCGCAACAAAGGTGCTGAGGGTGTCACCTGCCCTGCGCTGAGAGGCTGCCCGCCGTGCTTTCCCCAACGTGTGCACCTGGGAGAAAGGTGACTGTGGACAGAGGGGGGGGTGCGGGGGACGGAGGCAGGCAGGGTCGGGAAGCCGCCCTGCAGCCCCGGGAGGCAGCCTCGGGGGCGGGGCCGGGGAGGCCGCTGGTGTGGCAGCAGGGGCCGCGCCCGCCCGAACCAGGGTCCCGGCACCTTGCTTGCAGCCAGTCTCCTCACAGCAGGCACCGTGTTTGCTGTGTATAATGCGCACCCACGGCACCCACGTTTCTGGCCCAGACTTCCAGGAAAAAACCTTTCATTTTAATTATTTTAAGCATATTTTATTGATTATGCTATTATAGTTGTCCCGTTCTTCCCCCTTTATTCCCCTCCACCCTGCACCCCCTACCACCAGCCTTCCCCCCCCTCCTTAGTTCATGCCCACGGGTTGTACGTACATAAAAGTTCTTTGGCTTCTCCATTTCCTATGCTATTCTTACCCTCCCCCTGTCTGTTTTCTACCTAGTATTTATGCTTCTTATTCTCTGTATCTTTCCCCTGTTCTTCCCCTCCCCTCCCCTCCCCTCCTCTCCCCACTGATAACCCTCCACGTGATCTCCATTTCTGTGATTCTGTTCCTGTTCTGGTTGTTTGCTTAGTTCGTTGTTGTTTTTGTTTTTATGTTTGGTTGTTAATAGCTGTGAGTCTGTTGTTATTTTACTGTTCATAGTTTTGATCTTCTTTTTCTTAGACAAGTCCCTATAACACTTCATATACTAAGGGCTTGGTGATGATGAACTCCTTGAACTTGACCTTATCTGGGAAGCACTATATCTGCCCTGCCACTCTAAATGAAAGCTTTGCTGGATAGAGCAATCTTGGATGTGGGTCGTTTTAACTCTTTAATTCAGTTTTTCCTATGCACAAAACCAGCGATCGTATTGCAAGGCATTACTGTGCCCGCAGACACCACTCTTGCTTTCTAGAGTCACAGGCAACGCGTGAGCACGGATGAAGGAGCTAAGCCCCCATCCTGCCCAGGCCTCACGGGTCTCCACGGTGTTTAACTCTCCGGAGTCTCAGGCCAGAAAGGCAGCTCTGGCCCGGCCCAGGGGTGCGCCCATGGGTGGCCCTGCGGGTGCCCCTCCTCCTGCACGGGGCTAAGGGGGCCCCTCTGCCCCAGCAGCAGCCCACCCTGCTGCACGGCCACAGCCCCACGCCGCTCCCACCACTGCACCCCCACCTCCCACGGGAGGGGCCCCGTGGGGCCTCCCGAGGCCTGCGCTGGACCAGTCCTGGCCTCCGCACCCCCCGACAGCCCCGGGCCACCACACCAACGGCCAGGTCTCCACCCGGCATCTGCCCCCGGCTCTCTGCCCGGCTCCGTGTCTGCGTGCCAGCTGCCCACGGGGCCCTCCCCAGCTGCCAGCCCATAGGCCCTGCGGCCCAGGTCCCCACGGGCCACCCCAGGCACACCCACCTGGCAGGAGGGGGTGGTCTCTGGGAGTCGGAGGTAGGCGGGGGGGTTGGGCAGCAGCAGGCCACGCCCAGAACACCTGGGCTCTGACCTGGGCCCCGAGACTCTTTGCAAGTGGCTGCGGGCTTCCTGCCTCGGCGTGTTCAAGGCCGCGCTCTGACCGCCCTGACCTCTCTGAGCCCATGAGGCCGCTGAGGCTGACCGGAGCGCCCCGCTCCCCCTGAGGTGCTGGCCCCCACACACTCCCCAGCCGCTCCCAACTGTGATTCACCTACCGGGCTCCCCTCCCTGCCAGCCTGTGAGATCATTCACACGAGCCCATCACAGCTGCCCTCAGAACCACGGTGGGGGGGCCGCCCCCTGCTCCTCAGAGTCGCCCCACAGCCCCCCCAGTCACTCTGCTCCCCACGGGTCCTCCTCCCCTGACCTCACCTCCTTGGCCTTGGGGGCCAGGTACCCTGTGCTATCTGGGGAGCGGGCTCCCACCCACCGAGGGGGCGTGTGGCTCCCACTCGCAGAGGGACAGCAGCAGCACGTCCAGGCAACCGCCCTGGGGGGCTGCACAGTTGCCTCTGGGGGTGTGCGTGCCGTCTCCCGACCCCAGCAGGGCCCTCAGCCTGAGGACCGCCCAGGCACAGGGACACGCCCAGGCGGAGGGACACTCACCACACGATGGCCAGCCTGGGGATGGTGAACATGAGGGCGGGCTCGTAGTCATCGATCATGTCCTGCGTCAGGTACCCGAAGTCCAGGGCCCTGGCCGAGAGAGGGGGCAGTGAGGCGGGGCAGGCCGGAGTCGGGGGGGCGGGGTCGGCCCGCTTGACCTCAGCCGAGACCCCGCCCCGCAGGCGGTCAGGGGGTGACACAGGTGGGCGGCCCCCACGCCCACGGCCCGACCCCAGCGCCAGGGCAGGCGAGCAGGGCTGCAGTGTAGACGGCAGGCAGGATGGCCACAAGGTCCGATCAGGAAGCTAACCTGGCCGCGAGCCGCTCAGCCAGGGAACCGAAACCACTCGAGTGACAGGAAATGGGGGGCAGGACACGTCCCCGAACAAGGGACTCCGGGGGACAGAGACGCCCCTGGGCTGGTCTCTCCCACCCACGGGCGGGGCTCCCCAAAGCCCTAAGAGCTGGCGCCAGGGCTCCCGGTGAAGGCACTCCCTTGCCTTCCGCTTAGTGATTCGAGGTCTCTTGCAACACCTAAACGCTGGGCGGCGTGTCTCCAGAAAGGAAGAGCTTGGGAGGTGACAGCGGGCAGTTTCAGGACTACCCACCACCGCAGCGCTGGTCAGACCCGAGGGACATTCTAGGCAAAATCTTAGCCCCCAAGTCCACCCAGAGAATCTGGCTCTGCGTTGGAGTGCCAGGCGTGATGAGGGCGTCGGGGTCTACCCCAAACCTGATGGGTAGACGGGAGCCCAGGACGGGTCCCTCCGGACCTGGGCAGGTGAGCAGCGGTGGGGTGGGGAGAAGATGGGGGGGGTGCGGGGGAGCCGGGAGACGAGGGAGGGAGGGAGGGAGGGAGGGCGGGCCGGGAGGAGGCCCGGCTCCTGGAGGTGGAGCCTGTGCAGCTCTGTGCTCTGTCACGTGAACTTCCGGTCACAGGAGCTTCAACGGCAGGACCGGCCCCCGGGGCCCACAGGAGAGGAGAGTTGGGGGCAGGCAGGGATGAGGAACAGGCCGGAGCAGGCCTCCCCTGGGGGTGCCCCCCACCCAGACCAAGGGTGAGGCGGGGCAGATGCGGTCCCGCGGGCGCGTCCCTGGGACGAGGCGCAGCCCCGCGGCGGCCGCTCACCTCTGCACGGTCTCGCAGAACAGCACAATGACCTCCTGCTGCACGTAGTACTCCCTGGGGGACTTCACGGGCACCATGGCCGACACGTAGCTGCAACACAGGCCGGGCGTGAGGGCTGCCCGGGGCCCCGCGCGCCGTCCAGAGGGGCGGGGGTGTCGGGTGAGCCCGCGTGACAGTGCAGTGACAGCGCCCCGTCTGCGCCCCCCAGGGCAGCCGCCTCGGCCCACAGCTCCAGCGGGACGGAGCGTCCGTCAGGGCTGCTCCCGGGGCCTGGACTGTCCCCGCCCACCTCCGTGAGTGTCAGCAGCCCCAGCCAGTGAGCAAGTGGACGCACACGCGAGCACACGCAGGCGGGGGAGTGACCCCGAGCCCAGCCACCAGCTCGGAGAGGCCTGGGGGGGGCCCACGCCTGGTGGCAGGTGTGCTGAGTGGCTGTGAACAGGTGACAGAGTCCCCGAGGTGAGAACACGCTCAGCCCCCGCGAGAGGACACTTTTCTCTCCTCAATCACTCACTCTGATTTCTCATCACGAAAACTTGTTTGGGGCGTCTGGGGAAGACCGGAGAAAAGGAAACTTGATCTCCCCTCCTCCTCCCGGAGAGGAAGTGGACCTCCTTCAACACCGGGGGGCGGGGGGGAGCAGGTTTCCTTCAGGGGCTGCCAGACGGGCAGGTCTCGTTACCCAGGGCCGCCCAGCCCTGAACTCCAAGTGCCGCGCTCTCTCGCCTGCCGTGGGGCCTTCGTGTGTCCGGGTGCTCCTGACCCCTTCCCCACGGAGGCCTGCGGGCGGTGGGGGAGGGCACTCCCTCTACTGGGGGGCGGGCTCCACTTCCTGAAGGAGCAGCAGCTCCCCAGGCTGTAGGCGGACGGGCACCGGGCGGGTGCACATGCGGAGCTCCGTGCTGGTGCCACTGCGTGGGCCGGGGAGGGAGCGGGGGCACCGGGGGATCCGAGACTCCCTCGAGCTGGGGCAGGGCCCCCCACCCCATGGAGCTGGGGGTCCCAGTGGGCCACAGGAGCAGCGGCCACCCCCTGCTGCTTGTCCTGCGTCCCAGATGTGCACACAGAGTGGGTGTCGGTGACTGTGGGGTGAGCAGACGGACTGACAGGGGCAGCTGGGACCAATGGCAGGCAAGGCTGGAAGGGGAGGGGGCGGCGGCAGACGGAGGCTCAGGCTTGTGGTGGACCCGCGACAATGACACCTTCCCTCCGCAGGGCCCACCTGGCGCCCCTGAGGTGTACTGGGGAGGGCGGCAGTGGTGGAGGGGTGGACAGCTGGGGTCCTCTGCACCCCTGGGTCACCTGGCCCTGCCTTCAAGATGCATCTCCACTCCCTGGACCCACACCGCCCCCCAGGGCTACGTGTGCTCACTCGGACAGCCCTCGGGCAGCCGCAGCCCCTCCCTGCCCTGCGCGCTCCCCCTGGAAACGCCCGACCACCCCGCAGAGCTGGCCCGCCCCTCCCTGCACAGCACGGCCCCCCTGCCCACCCCCCCCCCCCCCCGCACTGACAGCCCATGCACGCCCCCGGGTCACCTCAGCTCGAACTCCGCGAACAGGACGTCGAAGTGCCTCAGGGCCTCCCGCATCTTCTCCGTGTAGGTGTTGAGGTCCCGCAGCGCCTGGTCTCGGAGGGCGCCCCGCACGCCCTCCAGGCTGCGGGTCAGCTCCTTGGCCAGCGGGCGCATGGCCACGCTCTCCAGCTCCCGGTTCATGATGATGGAGCCGGCGGCCAGGCACTGCGGGCAGAAGGGGCAGCTCAGCAGCGGCGGGGGCTCTCGGGGTCGCAGGGTCGCGCCTGGTCCCTGTGGGGCCCACCGGCCTGGGCCCACCCCAGCTTCCCTGCCCCCCACAGCTCCTTGGGCCTGCAGAGACCAGGATCCCCAGCACGGTCCGCCGACCCTGGGCAGGGCCGGTCCCCGTGAGAGGACTGTGGTCCCCAGAGCCAGGCACACGTGGAAAAGGCTGGGACGTGGCTGTCATTCCCAGGACCCCCCCCCGAGTCCTCTCTCCCAGGAACCCCTGCCTCACAGCCCCCCACTCCCTCTGGGGCCGGCGGGCCGGGAAGTGGGTCCCTGCCCCGGGCTCCCCTGAAGTCCAGAGCCGTCATGGCAGAGGCCATGGACGCTCTCCCTGGGACCCAGACCCCGGAGGCAGGCAGGAGGGGAGGGCCAGTGGAGCCCCGGGTCGTGGGCGCCTGTCCACCCCCCCACGCCGCCCACAGGAGAAGCCCCGGTGTGGACGACGCCCACGCTGGGACCCGGGACCTGGCGCACGGCTGCTACCTCGGCACCGAACCACAGCTGGCCGGCCAGGTTGTCGTGCCGGATCTCCTCGGGGAACTTGGCGCAGAAGTCCCTGGGCGCGCGGTCCTGGGGGATGCACAGGTCCATGATCTGGTTGATGATGTTCAGCACGTTGTCCTGCGACAGACGGGAGGGCGCTGCGGCTGGGCTGCGGCTGGTGGGGGGTGGCCCCGGCGGGCACCGGCCCCAGTGGGCACTGCGGGGACAGCACGGCCCCGCCGGCCCCGCAGCTGCTGCCCAGGTGCAGATTCCAGAAGGATCCACGGCCGGGGGCAAAACTCCCGCCTCCCTCCCCCTACTCGGGCTCAGTGGGTCACGTCAGGACGGGGCCCGGGAGGCTCCCTGCTGCTCGAGTGAAAACCACACGCTCGTGAAAGAGCGCGGCGATTAGCCGTTTCTCGCACTCACAACCGCACACCTGCCTTGGCTCGCCCAGGACTCACCTGGAGCGCCAGCCACAGTGCGTGCAGGTGGCCCTGCGACCTCCTCTGCTCCCGGGACGATGCTGTCACCTCAGTGGCCCTCTGACCCGCCCCTGCTGACCCACTGTGGGCCCTGCAGCCCCGGCTGCCGTGACTGCCCCCCGAGCCCCTACTGAACACCCACACGTGGGATTCTCGGGGCAGAGCCGGAGACACGGCGCGGTGGGGCAGACAGACAGACACCAGGCTGGTTATCGCCGCCGACTCGCCGTGTCGCCGACACACACGGTGTCAGCCCGTGTCCCCCTGGGCGTGTGCGCGGCCCTGGCAGACAGGGCCTGCTGCCGGAGCGGCACCACCAGCAGGCAGGGCGTGAGGCCAGCCCCTCCCCCCACCGCCCCAAGACCGCACCCCAGGGCCTGCCCCCACCCCCCGAGGGAGCGAGAGCCTTCATGCAGCAGCAGCAGCAGCAGCAGCCATGGAGGCCGGGGCTCAGACAGACTCCCCGCGGGCTGGGCTCCTGGGCAGAGCTGTCGTCCCGGTCGCACCTGCCCGAGCTCCCTTGTGGGGGGGGGGGGCGCAGGCCACGCACAGCGGGACCCTCCGTCCGGGCCAGGCCCCTCTGGGACCAGCAGGTCAGCCGGGGCAACACGTGAGCACGCCAGCCAGTGGCTGGGGGGGGGGGGGCACCCCACCCCACGGCCCCGCCCCAGGGACACGGAGACCCGGACGCCCTCAGGCTGGCTGTGAGCCCGGGAAGGGCCACTGAGCCCCTGCCCCTTCCGCCGCGGAAACCAGCTGCTCGGGTGCTCCGTGTGTAAAAGGGCGGCGAGGCCGCTCTTGCTGCACCTCACACCACACGCCGTTCCCGTGTTCTGAATCCGCCTGATCCTCGGACAGCTACCACTTGTGCTGCAGAATTACGGGAGCGCTGACATTTGTTTTTTTCTTTAGTTTGTCAGAGATCGATTCAATGCCCACTCCCCACAGAAACCTGGGAGGAGTGGGAGCAGGGACCCGGGGGTGCCCCGGGGGAGAGCTGCTGGGGGGGGCACGTCCCCTGACTCTTCCTGTCCTGGGGGCGGGGCTGCTCCGGCGACAGCTCATCCTGCGCACACGCACGGTTCTGTGCCCGGGGGCAGCCGTTGCTGCGGGGACAGGTCATCACAACCTCCAGAGTCTCCAACAGCCACGTGAGACGAGAGCGGGTGACCCCCCCCACGGACTTGCCGTCCTCTCCTGCCGGGTGCCAGGTCTCTGATTCCCGGCCTCCACAAGGACCGGCAGTCCCTGCCGGGGTGCGCGACACTGAGCTGGGGGCCACTTCCTCAGGGTCCCCGCACTTCTGGAGATGGCACGACACGGCCGGCGGGGGGGGGGCTGGGGGGGTAAGCCGCCCTCCCGTGCTCTGACTGCAGTCTGCCAGACTGCTTTCCAGAAAGATCGCACTGCCTGGCTCTCTTGCCGTTGGCCACTGTAAATCTCCGTGTCCCTCCCTCCCCCGCGCCGGGCTTTGTCACCTGTTTCCTGGGAAGCAGACGTGAGAAAGCACCGTGGGGGGAAGCGCCCCCTTCGGTGCAGACGGCGGCACCCCAAGCTCCGTGGGAGACTCCGCGCCCCGCGGGCGCGTCAGCCCGAGCAGCCCAGAGACGAAGCCCGGCCGGCGCCCAGCGGCGCGGGTGTGAGCTCGCTCCGTGGGCTCCCGGGGGGAAGGTCCTTTCTCGCGCGTGGTTCTGTAACGGGATGCACAGACTCCAGTGGAAAGGAAGGGCCGTCGGGGCTCCGTCAACGCCAGCCCTCGCTCGGAGCCGGGCCGGGGATCCAGAGAACACGGCACCAGCAGACAACACCCGCTCTCGCCCCACTGTGCGCCGCGCACTAGTCGCAGCGGCCCAGGCGTGGGAGCGGCCCCAGTGTCCGCCCCCGGGCGAGCGGGTACAGAAGGCGGATGCGCACACACTGAACCACCACCCGGCCGTGGACGTGGACCCCTGCCCTCTGCCGCGGCACGGACGCACGCGGACGGGCGTGGCGCGGAGTGCGGTAAGTCGGGCACAGAGACACGGGTGCCGCGCGATCTCACGTGGGCGTGGAATGTGGAACAGGGCAGGAACAGACAGAACAAGAGGGAAACGGACCCACGGACACTGAGAACAAACGGACAGCAGTCGAAGCGGGGGTGGGGAGGGGGATTCACAAACCAAAGCCAGCAGGGCTCCGAGCTCGGCGAGGCGGCGGGCCTGGCCCCATGCCACGCAGCCCCTGAGTGGCCCATGTGGCCCGCTCGCCATGCCACCTGGCCTGCCAGGACACCGGCTGCCGAGGGCCAGGGCAGGGCCTTGATTTTATTCCCCGACGGCCCCCCCTCCCCCCCGTGCCTGGAGCTGCGCCCAACGCAGAGTGAGCCTGGTAAGCACTCGCTGGGACGGACAGGATCTCGGGGCCCACCAAACATGGGTGGAGCGCCGGGAACCGAGCGTGCCCCCCCTTGAACAACAACGACGACGGAGGACAACGAGCCAGGCTCCGCGACAGACGAGACTCAGGCACCAGGCGACCTCGGGGGGGAGGAGCAGCCGAGGGGAACTGCGACCGCCCTGGTCGCCACCTTGAGGGGACTCTCAGGTCACAGCACAGGCAGAGGTGCCCGGTGGCCCCCGGAAAACTCCCTGGTGGCGGAGACAGAGCTGAGAGTCCAGGGGAGCCGAGGCACCTGGGACCCAGGGGACGGGGCTCCAGAGGAGCGGGCACGGCCCCAGGACGGCCCTCAAGGTCGGGGCCCCGAGGGTTCAGCAGGTCACAGGGCACCCGTGCCAGTGAGGACCAGGCAGTGGGCCTGAAGGACTCGCGTGAGCGGTGGCCAGACCCCCGAGGCTGGAACGGGGGAGCGGTGCAGTCCCCCGGGCTCAGCCTCAGCCGCGGAGGGCCATCGTCCCTCACTACCCCAAGCGTCTGGTCCCGCCAAGCGTCTCAGAAACAGGCCCTGCAGGGCCAAAGTGTGTCCAGGCAACCAAACCGCAGTGCGCACCGTGGCACAGAGAGGTTCGTGGGAAGAGGACCACACTCAGCTCCCGGCAAGGTGAAGTTCACGCTGTCAGCAGCCCACAGAAAACCCCCAGGCCTGCAGAGAATTAGGGACACGGGTCGCGAGAAGGAAAGAAAAGCGACCAGTCAAAACCAACCGAGACCTGCGGCGGACAGTGGGGCCGCTGCCCACGCAGTGAGACTGCTGTTCCTGCCGACGCTGAGGGTCCAGAAAGTTACGAGAGACGATGGCGAAGAGAGAAGGAGCCAGACGGAGGCAGAGGTGGGGGCGGGGAGGGCAACCACCGGGTGGGACAGGAATGCGCCGGTGGGGGCACCTCGGGTCAACACTCAGCAGAAAAGAACCCGGAACTGGGAGGCGCGGCAGCTGACACTCCCCAGACGACTGGGGGGGGGGGGGGGACGACAGTAACAGGACGGGTCAGTGGTGAGCCTCAGGGCGACTTCGAGGTGCCCCGTGTCCATCGTACAATTTGAGGCCCAAAAGGGGAGGGAGGGGGCAGAGTGCATATTTGAAGGAATAAAAGCCAAGTTTTCCCCAAATTCAACGGCAACTATAAACTCACGGATGCAAGAGGTTCGGTGAACCCTAAGCACGAGGAACACGGAGAAAAATACACCGAATCAAAGCATGGTCGAATCGACCAAAACTAGTAAAACGAGGAAATCTCACAAGGAGCAGGAGAGAAAGAGACAGGTCAGGCCTTCTCAGTGGAAACAATGCCGGCAGGACGAGAGGGGAGGGCTCCGGCCGGTGAGGCTCGGCTGGAGGGGCGTCACCCCACACTGACAGGCTGTGGGCTCAGGCCACGGTCAGGGCGCACGCGTGGGCTGTGGGTTCAGTCCCCAGCAGGGGCGGCTGGGGTGTATACGGGAGGCAACCGATCGATGTTTCTCTCCCCCTCTCCCTCTCGCTAAAATCAATACGAACGTCCTCAGGTGAGGATAAAAAAGAGACAGAGAGAGAGTGGAAAGAACACATTGGGGGGGGAAATGATTAACAACTTACAATTCTACACCAAACAAAAAAGTCTTTCAGAATTCAAGGCAAAACCCTTCTTCATTCAGGCGCAGGCTAAAAGAACTCAGGGCCAGCAAACCGGCAGCGCAGGAAATGCTGAAGAAGGCCCTTCACCGGAAGGACAGGGACACCAGGTGGGAACGGAGATGGCCACGGGGAAGGGCGCGCAGCAGAGGGTGACAGCACGGAACACCTGCAGGCCCCCCCCCCGACGCCGAACGGCGCCAAGGCCCCACCCCGCCCAGGGCGGCCCGACCGCACTCACCTGGCAGGAGCGGAACTGGCTGACGAGCAGCGTGCAGCGCTGCGGGTCCTTCCTCCCGTCCAGGCTGTCCAGCTCGGCGGCCACCTGGTTCAGCTCCTCATCGGCATAGTAGAACTGGGCGAGCAGCTGCGGGTCCGACCTCTGTGGGAGACGGACACGGCGGGCGTGAGCCAGGCAGGAGGGGGGCGTGAGCCAGGCAGGAGGGGGGCGTGAGCCAGGCAGGAGGAGGGTGTGAGCCCCGGGATGGCCCCTTCCCAGGCCATGAGCTGCAGCTGTGGCCCAGGGCCCTGACCCCCGGGCAGCGAGCAGTGTGGGCTCTCCCATCCGCTTCCTGCACCGGAATCTCTCTGCTGCTTGTCCCCGACACACCTGAGTCCCTCCACGTTACAACCACAGGGCTGTGCCTGCTTCTCGGAGGCCACCCAAGGCTGTGCGACCCCAGAGGACAGCGTCTGTGTGGGGAAGCCAGATGGCAAGTCCCCACAGCCCCCTGGGATAGATGACCCACAAACAAGGGGCTTGGGGAGAGTGGGGTCCAGGGGGCCACAGGATGCTGGCCACCTGAGCAACGACATCCTCAGACCTGGCTCAGGAGTTGGCTCGGGTCACCGCAGCCCACTGGGGTCCTTCCAGCCCCCAAGCCTCCCCAAGTCCCTTCACACAGTGGGGGTGCGGGTAGGGTGGGGGACACTCCCACAGAAGATGCCACGTGGTGACTGAAACCAGGGGGGTGACGCCGAGCCCCCTTCATCTGTTCTGCGGCCCGGCCCACCCACCAACAGACACGTCTGGACCCGCGAGCAGGACAGGACCGGGTCCAGGGCATGGGGCAGCGACACCTCTGGGAGGCCAGGTCTGCCTAGGACAACACGACCCGGGGCCACGCCCGCACCCGTCCACGGGAGGACTCGGGCGGGCCCTCCTCGGCACACGGCACAGGCCTCGGGCTCAAACACACCGGTGCCCAGGTGACAGGCCCTGCTGCACGAGCTGCGGCCAGGGAGGCAGTGACGGGTCGGGCTCAGGAAAGGCCAAGGGTGGCCGTGGTGCCAGCTGCCCGCCACTCGCTCCCATCGGACCCAGGGGGGGACTGAGCTCCCAGAGGCTTCTCGTTCAGCCCTCAAGGGGAAACGGGGGCACAGAGAGGCACAGCGCGGTGCCGTGAAGTAAGGTGTGCCCCGGTGCGCCCCCGCCACGCTGGTGACCTTCATCCTTAAACACAGGCATAGTGACGAGTCATCAGAAACCTACACGAAACCCTTCTAAGCTGTTCCTCGTGGGCTTTGGGAAGCGGCCCCTTGGCAGAGGGGAGGCTGAGGGCTGGGCTCGGGGTCTCCTCCTTCAGGGGTGACGACGACGTTTCAGAACCACACGGAGGGGGTGGCTGCACACCCCTGTGAACGCACCACATACCACGGAACCGTCTGCTCTGAATGTGATAGTTCCCGTCACCCCCCCATTCTACCTCAGTTAAAACGGAGTAAAGAGGGGCTCTCTCTGGGGGGGCAGCCCCGCACGGCACAGGGCTGGGGAGAAGCCAGGAGCCCTCCGGCCAGCACCCGATCACGGCCTGACTTCCGCAGGTACCGACTCCCGCCGCCACAAGCAGTGCTGGGCGGTCGCTCTCCGGCCTGACCGAGAGTCTGGGGCCCGAGTGTGGCCTGCGCCAGAAACACACCGACCCCTGAAGACGGGCCCAAAAGGGCCCAAAACACACCCCTCTCGGGAAAGCGCATTTCAGCCAAGGTTTCCAGCCTTCGAGGCCGCCCGCCTGCTCGATTGGGGAAGGGCGCCGCTCACAGCCAGCGCGGACCGGCAAGTCCGCGCGGACGGATCCCCTGCAGCGCACGAGGGGACTCCGGGGCGTGTCTTACACGACACGTGTCACAGCTGCCCTTTCTCCCCTCGCTGAACGCCTCGCCCCTCTCGCCCCTCTCGCAGGAGAAGTCGCCCCAGGAAACCCAGGGGCTCGCCTCCTCCGCGCCCCTCCCCCGCACGGTCGCGCGCCACGCCCAGGACGTGAGCGGCTGCCACGCCCAGGCGCTCCGCTGTGAGCCCGAGTTCGGGGAGACGCTCACTGCGGGGAGTTCGCAGAAGTTACAGGTGACCGAGTGGTGGCATCGGCCCGGAGTTCCAGGAAAAGGCTCCTTTTCCCTTTCCAGATCCGAGCACAACGACGGGACCTTCGGCTCCGCCCTTGGAAGGAAGTAAAACTGCAAAACGCCCCCTCAAGGGGCAAGGCTCTGTCCTTCCTGCCGCCGAAGGTGTCTCACTGACCACGCGAGTCCACCAGTGCTGCCCTGCAGAGCCCGAGGGCACTCACCACTGGGCACGTCGACGCCAGCCCCTGGAAGGCACCCCGAATCTCGCAGCCCGAGCCGTGCCCTGGTTCACCTGGTCCTCCCTGCACACGCCTGCCCGCCTCCCGGCCGGTCACAGGACCGTCCGACTCCAGGAGAGGCTTTGGAACTGCTGGGCTGGGAGGGCTCTCCAACGAGGCAGACCCCGGGCCACACAGGCCACGCGGGCCCTGGAGACGGCCGCTTCTCAACTACGCAGGACAGTGCAGCGGAGCCGCTGCTGCTCCGACGCCAGCAGCCCACCCACCTCGCGCAGGCAGAACCCGCCCACCAGCTGCAGCCCCGCCCACTCCCGCTCTCCGCAAAGCTACCTGCGCCCCGGATCCCGACTCACGTGGCCCCTTCATCACAGCTTGTTGCCATATGTAGTCCTCAAATGTATTTCTGGCTGTTTTTAACTCTATAAAAAGCATGTCACGCGTATGTGGTATTTTGAGACTGGCTTTTGAGTTGTCACATCCTGTGCGCTGTGCCGCACGGCGGCTGCCGGTCCCACAAGCGGCCTTGCGAGCCGCCCACCGTGCACTTGGCTGCGGCCCCAGAGGGCGCCCCGTTCCTCCGGGGTTTTGCTGTGCTGGCAGGTTCGTGGCTGTCCCACCACCCCAGCTGTGCGTGCACAGCCCCAGAAGGTAGGTATTAGTCCCCTCCTGCGGCCCTAACAAATCTCCACAGACTCAGTGGCTTGAACAGAACGCACCCCCTGGCGGGTCCGGGGGACCGAGCCCCAGCAGGGGTCTCCGTGGCTGCGCCTGAAGGCGGCAGGGCCGCTCCTCCTCCCAGCGGGTGGAGGGGAAAACCACGCCCCCGCCTTTCCCACCTCGAGGCTGCTGTCCTCCTCCATCGGAGGCCCCTCCCTCTGCCTTTGGGGAGGGCAGTGGGGTACTTCCTGGACCCTCTTCCACAGTCACGCCCCCCCACCGTCACACCGTGCCCCAGCTGACCCAGGCCCATCTGACAGTTTCCAGGGCAGCTGACCGGCCACCTTGGCTCCCAGGGGAACCTTCCTCCTACCCTGCCGCCCAGCCCCAGCTGCCCACAGGCTCCGGGGGTCCCAACGGGAGCGACTCGGGGCCATTATCCTGCCTGCCTCTGGTGGCCTTTCTGGGTCGCCCACTCGCACCCAGCAGCCACGTCTCAGCTCCCAGGACCCACCTTCCCCAGCACAGTCACAGGGTCGTGGCCTGCCGCCCCTGAGTGGGGTGGAGCCATGCCTCTCCGCGGGCTGGAGTCCCAGCGCCCGGCCCTGGGCCCGAGTTCCCCCGCACAAGGTGGCTGACCACACGAGGAGAGCATTTCCAGCTCACAGTACAAGTCGGGGGGCCTGGGGGTCTGCAGTCACAGCGGGGGCACTTGGCTGCAGGCGCGGCTGAGGTCCATTAGTGTTTCCAGGCAGGGGAGCCCTGGCTCTGACGCCGACTGGGGTGCCAGCAGGCAGGCCTGCCCTCCGCTCGCCCCCAGACCCACGCTCAGCACAGTGGGTGGCTCTGCTGGTGACCCGCCGATGGAAGACCAGGAAATCTCTTCCACACCAAGAGCAAGGCCAGCCGTCAGGACCTCTCTGACCTTCCCACTAAAACTGCAACCTCAGACCGGGCCGGGTGGCTCAGTGGGTGGCAGCACTGTCCTGCACACCAGGAGGTTGCGGGTTCGATTCCCACCAGGGCCCATACCTAGGTTGCGGGTTCGATCCTGGCAGGGGTGTGTGGGGGAGGCAGAATCCACGTTTCTCTCTCACATGGATGCTCTCTCCCTCTCTCTCCCTCCCTCCCTCTTTCTGAAACCAACAAACATGACCCAGGGGAGGACTAAAAGAAGAAACCCAGCCTCACTCCCCAGCCTCGCCCTTCTTCCCGGGAAATGGAGTGGACCGTGCTGGGACGCAGGCAGGCTCCCGGTGGAGCACCTGCTGGTGGAGGTCAGAGAGGAGCGGCACAGGCGGAATGACCCACCACTCTCCGGCCACGCCGGCGGGAAACGAGGCCAGCCGTGCCGCGGCCCTGCCCCAGCCCCCCTCCCCGAGCAAGAGCAGCAAGCGCAGGGCAGAGTCAGAAAGGGCTGCACCACACGCTGTGTTGTCTTCGGTCGGATTTCAAAGGGAGCACAGGACCTCCGGCGTGACGCCCGACGCTCCATGAACGTGGCCAGACCAAGGGCAGGGGACAGCGCAGACACTGCGGGAGGAGCTCTTCCCGTGACCGCTCGGTCCAGGGCTCGTCCCCCGCAGCGCCCAGGGCTGCCGTGGCAGCGGCCCGCCACGTTGGGCTGGAGACAGAACATCTCGTTGTCACCGACTGCGGGCAGGACAGGCAGGACCCTTGGGAGGTGTGCCCACCCCGGCTCTTCGGCCGCCGAGGTCACCGAGAGTGCCAGGCCAGAAGGGACAGCCAGACCCAGAACCACGGGGATGGCCTTTGACCTCTGCCCTGCCCCGAAGGGGAGCACACACGCTAGGCACCGGCCAGCGCTGTGGGAATGGACAGAGGGCGAGGGGCCCGTGGATGACGACAGGGCTGTTCAGCCTCGGCACTTGACCTCGGGGCCAGTGGCCTCGCTGTGGGCGCTGTCCTGGGCCTTGCCGGGCAGCATCCCCCACTAGCTGCCAGCAGAACACCCCCTCTAACCTGTGACACCAAAGATGTTTGCAGACATCACCAAACGTCCCCGAGGGCCAGTTGCCCCCATTGAGAACCACTGGAGTGTGGGGGGGGGGGGGGGCAGGTGGGTCTGGTGAAGGTCTGGTGAAGTGGGATTTGTGAGGAGGGCTGGTGGGGGAAGAGCCCGGTGGGGCTGAGCAGGACAGCGTGGGGGAGGGGAAAGCTCGGGCAGGACTACTTCCTCCCTGAGGGCCTGGGGTTTCATGCTGGGAGGGCCGGGCACCTGGGAGGAGCGAGGAGACGAAACTGCATGTTTGAAAGATGGTTCCAGCTGCTGTGTGGGGACAGCCTGGGGGTGGACAAGGGCCGATGGGGGCAACCAGGGCGATGCTGGTGGCTGGACACGGAGGAGGTGCCGGGGCAGAGGGGTCACCTCCCAGAAACACTTTTATTGTCACTTTAAATTGCAGTGACACACAAGACAGAATGCCTGCCGCCGTGGCCGTCCCTAAGTGCTCGGCTCAGTGGCACTCGGCACACCCGTGACTGTGCCGCCACCGCCATTGCCGCCGCCACCGGTCTCGACACCTGGCCTCACCCTGCAAAGGCTGCCCCACCAAGCAGCCGCCCCCTGACCCTGGCCCCTGCCACCTCCTCTCTGCCTGGAAGAGCCCGGCCACTCGGAGGGCCTCACGGAAGCGGGATCAACAGCGTGGGCCTTCTGGCACGGGCTCATCTCACGGAGCGCGCTGTCCCCCCGGGTCCTCCACAGCGCGGCAGGTGTCAAGGTCCCCTTCCCGTGAGGCTGGACAGAGACGGACAGACCACCCTGCGCCTGCCGCCCCCACTGCTGTGAAATGAGGCTGCCGAGACAAGACGGAGGGCGTGCTGCCGGGGGTTTACTGCCGGTGGGGACGCACAGTGACAGGCCAGGAGAGAGTCAGAGTCCCGTCCAGGGGTGGCTGAGGTGGGACTGGGGGGGGGGGTCAGGGCTGCAGGGACACGTGTGAGCACCATCAGGGCACAGAGGGCTGAGAGCTGGCCAGCCACGTACTGGGGTCAGGGAGAGAGAGAGGGGCCCGAGCCAGGGACACAGCCGCCCCGGAGGCTGGGCGAGGAGACAGGGAGGGACAGCGTGAGGTCGGTTGCAGCCCCGAGGTTCCTGCCAACCAGGGAGACCAGGGAAAGCAGGGGCCGAGGGGGCGAGCACAACAGGCTCCAGGAGGCGACGCCGCAGCCGGGGTTGTCTCAGTGGGCCATGCAGGAAGGGGCGGGGGTGGAGTCAGCCCCCCTCCCCGCCCTGCCGCCCCCCGGCCGGGGCTTCTGCAGAAAGGAGAGCCGGGGCACCAGGGTCCACGGGAGCTCTCGTCAGGCTCCAGGGTGGGTGACCTGGCTATTGTCTTAGAGACAGGAGGTCACAGCAGGTTTCACCTCAAGGAGAATGATCTAGAAGACTGGGAGAGACCAGAAGAGGACCCAGGGGACATCACTAGACAGGCACAGGGACATGAGGTCCAGTGCGCAGGGGGTGAGGCCCACCGTATGGGGGTTTGAGGTCCAGTGCACAGGGGAGTGACCACGTGGAGACAGAGGCCTGGCTGCCCCAGCACACAGGACTCTGGAAACCCGGGAAGGCCAGGACTCAGGGAACCTCCCAGAACCAGATCACGAAACCACGGTAGTGCCGCCCCCCCCCCCCCCCCACCTCAGTCAGCCGCGCTGCCACCACCAACTCCACAGACCAGGGGGCTGAACCACATTTATTTTCCCGAGGTTCTGGAGGCCGGAAGTCCAGGGTCTGGTGTGGGCAGGGAGCCGTGACAGGGCCGCACCTCGCAGGGCCAGGGCAGGCCCCAGACGCTGCCGGAGCCCCACCTGGCCGGGCCCTGGGCCCCGCAGTGCAGGTTTGGGCACAGTGTCCGTGGGGAGCCCGGGGCAGGGGTTCCGGGCCTGGCAGTCCAACCACAGGGACAGAGTGGGGTCCTTGTGCCTCTTGCCCCCAGCCTCTCTGTACCTCAGTCCCTCAGGGGCCACCCCGCACAGCCGGGACCCCCGCACTCGCGTCCTCTGAGACCACGGGCTTACGTAAGCTCGTCTCTGCCGCGGGTCCGCAGCGCTCCCTGCTCTCCCGCTCTGACTGCACCCCTCCGTCTTCCTTGTCCTCCATCTCCCTCCCGGCCGGAAGTTATCCTTCTCAGCCGTCACCCCCGCGTCACCCAGCCTTGATTCACACGCTGAACTCCGGGTGGGAAGTCAGCCAACGGCTCACCCCACCACGGGACACCTGGGGGCCCCGCATGGGGATGCTGCCCGGGGTCCGCTCACTTTGCTTCGGGAACTCCAAGGGCCCGACCACAGCCCTGCCCCGTGCGGGTCTGGGACGCAGGCCTCCTGACCCCGCCCCCTGACCCCGGACCCCCCTCCTGGAGCGCGTGCCCCTGCGCATCCTCCAAGACTTGGGCGGCGACCCTTCCGCCTCCATCTAAAACCGTCCTCCCTTTCCGGCTCCTCCGGGGAGGACGGCCGAACCCCCCCCCCCCCCCCCCCGCGGGGAGGCGGCGCCCCTCCGAACAGTCCTCGGCTGCAGCCCACGCTTGAGGGTTGGTGCCCGCGGCCTCGCCCTGCGGTGTCCGCGCATTTAGCGCCAGGCACCCCGCTGCGACCCGGGCCTGCTGAACCGGAACACGCAGCAGCTGGGCACGTGCGGAGGTGGGGGGTTGCCCCTCAGCGGGCTGTTGGGGGTTTCTGGGGCGGGTCTTCGTCTTGTCCTCTGCTGGGTGGGCTCTGCTGCCCCTTCCAGCGGCTGGTGCTGCCCCGTGGGCTCCAACCCTCCTCTTCCGCCTGAGCACGTGAGGACCCCTACGCCCTCGGTGGGTGGGCCCTGCCGAGTGCTGGCTCTTGTGAGGGGCACGCCACTCTCTCCCGGGTTTCGTAGCCTTTCATGGTGAGCTTCACCTCAGAGGTGTTTGTTTTATCTGCCAGGGGCCCAGGTGACTCTGCCCAGGGGGGACAAAGTGGCAGGTAGGGCTCCAGGCCCCCGCTCAGAGGGCACCACTTCCTGAATCCTCGGACCCACCCCCTCTGCAGCTCAGCCCCAGCCCCAGCCCTGGCCCCATGGTGGTCCCGCCACCCATGGCTCTGCCCAGGGCCACCACCCACAGGGCCACGCTGGGTGGTCCCAGGAGGCAGCACCCCGCCCAGTCCACCCCCAAGAGGCAGAGCTGAGCACAGGCTGCCCTGTGGACCCCACGGGCAGATGCGTGGGGGCTGGGCCTCAGACACCAGGCCCCTCCGAGACCTTGGCCCTGAGCATCTTTTGACTCAGCCGTAAAGCGCCTTTGCCCTGGGCTACCTCAAACGATGCTACGCTTCTGAAAAAAGCTAAAAAAAAATTGCTCAGATTCTTTCTGTGGAGGTTAAAGTCCCATCGCATACAGCTGACCTTCTGAAAGGGAGCAGGCAGTGGCATCTGCGCCCTCACGGCGTGGTCCGACCGCCAGCGCTCTGCTCTCCGGTGACCCCGAACCTTCCAGCCGTTGCCCCCCCCAGCTCCGCTCTCTGTCTCTGGACTCCCCGGTCTGACCCCTCACATCCACAAAGCCACGCGTGCCAGCTGGAGAGGCTGGCTGCAGAGGCACCCGTGCGCCGAAGGCTGCGGGCTCAGTCCCTGGTCAGGGCGTGTGCAGGCGGCAACTCGCAGGGGTCTCTTGTGTTGGCATTTCTCTCTCCCTCCCCCCCTCCTCTCTCCCTCCAAACAAACTCTGCAGCCCAGAAGGGACTGGCAAGACAAATTCACAAAGTCCTGGGAAGCAGGGACCTACAGCCAAGACTGCTCTACCCAGCAAAGCTGTCACTTAGAATCGAAGAGATGGTAGAGCTTCCCAGACAAGAAAAAGCTAAAGGAGTTCATCGTAAAAAAACCACTGTTATATGAAATGTTACAGGGACTTACTTAAGAAAAAGATGATCGAAACCATGAACAATAAAATGGCAACGAATACATATCTGTCAACAACTGAATCTCAAACACACCAGGCAAACACGAAGAACAGAGACAATCATGGATATGGAGAGCTTGTTGATGGTTGGTGGGTGGGAGGGCGTTGGGGGGGATGCGTGAGGAGGTGAGGGGATTAAGAAGTACAAATACTGTAGTTTGCCATGTGTAATGCACACTTGTGGCTGAATGTTTTGAAGGAAAAACAAGGGTGCACATGACACATGGGTGTAGCGATTACACTCCGTGGGTTTAATAACACCGTGTATAACGAGCACAAAACCACCGGCGTGCCTTATACACGGCAGAGTGTAGCAGGCAGCCACAGAGTAGCCACGGGCATGCGAAGTGCAGCCCAGGGAATGCAGCAGCCAAAGCGCTTACACGCACGACGCACGGACGTGAACCGTGGTGGGGGCTGCCTGAGGATGCAGGGTGGAAGGGGGCAAAGGGGGGAAATCGGGAAGGCTGTAATAGCATTATCAGCAAAACATAATTTAAAAAACAGTAAATAAAGACGCACCCTCAGGTGAGGATTAAAAAAACGCACACCTGGCTTCACTTCTTACACTGTGCCCCCCCCACCCGCCCCCATTCCAGGCTCTCCTCGCTGTTGACGCAGGTACCTGACTCCCTTTTGCGGCGAGTGACGCCCCAGTGGGCGTGGCCCTCGGGTGGCCCCGCCCCTCCCTGCGGACCGGCCTTGGGGCGGTTCCGCCTTCGGGCTGTGATGAACCGCGCTGCTGCATTTGCGAATGCTTCTGAGGTCGAAGTAGTTGATTCTCATTTCAGACTTTTAAAAGCATTTTAATCCCCACCCAGAGACGCGTTTACTGGTTTGAGAGCAGAGGAAGGGAGGAAGGGGAGGAGAGAGGTGGAGAGAGCGTGGATGTGAGAGCGAGACAGGGGTCAGCTGTCGCCCGTGCACACACCCCCACGCGGGACCGAACCCGCGACCTTTGGGTGCACAGGACTCTGTTCCCGCCAACCCAGCTGCTCGGCCGGAGCCAGACCTTTTTCTAAGGATAACATCCCTGAAAGTAATTGGAGTTTTTCTTTAAAACTGAAAACCCAGAGGTAAAAATGGCTGCCCCGAAGACAGCACCCACAGCGGGTATGGCAGAGCCCAAGTCCCCCCAGAATCCCGGCGCCGTGGCAGGGCGTGGGGGGTGGAGCGCGGCTGGTCAGCCGGGAGGACCCCGGCCATGAGTGGCGTCCCCCTCGGAGCGCCCCAGGGACCCCTCCCGTCCAGCATGGAGGCAGCGTGAAAAGGCAGAGCTTCAAGCACTTCCCTGCTGCGCGCAGGCAGCGGGAACCCGCCGCTGCGCGTGCACCACCGCGCCCCGGCGCGTTCTGTTCTCTGCCGCCTCCTCCGCTCAGAGGGGCTTCCAACCCAACCCCTTCGTGTGCGTCTCCCTCCTCCCAACGCTTGAACGGCCCATCAGCGTCTCAGTTTCTTTGCCATCCAACTGTGAAAAGTACAAAAGCAATTGTTTCCCTGAAGGAGGCACGTGTGAACACCGAGGACAGGGCCAGCCCCACCCGCCAGGCTCCCGGCTCAGATGACGGGCGGCCCAGCGGCGGTTGCGGGCCACAGACCCGCCTGGGAGGCTGCAGACGGCTCACACGGGCCTCTGAGCCCCCATGTGGAAAACGGAGTTCATTAGGGCAGTTGAATCATTAGCAAGCACCCCAAAAGTTGGCAGCTAAGCCAACGGAGTTCTACCCGCACCTGTCATCACACCAGCCCCTGTCCCCCACCCCCCCGTGCCTGCACCCTCCATGGCCCTGGGGGCCTCTCCTGGATCCTGAGCCTCCAGCCGAGGGACAGGGACTCAGGTCACAGCCGCAGGAGGACGGACGGAGAGGTTTGGGGGCTGGGCCTGACACGGTGGCCCCAGGGCTGTCTGAGATGGCTAAACTCCGGCCGCCCACTGTCAGTTGGGAGGTGGGTGCCAGTGGCAGTGAGGGCCCGTCAGCATGCCTGGGGACCTGTGCCCCCAGACCGAGTACCTGACACGCCACCAAAAAGGGGGGCGCACCTGTTGAGACATTTCCGCTGTCAGCATAGCCTGGCTGAAGTCACTGGAAGCTCTGATGGCCTCTGGGGCTCCAGAAATCACTGAGTCTGTGTCCAGGCCACGCCCTCCCACCCGCCCGCACATGCCACCAGCAGTGACCACGGCCATCAGTTAGCCAATCCGCTACTGACGGCCTTCGACCGAGAGGGTCTTCTGGAATCCCACATAGCAGGTCCCGTCACACACCCCAACCCTCGACAGACAGGGAAACTGAGGCCGGGCTGGGGCCTGTGGGATGGCTCTCACCCGGGCCCTGGGGGACAGCCCTGCAGCCCTGCACAGCTGCTCCCTCCTCAGGCCCGAAGGCGGCAGGCGGGACAACCGTCCTCGGGCCCCGAGGCACCGGGGGCTCCTGTCCCACGGAGCTGGAGTCTCGGGGGCCCACAGCACCACACAGCGCTGAGGCACGCCTGCTGCCCGCCGAAGCAAGAGCCACGCCAGGCCGTCCAGACAATTAGGTCACTTACGGCTCAGAGGTGCATTCCGCACATTCGAAACAAGTGTGTCTGCTCTTCTGGGACGGCCGAGGCTTCGGCAGGCACTCAGCCTCTGAAGTGACCTAACAGGCTCCCTTTCCCGGAGGAGTGGTGCGCGGGTGGGGGGTGGGCAGCATGCCACCTCCTGCAGGACACCCAGTGCAAACACCATTAGGTGACGCTTCAGACTGCCACCCGCAACTCGCCCATTTAACGGAAACGGCCTCGTGCGCTTCCCGCAAGTGCCCTGCTGCTGACAGAGTGCAGGCCCTGGGCGAGGACACGCAGCTGGCCTCCGCCCGGCCTCGCCCCGCTGGCGGCTCAGCCTCTCGCTGGCCTGCGGGTGTTGACCACACGGGGCTAGGCCAAGGCCCCCGCCCCCAGCTGTGGACAGGAACCCAGGCAGGCCTAGGACAAGAGCCCAGAACCCTGCTGAGTCACCCCCAGCCCAGGCGTCGGAGCCAGCCGGGCCGGCCTGATTTGCCCACAGCCTGGCAACACCAGTGCGTCTGAAGGGAGACTCCGGGAGGGGCGGCAGGCCTGGGCAGTGGGGAGGAGGGGCCCGGAGCCTCCCGAGTTCAGGGATGGGACAGAGCGTGCTGGACCTGCCAGGCCCGCCCTGACTCAGCACTGCCCAGCATCCTTCCCAGAACTTCCTGGCCCCGTTCCGGGCCAGGCACCTGCTAGGAGCGGGAGTTGCCCTGGACACAGCCTGTGTGTGTGGCCAGGCTTTCCGGAAGCCTGGCTTCCCAGTAGCTCGCCTGAAAGAGAAGCCCATTGCCCTGAGGACAGCCTCAGTCGCAGCCAGGCGCTCGGAGCTGATCGGCCGAGAACAAGCCAGTCAGCAGCCTGGCCAGCACTTAACACGAAAACCCCGAGGCCTGGCACCAGGTCTGCTCGGGGCTCGGGGCTGTGGCGGAGCTCGGCGAGTGAGGACAGCGTGGCCGGGTGGGGAGGCCACACCGCTGTGGCGGGCAGTCCACTGGACAGCATCGCCCGCCGCCGCTGGTCAAGTCTCCCTCGGAGACGGAGAACACGCAGTCCGCCTGGCCACCACTGATACGCCCTCCGGGGACGGCCGGGAAGTCCTTGTGGGGCCCAGGTCGGGTCCCCTCCCCCCATGCCACGGTCTTGCCCCTTCGCCCCGTCATCAGGGATCAACAGCAGCCGATAGTCCTGCCCGAAACACGAGTATTGACATCTCCACCTTTCGAGGCTGACTCCGTCCTGGAAAGGCGCTCCCTAAACAGAGGCCCAGAACAAATCTCACAGACACCCCCCGGGGCAGCACAGGCTGGGGTGGCCCCGCCCCCACGGTCTTCCCAGGCCGCCGGCAGCCCACTGAGACACCCGTCCCGCGTGCGTGGCGTGAAGCAGCGTCGCGGTGGCGTTGCAAAGTCAGCCTTCGAGGACGTCCAGGGAGCATGAGCGTCTGCAGACGGTGTCCCCGTGAAACTCCTGCAGCATGCGTCAGATTTATTTCCTACTCAACTCAGGCAGGTAATAATGATTCAGATGCAAATGAGTGCGCATCGGGTCAGAACAGTGTAAAGCATTTGCAAATGCTTTTAGAACTACAAGAACAATGGATATGTTTGGTTTCAGGATATTTTCCACTGCACTGTGACGAACAAGAAGTTCAGTGTTCGGTTTTAAACCGGAGCTGGGAGTGAATCAACAATGCCGTTGCAATTGTGGACGTATCTAAACACAAAAGTGAAAAAAACCCTCCAGCAGGCAACCACCTCCCCAACCCACCCTCCCCCACAGCTCACATTTAACTCCTGCAGGACTGACGGCCTGGGTGCTCCCTGGTGCCAAAATGTGTTTCACTGGAGGGGGGGGGAGCAGAACACTCGATTCATACCACTAGGCAGAAATTTGAGCTCTGGCGTGACAAAGGAAAACCTCACTGGGGTGACCTAACACACCCCACCCCTTCCAGGGATCAGGACACTGCGCTGCAAGGCAGGTCACAAACAAGGCGCTGACCAGCCTCAGGCCGACTGCAGGGCACCGCTCCCTGCAAAGCCATGCAGGACACAGGGGTCTCGGATGCAGGTGTGTCTTGAGTCCAGGGGCCAGCAACACATATCTGACAACATGACGAGAGATGACAGTGAGGAACAGGCGAGGGTCAGAGGGTCAGAGTCAGTGCCCGCTGCCCCCGGAGCAGACAGCTGTGGGCACAGCCACCAGGGCCGGCGGACTCGCCCCCACCCCAGCTGGCCAGGTCAGCGCCCGGGCTTGCCTTGGACAGGCAGCTGAAGAGAGAAGCACAGGGACACGATTCCCAATTCCGGGGCACAAGCTCAAGGACAGTATCGTTTTCCACTTTTGAAGACTTGCCCTAAGCCGAAACAGGCAGGGCCGGGGAAATTGCCCAGCCACGGATGAAACACAGCGGCCACCGTTCCCTCCCCTCCCCTCCAACAGCAGAACAGGAGCGGCCGCCCGCAAACAAGGCTCTTCCACGGCCACACCTGGACAGGAGCAGCCGGGAGCCCCGGGACCCCAGACAAAGCCTTCTCAGAGAGACCAAATTGTTACTTGACCTGTGATACATTTCCCTCGGCCCTTGCCATTTGTCAGTGAAAAAACAACGCTGCTTCCCACCACCAAATGACCTTTTGACAAATGAACTCAGTTTTTCTTTAACCGGACACACACACACACACAAAACTGCTCCCGTACAGAAGCTGCCTGTCACCGTCCCCTGGCAGCCTGCACAGCGAAAACAGGCCGGACTGAGCGCCTCCCTGGGGGCCCTGGAGGGCCTGCAGAAGGCAGCCAAGGGCGGAGGCCCTGAACCACACTCAACCTTAGGGAGCCCCCGGCGCTCAGGCGCTCGGGAGCCGCCACCACCAATTAGTAGCTTCTGCAGGACCCGAATGTCAGTGCTGCTGCTCTAGCAGGAAAGAACAGAATCTAAGACCCCCAAAGCGGGGCCCCAGGCATCCTGAGCCCCCAACCCAGCACTCACACTGGGAGGGCTCTTCCTTCCCAAGGCCTCCAGGCCTTTGGGCCCCTGAGCTCTCCCTCTACCACCTCCAGGGACCACGGGATCCGAAAGGATCTGCTGTCTCCCTGCATGGGTGTACCGAGAGGGCACGGATTTAAGGAAACCCCTACCGGGAGAAATCACCCTGGGGGTGGGGGAGGACCGGAGCTGAGAAGCCTGATCCAGAAAAGTAGTCAGCCTGGGGGAAGGGGTGGGTTACCTCGGTCGGTCAGAGACACTACGACCTCGGCTATCTAAGGCGCCCTTACTTAGGTTGCCGGTAACCCCACCCAAGCCTTAATCCCCCAACCAAGACCCCGGCGCCTGGGCCTTCCCACAGCGCCGGCCCCGACACCGAGAATGAGCCCAGGACCCTGTGTCCGGCTCCGTGACGCCGCCGCCCCGACCGCTCCGGCTGCAGCGGACACGAGCCTGAGCGGGCAGCGGGGACGCTGCGCCCGCAGTGCGACTGGCGCAGCCGCCAGGGCGCGGGGAGCGCCGCCCGGACCCGGTCCCCGACCCCGCGCGGAGGAGGGATGCTGTGCCAGGAAATGGGGGAACTGCCTCCGGTCCTGCTCCGGGAGCGCGCGGGTGGGCACCGGGCGCGGATGGGGATGGCCGAGGTGCGGACCGGTCCCGGTCCGGGAAGGCAGGGCCCAGACAGTGGATGGGGATCCACTCTGGGCACGGGACCGGGGAGAGGGGCACGGGTTCCCTCTGGAACCTGAGGGAAGTGGGAAGGGGACTGCTCCAGAGTGCAGAGCGAGGTTGAGAGGTAATTCCAAGCCCAGGGTAAAGAGGTGGGGGCGGCGGGCAGAGGGGAATGAGGGAGTCACACCGGGGCAGGCGAGGGGGGGTGGAAGTGTCCTTTCGGGACCCAGGAGTAGGGGTCTGCCCCAGGCTGCAGTGCGGGCCCGCGAGATGCGAGCAGACCGGGATGGGAAGAGAGAGGGGCCGCCCTGGCCGCGGGCGGGGCGAGAGGGGTGCACCCAGGCCGAAGGCAAGCGCGGGCGGTCCGCCGTAGACACCGCTGGGGCAACCCTGTGGGACACAGCCACTCGCTGGGCTGGAACTGGGACCCGCCGCACGCGAAGACGACGGTCCGTGCCTGGCGGAGGAACGGAGGTCTGCTTGCGCAGGCGGGACGGGGCCGCTCACCTTGGGTTTGTACAGCCACTTTCGGAACCTGTGCATCATCGCCGCGCCGGCCCGGCCCGCCCGGCGGCCCTCCCTCCGCGGCGCTGCGCCCGGGCCCGGCTGCGGCGGGCGGTCCCGGGGCGCCGGGCGGGCGGCGGGCAGGTGCCGGACAGGTGCGCGGCCGGGGAGATGCTCAGCAAGCAGCGTGCCACGCGTACCCGCAGACAGCCGCGGGCGGACGGGCTCACGCGGCACGGGGCGCCGGCTCCTCGCCGCTCACTGACACCCCGCGACTCCGCCGGCCCCCGCTGCTCCGCGCTGCACATGCGCTGATGTCCGCGAACCCCCCCCCCGCCCGAGGCGCGCTCCCCGCCCGGGGGCGTTGGGAGCACCTAGCGGGGCCGGGGAACTACAAGTCCCGTCGGGCGACGCAGGGGCGAGGCCGTGCTCGCGCTGTCCTTCTCCCAGCCGCGCGCGCTGGGCATTCTGGGGGTTGTAGTGTTCTCGCAAGGACGCCGGAGCGGGATGCTGTTGCTAGGCGACGACGCCCAAACGGCACCCTAGCCGGGACAGCCCAGTCTCCGAGTGCTCGCGGACTCCGAGCGGAGCAGGAGCGAGGTGGGGTACCCCCCGAGGTTTCCGAGTCCCCTCGCGCCGGGTGCGTCTGGCAGCCCCTGTGGCGGCGGGTGGAGGCGAGAAAGAAGGTGCGAAAGCGCCCCGGGCGCCGCCGGCTGGTACGGAGGCAGAGAAGTGGGGCCCGGGTGGCGGGGCGCGGCTGGGTCCCGCACCCCAGCACCATCCCAGCCCTGCAGGCGGGTCCCCGGCGCCCCGGCTCCCGCCTTCTTGCTTTGCTTTTTGGTCTTCCCAGCTCTTTGACTCAGTTAACGGAGCTTTTTTTAAAAAATCGCCACAGTAAACAGAACTTTAAAACATGTATATTCCCCCACATTCACTACCGCCCGCAGCGGTGCCCTAATTTGGATCTATAAAAGCGGTCAGCAAAATCTGAGAACCTGTTATGTGCCAAGCTGACAGGTAGATGGTCTCACATTACACTCCCATGGTCAGCTGAAGACACTGAGACACGAAGGGGAGCCGGGGAAGCGGGTCCCGAGGCAGGGCGGGTGTGCCCTCCCGCTCAGCCCCGCGCTCTCCGGCCCCTCCCAGCGGCACTGCTCCGGCTGCTCCACTAGGCGCAGATTCAGGTCGCAGGGGAGGGAGATGAGGCCTCCCCGGTCGGAGGCGGTGCGGTGCGCCTGCGTTATCACTGGCCCCCGTGCGGGTAGCCTGATGGTTCTGGACCCCCTGACCCCTCTATTCCATTCAAGTCAGGTATGCCCGGGCAGGGCCAGCTTCCAAGATGTCCCCATGTGCTGGTGGTCATCCATGCCCGCTTTTGAGGACCTGCTCGACCTTCCCCACTGGCCTCCGGCTATCGCCTAGCCATGGCTCCCCTAGAACGCACAGCCCTCCTGAGTTGCCTCTTCTCTCCGGTGCCTTTCAGCCTCTTCTCCCCCGGACCCGCCCCACCACTCCAGTCAGATTTCCACCCAGCGTCTCCTTCGAGGCTCTTGGCCGGAGTCACCCTTGACCCGATGTGGCTAAGTCAGGCGACCAGACCTCACGCCATCTCCTTCTTGAACTGCCGCCGCAGGTGGGCCGGCGGTGTGCTCCCCTCCTGGACACATCGTCCCCACCTGGCTGGCACAGGTCGCCCTGTCCCCGTCTCCCCTGGGGCTGCCTGGCCCCCTAGCACTCAGGACTCTAAACTTGGTCCTTGGAAGCCCCTCTCCCCGCCCTTCCACAGGTGACTTCCTGTGGTCATGTGGTCTCGCTAACGAGCATTTCTCCCCAGCCTTGCCAAAACTCACATCTCCAGCCCGAACTTCGCCCTGGGACCCCAGCCCCCTTTCCCAGTTCTCTGCCAGCTGGGAGTCTGACAGAGCCCCTCCCACTCAACACGTACAGCTTGCACTCTCCACGGTAAAACCTGCTGCTACCCCGCCACCACCTGTCCAGTGGGAGAACTTGGGGTAGACACCCGGCAGGCTGTTTTCTGTGGGTCTGTCTTTGGCCAATGGGAAGGCCAGGGCTGTTGTTACTGCTCAGAGGCTCCTTCCAAAGCATCCCAGTTTGAAATTGTTCAGAGAGAAATTTGACCTCAGGGCAGTGGGTCAGTTAGGATTTGGTACGGCTGCATGGAAGGAAAAATCCTAGTGTCATATGGTCCAAACAAAACTATTCATGTTTACATGAAGGACATCCACAGGGAGATGATCCTGGGAGGTCATCAGAGACCTGGGGTCTAGCTTGCTCTTCTGCCATCTTTAATGTGTTTCCTCACGATGCAGAATAGCTGCCTATGCTCCTGCCATTACCTCCTGAGTCCAGGCAGCAGGACAGAAAGAAGAGAAGGGAATGCCCCTACTCCTTACACGGAGACCTTCCATAAGTCTCACACCTTGTCACTGTTTGGCCACTCAGCTGCCAGAGAGGCTGGAAGATGCCCAACCCAAGGTCAGGGTTTTGTCTGCTCAGGAGGAAAGAAAGGGAGAGTGGATTGGGAAGCAACCAGCAAAACCTGCCACGTGAGCCTGTGCTTTAAGTACAGGCCGTCAGAGCATGACTTGGCAGAAACCCTCAGGGTTCAAGGCCAGGAGAGGAATAGATTTCTAATCAGCACACATTTGGGGTCTGTGTGCGCGAAGCCTCCCGGGTGGTTGAGAGCGCTGAACTAGTCCGTGTCTGGTAACCTTCGAATCTTCTCGTTTCTGTCTATGAAAGGTTTGCTGAGGAAAGGGGAGCGTTGGCCCAGCCCACCTCTGGAGCTTCCTTGAACAGGACACAGTCAGGTCCTGACCAGTGACGTTGAAAATCGATACCAAAAAAGTCCGGGAATGAAGCCCCACTGAGCACCACTGACATCAAGCCGAGGTGCCGGAAGCTGGCGGCAGGGTTGAGCGAACGTCAGTGCCTGTTTCCTGCCCAGAGGTGAGAGTGTTTGGACCAAGTTCACAGGCTAACCTTCACGGGAACACACGGCCCAAGTGTCTCTCTCCCTGACGTCGGCCCTCAGGGCACAGCCGCACCCTGCGGTGGGAGCGGGGAGCCCGGCTGGGCTAGAGCACACCTCTTCCCCCGCCCCACGGTCCCACACACTCCCCCACCCCCGCTCCCCTGGGCTCCTCGATTCACCCACCCCGGCCCCTGCTGGCCTGGGGAGGGCTTGGGTGTCTCTTTGTGCTGCTCCTTGACCCGCCTCATCACCAACGGGCCCCTGGATCCTCGTTTCTCCCGAATGTCCAGGCTCCGGGACAGGACGGGAGGGCAGGGGAGCCGTCTGGCCAGGGCGGCTCCGGCAGCAGAGGCACAGGCCGCCCGCTGGAGGGATGTCTCTCCCCCGCCCCGCCGCCCCCCGCGGCGAGCCCCAAACACGCGGGCATTGTTTCCTTCGTCGTGTTGACCTGGGTGCCTCTTCACACGGCCGCCGCCCATCCCGAGAGGCCGTGGGGCTCAGGCAGAGCGGGAGCTGGGCCCGAGGGGCTCCCACAGGCAGAAGAATTCCCCACGGGGGTGGGAAGCCTGACGCCCCCCACCCCTGTGTCAGCACGGCTTCCTTCTCTTCCCCGTCTCCTTGCTCAGAAGTGTTGCGGCATCTGACTTTGCGGTTACACGGGACACGCCTGAGCTCTGTCGGCTGCGGGATCTGGGAGAGCCAGGGCCGGAACAGCTCGGAGCGGCCCCCCGGTAGGTCCCTCCCAGGGTGTCCAAGGGTGAAAACCGAGAGCTCTGCGTCTCCGCGTGGGACCCCGGCACAGGTGAAGCCGGCCCCCCGCCAGGTTCGGGCGAGGTCAGCCGAGGCACAGGGAAGGGCAGAGCTCGGGGAGGAGGAAGGCAGGCTCGCAGGTCGCCGTGTTTGGGCTGGGTGTCGAGGGGTGCCTAGGAGCTCACCAGGGAGGGGGAAGGGGGGTGTTTGAGGCTCAGGGGGCTCACGGGAAGGGGCTTCTGAGGCCGTGCGCAGCCTGAGTGGACACAGCAGCGGGGAGGGGAGGGTCCCAGGGACCGTGGTCCAGGCTGTAAGGGGTGGGCATGCTCAGGAGGCCCCTCAGGCAGCTGAGAAGGGGGGATGTGCTGGTGACGGCCGGAGTGGCAGGGGACAGCCCTGAGCCGAGACCATTTCCCCAGACCTGCCCCTCCAGCGCCCCCCACGGGAGGCTGGGCCCGGACTCTGGCATCTGTCGGGAGACCTGCCTGGAAGGGAGGGAGGGGGGACAGAAGCGTGCTGGGGGAGAGGCCGGGCCAGGTCTGGGAGACCTGGGGTGGCCAGTGGGGGCAGCCAGCTTGGTGCACCTCAGCTGGGACATCCCCCAGGCCCCGGGAAGGGGACCAGCTGAGAGGGCGGGCCCTGCTCGGGGCACATTCTGGGTGTTCTCTGGCCGCACTCTGGGTGCAGGGCGCCCTGAGGAACGTGCCCCTCCAGGTTCTGATGCAGGGGACCGATGCTCAGTGTCCCCGGGCTGTTCCGGAGAGGCACTCGAAAACCTGGAAACCATGTCTATTCTGGGCACCCTCCCACCCTCCAGGGACCCGCGTGCCCCGGCCCTCAGGGCCAAGCCCCAAACCTGGGGGGCACTGCGCCTGAGCTCAGACCCAGACCCCCGAGCCAGGGCTGCCTTTGGCTCTGAGGCTCCTGCAGCGTCTGGGATGGTTTCCCACTTAGGAGTGGCCTGAGGGGGGACGAGGGGCCCCATGCCAAGGGCAGCAGGGAGAGCTCGGGGTCCAAGCCAGTCTGGGACCCCCAGGGCGAGGGGTGGGGCAGGGCAGAGACCTACCTGGATGGCTCGGCTAGGTCAGGACCAAGGCTGCAGGGGTCACGCTGACCTGCCACCATCCCTGTCCCCTCTGCGGAACCTGGGCTCTGAAGGGTTAAGCCGCTTGCCCTCAGGTGCACAGCAGACCCCGCAATCCAGCAGTGGCCACAGCGCCCTCCCCCCAGGGGGCCTCTGCACCCTCCCCCGCTGCATGCCCCCCGCCTCAGCACCGCCTCCCCTCCCCTGCCTGTGCCGGAGGAGAGGACGGGCTGAGTGGACACCCCCCTCCCTCGAGCCACAGACAAGGGGCTGCTCCTGGTGCAGAAAACGTTTCGGGTCCGGCTCTCTGTATGGCCCGTGCGTCCCTCTCCTCAAACCCGTCCCGAGTGCTGGTGGCTTTGGCCCTTGTCCTCTTGAAAGTGATGGGGCGGGGAGGGGGAGTTAGCCCATCTGGGGTCCACTGTCCAGGGGGAGGGACGAGGCCCCACTGTCCCAGGGCAGGAGCCCAGGACGGCCAGCGGTGTGCTGCCCAGAGGGCCTGCGCAGTCAGCTCGGAACCGGTGGGGAGGGCGCCCATGGGGGCCTGGCCACACCCTCGGGCAGTCCAGGGGCCACCTGGGAGAGCCAGTCCTGGGACCCCGCCCGAGCAGCTCCTCCAGGGTCCTCCCGAGAGGGGTGCAGGGCACGCCGCTCCCTTGGAGCTCTGGGGTGGCCAGAGCGGGCAGGGCCTGCAGGAGCCTGGCCGCGGCCAGCTGTGCAGCCTCCCTGGGGCTTGCTCCCTCACCTTTCAGGTGGGGTGTCCACCTGAGCGACCTGAGGTTCTTCCCGCCCCAGCCTCCTGTGGTTAGGTCACACGTCCCTGCTGGGCGTGTCTTGCAGAGCCACATGGTCAAACCCTGGGCTGAGGGATGCCCGGAGGTGCCTCAGCTCTGGCCTGGCATCTCCCAGGGGGCGTCCTCGCCCATGCACCCCCCACCATGTAAAGTTGGGGGACAGGTGGGGGCAGCCTGAGCCCCTGGACAGCAGAAGACGCAGGGAGAGCCTGGGAAGTGGCCCAGGTTGCCCCAGCTGGGATCCCCGTTTCCATTCGACGCTCCTCACCACACGAGGCCCAGGGGCCCTGGAGGCCTCCCGTCCCATTGGTGAGGGTCCTGCGGCCATTTCTGCTGCCCGCTGAGCTGGCCTGCACGGTTTGCTTGCAGGGCCCCTCCCCGGGAAGATGGCCTACTACAGAAAATGCCTGGGGGTTGTGATTGAGCAGCTGGGCCGGTTTAAGCCCGAGAAGGACAGTCCGGAGCAGTTCCTGGAGACCGTACGTGCGTCCCTGCAGGTAGGGGCGGAGTGGTGCTTCGGGCCGCCAAGGGCCGGCCAGGGACACCTGTCAGGGAGCCGGTCACCTTCCAGGAAATGGCATCAGGCTCCCTCCTGACACACGAGGCCTGGGGACGCGTCCTGGTCTCCAAGGCCTGGCCATCCTGGAGGTCACCCCAGCAGGTCACAGGAGCGGCTGACAATGCTCAGCCGAGCGCCCTGCGGGGACAGGCCCCTCTTGGCCCTGGGCGGTGGGCCTGGCCCCCAGAGTGTGCGTCACGCTGCGCAAGGCATGCACCTCGGGCTGCTGCGTCCGCACGCCTGACTGCCCCCAGCCGGGCTGCCCACCCTCTGCTTCGGTCCCCATGGGGGTGCTGGGCACCACAGCCAGCTCACCCTCAGCCACGACCCCTGCTGTCCTCCGTTATCTGCTTACCGGCCCGGGCAGCAGCCCGGCTGTCACTTTTCCCAGCAGGGCTGTGGCCCCCCCCAGGTAGGTGGTCCCCGCAGCCCCCGTACCTGCTCAGGTGTGGCCTCTGCCGCACCCCTTGGGGTGGAGGGGCCCTGCAGTGCAGCCCCCAGAAAGCCTCTGGACGGGGGCGGGGCAGGACAAGCGGTCACTGCCCTGCCCGTGAGGGCGGGAGGGGACGGCAGGACCTGCGAGAGAGAGCTTGCGGCCCTGGCCCCATTCGGACTGAAGGTGCGTTCCAGCGGCTCTGCCTCCCCCTCCCCAGGTCTGCACCCGCTCCCCAGTCCGTTCCCTGAGCCCAAAGAAGTTGAGGGAAATGATGAAGCTGCCGAGGGCCAGGCCCAAGCACACCCATCGGTCCCGAGGCTGTAAGGCCCAATGCCCTTGTGCAGCTCGGGACGGCCCTTCCCGCTGTCCACCCCCACCCCCCAGTGCCTGCCTGCAGCTGCCCCCTGGGTTCCCCATCAACCACTCTGTGCTGGGGGAGGGAGGGAGAAAGAGAGGGAGAGAAACACCAGTGTGTGGTTGCCTCTCGTGCGCCCCCTACTGGGGACCTGGCCCGCAACCCAGGCCTGTGCCCTGGCTGGGAATCAACCCAGGGGCCCTTTGGTTTACAGGCTGGTGCTCAAGCCACTGAGCCACACCAGTCAGGGCCTTTGCTCCAGCTTTAAGAACAGCCCTCCTGCCTGTCACCCCCTGTAGTTCCCACTGTCCCTCATCTGGTTCTCTGTCCTCAGCTGCCCTCCGCCCCGCCCAGCTCAGGCGAAAGTAGTAAAGTTAGTGACTGTGTTTCATAACTGGGATGGGCAGCTGGGCTGTCACTGCAAACTGTTCGGGGGATCTCGTCCCCACGAACAGCGGGTTATGAACGGGGAACGCACCCTGGCCGTCCCCGGGCGAGCCTGGCAGGGTGACGTCCTCCTGCCTGCATGTCTGTGGGGGGCATCCACCACCTTGACTCTGGGCGGCCGGCACTCTGGGATGGCGGGGCGCTCGCTCACGCGGGTGAAGTCACAGCTCCTCTGTCGGACATGCTGGTCCTGGCCGGCCCTCCCAGAAGGCCGCGGGGGTCCCAGGTGATGGAGCCTGGGACAGCCACCGGTCTGGGCCACACACGTTTATCTCCGGCTGCCGGGGGCCAAGGCCTGAGACTGCCCCGGCAGGAGGTCAGAGGGCACGCAGACAACGGCAGCCGGGGAGGGGCAGGGTTGTGGGGCTCACTTGTATCCCCACAAAGACATGCCGGAGTCCTCGCCCCTCGTTACCTGCGAATTTGACCTTATTTGGAAATGCCATCGTTGCAGACGTGATTAGGAACCTCGAGATGAGGTTGTCCTCGCTTTAGGGTGAAGCCCAAGTGCAGAGGCGAGGGTCCTTTTGAGAAGAGGGAGGTGGGACGCAGACCACGTGACGGCGGAGGCACACAAAGGCCCAGGGACCGTGGGGGCGGAGACAGGGTGCCAGCTCTGCCACTGGGGGGCGCCGGCCACACCAGCACCGGGATGGGGGCACGTGGGGCCGTCCACCCGCTGCCCGGGGAGGGCCCGACCTCTGCCGCCTCGGTTTCCGATGTCCGGCCTCCGGAACCTGCGAGAGGATGTAGTTCACTGTTTGCAGCCGGCGGGTTTGGGGCGACCTGCTGCAGGCAAGCCGCTCCGACGGGAGCCTGGGGGGGGGGGGCGGAGGGGCCGGGCTGGGACACCCCGAGCTGCTGCTGAAGTGCTGGGCCCGGGCCCAGGTGCGGCGGAGGGACCCGAGGGGCCAGGGCAGGCCCGATGCAGCGAGCGGGGCAGCCCACGGGGTGCGGGCGGCGGTGGGTTTGGGGCGGGTGTGGGGCCTCTCCCTCTCCGGGTGGTCGTCCGGGTACCGTCCTCTCGCGCACACGTGCACACATGCAGGGGACAGCCCCCCGGCCTGGGGTGGACCTCCCTCGGCGGCAGTCCAGCGGCCCCGCACAGAGAAGGTCGGAGGGGCCAGAGAGGGGCCCGTCGCCCCGCCGTGCATGTGGGGTGCCCAGGCCGGGGGGTTCTCCACGCGGCTGCAGAGCAACGGGAGTGGCCTGAAGGCGGGAAGAAGTCTGAGCCCCGGCTGCTGGGCCGGGCCTGGAGCCGGAGGAAGGGGCGCGGCCAGCAGGCAGCTCGGGCCACCCCGAAACCTGGGCTCTGCGGTGTGTCCCTGGCCAGGCGCGCTGGGGGGAACGCGCATCACCTCACTAGGGCACAACCACGGGGGACGTGAGGGTGTCCTGTAAGGGGGATGGGTCCTTCCTGTAAGGGGGATGGGTCCTTCCTGTAAGGGGGATGGGTCCTGCGGGCTGCCACTCCCTGGGGCCATGGCTTCCCCTGCCGCCCGCTGCAGAGCCCTCCCTCCGGGCTGGCCAGCAGGAGAGCGCGGGCACCAGGGCCAACGGGCCGGGCTTGGGAACCTGCAGAGGCTGGACCCGGGCCTGCGGGGCAGAGGCGGGCGCATCGGGCACAGTGGGCAGCCCGGGGCTTCCAGGAAGTCATGAGGTCGGAGTGGGACTTGGGGAAGCACCTGGCTTTGAGAGACAGCCCTGGGCGTGGGAGGATCCCAGGCACCGGACTACAGTCCTGACCTGTGGCCGAGCGGGAGGCAGTGGTCCAGGCACGGTGCGGGCAGCGGCCACAGAGGGCTCACATGCGCACAGCCTGGGCGCCGGAGCCGGGGAGGTGGGCCACTCAGGGGCCACAGGCAGAGGCGGGCAGGCAGGCCAGCGGGTGCGCTCCGGGCAGGAGGATGGGAGGTCAGCACTGGGCTGGCAGACGAGTGACCGGCAGTGGTCAGTCTGCTGATGCAGGGGGGAGGCCGGGGCAGGGAAAGGCCGAGCCGGAGGGGAGGACAGGATGGACAGAGCAGGAGGGAGCAGCTCAAGAGCGCATCACAGGCCCAGAGGCCCTGTGGGCAGCCCTCCCCGCACAACTTGGCCTCCCGCCGCGCCCCCCCTCTAGCCCAGCCTGCTCGGCGTCCTCCGGCCGGCACCATCCCGGGCCTCAGGGTCCTCTCTGTGCCCGGCAGGGCTGATCTTCCCCGGTGGCGGGGACCTGGCCGAGGGCCCAGCCTGGCACGTGGGCCAGCGTGTTGTCCACCCCTTGGCCCCATGGAGCCCTGCCCGACCTCCCCGCCAGGAGGCCGATGGCAGCGGGGCCTGCACCTCGGGCTCCGGGCCTAACCCTGTTGACAGTGCACCCTCCCCCCCACCCCCGACAGAGGCCGGGACGTAGCTGACAGGAAGCGCAGGGGCTGTGCCCTGGGCCTGGCGGGGAGGCGGGCGCAGAGGCGGCCGTGGGCAGCACGCCGCAGCGCCACTCAGCCTCTGCCGGCAGAGCTGACGTGGCAGCCCCAGTGCCAGCCCTGCCGGCGCTGCCCCGCCTGCCACCCACGGAGTGGACCAGGGTCATGGCGGGGGCAGGGCCATGGGGGGCTGCAGCTGGTGCCCTCGGTGTGGGCTCGGCCCCAGGGCCGGGGGAGCCTGCGGGGGACACCGAGGCCCTAGCCCGGTGGCCGAGGCCAGAGCCGACCCGGAGTGGGACCGCCCCCTCCCGCCGAGGCAGCGAGTCCGTTCCGTGTCTGGGGGCGCCGGCTGACGTGGCCTTGGGGCAGGAGCCGCACAGCAGCCGGCGCACTGGGCACCGGGACCGGGCAGTGTCTGACCGGGGTGGGGTCAGGTGTGCCCCGGGCAGCGGGCCGGGCGGCCTCTGAGCTGAGGTGGGAGTGGGGGGGGGGGGGAGCGTGCAGGGAAGAGCGTCGCAGGCAGAAGGAACAGCCTGCACGGGGCCCTGAGGGCACGTCCACGTGCTGGAGCCGGAGGCCAGAGCGGCTGGAGTGGGCCTGGGTGCCGTGGGGACTCGGAGGGAGCTGGGCCAGCCCACCGAGGGCCTCGCTAGCCCAACTAAGGGCTCCTTCTGGAATGTTCTGAGGGAGGACAGACTTGCCCTGACTTCCGTTTTAACAGAAACGCGTGGCGGCTGGGTTGGAAGTAGGCTGTGGGGGGAACCCAGGAGCTGCTGGGCACCCATCGCTGCAGGACGGGGCGCAGACAAGACGCAGGTGCGTCCGGAAGGCCCTCGCAGTTCCGTCTGAAGAGCTACAGGAGCTGGGCAGCCGGCCAAGCCTCAGACGTCTGTCTGTCCGTCCGTCGTCTGTCCATCTGAGCAGGAGGTGGGGCAGGAGTGGGCAGAGCTTTCCGGAGCCCCAGGAGGGCTGCTGTGCACCTGCAGTCGGCAGGTTTTCGGCCTGGACGCTGGGCAGGGAGATCGCGGAGTGAGGTCGGAGGGCTGCGCCTTGAAACCGAGGCCCGCCGGGAGGCCGTGGAGGGAGCCCACGGGAGCCCAGAGGACGGTCATGGCCATGGTCGCAGAACGGGGTCATCGCCAAGTTGCCGGGGGCCCCAAGCCCAAGGCCAGGCAGGCCCCAGAGGGAGCCCATGTTCACCCTGGCGCTGCGAGCCACGGGGAGGTTGCAGGGTCTGCATCGGGGGCAGCCTGGCTTTCGCGCATGCCCAGCACCCAGGTGCGGGGCCCGGCGGTGGCTCCCGGAGGAGTGGCGGCGGCCCCGCCCACCAGGACCGCGCTGCGCGGTCCCGCTCCTGTGGTTACTGCGGCGGCGGCGCGAGCCCCTGGGTGCCCTCCCTGCCCCCCTGTCCTCTCGCGCAAGAACAAGGGAAGAAGCCGCAGAGGGAAAGATAGACTCGACGTCCCCCCAGAAGTAAGGCTCCTACGTGTGCTACACGCCGCAAAAACTCCACACCGAGCGAGATGGTCGATCACACAGCCGCGATGAGGTGCCCCTGTAAACTGTCTCCATCAACAACAACTCGTGAAAATCTATTAAGAAAAAGATGGTCTCATAGGCCCTGGCTGGCGTGGCTCAGTGGATTGAGCGCGGGCTGCGAACCAAAGTGTCGCAGGTTCGATTCCCAGCCAGGGCACGTGCCTGGGTTGCAGGCCATGACCCCCAGCAACCGCACATTGATGTTTCTCTCTCTCTCTCCCTATCTCCCTCCTTTCCCTCCCTAAAAATAAATGAATAAAATCTTAAAAAAAATAAAAAGATAGTCCCAATAAAAAGTGTTAGCCCAGAATACAAACTGGGGACACACAGCAGTGCAGATAAGTGTCCAGTGAACACAAACATCTCCCTGACAATGAAAATATCAAAGTGAGACAACGGGATACCAAAACGCATCTAATTGATTGGCAAAACATAAAGGTTTTTAAACATCCCTGGGGTGAGTTTATTCCGACGCCCCGCTCGGTCGCCTGGGAGGGTTCCGGAAGCATATTTTTGCGTCACGTTCGGGGAAGTGTGGCCAGCGCCCACCCTCCAGCTGCCCCCCGCTGCTGTGCTGCAGCAAGTGTCCTGTCTCTGAGGTGCGGTCACCTGTGTGAGCGGGCGACGTGTGGCCCACGGTCACAAACCCCTCCCCGGTCCACAGCTCTCGGGGGCAACCCACCCCCTCCCTCGAGGGGCCGCCTCTGTCTGGCTTGCGTGTCTGACCAGCCCTCACTGCCCCTCTCCTTGCTTGTCACTCAGGGGTTTTTCGGTGGTGATGGGGGGGTAGTATTTTTTTAATCATTCACCTGACAACTTTCATAGGAGCTTGCTCTTTTTTTATTGTGGTAAAACGCACACATAAGATTTACCACTTTAAGCCCTGGCTGACATAGCTCAGTGGATGGAGCGCGGGCTGGGAACCAAAGTGTCCCAGGTTCGATTCCCAGTTAGGGCACATGCCTGGGTTGCAGGCCGGAACCCCCAGCAACCGCACATTGATGTTTCTCTCTCTCTCTCTCTCTCTTTCTCTCTCTCTCTCTCTCTCCCTCCCTTCCCTCTCTAAAAATAAATAAATAAAATCTTAAAAAAAAAAAGATTTACCACTTTAACCGCTGTGTCCGGCTCAGTGGCATTGGGCACGTTCGCCCATGGCCCCCAGGACTCTGCATCCCCCCACAGGACACCCCGTCCCCTCGTCCCTGTCCCCATCGAACAGGGACTCTTCAGCCCCCGCCCCACCCCTAGCAAGGGCCATCTTTGTTTCTTTCAAAGCTTTTATTTATTTTTAGAGAGGGCAAGGAGGGAAGAGAGAGAGAGAGAGAGGGAGGGAGAAAGAAAGAAAGAAAGAAAGAGAGGGAGAGAGAAAGAAAGAAAGAGAGGGAGAGAGAGAGAGAGAGAAAGAAAGAAAGAAAGAAAGAAAGAAAGAAAGAAAAGAAAGAAGGAAGGGAGGGAGTGAGAGAGAGAGAGAGAGAAAGAAAGAAAGAAAGAAAGAAAGAAGAAAGAAAGAAAGAAAGAAAGAAAGAAAGAAAGAAGAAAGAAAGAAGAAAGAAAAAGAAAAGAAAGAAAGAAATGGATGTGTGGTTGCCTCGACAGGCCCCCTGTTGGGGACCCGGCTGGTAACCCAGGCATGGGCCCTGACTGGGAATCAAACCGCCAACCTTTGGCTTTGCAGGCCTGCACTCAGCCCACTGAGCCACACCAGCCAGGGCTCTGGCTGCCCTTCTGTCCTGGGAGGTGGGCTCTCCGGGACTGCGTGTGAGTGGACTCTCACGGTGCCGGCCCTGCTGCGTCGTTCCTTTTGCTGCCTGGTCGTTTTCTGTGTGTTCCTCCTGTCCTTGCCCCCACCTGCCGCCACTCAGGAGAACCTGTGGGACTGGGCCCTGGGCCCTGCCCGCTGGCCTGTGCTCCTGGCCCAGGAGGGGCGCCAGCAGGGCTGGTCCCTGGCAGGTCGGGCGCCGGCCCCCTCGCCCTTGCTCTGAGTGCCAGGCCTCCGGGGGGGCCCGAGCGAGCGCCCGCAGGCACTGGCCGCAGCCCCCACCCAGCCTGTCTGTCTCCCAGACTCTGAGCCCCCAGAGACAGGCGTTCATTCTGGAGGTGCTGTCCGGCTGCATCGAGTACCGGAAGCTGCTGGCCGTCGTGGTGGACGCCTTCTACGTGCGGGACGGCCGGCTCTGCCTGCGGGCCGACTACCGCCTCTTCCAGGGTAGGTGCCCGCCCGCCCCCGCGCAGGACGGCCCTGCCTCTGAGGGCCGTGCAGACAGACCCACTGCCACAGCCACCTGGTGCACGCGGCCGCGGGTGGCGCCCCTCCAGCCCCTGCACGCTGCCTGCTCCTGGCTGCCACCCGGGCTGCCACCGAGGTGTGGACTCTGGCCGGGGTCCTCCGCAGGGCCCTGGACACAGGCTGCAGGTGGGCACGCTGCAGGCCAGGCCCCACGGCCCAGACTGGAGGGGTAAAAGGGGAGCCCTGGGCCTGGCCTTCCTGCAGGTGGCCTGCTTTCCTGGGGTGCGGGGGCCTCTGCATCTGGGCGCCGCTGTCCAGGAGGGGAGGGCTGGGGACGGCAGGTGCTCGGAGGCCGAGCTGGGTAGCCTACTGCCTGGTCCAGTGCTGGGCTCCTGGCCCCGGCGCCCCCTCGCTGCTCGTCCGCTCGGGCCCCAGGGCCAGCAGTGCCTCGTGGGTGGGCCCCAGGCCTGACGGACAGCTGACAAGCCCTCGCCTCCCCGGACCCCGCTTCACTCAGCAAGTCCAGTCCCAGCTGGCCTGCAGCAGGCAGTGCGGTCTCTCAGGATTAGCAAATGAGACCCAGAGTGATTTTACTTTTACGGGGGAGCCTTTGGGATTTCCGAGAGCTCTCTGAGGGAGCTAACAGGGGAGAAGGGCCCCAGGGTGTCCCACCGGCTGGGACAGCGTCTCCAGTCCTGACGTGTTATGGTTACGGCCTGCGGGTGCTGCACGGACTCCCCGAGGCCAGATCCCGGCGTCCCCCACCCCCACCCCCGTGGGCCCGCCCTCCCCGACCTGCGCCCTCCTGTCTCCTCAGTGATCTGCTACCTGGCCACCTTCCAGCTGGAGGAGCTGGGCTTCCAGCTCTTCAGCGACATTGTCAAGTCCCAGCCCGCGGACAAGATGCGCAAGGTGGGCCGCCGCCGGTTCCCCGCAGCCCTGGGGGCAGAGGTCCCTCCTGCCGGGCTCTGACCTCTCCCCTTCCCGGCTCATTTTCACGAGAGAGAGAGAGAGAGAGAGAGAGAGAGAGAGAGAGAGAGAGAGAGAGGGAGAGAGAGAGGGAGGGGCACTGCTCGACTGGTTCTGTGTTGGGACAAGGGCTGCGGCCTGCGCCCGTCTCAGCCACGAGAGAGCCCCTTGCCCCTCGGGGGGCCCCAGAGGCCTGTGTGTGGGTGTGCGCCTCCAGCCCCCGGGGGTGGCAGGGCTCCCTGGGCACCCTAAAGGGACCCCAGGTCTCCTGAGGGCCAGCAGCTTGGAAACGGCCTTTGGAAGCCCCGGCTGCCCAGCACCACCCCCAGGCCCCACAGTCTGCCCAGGGGAAGCAGCGTCAGCCCGGGCGCGGGGACCCGCTGCCCAGGAGAGGGGCTGGCGGGCAGCTCACGTCCCCAGGACCCCCGTGCCCCGCGCTGCGCCGGGCTGGGTGGTGGGGGCTGGGCCGAGGAAAAGGGAGCTGGTCCGTCCTCGGAGTTCCTGAGCCAGTGGGGTGGGACGGGGCGGGCAGGCAGCTGTCTGCCTGTTCCCGCCACGAGTTCTCTGGGAGTGGGGTGGAGGCCCCCAGGCTCCAGCGTCTGGCTGGAGCAGGGGTTCCCGCAGGGAGGACAAGCCCTCTGGGCTGCCCCAATCCTGTGAGCAGAAGCCCTTCTGGTGAGGGGCAGTACTCCCAGAACGGGACCCCAGCCCAGCACGAGGGGCGGCGAGCAGAGGCCGGGCCCCTTTCCTGTCCCCGGGGGGAGGGAGGTCTGTCCTGAGGAAACTCCGGAGGCTTTGGGCACTGGCCCCCCCGCCCCGGGCACACTAGCCCCACCTGCCCCCAGGCGCCGACTCCCCGCAGGAGGCGCGGAGCTCTCGGCTGATTCCCCCCACCCCCGCCTCCACCCCCTCCAGTTCCTCGGGTTCTTCTTCAACCCCTTGAACCTGTGCTCGTGGATCAGGGACGAGTGGAGCCTCGTCTATGAGACGGCCCACGTGACGGCCTGGACGGATCCCCTGCTGAGGTGGGCCGGCGCCGGGCCCCCCCTCCCTGCTCACGGGGCCCCACCGGGGTGAGGAGGCCTGAGAAGCCGTGGCCCACGTGCCAGAGCGTGCAGCCCGGGGGCCCAGACTGACCCCCACGGCGGGCGGCCGGCTGGTGGCCAGGGTGGTTTCGGGGCCGTCTGAGTCTGTGGGGTCAGCGCGGCCCCTCTGCTCCGGAGCCCACCGCTGACTCGGGGACCACGACCATGGCCCCAGCCTTGCGGGCCCTGCAGGGGCCTGTGGGGCTCGGCCTGGCCTCCTCCCACAAACCCCGGGGGTGGGGAGCTCCTGGTGGATTCTGGCCTACATGCCTGTCTGGTGTCCCCCAGGACACCACTCCTGGGCCTGTCACCCCGAAGTGGCCTCGCTGCCTCTGCCGGCAGGTGCGGGCAAGCCCTGGAGTCCCTGGTGCCACAGCAGGACCAGCGCTGTGGCCTGGCCTTGCCCTTGGCCTCCCCAGAGAGGCAGCTAGGGCCGAGGGCTGCTGCCCCAGCTGCTTGCCTCAGATAGGACCGGGGAACCCGCTGTCTTCCTGGGGACAGACAGATGGACTGTTCTGGCATGGGCAAGAGAGTGGGAGGCTCAGGGAAGGTGGCCGCCCCGAGGGGGAGGAGGCCTGGCCCAGGCAGGCGCTGCGTCTTCACCTGCGTCCTTGTGGGATGAGGAGCCCGGCCAGGCCAGACGCGCTACCTCCCCTTGCGGTGCTCACCGTGGCCTGGACCTGCCGGCCTGCGAGCTCCGTCCTTCCGGGCAGCTGCTCAGCTGCTTCTGGGGTGCCCGTCTCCTGCCCCACCACGGCCCACGAGCGGCCTGCCCTGGCCGGCCCTGGGACCAGGGCCACCACAGACCTGTCCCTGCCTGAGCCCTGTTGGCCCTCACACATGCCCTTCCCCCCCGGGTGGCCCTGGGTCCCCCTCGGGGGCAGGGGCTGTTTCAATCCTTGTGGTCGCCCCCCCAGGAGGGAACATGGAGGGGTGTGGGGGCATGAAGGGGGCCCCTATCCGGGACCCAGCTGAACCCTTCCCCAACCCCTACTCCAGGGTGCCCCCCAAGCTGTCCCCCGCCCCACCCTCCCACCTGCCCCACCCCTACCCACCGCCAGCCATTCGGGGCCGCTCTTCCTCTCCCACCTTCGTCCCCTGGGCCAGCTGCTGGGGCCCAGTCAGCGCCACACCCCAGCTGGTGCTGCTCTGCAGAGCCCTCGGGTTCCGGCAGAGGGGTCTGCTCGGTCTCCGTGCTCCCCGCCCCCCACTTGCCCAGGACAGGGAAGCCACCGGGCCCCAGCGTCCTTCCCCGCACCGGGAAGTGTGGGTCTGTGTGGCACTGGGGGTGGCGGGGGCAGCTCCCACACGGCAGCGGCACTCAGTGCACGGTGGCTCCACTACCACCCCCACCCTGAGGTGGGCCCCAGCTCCCAGGGGTCCCTCAGAGCCCAAGGGCCGTCCCCTTGACGACCCGCTTAGAAAGAAACCCCCAGTGGTTCCTCCCACCTTTGCCCCCAAGGTGGCAGCCGGAGGTCCAGGAGCTGATCAGCCAGCTGGAGGGCCGGTCAACCAGCCGGCCCCCTCCTTCAAAGACCAAGGTCACGGAGCCCAAGAGCTTCAACCTGACTGTCCCCAGGCCCCGTGCCATTCCAGTGCCTGAGCCTGTCCCTGTCATGGCCAAGGCAACACCGGTAAGTGCCGGCATTTCCAGTGGGCGGGCACAGGCTGTCCAGGCCGGGAGAGTGGACCCTGTGGGCCAGCGGTGGGGCTGGCCCGGGCTAGGGCGGGAGCATTCGACGACCCTGCCTCACAGAGAGGGGAGCTCAGCCAGCCCGAACCCTGTGCCGTGGGTCGCCGCACTCCACACGCCGAGGTCTGGTCAGTAGGCGTGGGGCGAGCCCGCTGGACTCAGTGCTCGGAGCCCACTCTGGGCCCTGCTGCTGTGGACCACGGCCTCCCATGGACCACTGCCTTCCGTGGCCCAGGCAGAGCTCCGGGCACCCACAGGGGTCAGGGGAGTGTTCCTTGCCCTTTAGTGGACGTTGTCAGCTTGGTGGGGCTGGGGGTCCTTTCCTCTGGACCGCAGGCAGGTGGTAACGTCTCTCTGTGTGTGTGACCCCAGTCACATGGCCGTCCCCACTGCACAGCCTCTGCCCAGAACCCCTCCCTCTCCCTGTCTTGCTGACTCCTGTCATTCAGGATGCGTTGTGTTGCAAGTAACAGAAAAAAGCTGCTCAGCCTTGCTCAGATATTCATGGCTGCAGTGGGGTAGGTTTCAGGCATAGTTTGATCAGGGTTCCAGCTCCAGCTCTCTTGACCATCTCTGCCCTAGTCCCCTCCATGGGTCTACATCCTCTTTGGGCTCGCTGCTCTCATTGCAGCGAAACGCCCAGGCTCCACACCCACGCTGCACAGCGTCCAGGCAGGAGAGCACAGCTCAGGCCCAGAGCCCTGTAAAAGCACAATCAGACCTGCTTCAGTCTCGCGCCTCCCCTTGGGGAGCTGCCAGCCACTCGGAGGGTGTGGTGCTCTGGCCCGCCACGGGCTCCGTGCTGGGCACCGTCGGCAAGCTCGGCTCCCCAGAGCCCGCCTTGCTCCCCGGCAGAACTGAGGGCTGTCGGGAGGGTCGTGGGGTGCTACTGGAGGTCCCCGGGCCCCTGCCTCCCCCGGTGCCCCCAGGACTCAGTACAGCCCCACCAGAGAGACGTTCCGTGAGGCCCTCTCCTGGACAGGGCCCTCACTTCCTGTCCTTCTCGTGAACCCCGGCTCTGTTGCTTCAGGGCGCCAGTCAGGTTTTGTAGCTGTTTGGTAGCTCGTGGGTCTCTGTTACCAGGCCTCATCCATCCACTCTGTCCCGAGGCCTGGCTCAGCCTCGGTCCGGGCAGACCCGCATCAGACACCTGCTGGGCGGGTGAACGGACAGCCTCACCTGCTGCTTCGGCTGCTGAGGGGTGGCCGCTCCGTGTCCACCCCCTGCCCAGCCAGGCAGTAGTCCTCCACCTGTCCCTCCAATGTCCAGTGGCTCAGGCCCTGTGTTTGGCCACCCTCCTTCCTGCTGCCGGCCTTAAGTCCTTCTCTCCCCCGGGGGGCGGCCAACACCCCACAGGTCCCAGCTGTAGCTAAGGCATCCCTTCCAGCCCCCACTGGCTCTGGGGCCGTGGGCCGCCCCTCACCCCTGGGCCACTGGTGATGTGGGCTCCTCCCTCCACCACCCACAGGCCCCCCAGAGCACCTACCAGCCACCCAAGGAGCCGAAGGTGCTGGAGATGACCAAGAGATACAACCGCCGGAGGGCGGAGGTGAGCGGCAAACGTCACCTGGCCTCCCAGGGACGGTGGGGAAGGGGAGGAAGAGGAGGCGTCTGGGCCTCCACACCCACCCCCCACCGCAGGACAGAGGGCGGGCGGGCGGAGCCTGGGAGGCTGAGCCTCTCGTCGCCTCGCCCGCAGGAGCTGCTGCTGCTGGCGAACCTGGAGGAGATGCGGTGTGCAGCGCCCAGGGCCCGCAGGGAGGCCCCCGCCCAGGTGACGCCCGGCCCTCCACGCCCGCAGGTCCTTGGGGGCGTCTGCAGGGGCCTGGGGGAGCGGCCACGCACAAGCCCCCGGGTAGCCGTCTCGTCTGGAGCGTGGGGGCCAGGCTGGCGGCAGCCCCGCTGCGGGCCGTGTGGACGCAGGCCCAGAAGCGCCTTGGGAAGTCTCCGGCTACTCCCTGGGGGTTTCCTGATCTCCATGCTCAGCATTTACAGTTTCTGTGGGAAAAAAGCCCAGGGGGCGTTTGGAGAAGTGACGGGTGCAGGACAAGGAAGGCTGGTTGCCCTGGACGCCTCGTGGGTGCCGGCCCAGCCCCTGCCTGCCTCCCACCGGGGCCCCCGCAGTTGGGGCCAGTGGGGCACAGGCACCCAGCCTAGCAGCATGCCCCAGGGCGGGGGTGGCCGAGTTCCCGTGGGGGGCACCTCTGCCAGTGGCTCTCCACAGTGGTACTTGTGGCGCCCACCCTGGGGGAGCAAATAGATTCAGGGAGCAGCCTACCACGGGTCACGGGGCCAGCCCCGGGGGGCAGATGGGGAGGGGGACCCTGAGCTAGAGGCTGAGCCCTCCTGCCTGGGACGCACCCTCCCCAGCCTAGTAGGCCCTGTACTCTCCCTGCTCTCCCCCTCCATGCAGCCCAGTGCCCCCCAAGGGTTGCGGGTGCATCACAGCACAGGGGCCCTGCCCTGGGGGGACCCGTGTGCAGGGTGGGCCTCCCAGGGTGCATTCCGGGCACCTGGCGGGCTCGGTGCCAGGCCCCGACCCCCGCAGGGCTCCAGGAAGCTGCGACTCCGGTTCCTGCCCCGGATCCATAAGACACCGAAACTGACCTTCTACAGGGTGAGGGGTGCTCCTGAGTGGTCAGGGTGGGCGCAGGGTGTCCCGGGGCACCCACTTCCCAGCCTGCTCTGCCCCCAGGGGCCGGGTGGCCAGAGCGCCACCTGTAGGGGAGAGGGAAGTCCCTGGGCAGGCGCGGATGTGGCAGGCAGAGGGCGGGGCCGTCCCTGCTCCCGGGGCACCCCCCCCCCGCCCCGCCCCAGCCAGCCTCTCGTCCTCCTCCGCAGCCGAACGAGGTCCCGGTCAAGCTGAACACGGCCACCATCCTGCGGGAAGGGGCCTTATACCAGCGGCAGGTGGAGAAGGAGCTGCAGAGGTCGGGGGAACGGGACCGGGCTGGCAGGCAGGGTGCGGGGAGGGCCTGGCGGCTGCAGTCCTGCAGCCTGTGGGGCCTCCCGCAGGTGGGGTTGGGGTCCCAGCTGCACCCCAGAAAGACCCCCTCGGCTCCGTGAGGGGGTCAGACAGGGTAGGGGTGGGCTCAGCAGTCGCTGGCCCGCCCCACGCCTCCCTCGGGGGTGGGCACCTCCTCGGGCCGCATCCTGGGCCCTACTTGAGATGCCCGTGCTCGCTCCCTGAGCTGGGCGCTGGGCGGGAGCTGGGGTGGCTGGCCGGATGAATGAGAGACAGAGCGAGGGACAGAGGGGCGGAGCATGGGCAGAGGGGTGGGCGGGGCGACGGCGGTGGACACACAGGGGTGCAGACATGTGGAAGAAGGGAGGGTGGGAAGCTGTGGGTGAAGGGCGGCCAGAGCAGGCAGGCACCAGGCGGGTGGGCGACGTGGCCGCTCGGGTACAGGGCAGCCCACGCCCGTGAGTCCAGTGTCCACAGGGGACCCCGAGGCCTCCTGGAGGCCCGCACGGGCCCCATCCCAGGAGGAACTTCAGCCGCCGCTCCCCTTTCTGTCAGAGTGGACAAGCTTGTGGACGGGGCCGGGGACTTCTCGGAGTTCCTGGAGTGGCAGAGGAAGATGCAGGCCAAGGACCGGGAGGAGCAGCGGGCCGCGGACGAGTGCCGGCGGCTGCAGGGGAAGCTCAGCCACGAGGAGGCGGCGCTGGCCCGGCAGCAGCTCCTGCAGGAGAACCGGCACCGGGCCACCCAGAGGAGAGAGGAGGTGACCGGTCCGGAGGGGGCTGGGGGCCCGTCGGGGCGAACCCAGTGGCTCCGGCCCAGCTTCCCCAGGACTCGGCGCTACGCCCCCAGCTTCGCCGCCAGATCTGGGCTGGCGGCTGCGGTGGTCGGGGCCGGCGCCTCGGGAGCACGCCGGGGGGCCGGGGGACGTGACCTGGGTCTCTGTGGGGGGCCTGGCCTCCAGAGGCTCCCGAGCTTCTGATTCGGGGTCTGCGGCTGGCTCTGCCCTCCAGACCTCATGCTGCTCCCAGGGCTGGGGCAGGGGGCAGGGTGGGGGAGGGGACACAGGTCTGCTGGGGGGGGGGGGGGTCCTGGAGCCCGCCCTGACGGTGGCAGGTCACTGCCCCAGCAGATGGCTGAGCTCATGCGGCAGCGTGCCCAGAGGCGCCTCCAGGAGGAGAAGTCCCTGAAGGAGCTGGTGGAGCAGGTGGCCGAGGGGCAGAAGAACGTCCAGGTGGCGCAGATGAAGCTCCTGAAGGGCCGGCGGCAGGCAGGTACGGCAGAGGCCAGGTGCGCCGCCAGGTTGGTGAGGGCCCGGCGCCCCGAGGCGAGGCTCCCCCGCCGTTCCCCCTCCCTGCCCCCCGCTTTCTGAGCCCCCAGCAGCCCCCTTGGCCCCAAGTCCAGGAGATGGCCGAGGAGAACCGAGTGCTGCTGCAGCGCCGCGCGGAGGAGGCCAAGGAGGAGCAGCGGCGGCGCTGCGAGCTCATCAATCAGCTCCGGGCCCTGGAGTCGCAGCCCACACGCCAGGGCAAGCTTGTGGACCTGACCCAGGTGAGCGCACAGCCCCCGGTGAGGCCCCCGTGTCTTACTGGGTGTGCGGTGTCGCCAAAGGAGGGCACGCCCAGGGTGCCCGCCTCAACTCCGCCTGGCCACCCGCGCCCAGATGCAGGCCCCGCGCTGCTGTGCCGCAGGGCTGGGGCTGGCCTCAGAGGTTGCGCTTCTGTCGGGGAGAACGTGGCAACCCCTGGCGGCAGGGGCCAAGGCTCCTGGGGCTGGACAGGGTGGGCTTTGCCTTGCTGTGTGTCCAGGGGGGTCCGAGACCACCCAGGTGGAAAGGGCAGTGTAGGGAGAGCACAGTGTGAGGCGGCCAGAGGCTGGACGGGCGGCAGCTGAGTCTGGGCACCAGAGCCCGGAAGCCCGTGCAGGAAGCACTGCAACAGGCCGGCCGACTCAGCGCGGCGGGGGCAGGCCTGGTCCCGGGGGCGAGGGCATCCTGAGTGCTCTCTGTCCAGGCCCAGCCCTGGCTCTGTTTGGGGCTTGGGCTGCAGGGTCCTGGGCTGGAGAAGCTGGATGGCGGGAGTGTCACACAGACACCACCGGGTAGAGGGCCAGTGGGGACCTGGGGGCCTGGCCAGGCCCATGGACGGTGGGAGGGGCACCAGTGCTGCGCCCCAGGACGGCCGGGGCCCAGGAGACGGCTGCTGGGCTGGACGTGCGCCAAGGCGCGGGCTGCCAGCCTGCGGCCTCCCCGCTCGCCCTAGACCCCCGGGCACGGCCTGGAAGGGGAGATGTCCATCGTGGAGCTGCGCGAGCGGCTGGCCCTGCTCAAGGAGGCCCAGCAGCGGGAGGAGGAGGAGCGGCGGGACCAGATCATCCAGGGCAAGCGCGCCAAGAGCCAGGAGCTGCAGAACGCGCTGGAGCAGATCTCGCTGTGCCGCGCCGCCATGGGGCGGTCTGCGGCCTTGAGGTCGGTGCCCTCCGCAGCCTCGGGGTCCTCCTCGCCACACCCCCCTGCCGCCCGGGCAGTGCCCCCACCCCTGCTGTTTTCATCAGCGGTCCTCAGGCGTTCGGGGAAGGCGAACAATCGTGCAGACGTGGCTGGATGCCCACGACCTAGATCCGGCCATCCTGCATCTGGGTCGCGGGTGCAGCCGTGGCCGCGTGCTCCGGCTCACCAGCTAGCTCATCCTCCCCTGCCGAGCCGCCGTCTGGGGGTGGCTGCGAGCGCCTGACACTGTTCTGAGCGGTTGGTGCGCGTCTTCTGAGAGAAAACACACTGTCCCACGTAAGCACAGCACGCGACAGAGCAGAAAGTCTGGCAGAAATTCCTGACAGCTCGAGCATCATCCTGTTCCCACACTTCTCCAGGGTTCCTAAGGCTGTGCGCTGTAACTTTTTTTTTTTTTGAAACCAATGCCTAGTAGAGACCCACACAGCGTCGGACAGTCCAGCATCTCCACGCCGCCCTCACGGGCAGTTCGTTTGTTCGGGGAACACAGCGGCTACTTTCCCGGCCGCGTGTGGCGGTTGGGTCAGGCAGAGGCCGGTGTCAGCCTCCAGGGCTGGGTAGGCCTGTGGGCCCCGGCCTGATCCTTCCGGGAGGCAGGGAGGTTGGGAGGCACCCAGGGCTCCAGACAAAGTGTCAGAGTGTGACAGGTGGGGCGGACAGAGGAGGGACAGTCACAAAACCCAGCACCATGGGTCCTGAGTGTCTGCTGCTCCGGTTATGTATGCTTCAGAGGTGGCCGAGACAACTCCGAGGGTCCCCACGGTGGCTTGCCCCTGGGAGACCTCGCCACATCCCAGGTGCCCGCCAGACCCCAAACCCAGTCTGGGTGGTGTTGGGAGCCTCCGAGGCTCCAGACCCCCCACCAACGCCCCTGGAACCCCTGCACGGAGCTAGAGCCCACGGCATTCACGCACGAGGGGCGGTTTGGCGGGCACTGGGGCTGCAGTCAGCCGGGCAGCTGGTGGCCGGGGAACCGCACCTGCAGTGCCTTGGGCTGTGATGCGCACCTGAGGGGAAGGCAGCCGGGAACAGCCGGTATCCTGGCCTCCTTATGGGAGGAAAACGGCTTAGCTTGGGGGAGGTTTGTCAAGATAGCAGTGCCAACAGAGGATACTTCCAGGCAAGAGAGCGGAGAGGGGAGCGCCAGGTAGAAGGGGGCCTTCACTCATTGCTCCAAACGCACCTCGTTAATACAGACGGGATGCTTCTTTAAAATGTTAAGCACAAAGAACAAACAGGTAGCGGCGCCGGGGAGCCCCACCAGAGAGGCCCTCGAAGGGTTACCCCGCTCCAGGCCACCTAAATCACTCCCCTCGCTGCGGTCGGGACCCCCTCCCAAGCTCACCCAGTCGCACCCGTGCAGGTGGGAGGAGAAAAAAGCAGCGGCCCCGCCGGCGCCCTCGCAGGACGAGCGCGTGCAGGAGCTGCAGCGCAGGATCGAAGAGAGGGCGGCTGAGCGGCGCAGTCGGGCGGCCAAGCAGTACGTGCCGGCGTCAAGGGCCGAGCGCTTCAAGCCGCAGGTGAGCCAGGACTGGGGGGGACTGGGCGGGGCTGGGCTGGGAGGGCCGGGGTGGGCAGCTGGGTAGACGCCCCCGCCTACACCAACCCTCCCCGCCCACCCACCGGCAGCCGGAGGAGCTACAGGCGCAGCACTGGCTGAAGCTGGAGCAGAGCCGCGAGCGCAGGCTGCGTGCGAGGCAGCGGAGAGGCTCGGCCTGCGGGCCGGCGCGCCGCCTGCAGGCCGCCTGAGCTGGGCGGGCACATCCCTGGGCTCCGAGGCCCCGGCCGAATAAAGAGAGCAGCCTGCCTCCTGCGGTCCTTGGCCGTCCCCCCTCCAGTCCCTCCGCCCGCGCCCCCGGCCCCACCTGCCCAGAGCAGCATTGTCAGATAAAATGCAGGACGCCAGATTGAGACAATTTTATGCCAAGAGAGTATCCGCTCTTTATTTGGAATCCCAACGGACCTGGCCCCGGGGATTTTATGTGCTACACATGGCCCCCTAGCCCTTCCCCACGCCCAGCATTGGCTCCCCTCTTCTGAGGTCCCAGAGCCTCTTCTGTGTGTGGAAACCTGGAGCCCCCACTCCCCATCTGGAGTCCCCTGGTTTAACCTGGGGGCCCCCAAGACTGGGGGTGTGTGTGTGTGTGTGTGTGTTGTGTGTGTTTGGTCGGAGAAGTGGCCAGGATCCTTGCGCCACTAGGAACCGGCCCTCCTCATGCTGCATCTCATGAAAACCTAACAGCGATGATTGCGGGGGCGGGGGGCAGTGAGGATGGCAAAGGAACTGGCCCTCCTCATGCTGCATCTCATGAAAACCTAACAGCGATGACTGCGGGGGCGGGGGGCAGTGAGGATGGCAAAGGAACTGGCCCTGCCCCCATTCTGCTGGTGGTCAGAGGTGGGGTAACATGGCCCCAGAGCCAGAACCCAAAGCTGAGCCTGGGGACCTTAGAGCATTGCCCAGCCTCCTCCAGTCGCCAAGAGCACAAGGTTGGGCCACTAGGCACGAGCCTGCCCAGGGCCGGACAGGGATGAGTTTGCTCTCCTGGGCCTTGGGGCCCAGCACCAGGCTGCAGAGGGTGTGGCCTCGGGGACGGGCTGGCTGCGCTGCCACTCCCAGGAAGAAGGGGGACAGTCAAGGAAGGGCTGGAAACTGCCAGGTTGGGTAGATGTCCAGGAGGAAGGTCCCCTCCCCCAACCCTCCTGGGTCTTCAGAGAAGATGGCATCTCGGAGGCGGGGCTCCAGGGCACGCTCTGGTCAGGAAGGTAGGTATCTCGGAGTGACAAGAACAGAAAGATCGGAGTTCTCCCCCAATATTCTGAATGGCATTAGAACCCCAGGATTTCCCCGCAACCCAGGCTGGTGAAAAGAGGAATTTCCCACCCCCTGTCAAATCAGAGCTGGGAGCAAATTAAACATCGTTCAGAAAAACAAATGTGACATTTCTGATATACCGTGTTGTGTTTCCAACCCATTTCATTTGTTATCAAGGGACTACATTGATGAGACCTGTCTGACAGTCGCTCAGGAGCTCCAAGGGATTCACGAAGGGTTTTATTAGCTCCCAGAACTGGTGCTCCAAATGCAGGGTGGGCTTCAGGACCTGCCTGATCCAGGAGCTCTGCCTCCACACTGATAGCAGGTCTAGCCTCATCCTGTCTGCACAGAGACAGGCCTTCCCTTCCCGGTGCTTTAGGATGGAAGCCTCTTGCGTCCTTGAAGCCTTGGGTGAACATCAATCACAGTGTCACTAGGCTGAATTGAACATGCTGTCCAGGCCAGTTCCTGCAGTGGGCATGGGTGCCCAAAGCACGGGTGGCAAGAGGGGAGAGGCAGTAGCCCCACAAATTCGGGAACTGCTGATGGTGGTGGTTGGCAGACCACAAGGCCCCTACCCGCCTCCTGAACTGGCCCGCTGCCCAGAGACACCGTGAGAGCTCCTGGGGCGTCTGCTCCATACACACCTTGGTGGGAGCAGGTCCCCGGCCATCCCGAGGGTGTGGACAGTAGATGGATGCAAAATGTCTGCCTGCATCCATGTTCCTTGCCGTGTGACCACCCACCAAGAGGCAGAGCCTGCTTCCCCCAGCCCTGGACTTGCTTTGGCCAGTGGGATGCAGCAGAAGTGGCTGTGTGCCAGCTTAGAGCCGGGGCCACCAGTGGCCCTGGAGCTCCCTCTTTCCCTCTCGCTCTCTTGGAACCCTGCCCACCCCGGTGCGAGCACGTCCTGGCGGCCGGCTGGGACGAAGCCCCACGTGCAGCAGAGCCAGCTGTCCTCCCAGCCTGGGTCACCCCCACCCCTCCCGCAAACCAGCAGACCCCGACGATGTGTAAGCTCTGCCAGGACCCAAACCCGCCCCCAGAACTAACTTGTATTCCCGAGCAACGGGAAGCAAGTTAGCTTCCAACGGGAAGCGGGTTACTGACATCACTGAGCCCTGTGGAGGCTGGTCCCAAAGCCGAGGCGAGTGGGCACGCCTCCCCTCCCTGCTCCAGCCGCCCGCCCCGGGAAGGAAGGTGTGGCCGGTGCCCAGGGGCCCCTCTGGGGACCACCGGGGAAGATGGCACTCTGCTGAGGTGTATTTCCCACGTGAGTGAGTGAGTGAGTGCCTCTGGAAAACCCTTGCTGACAACGTCTGCGACTCACTCGGGCCGGCGGTCCTGGCTCCGCAGGTAATCGACGACGGGCAGGCTCTCGGGCCCCGGCGTGTGGCCCGGGCACCCGCACTCAGCTGCGTGGCACCGCAGGAGGGCAGGGCCACTGGTCTTGCCTCTACGCTGTGGACTCCCGGGGTCAGAGGCACTTCTTGGGAGGGAGCCAGGGAGGCTTACATCACAAGCTCCGTGTCCCTCGAGCTTTGCAGAGGCCTGGGAGGCCGCTTTTGAGCACGAACGTGGTGTTTGTCATGACTCTGCTTCTCAACATCACATCTTTTTTAATTTATTTATTTTATTTATTTATTTTGAGAGAGAAGGGAAGGGAGGGAGAAAGAGAGGGGAAGAAACATCAACGTGTGGTTGCCTCTCTTGGCCCGCCCCCCAGTGGGGACCTGGCCCACAACCCAGGTGTTTGCCACAGTCGGGAATCTAACCGGCGACCCTTTGGTTCGCAGGCTGGCACTCAGTCCTCTACGCCACACCAGACAGGGCTCAGCGTCACGTCTTCAATGTCCAGAAGTTACAAATACAAACCGTAGCTTTTCCTCAGGCTGTGAAATCCCAGTGACTAATCTGTGTATAAAGCTGGTCGTGTGTAGCTATCACTAGGATCGCTCATGTGTGATGGTTTATAACCTGAAACTCCCCCTAAACATTCAAACTGCATTTACACACATAGGATCTGAATTTGTTTCTTTAGCATTTTAGTTGTCTGCCTCGTCAAGTATTTTAGAATTTCTATAGATGAATTAAACGTGTCCGTTCCTCCGTTCCACTTGTCAATTCCCTTTAATACTATTCCCACTGTGATCACAGGCTGTGGGAAACCGTACACCTTCCAACTTAAAATCACTGTCAAAATGAAGAACTCAACCACACACTTCACAATGGAGTCAGGTGGTTCTGACGCGCGACCATGCCGAATTCCCTTCCGGTGGCACAAACTGTCAAACCCAGAGACTGCTCGTGAACTCAAGATAAAAACACGAATGCTCTGGTTTGGGTCTGCTTAGTCACGTCCAAACAAGACCCCGTCTTTTGGGTCCCACACCCCCTCTGAGGGAACTGTCCCTCCCAAGGCTCGTTGCAGGGAGTGACCTCCTCGCTGCTTGGAGGTGCCTGGGGCCAGAGGTGATGGCCAAGGGAATCCTGAGAACCGGGGATTCTTGGAACAAAAGGGGCTCATCGGCAGCCCCCACCCACAGGCTGGCCTGCCGCTGCGCTGCCGTGCGGTGCGGGACCGAGTCCTCCAGCTCTCCGCCGTCCTCCTCCGCCCGTCGGTCCTGTATTATCCCCGCAGGGCAGGTGAGGGAACAGTGAAATTCGCTTCAACGATGGAGCTGGGATTTGAACCCGGGAAGCAGGGATCCGAGACCTGCGCGCCCTTGACCTTTGGCGTTCCACTCGCGGCCCCAGGAACCCCCGAGAGCTCCAGGCTTCTGCGGGACCTCCGGGAGGCCCGGGCGAGAGCGCTCCCACCCCCCGGGTTCAGTCCCCCCTTCCCTGACACCCTCGGCCCCGAGGATAAGGCAGGCTCTCGAGCCGGCACCTGGGCCAGGTTCCTGGCCTCCAAGGTCCGAGCCTCGCCTCCCCCGCCCGCCCGCCCGCCCGGCTCCCTACCTCTGTGCTCCCGGCACCCCGGGCGGCCTTCACTTCCCCGGACGCGCCAGCCCGTCTCTCCCCACCCAGGCTCCCTCTTCCGGAACGCTCTTCGAGTCCTTTCAGTTCCCAGCTCCGCAGGCGCTTCCTCCGGGCTCCCGCAGGTGGGCCGGTCGGCGCTTCCCTCCTGTCTCCACCGCCAGCTGGGACAGGTGGTCTCGGACCCCGGGGACAGGGGCTGCTGGCCCAGGGCCCGGCACGTCGCGGGGGCGCGGGCGCCCTGGAGGAGCTGCGGGTCCAGGCCCAGCCTCCCCGGGAACATTGCTCGCAAGGGCCTCACTAATAGAGCCGGGGGCCTGCACGGACGTCCAGCTCCGCGGCGGCCGGCGGCCTCGCTATTCCGCGGACCACAATTCCCGAGAGGCCTTGCCGGCGAGCGGGAGGCGCCGGACGCGTCTCTCGCCAGGAGAGTAGAGATGAATCTCGCGAGAGTAAGTGAGGCCGGAAAAAGCTGCGGTTCAAAGTGGTAATAGACGGCGGTCTCACCCAATAGAATTGAAAATATACACTCTCGACTCCGTAAAACGCGGGAGTAGGCGCGGAGGCAGCCAATGGAAACGCCGGGTAGGCGGAGCTGAGGCCTCCGGAGCGGAAGTGGACTGCTGTTGAGGCGGCGGCGTCTGGCCGGAGTGCTTCTCCTCAGCAGCTTCCGAAGGTGCTTCCTGATTCGGACGCGTCGGCCGCGGCTCCGGCCGGACCAAACCTGCCCCAAGTAAAGCCAGGCTTCTCGGGGAGGGGGCAGCGGGCCCGGGCGGCAGGTGCCGGCTTCGGGTGGGTCCGCGGCCTGCAGAGGCCTGGGCGCTGCGGCCGGGGAGCCGCCTCGGTGCGGGCGACCCCGCTTGGGCCCTGACGCCAGGCCGGGCCTTCCCCGGGGCCGCGGGGCCGGCCGATCCGCCCGCTGTCCGCGCGGCTGCACGAGCCCGGCTCGGTGCGGGCGACGAAAGTGGGGCCGCCTCCCCGTGCGTCTCTGCGGCGCGGGCGGCCGCGCCCAGGAGCAAGAGCGGGGAAACTGAGGCTGCGAGGGGCAGGGATGGCCGCAAGGTCACTCGGAGAGTCGGGCGGGGCGGCCCGGGGAGAGGGGCGCCGGGCGGTTCGCGGGAGACCCGGGCCGGGTTTTTGTTCCTCGCTGACGCCGCCCCCTTTGTGTGCGCAGGCCGACCCCCGCGCCTCCCCTGGGCTTGGAGGGGGCGGGGGCCCGCACTGGGGGCGCCCGGCTAGGCCCCGAGTTGGGTAAATCCCCGGCTTCCGGTCGTTGGCGGCCGGTGATTGCCGCGCCGCAGGCCCGCCCCCTGCGCGTCTGCGGGCCGGCTCCTGAAGGTTAACCAGCGCCTGAACGCCGAGGCCGGAGACCCGAGGCTGCGGGGGACCGCCGCCTCCCCCTTGGGCCCGGCGAGAGGCGGGGAGCGCTCTGGGCTGGGGCCCGCGGTGGCCGTTGTTGGGGTGGGGTGGGGTGGGGTGGGTGTTGGGCTCCCCTTGAACGTGTCCACTGACGTGCCCGGTCGCACCTTTGTTCCGCCTCTGCGCCCTTCCAGCCCCCGGAGCCAGGCTCGGGGTCGCCGCCTGCAGCCCCGGGGCCAGCTCGGGCCGCCCAAGGTCGCACGGCCGGCTGTCGCCTGCAGGACCCGGCCTTGGAGCTCAGTGACGAGGCGTTTGGGGACCTCTGGTAACGCAGGACTTTTCTTCCTTTTTTGTTTGTTATGGGGGCGGGGGAGGCGCACTGGCTTTGGTTTCATGTTTGAGGCCGAGGTGAAACGGGAACATTCGAGTAGAAAATGGGGTTGCAGGCATTTGAGCTCCCGACTCTGATGCAAAGACACTTTTTTCTCTCTTTCTGCTCCCGTTAAGAATTACATTCTTTCATGTTCCAGTCAGCACACGTTTGAGGTCTCCTGGCGCCAGGCTTTCCGCTCAGGGTGCAGCCGTGGACAGAGTAAGCCCGGCACAGGCCCTGGGGGCCCGGCAGTGAGGGGGGGGGGGGGGGAGAGGGGATGCGGGAGGCGGAAACACAGGTTGTCGGGCTGTGGGGGGGTCAGTAGGCACCAGGTCACAGAAAGTCTTTGGTGTGTGGCCCGGTGCAGGAATTCAAGAGTTTATTTTAAGGCCAGATGGGAAGTCACTGGACTGACACTTCTGAGCAGGGAAGTGACAGGCTGGATGTGTCCTGCAGAGGAGTCACTGGGCTGCGGGAAGGGGGCGAGGCCAGTGGCCCCAGGGCAGGCTGGGCGAGGGAAGAGGGTCCGGGGCCAGGCAGGTGGCTACCTGCTCTTCCCTGAAGGACTGTGGGTGACGCCTGCGCCCAGCAGCGCCTCTGCCCCAGACCCCTGCTGGAGGAGGTGCGGGGGCTGTCCTGCGAGGCTGTGCCCAGGGCGGCTGGTCTGCGTGCTGGGGGAGAGGGGCCTGGTGCGTCGTCTCTGAGAGACAGTTGGCTGCATCTGTCCCGGTCCCCAAGTTCGGGACCTTCGGAGGACGCGGCAGGGCTGGCGCCCCGAGACGGGACACGTGTGCCCTCGAGTGCTCTTCTGACCGGTCCTTTCTCCTCAGCGACTGCCCGGCAGGACTCGGGGAGTTCAGAGCGAGGTGCTGGGGGTCCCCACTCTGAGGAGGGAAGCCTGGAGCCCCGGTGCTCACGCAGGTGGAGTCCCCGTGCGGAGGGACCGGGGGTTGGCGTGGAGGGAGGCTGCGTTCCTGGGGCCTGGAGTTCCTCTGCCAGCGGAGTTTTCGGGGGTGGCTGGAATCGGCACAACATGGAGAACCATGTCCTGCAGCACGGGGGTGGGGGGGCTGGGAGGGTGTCTGAGTGAGGGTCGCCTGTAGCCTGCTGTGCCCAAGAGAAACCGGGACCAGTGGCGCTCCTTCCTGGAATATTCTTTCTAAACCACACAGTCCCCTGGTGAACCCACGTGGGTACCTCCAGACAGCGAGTAAGTTGGCGGGGCGTGCAGGTTTACCTGGCGTGCACAAAGTTAAAATAGAAGAATGCCTGCTAACGGCCATTGTTAACAGATCACGCATCCCTGGTTTGGGGCTGTAACCACGGGTCTCCGTGGTGTCAGGAAGGGCACACAGTTGTCAGGGTCTGGGTGTGATCTCACGCATCGCTGGTGAGCAGCGTCCGCGGCGTTGCTTGGCCACAGAGCAGCCTGCCGGGTGTTGTGCCCAGCAGTCCAGAAGCACGGGAGGTCCGTCAGCCTCTGCACTCGGCCACACAGCTAACACGCAGGCCCACCTGGCCTCTGGGCCCCCACTCTGGCGGCTGTCTTCCCTTTGCTGGGCCTAGGCGCCCGCATTTCCCAGCGGTGGGAGAGTGTCAGCCGGTGTTTCCAGGAGCTCCGGGCAGTGAAGACAGCGCTTGAAATGAGGGGGGGTGCTGTTTCGTTTCTGTTCCTTTTTCTTCTGAAGTGACACCTGTCCAGGAGAGGTGTGACTACAGAAATCCTCACCAAACCCAGTTTCCAGCCACTGCACAGTGTTCTGAAGCCTGCTGCTCCGGTGGAGCTCCCGCCCAGCCAGGATGGGGGTCCCGGGGCGCGGGCACTTCTCCGTCTGCGGGGCACCTCGCCTCTCATTTCGGCCCGCTCCTGCAGTTCTGCTGCAGAAGTAAAACTCCTCCGGCACCTTGTTTGATGCTTAACTGTCTTGTGGAGAAGTTCTCTACCCCCACCCCACCCCACGATGACCGTCTGTCTGCGTCTCCCTTTCTGTCCCTGTGGTGACTGTTTGTACTTGGAGTGTAAGGCTCCGTCGTGCCCCGCTCCCGAAACACTGAGCCATCTCTTCTGATGAGCTCGGTAGTTTAGTTTCAATGGGAAATGTTTTGCTGACCTGTCTGTGCCGAGGGCTGTGCTAAGGGTAGGGGATGCTGGGAAAACTGTTGGACCCCGAGCCCTGTCTGTTGTGCTGAGTGAAGCAGGAGAAGCGGTTGAGTCAGGGCTGGCGGCGCTTGGAGGCCGGCCTTGGAGGGTGGGCAGGAGCTCCCCAGAGTGGGGTGGGGTGGGGTGGGGGGCCTGGCAGCTGGCAGGGGTGCTGTGTCGGGGAAGCCTGGATAGAGTGGGGGGCGTGCCGTCCGGGTGCCTGGAGTCGATTGGCCGGTGCAGCTTCCCGTGCCTGTTGGGATGGGTGCGGCCCTGGGGCTTGGCGGGTCAGAGCGGTTGGAACGGGGATCCAGTCTGTGTGCGGGACGGCCAAGAGGTTCGCTCGGGTTTTCCCATAAGATGGCTCTAGCTGCACTCAGTCTTTAACGTCGTTCGAAACAATCTTTTCAGGTTGCATTGTGACAGCTGTCATATCAGTGTGCATTTAAGGAGTTATTAAAATGGGTGGGTTTTGTGCAGCCATTTCAATATTGCAGGTGGATGAAAATACCCAACATTTTTGCCGTATTAGGCTTTATTGTTTCAAGAAAGGTGAAAACTGCCCTTGCTGGTGTGGCTCAGTGATTTGAGCACTGGCCTGTGAACCAAAGGGTTGCATGCTGGTTGGATTCTCACTCTGGGTACATGTCTGGCTTGTGGGCCAGGTCCCCAGAGGGGGGCATGTGAGAGGCAACCACACATTGATTCCCACCCCCCTTCTCTCTCTCAAAATAAATCTTTTTTTAAAAAAGGTAAAAACTGAAATGCAAAAAAAAAGATTTGTGCAGGGTGTGGAAAAGGTGCTGCAACTGGTTGAACGTGTCACAAGTGGTTTGTGAAGTTTCTTGGTGCCGTTGACATTTTGGTCAAATAATCCTTTGCTGTGGGGCTGTCTGTGCATTGGAAGATGTTCAACAGCAGCACCCTGGCCTCCCCCCATTAGAAGCCAATAGTGGGAGATAGCCGACATACTCAAAATATCCAAGTCAATAAAAGTACTGGTGAAAGTGAAAGCATGTCTTTTTATTTTATGGAAAAAACTAAACAAACTTTTTGGCCAACCCAATACTAGGTGAACACAAAACTGAGCTCAGCTGGGCCAAACCACGTGCTCCTTGCACTGTCCACACCTCAAACACCCACCAGCCACCTCGATTGGTTGTGTGCTCTGGGCCACTCCCATGCACACCTGGCGTCATGCTTCGCCTGCTTGCCAGTGATGCGCTCACTCCCGAGGGCCGCTGGGAAAGTGCGATGGTTATTGTGGTGCCGTGCCTTTCTTGACCGTTTAGCCCCTGTGTGTCGCTGGCAGAGTTGCCGAGTGTTGGACCGTAGTTCCATTTTCTCCATAAGCCTTGCAGGGTTTTGGTGCTGGGTGGTGCTTTTCACAACACACACGTCTGTAGCTGCAGATGAGGCCGGAAAGGAGAGGGAGGGGAGGTTGGCTGCAGGGTTGCAAGCCATGGGTGTGATCATTTGGGGACATTCGCAGTACTCTTGGGACTCGGGGGCCTGGTGACGCCTTGGGCTTCCCTGGGCCTGCGTGAAGTTCTCCCTGGCACCCCAGTCTGCCTTTTCTGGTTGCATGAGAGCACCCGGCCTTAGAATTTGCTCGGTGGAAGCCGAGGAGCACAAGGACTAGGGCCTCTGCTGCTGCCCCCGGCTGTGGGGGTCCCCCTGCCCGGATGAGTGCCCGGAGACCGTGGCGTTCGGTGGCCCTTCCATGGCTGGCACCTGTCCACCGGCCAGCCTGTGGTGCGTCTGCCTGGGAATGGAAGGGGAAGACCAGTCCCCCCATGCTAACGAGGGGTTCCCCCTGTGGGGCTTTAAACTTAGCTGCCTCCTGCTTAGAGGCATAGATCAAAGCATCTCATTTGTAAGCTGCCCACCTGTCACCCACCTCCCATCCCCGCCTCAGGCTTGTTGCGCCTGGGCTGTTTGTGCTGGTTCTAGACTCCCTCCACCTCACCCCACCCGGCCCGGCCCGGTTTCTCGACTCTGCAGAAGCAGCTCAGTTGCCCAGCTGGCTCCCCACACTGGCCGGGTGCCTGCTGCCCCCTTGGAGTTTCATGGGGTCTTGACCCTGGGCAGGGGTGGGGGCTGCCGGGGGCCTCCACACCTGACCTTGCCTTGCCCCCGTGGTCTTCGGCATCAGTTCAGCCTCTGGGGGAGGGCCTTCAGGGTTCCATTCCTTCACCCTTGCTCCTGGCCCCCAGGGATTGCCTTATTTGTGTCACCAGCCCCCCAGTTCCCAGGCCGCTGTGGCTGAGAGGAAGCTAAAAGTTGGGGGTCAGAGAGGTGGAAAAGCCACCCAGCTGGACCTCTGGTGACCCAGAGAACCGCCCCTGCTGCCCAGAGCAGCGGGGGGGCGGGGGGGGGGCAGGTGGCCGGCTCCCACCTTGCCAGGAGGGGCTGGGTTTGGTGTTCTCTCTCAAGGTGCCGTATGACAACCCTCCCCCACAGCGACAGACGCTGTGATGCTGCCGGGCACTGAGGTGCCTCCCCAGGCTGTGGGGCTTCATCCACACACAAGGGGGGCGTGAGCTCGCCATGTGGGGCGGGGGGGCGGTTCTCCGTCAGCCCACGTGTGCGGCTGCAGAGACACGCGTGAGAGCAGCTGCTTCAAGGGGCGGGGGGAGCCGTGGCCAGGACACAGGCGGCACTTTCCAGGTGTTTCTGGGGCTGTGCCCACTGCAGAGCATTTCCAAATATTCGGCAGAACCCGTTAGTTTAAAATGTTTAGCAGAGCAGTGTTGGGTGGGGGTTATTCTCAGTTTGGTGGTTGTGGTACAGCAGCGCATCACAGAGACCGTGGCAGGAGGTGCATTCACCGCCAGTCCCCTGCAGGGCCTTCTTAGCCCCCCCCCAGCCCCGCCCCCGCCCTCCCCAGACGCAGCCCCGCCCCCAGCCCCTGGCAGTCACCCTCCCCTGTCTGTCTCTGGATTGGATGGTTCCCGTAGGTGAGAGGAATTATGCAATATTTGTCCTTTTGTGTCTGATTTCACTAAGCATGATGTCTAAGAGGTTCATCTGTGTTGCCGCGTGTGTCAGAATTTCTTTTTAAGGCTGAAGAGTGTTTTTATTGGCACTGATTTTTCCCATAGGTTTTCGGAGAGCTGGCGCTCATTTTCATTCCAGACGCCCGAGCCTCAGGCCAGGGGGGTGGCCCCCTCGGGGCGGGGCGGGGCAGCTGCTCTCTGTCTCCTGTGTGGGGGAGGCAGCCCCTGGCGGTCCTGGGCCTGGGGCCACCGTGCAGCTGTGTGGCTCGTGGCCCTCACCTCCGCTGCTCTGTTCGGGCCTCCGGGACTTCGGGCCTCCAGGACGGTGCCGGGGCTGCTGGTAGCTTCCGGGGGTCACAGGGTAAACGGTGAGTGACCTGTGGCTGCCTCTGCGAGCACAGCCTGCTGCCCTCCGCTCTTGCCAGGTCCCTGCAGCAGCCGAGGAGCGGGCAGTGGGCCAGGCTGCCCAGCCTGCTTCGGGGTGGACGCTGGGAAAAGGGCCGGGAGCAGGGGCTGCGGTTCTCCCCGGGGCGGAAGGTGTGCTGTGCCCGGGCACGCGTCCCTCGGGCACAGCGCAGAGTCACTGCTTAACCGCCTGGTCGTCTTGCCACGTGCAGCTGGTGCTGGCGAGTGCCGGCTAGGCCCCGCCCTGTTTCTGGAGCGGTGCCTGACCCACAGCAGGGGCCTGTGTGGGGGCGTCGGCTTCGTCAGCTGGTGGCCGCCCACGGGCTGCTCGGGACCACCCGGGCACCCGCGTCCCGCCCCGAGGGACGGCTGCAGGGTGCGGGTGCTTCCGACACGGGAGGCGGCAGAGCGGAGGCGCGGAGGTCTGGCGCGTGTGGCGGCTCCCGGGCTCAGACTGCCGGCTGCGTGGTGCGGCCCGCTGCCGCGCCCTCCTTCGGGTGATACACCAGGGGCTCCTGCGTTTCCCGAGTGCGAAGGCCCGGTTGTTGATGTGGCCGTGACGTGAAGTTCCATTCAAGAAGCTTCCAGAAGAAAGTCATTGCCGCTTGTGCGGGGCCCTGGTCCGCCGCCAGAGGTATTTGAGCACCACGCAACAACACAGGCCTTCAAAGGTCTCGCTTATGACGTGTGTTCTGTGGCTTCAATGTTGGAATTCCGTTCACGGGAGTACCTAAAATAACATGGGGGTGGTTCTGGGTTTATGGTTGGAAAGGGGGGCGTGAGCTAGGCAGTGCCTGGCCAGTCACCCACAAGTGGGCATTTTCCTGAAGGGGTGCTGGGGGACTTAGGCTCTTCCCTGCTGGCACCACGCCAGCATGACAAGGCCTCCCCGGCCAGAGCCTGGGAACTGCCCTGGGGTTGCGGCCAGGCGTGGGGACCTGTGTGGGGAGTGAGCCCTCGGGTCATGAGGGTGGTGGTAGTGGGCTCGGCTGCCCTGGCGTGGGGTGAGGGCTCCGTGTGCCCCTGGGTCGGGGCCACCGGGCAGCAGTGCTGTGGGATGCTGGGACAGAGTCCCCTCGTCTCCCCTGGCCGGCTTCCTCCTGCCCGGGGCGCTTCCACCCGTGAGGTCTGCACTGCACACACGGCCACACCCCGTGCAGCACGTGAGCACGCGCGTGGCACTCTGCGGGCCCCCTGTAACCCCAGCGGGATGGTGGGGTGGGGTGCGCTGTGAAATCTGAACAGACACAGCAAGCGCCAGCCTCCCTCACGCCGCCTGCCATCCGGGGACCTCTGTGCCCTCCAGACTCCGCCTCCACCTCCAGCCCGCACAGGCTCCACCTGCCACTGGCCCCCGGGGCACAGGGGTGACACGACCTCTCTGGGTATCTGTCTGCAGGAGGCCTCTGTGTCTAAGGCCCATGGGCGTGCGGGTTAGGGGTGGAGCCTGCCCTGGGTTCTCGTGCCCACCACACAGGGCCACCACACAGGGCTGTGTCTGGGGCGTCTTCTGCCCTCTGTGTGCCCCGCCCACCTGCTTTGTTTTCTGAAGAAGCCCCTCACCTTGGGCCGCATTTTCCGGGTCACTTCTCCAGGCAGCCCTGCTTGGCCCTCAGTACTGAGCCTCTGCTGCCTGGGTACCAGTGACCAGCTTCCTGAGGCTGCTTGATGGCCTCATCCTGGCCTGCAGCCCACCTGTGTGTCTTTTCAGTTTAATGTGTTTATTTTTAGAGGGGGGAAGGGAGGGAGACAGAGGGAGAGACACATGAATCAGTTGCCTCTCGCATGCCCCCAGCCGGCGACCTGGCCCACAGCCCAGGCATGTGCCCTGACCAGGAACCGAACCAGCGAACTTCCAGTCCGCAGACCGGCACTCACTCCTCTGAGCCACACCAGCCAGGGTCCCACCTGCTTTCTTCCTTCTTGAGACGCTTGCTCCTGTCTTGCTGTATCCACGGGTTGTTCGGGCTTCGTCTCTGACTTTCCATTCTCTTTGTATGTTCCTCTCTGCGTGACTCTCCAAACTGCACATGCTCCACGGTCTCTGCTCCCACCCCAGTTGTCTCCGGAGCCTTCCAGCTGCCTTTGGACCCGTCTGCCCTCAGCCCCCGCCCCTTCCCCCCCAGCCCAGCCCCGGTGCCTGGGGACTCTGGTTCTGGTGCGGGTGCCCTGTTCTGAGCCCGGGCTGTGACGTGCACCAGCTGTGGGCTTTGGGCAAGTCCCTTTCCCTGGTCATCCTCAACCCCCGTGTGGGGAACGGTGGCCACCCGGAACCTTCCCCCTCCTCTGGTGAGAGGGGGGTGGCGAGCGATGGGGTCAGGAAGTGTGGCCTGTGTGCCTGGCAGGACCCCGGAGCCTGTATGACTGCTGAGGACGGCCTGTCCCGCGACCCAGCCCCCTACGTAGAGGGCCAGCCTTTCAGCTACCCGTGGTGGGCGGCTGGCCTCGGGGCCTCTGGCGCGAGAGGCTGTGGAGGGGTGGGGAGATGGCACTGAGGAAGCGCCGGGGAGGCGGGGTGTGCGCTCGGCCCCTGGAGGCAACCTCGGGGCTGATGTGGGCCTGAGTCCAACGCCCTGCTCCGCGGGAGCAGACCACCTCCGGCCTCTCCTTGCCCCGCGCTGCTTTCGCCCGTGGCACGCGTCCGTCGGCCAGGACGCCGGAGCTGGTGGCCGGGTTTACTCACTGCTGTGTTCTCAGGGCAGGGGTCGCGCAGGTGAGGGAGCAAGGTGGGGAGCTTGCAGCCCACCGGGTAGGGCTGTGCGGCGGGCGGTGCTGGCCGAGGCAGCGGCAGAGCCAGTCCCCGGCCTTGACCAGGTGTGCCCTGCCCCACCTGCTCCTGCTGGCCCTGTCGTCAGCCAGTCCTGCGGCCGGGAGGAAGCAAGGCACAGGGAGGGTCGGCGCCTGGGGTCACGGGGAGAGTTCAGAGACGCCGGACAGCGAGGCCCGCTCGTCTCCACGGTCCGTGCTTGGGAGTGAGGGCTTGACGGGGGCCCGGCGGGGGCCGCTGTGCTCAGCTGTGTGCTTCAGAAAGACGGGGGGCGGTAGGGTCGGGGCGCCTGCGGTGCGCAGTCCGCTGGGGCGGCGGCCTCTGAGGCGGCACTGTCAGCATTGCCTGGGAGTTCATTAGACACGCACAGTCGCGAGCCCACCCCAGGCCTGCCCAGTCGGAAGCTCCTCCAGGGGATCCTGGGGCCACCCCAAGTTTGAGAACCAGAGTCCTGGTTTAGACCCCTGGGGCTGGGCCACCACGGAGCTGCCTCCTAGTTTGCTCCCTCGTCCGCTGCCTCCCTCCCTGACACGGAATGGGCCGAGGTCAGCTGCCTCCTCCCGGTGAAACCAGGGCCCCTCCCTCTGCAGCGGCCTCAGCACCTTCTTTCTCTGCCCTTCCTGGGACCTCCTGCTCGGCTACCCCAGCCACACTCCTGGTTCTCCCCACTCAGCTGTGCACACAGGGCGAATCGGTGGGTGGCCCTTGTCTCCTCTGCTTTCAGGCCTTTTGTCCAGAGGAGGACAGTGGCGCCTCGGGCAGAGCCAGGGAAGCTCTGTTCCTCCCCAATGCGTGGAGTGGACGTGGTCACCTGTGGCAGTCTGGTTCTCGCGTCTGTTCCCAGCAGCTGCTGCGGTTTGCACAGCCAGCATGGGGCAGAGCCACAGCTTTGAGATGCGTGCCCTGTATCCTACGGGAGTTCTTGCTTCCGAAGGGGAACGGGAGGTTAAGGACACGTCGCACAGTGCCCCTTGCTGGTGACCAGGGGGACAGAACATGGTCGAAGGTGCAGGTGGCAGGTTCATCAACTCGGTGTCCTTGTTTTTCAGGACTTGGCGGTGCGGAGAAGCCTGCGTGGCCCCAGATGCCTCTGCTGGCCAGAGGATGAGTGGGCAGCGGCCGTGAGCGGTGGAACGTTCCGCGTCCCTGCCAACCTTGGCTCAGGTCGCCTCCTCCCCTGTAGGCTGCAGCCAGAGAGCACCATGAGTACGGTGAGTTGTGCCAGCTCAGGAGTTCGTTCTCGAGGCCGAGTGACCACCTGATTCCGCGCTGACCGGCCCAGTGTCTGGGCGGTGCCTTGCGGGCGGGCTGCGGGGCGGCAGCGGAGGCCTGGGGACCCCGTGCCCCAGGGCGGTTGCTGGTGTGCCTGGGCGCTGGGGCTCCGGTGCTTCTCGTTTTCTGCCCTCTCCGCCCCGTGTCGTTCTGCGTCCAGGGTGAGCGCAGCGCGGAGGGTCCTCAGCGAGCGGTCTCCGGCCCTCAGAGACCAGGCCTGTCCCGTCGCTGTGCCGGGGGTCGCGAGGTTTCTCGGACCGCAGAGGCAGCTCTGCTCCGCTGCGGCCCAGGCGCCCGGGGCCCCTGAGCTCCAGGGGGGGTTGCCTGAAGGTCCTCCCCGTCCGCGCCTCACGGCGGGGCTCTCCGGTGGCCCTGGGGACAGGCCGAGAAAACTCTGGTTCCTCGAGTTGGGTGGGGGTGTTCGCCAGGGCTGAACCCCACTTGATGTGCCCTGGGAGGTCAGAGGCCAGACTCCCCCGAGGAAGGCCTGCTTTCCACGGTGGGCAGAAACTGGGGAGGCTGGAGGTCTGTGCGCCAGAGGCAGAGGGAGGCCTGTCCCTGGGGTCACACGGGGGTTCCGCCAAATCCTGCGCTGGGCCAGAGGCCTCTGGAGGGTGGGGGGGGTTGTTGTGCGTTTGTGCCAGCCCGATGGGTTGATGAGCGAGTTTTCCTCTTGAGAATTTGTGTTCCCTGTGTGTTTTGGCTGATTCACCGCCCAACACGCAGTGCCTGGAGCCTGCCGTGTCGGGGGGCCTGCTCCCCCCGCCCTTCCTGGTGCGTGGGCCCCTCCTCGGGGCTGCCCTGCTCGCAGCCCCGCTGAGCCTGGCCGCTCGCTCGGGACTGACGCGCCTTTCCTTGGTTGGCTCCGGTGCCCTCAGAGGAAGCGCCGAGGAGGGGTCTCGAGTTCCAGACCAGCCCAGAAGCGAGCTCGGGAAGCAGCCTCCACCCTGGAGACGACTCTGGAAGCGGAGCCCATAGAGCTCGTGGAGAGCGGTAAGGTTGCCGGGGCGCAGCGATGGTGAGGGGTGGGCGGGCGAGGCTGCACCGCCGGAGCCGCTGGGCACCTGACAGTGCTGCCTGCGGTCCCGTGCCCGGCCTCTCGTCCGGGCCCAGACACGGCCCCACCTGCCGTGGAGCTGTCAGAGGGCCGCCGCGGGTCGCGGCAGTGACGCAGGCTGCACGGGGTGCGCAGTGCCTGTCTGACTCAGTGTCTCTGCTTTTCCTTCCTCCTCCTTTTCCATCTTACCCAGGGGACTGCCCGACCCCTGCCCTGTCCCCCTGCCCCCAGCCCTGTCCCTTCCGCCCATTCTTTACACGTGGTGGGAGTGGTTCTCCTCGTTTTCTGAGCTGACCCTGTCTCTGCCCTGCTTGCCCCCCACTGTTGCCCAGTGCCCTGAGGATGAAGTCCAGATTTCTCCCTGTGGCTCACAGACCCCCCCCCTCCCCCAGGACATGCCCCCCTGGCCCTTGGCCTTACTGAGCAGCCTAGTAAACTCTCTGGATCCGTGCCTTTCCACCACCCACACAGGCGCAGTCTCGCCTGTGTCACCGCTTACCTCTCCCTGGACCAGAGCTGCCCCCTTTGTCGCTCCAGGACGTCCACGGGTCTGAGCCGGTGCTCGCTGGCGGGCCGCTCACTCGGCCTCCGGGGCAGGGGAGACTGCCCAGGCCCACCCCGCCGTCTGAAAGCATATCTCCAGTTTGTGTGGCCTCATAGAGAACTCAGCTTCCCTCTTTTTCATTAAGACAGAAGCTTGCCCAAGAAGGCGAATGTGGGGCCAGAGCTGCCTGTGTTGGAGGGGGTTTGGGGCAGGCAGAGGCCAGGACATTTGTCCCCACTGGCTGCTCTGGGAAGTGGCAGGTGGCCTGAGTGGAGTCTCCTGACTCTGCACGTGGTAAGATTGTTTTGTAGCCATGCTGCCTGAGAGCTGACTTGAACGAGAAGCAGCTTGGCTGAGACGCATTTCGTAGGGCCTTCGAAGAGTGAGGTTCTCAGCACTGTCTCCAGCCTCTTCTCACCCCAAACCACAAGTCCCGGAATGCCCAGCGGCGGGGACCCTGGCCCGCCCGCCCACAGCTGAGGCCCAGGCCTGTGTGTCCTTTCCTCCCTAGGAGAGGCCAGGGCGGGGCTGCTCCCCGCGTCTCCCAGGGGGCTCGGAGCTAGAGCCTGGGGAGGCACGGGGCTGCAGGCGCCGGCGGCCCGTGCGAGTCTTGGTTTTGTTTGTAAGAGCCAAGAGCCAGAAAGAGGAAGGTTCTGGAAATGATGGGACGTCAGCATGTGGGCCATGCTTCTGAGAAGAACTAGGTCGTTTTATGTAAATCACATCAGACTTTTTTCACATGGTGTGGTTTTATTCCTGTGACTTCTGATATATGAAAATAGAGCTTTCTGAATACGTTAAACACATCACAAGTCACTTTCCCCAGATAGTCAGCAAATACTATTTCTGAACAGCCTGCCCTCCTGTTCTCTGGTGCTGACGGTGACAGGAGAGCACGGGTGTGAGTGTCCTGTCGGCCTGTGGAACTGGAACTGTCCGCCCTTCACGTGGGTCCTGAGTGGGTCCGGGAGCGGTTGGGCACACGCTCCTCCCCGCCTGGTCCTGTGCTCGCGGGGACACTGCAGTGGACCTGAGCGCCCACCGCAGCTGCAGGCCAGGCCCAGCGCGCTGCGGGGGGTGGGTCCTGGGGGCCCATCAGAACATAGCGGAGGGGGTGCTGAGCAGAGCGTGCCTCGAGGTCCCTGGGCAAGTGGCTGCTCCCGGCTTCCCTGTTGCAGGGAGCAGAGGTTTCAGGCCCGCCCACCCTGAGGAGAAGGGCCCCGAGCCGAGCATGGCCGCAGCCGTCCCCAGCTGTCCCCGCCCCTCCCTGTGGAGGGACGGGTGCGGACGCAGAGGCCTCGCCGCGTGGCAGTGCGGGGCCACGGGGTGGGGTGTGCGTGTGCGTGTGCCCAGGCCCCCCCTCCCCGGCAGTGCGCCTGTCCCACCACGGGCTGCCACTCGGCAGCACTCAGAAGGGTGTCCCTGGCTGTCGCCCAGAAAGGGGTCGGGCCGAAGTCTGGCTCTCGTCGCCTTGCTAGTGAAGTCGGCGTGCCTTCTCCCCCCTGACGTGTGCCGGAATGCTTTGTTTTGAAGCTGGAGACGAGATAGTGGACCTCACCTGTGAGTCTCTGGAGCCCGTGGTCGTTGACCTGACGCACAGCGACTCTGTCGTGGTAAGCCCTGAGCGGGGGGAGGTTTGGCTCTTCTTGATGGGGCCCCTGGCCAGCACCAAGCCGTGGAGGTTTGCGTTCAGGGACACGCCCACGACAGAGGACCGGGACGGTTCAGGGAAGTCGCCTGCAGTGGGTTTGCTGCCTGTGTGCCCCTGACCTGTTCCCAGTGGGCACAGAGGCCCTGGGGGCAAGCTCTGGGGCTCTTCTTTCTTCAGTGCCTAACTCTACATACGCCCTGTGCCCTCTGTGCGACCCCAGCGAGGGACGCAGGCTCTTCCCGTTTGTGGAGCGGAGGCCTGCCATCCAGGCCGGCCGGGTGTCGTGGGCACTCACGGGGGTGCTGGCCTCGAGTGCCCGGCCCTGGGCTGGTGCCCGGGAACCGGGCTCACGCCTCCACACAGGAGAACAGGGTGCTGGCTCAGCACTACCGGTGCCTGGGGAGACCGCCCGGGAGGCTGTGGGGCCCCTTCCCGTGGCGCCGGGTCTGGACTCGGGCAGGGACTGCGGCATGAGAGGGGAGACCGGGCTGGCTCCTGCAGGTGGGGGTCTGCGGCCCACGGACCGGCATCCTCGGGCAGCCTGCCTCTCCCGGCAGCCCTCCAGCGCCTTCCGGGACAGGGCGTGCGTGGTGGGGGCTTACAGGGCTGCACTCTGGCCGGGTCTGAAAGCTCCGGGCTGTCCTGTCCCCGTCCCGCATCGTGAAGGAGAAGCAGCGGCCTTTCTTCCAGCTGTCTGGCTGCCCCTGCAGCTGGGACGGGGGCTCGGGCTGCTGGCCCTACAGAGGGGCGGCAGGTACCTGGAGACGGGCCGCAGGTACCTGGAGACGGGCTGGGACTTCTAGAGATGAGTTGGAGTGGGCGTGGCTGGCAGTGGTCCCTGTCTGGGCCTGGTCAGTGTTCCGTGGCCCACATGTCACACAGCATGGCTGCCGGTCCCTGTGGCGCCCAGGGGTCCTGGAAGGGTCGTGGAATTTGGCACCCTGGCTGAAACCGGCAGCCTCCTTGCTAACACTTCAGGTGGCACCAAGTTCCTCCTTTCTCCAAGGCTCGGAGTGCTAGGCCCTGGGTCCCGGGCAAGAGGGAGATAGATGATGGGCTCCGCTGCTGGACCCCGCTTCCTGCCCACAGGTAGACAGCGGCTGGCCCCCTTGGGCATCACGACGTCCTGGGGACTAACCGTCTTCCAGCCCCGCCCTGCACCCCAGAGCCAGGGCGGCTCCCGAAACGCGGCCGGACCGTGTCTCCGCGTCCCCGAGGATCGCCGCACGGTGACCAGCAGAAGGGCGAGCACTCCGGGCTGACTCTCCTGCAGGCACTGCTGGGTCCCAGGGTGTGCGTGCCTTTTGTTCTTGGGGGGAGTCAGGCCTGTTTCCCAAAGAGGCTGCACCAGCGTGTGTTCACGCCTCGGCTGGAGGATCTCGCCGCCGTGACACCACGAGCCCTTCCCTCTTGGGCCGTGACTCTGCAGGCTCGCTCGCTCGCTCTCGCGGTCACCGGGTGCTCCCCTTCGCCTCGCCTGTCACCGCTCCTAGATGGAGACGGGCTCTGCCCTGGCCTGTGGGCGCTGCGGTCAAGCAGGCCCCTTCACGGTCACATAAGCGAGCAGGCAGGCGGGGCTCGGACACAGCGCAGCCCGTGCTCACTGGAATGCCTCGCAGAGACAGCCGGGGGTCCAGGAACGCCAAGCTGACCGCCACCAACAACGTTCCGGAGTTCACTGAGGGGAAACGGTCCAAGCAAACACCATGACCGATGCCCTCCCTGCCAACAGCCCCGTTTTCTAGGAGGAACGGTCTCTCCTCACCCTGCACCAGGCCAGCTGGCGCAGACGGGGCGGGCACACGGCACGTGCCAGGGACACGGGCCAGAAAGCAGAGGGTGGAGACCCACGAGGCAGTTCCAAGCAATGGCAGTCTAGAACTTCCTGTGATCTTCCCAGTGAAAACAACGGACGCGACATTTTAAAGTAAACAGGTATTAAGAAAACGGTACTGGGTCACAGGTAAAGGAACACAATCTCCCGGAGGATGGGGAAAAGGGGGGAGGCCACCTCACTTTGTAAAGACACCACAACTCTAGAGGACGTGCACCAGAGGAAAACCACAGGCCCACCGTCTCACGCACAAAGACGGGGGCGAGTGGACATGGCCCAAACGCCAGGAAACGGATCCAGCGCCACGTAACGACGAGGACGCGCCCGCGACGCCGAGCTGACGCGGTCCCCAGGCCGACAGGCGCAAGGGGGGGAGTCGCCGCCGGACGGGAGGCTCCGAGGTCGACACCAGCCCCCCAGAGGAACCCGAGTCCCACGGGGGAACGAGCACCTGCAGCAGGGGTCTCAACAGTGCGCACGGGGAGCCCGTGCTCGGGCTCTTTCAGGCCTGGAGCGAGCCGAGAACCCTCCAGCGTCACTCAGACGGAAAAGCACCGCTGAGAGGCCGTTCTTCAGCAGCAGCCCAAACGGGCAGGGACCTGGGAACAAACAGATCCAGGGGACTCGCCCGACCACCCCAGGGGGCGTCGACTTCCCTGAGGGTGTCTCAGACCCCCCCCCCCCTCCCCGCGCAGCTGCACACAGAAGCCAACTCCTGGGGGTCACCGGCCTGGGGGCAAGAGGCAAAACAGTCAACTTGGAGGGCACAGGGACGTGTTTTCCCCAAGGTACGAGATTCTCCTCCGACAAATCAACACTCGACCCTGCTAAAACCGAAAACCTCTGTGTGTGAGCCACAAAGAGGAAAGGCGAGCTTCTGAGCACGAAACAGGCAGCAGGCTCGAGCTCAGAACTCACTAACAAATTCCCAAGCAACAGGACAACGAAGAAAACCAAATGGGAAAATGACCAGGGAAAAGCCTCACTGTTAAAAAGACAAAGGGGATGCTTTGTTCCAGTTCAACTTACTCCGCTACTTTTTTTAAAAGTTCTACGTAGAATATGTACCAAAAAACCTTAGCAATCCCACAGGTGCCTCACCAAAGAGTGAGGGCCCCAGCCCCACAAATGGGAGGGCGTTCCCTCCCAACTGCGCTCCGCAGGCGGCCTCCAACCGCTGTGGGCACGGCCTGGCCCGCCAGCCAGGCTCGAAGTCCAGGGTCGGGGAAGCAGCAGGCGCGGGCTCTGCGGGGCATGTCCTGACAGGCCCCCGCTGCTCTCCTGGTGGGGCCACGGGGCCGCCATGAGCTGTCGGTGTTTGGTGTCTGTCATTGTGGGCTGTGTGACTGCTGGGTCACCTAAAGCGAGCGGCTCTCTGTGCTCTGGTTGGGGGAGCATCCTCAGAAATGTCAGGGGTCAGCAGGTGCCGGTGTCCCCAGTAGCTCCTGCTGCATCCCCAGGGGCCCCCGGAAAGCCAGGCGTCTGTTTGTGGGAGAAAGGCTCACCCTCCCCGAGGTGTGGCAGCCTGTGCTGCATGTGTCAGCGCTGGCAGGCGCTGGGAGGCTCCCCTGCGCGTCAGAGCCCGAAGGGGGCCGGCGTGTCAGGAGTAGCTGCAGCTGCAGCACCGGGCGCCTCCCCGTCTGACCGACCGATCTGGCCTGGGTTGGGCCCCAGCCGAGAGAGGGGGGCTCTGGGCCAGCCCGATGCCCTTCTGAGTCTGCGGCCCAGGCAGGGGCTGCTGAGGGGCTGTCGTCTGCTTTGGCGTTGGTGTCTTCATACCCTCCCAGCCGGCGGGGGGCTGCGAGTCTGTGCTGCCCCTGCCTGCTGACACGCTCCGGCCTGCAGTCCCCGCGCCCGATGCCCCGGGGCCCGGCCCGGCCGTCTCCCGCCAGCCGAGCACCGTGCTGTCCGCGTGGCCGCGGCCCCGGGCAGAGCGCCGCCACTGGGTGTGGGGAGGGTGTGGTGTGGCCAGGGCCCTGCTCTTTGCTGCGCTCTCCTCCGAGCCGCCCTGTTAAAGGTGGGGACAGCCTGTCACCCGGGGGAGGGGCTCTCCGGCCCCTGCGCGTGGAGCTCCAGCGTGCCCCGGGTCTGTGGGGACCAGTCCCCGAGTGCTGCAGGAGCCGGTGGCGCCCCCCTTCTCTGTGCTCCCACCTGGCCCTGCTCTGTCGGCCCGTCTCCCAGGCCTCACATGGACGGCCCCTCTGCCCACCCATGCTTGTCTCCCAGTAAACGTGGCCCCAGTGGGGAGGGTGGCTGTCCCCCGGTTCCATTGTCACCCTCGGCAGCTTCCTAGGAGCGGGCGCCCCGCGTGGGGCTTCCTTGTTGCTTCCTGGGGCCGCCGGTTGTGCCCTTCGGGGCTCCCCCAAGTCCACTCGCGTCTTTCTGAAGCAGAATCGGGTGTCATCCGTGGCAGCAGGCGCTTCCTCGGAAAAGGGGGAGTGACCCCGGTTGTCTCGGCCTTGACCCAGCGTGGAGGCTGCTGGCCCGGGTCAGCCGAGGGGAGGGCAGCAGGCTCTCCCGAGGCACCAGGCCCACGACCTGCTGGGACCGTGTCAGCAGCGGGTCCCAAGGACACAAGGCTGCGAACTCGGGGGAGCTGTGACCTGGTTGGAACCACGGCAGCAGAACGGATCGGGGTGGGAGTTCTGTGGGCCTCCAGGCACGGAGCTGCGCCCACCTCGGTCCTGCTGCGGGCCGCTCTGAGCCAGCCCTGCGCGCCTGCTCCTGGGTGCTGCTCCTGGGTGCTGGCTGCTCCCACTGCCTTCTGGGCACGGCGCCCTCCACCCAGTCGGCGCCGTGTCCTCGGCAGGAGCCCCGGGGAGTCGGGTTCCTATCGTGGGCGGCTGTGGAGCTGGTCCTGGGCTCCGGGTGCCTGCCACCCTGGGGTCTGGCCTTGCCTCCCTCCGTCCTCACAGCAGCACGGCGGGTGGGAGGCACTGGGGGCTCCGTCCTGAGCAGAGGACGCTGGAGGGTGGAGGGACTCACCTGGTCACATGGCGGCAGCCCCCTCAGCTTCCTGGGGGTCTTGCGCACGAAGTTAGTGTCTCGTCGTTTCTGTGTCCAAAGATGCGGCACCTTATGCACCAGATTGATTCTGTCTTCTCCTTTTTAAAAGATCGTCGATGGTGAGTGGTCTCCCTCCTTCGTGGGTTTGGACGGACAGCTGGCGTGCGGTAGGATGCAAGAAGGCTGGGCGGGAGGACGCCCGTGGCGCTGCGGGGGTCAGGCCCGCCGGCCGGTCCCGTGCCCGGGGAGGAAGTGCGCTCCTGGCACGGGCGGCAGGCCCGCGGCTCGGGCACCTGCTCTCCTCAGGGACGGCTTCTCCTGGCGAGACAGGGGGGCCTCTTGGGGGCTGGGCGGGACCTCCGGGGCGTGGCGGGGGTCGCTGGGCGTGGCGGCCAGTCTCTCCGTGGTCTGAGACTGGCCTGTCCACTGCGGGAAGGGCGGTGGCGGGGGTGGTGGGCCGGGGAGACCCCGTCCTGAGCTCAGACGCACGTCTCAGAAAGGAGGCGGCCGCGGAGGACGGCCAGGCGGCCGCGCCAGGACCACGCCGACAGCTGCGTGGTGAGCAGCGACGACGAGGAGCTGCCCAGGGACAGAGACGTGTGCGTGACCGCGCACCCCCCCAGGAGCACCGGGGAGGGGGCCTCGCCGGGACTCAGGTGCCTCTGCGCCCAGCACCCTGCTGCCTCTCCGGGGAGCCGCCGCCGCCGCCTCCCCCATTTCCCGGGGAGGGGGGCAGGGGGTTAGATGCCCCGGGCCTTCACCCCACAGGGCTCAGCGGGGCCGTGAGAGCCGGGTGCAGGTGGGGCTGGCGTGGAGCAGGGCTCAGCTGTCGTCGCTGGGACCGGGGTGGGGCGGTGCCGGGTACCTGCGGGCTGGGGGTGCTGGGGGCAGAGGCTGCGGTGGGGCAGACGCAGCGACTCGGGCGTCTGCGCGTTCCAATGTCCCCCGCTCTCACGGCCCCGCTGAGCCCTGTGGGGTGGCCGGCCTTCCTGTGAGCCCCGAGAACCCGGGCCAAGGCAGGCTCGGGGGAGGCTCTTGGAGGGCACCGGCTGCACGGGCGGCGGCCCCTCGCGGGAGCCGACGGGGGTCTGCGTGTGCTGCACGCTGACGGGAGCGTGTGTTGCAGGCCCTCCGGCACCATCAGCTGCCCCATCTGCATGGACGGGTACTCAGAGGTAAGTGGCCCCGGGTGACCTTCCTCCCCAGTCCCGCCCCGGCTGGCGTGTGGCGTGCCCCGCCTCTGTGGGAAGGCAGAGCGCCCGTGTTCTGGGTGGACGGAGCCCTGCAGCACTGTGCCCCCGTGTGCCCACCCAGCAGCCGCGGCCCCTCTGGGCCTGGCAGGTCAGGTGGCTGGGCCCCCGGGGCTGCCGCAGCTGCGGCTCTGGGGTGGGCACGCTCGAGGGCTGCTGCTTCTGCTGCTTCCTAGATCGTGCAGAACGGACGTGTCATTGTTTCCACGGAGTGCGGCCACGTCTTCTGCAGCCAGTGCCTCCGAGACTCCCTCAAGAATGCCAACACCTGCCCGACCTGCAGGAAGAAGATGAGCCACAAACGCTACCACCCCATCTACATATGAGGCGCTGGGAGCTGCCGGGAGAGGGGACAGACGGCGACGGCCGGCGGGGCCGCCCCGCGGCCCTCCGTGGGGCGCCTGCCCCCAGTCTCCTGCGCTCACAAAGACCGTCTCCCACCCAGCGCCCGACACGTAGACTGCTTCTTTGTCTCCAGCCCTCCGAGAGCCTCTCGTTACCTCCAGCTCGGTGCCGCGGAGCGGGGTCTGCGTCCCTCTGCTCCTCGGGGGCCCGGCCCCCGCGCGCCTGGGAGGGGAGAACCAGGGTCCGGGCCTCTTCCTGGAACATGCACATTCGCCAAGACGCTTCCCCTGCCCTGGCGGTCTGCCCGGGCCCTCCTGGCGGTGTGCTCAAGGAGCTGCCCCGGCCAGCGCGTGAGCAGGTCCACACGGCTCTCGCGGGCTCGCTACCTCCTCCCAGGCGTCCGCCCGACACAGCGACCAAGCCAGACGCAGCCCTGGCAGCACCAACCGCGGGACTTCCTTCTTCCCAAGAGTCGAGTGACCGTGACTCTGCCGACACCTTAGCAGTGACACGCAGGGACTTGTGCATACGGAGGGCCCCTGCAGGGCCGCCCGTGACCCTACGGAAGAAATGTGCAATAACGCCGCCCACCCACGGCCCGGGAGGGCAGTGCTGTGGGGGTCCCGGGGTCCGCGGTGCCTGCGGCCCAGTGCCTGCCCCACCCCGCCCTGCCGCCACCTGCTCTCAGGAACCGACCGGGCCCGGACTTCTCCACCCGGCATGGGCCCTGCAAGGCCAGCGGGCCGGCCTGCAGCCCGGCGTACGCTCTTCTCTGATAAAATCCACCCTCTGTCTGCCACGTGCCCTCTGGTCCTCAGCTCCCGCTGCCCAGCGTCTCCTCGAGCACGGACACTGGGAGGCGGTGGCAGTGTTTGTGGCCTTATCAGCCCATGGCCGCGCTGTCGCCCCCGCTGCAGCCGCCCCTGGTGTCAGGGGGCCCGGCTGGGCCTGCCTTGGCCTTCTCGCCGCCCACGCTCATTCCAGAATCCGTTCCTCTGGCCGACCAGGCTTCGACCCCTCGGGCTTCTGACTGCTCCACAGGTTTCGGTCGGCAGCTCCCCTCCCCGGGGCCCAGCCACGCCCCTCTGCTCGCCTCCGGGGTCCGTGCCGCCCCGAGTTCGGGGAGGACGGCGGGGGGCCCTGGTGCCGGCCCTCCTCCACCTCCACCTCCAACCCCCTCCTCAGGCCTCGAGCCCCTCGGCGGCCTTGGCGCAGCACCTTCCCGCAGAGGCCTCCGGGCTCCCTCGGGGGAGCGGGCCGGCACAGTTCACTTTACTCGGGGCTGCAGGGGCGCCCTCCTCTGTGGGGAGCCCGTCCTTCATGCTGACTGTCGAGCCGGGTGGCTCACTTCCAGGCGGTGGGTGGGCGAGCGAGGAGCGGCCGGGCGGGGTCTGCGTGTCCCGGTGTCCCGGCGCCGGGCGCCCGCCCTCCACCACCACCTCCTTCCTGGGCTTCGTGGGGGCGCTCTGGTTACGTTCTGACAACACCCAGACTTCAGGAGCCAGGATGACCGCGCGGCCAAAATCTCTCGTTTTACGTTTAAGGACAGTTGATCATGAAAGTTGTATCTCTGCATAGTGCATTAAATTGGGGGAAAGACACGTCGTTTCTGCTATTCAGAAACTGCAAAATAGGAAAAGTTGACATGAAAAACCCTCCTCCTCCACCTCCTCAGTGTACATACTACGACTCTTTCTTTGTTACGTTTAAACTTGATCCACGACGTCAGTCTGTTTCGGATCCTCTGCTAGTGGTACAGGTGGAAATAAAACCAGTAATTTGAACCACACAGCATTTTTGTGCACTCATCTCCTGTTTGGGGTCATTTCCCTCCCCCGTTTGCCCAAGGGCTGTGATGGCCGTTTGCCTCCCGTGTGTGTGCCCGTGCAGAAGCCAGCAGGCTGTTCCTGAGCGGCCTGGGGCGGAACCACAGCCCGGCCCGGCCTCCCTCCTGGAGCAGGCACTTCAGCCCAGGAAGCAGGGTGGGGGCCTGCCGCTCGACTGCACCGGTGTGTGGTGCGGTGCAGCCCACGCCCGCCCCCAGGCCCCCAGACAGAGGGTCCGTCCCCCACATGGGTGTGGTGCCCAGGAGGGGGTGGTGTGCAGAGCAGGGTGAGTGTGACTGGGACGAGCCGGGGCCTGGGTGAGGGCAGAGCTCACCCTGGGGTTCCGTGGGAGATGGTCAGTGACCAAATGCAGTTCAGTGCCTGGCGAGCGTCTGACATGCTGCTGGGATGGGGCCCGGCTCTGGCAGGCAGCGGGAAGCCCAGCCCCCCGACTGCCCGGGGTGCGAGTTCACTGAGGGGTGGTCCGAGAAAGCAGGGAGCCGTGCCGAGCCGTGCTCCGGGTCCGAAGGGTTGTGTGGGGAAAGGAGGGGACAGGTGCTGGAGGCCTCCCAGTGGGGGGCCCTCGTTGACCAGACACTTCCTGGGCACCCTTAGCCCTGGCTCTAGAGCCAGGGGCGCCTCTGTCCTGGGCCCGTCCAGGAGAGACCAGGAGCTGCGGACCCTCTGTCTGGCACTGACCGGGGCTCCCACAGCTGGCGAGGAAGGACCTTTCTAGGGTTCCTTTTTTGAACATTTTTAACTTACAAATGGTGGCTTTCTTAACTAAAGTGTTTGCTGTTGCCATAAAGAAAGCTGGGGTTTGCGTAGCTCAGTGGGTTGAGCTCCGGCTGCGAACCAGTGTTGCAGGTTCAATTCCCAGCCAAGGGTACATGCCTGGGTTGCAGGCCATAACCCCCAGCAACTGCACGTTGATGTTTCTCTCTCTCTCTCTTTCTCCCTCCCTTCCCTCTCTAAAAATAAATAAATAAAATCTAAAACAAAGAAAGAAAGAAAGAAAGCTGGGTTTTGCGCTGGCTGGAAAGATCAGTTGGTGGGAGGGGCGTGCCTATGCACCAAGGCTGGGATCCCTGGTCAGGGCGAGCACAGGAAGCGGCCCGTAAGTGAAGGCATCAGCAAGGGGGACTACAAATCAGTGGCTTCTCTCTCCTTTCCTTTCTCTAAAACCGATACATTTAAGAAAAAAGATTTTTTTGAAGGATGCTGGTTGTTGCATATAGTGTATCCAGTGTTTGTGGCCAATCCTCGTTCTCACGAGAACCTCGCTTCCGTTGGGAGCATGCGGGCTGTTGCTCTGTGGCGTCCGCTGTCAGCGTTGGCGCAAGGAAACGTTGAAGAATTCTCCGGGAAAGGAGAGAATGCAGGTTCTGTTGTGCTCCACGGTCACCACCACGTCACCTGCAACGATCTGGCTCTCTCCTCTAGTCCGTGACCCTCTCTCTGTCTCACCGAGCTCCTGTTGCCTCCAGGATACGCGTGTGCAGAAAGGTGTGGGCAGGGGCCTGCGTGCTTCCTCATTCTCACCCAGAAACACGTTTGCTGCAGGTTCTTGCTACGTGATCGTCAAGCACGGGAGCTTCCGTGGTAGGAATTGGTCTGTTTCTATTTTGTTGCAAATGGATGTTCAACCTTATAAGTTCTTTTTCTACCTCTTGAGACGTGATAGGATGTCCCCCCTTTGATCAGTGAATAGTGTGTTACATTATTTGATTGTGTGTGTGTAGCTGCCTTGCATTTCTTAGATAAATCCAGCTTGTTCGCGATGTTTTGTCTGTCTGTAAACTGATTATTTTGTTTTGCTATTATTGGATTGAGGGTTTTTTAAAATCTGTGTTTATGAGTGGTATTAACACCATTTCCTCACACTGTGAGGTTTTGGTTTCAAAGGGAGGCTGTTTCCTTCGTTGACACTAAGGGGTCTTCTCTCCCTTCGTACCTCGGACTCCGCGTTGTTTGTTCCTCGAATGTTTAGCAGAACTCAGCGACAAAACCTCTGAGCTGTTGTTTTCATTAAGAAAGATTTTGCCGCCCTGGCTGGCATAGCTCAGTGGATTGAGCGCGGGCTGGGAACTAAAGTGTCCCAGGTTCGATTCCCAGCCAGGGTACATTCCTAGGTTGCAGGCCATAACCCCCAGCAACCACACATTGATGTATCCCCCCCCCCTCTCTCCCCCCCCTTCCCTTCCCTCCCTAAAAAATAAATAAATAAATAAATAAAATCTTTAAAAAAGAAAAAAAAAAAAAAAAAAAAAAAAAGATTTTGCCCTGGCTGGCATAGCTCAGTGGATTGGGCGCGGGCTGCGAACCAGGCATCGTGGGTTTGATTCCCAGTCAGGGCACATGCCTGGGTTGCAGGCCACGGCCCCCAGCAACCTCACATTGATGTTTCTCTCTCCCTTCCCTCTCTAAAAATAAATAAATAAAATACTTTAAAATAAATAAAAGAAATAAAAATATTTTTAAAAGATTTTTAAAGGACTGATTGGATTTTTTTAGAAAATGAGAACTATTTGCATTCCTTAACCTCGGTTTTGTTAAGTTACGGTTTCTGGGAATGCGTACCTTTCCTCTCACTGCAAGTCTTTGGTACGAAACCGTTCACAAGATAGAGCTGGTCTCGGCAGCATCTTTTTATCACTGATGCTGACTTACGCCTTCCCTTTTCATCAGTTCTGGTAGAAGCGTGTCCATTTTATACCCTGTACCTGTTGCGTCCAGCACCCAGCGCCTGTGGCCCCTTGCTGAAGTCCTTCTTCATGGCTGGCGGCTCTCGCTCGCGCCCACGTCCTTCGCTGGGTGTTGCAGGGACTTTCCCCTCCTTACCGTGAGCCCATGTCGCTGGGTGCGCTCTCTGGAAATGCCTGGAGACCTGGATGGAGGGGGGTTCCTCCAGGAAGTGCTTGCCTTTGCTTTTATGAGGGTTGTTGCCAACTCAAAGCCAGCATAATTGTTTACTTGTCTTCTACACTGGGGAGTACGGCACACGCACACACTCAGCTCACTCGGTTATCTCAGGGGCACACCCCAGTGAGTCACCGCAGTGCAGAGCCCTGAGACCACCGGCTGGGACAAGAAGCAACACTGCCAGCACTCGGGAGCCCCCTCCTCCTCCCTCCCGCCCCCATGCACCGCCTTGCCCCCGCCCCAAGGTGACCGCTACTCTGACTTCTACAGAAATCACTCCTTCTGTTCTAAATAGAGTTTAATTAGCGGAACACACAGCCCGAATAACATGATTTCGTTTAGGCTGCTCTTTGAACGTTAAATGGGTAGGATCACTGAACTGGTATATTTTGGAGAGGGGCGGCTCCTGTGGCTGAATGTTTGTGACGTGTGCTCACGTCGTGTGACGTGCTCATCCTCTTCCTCGCCGTGCAGCGCTCAGAAGAACGTGCTTCGGCGAGTCTGTTCTTTCAGCCGGGTGCGGTGGCTGTCGACAGCCAGCAGAGGGCCCTGTGTGCGTGGCTCTCCCTGTGCAGTTCTGCTCGCATGGCTGGTGGGCATGATGGGGTGTAGGGTCTGAACATTCAGGAAAAGTCAAAACATAGGTGGAAATGAACACACTTTTAAACCAGTGGCTCAAGGAAGACAGTACAAAGGAAATTAGAGAATACCTTGAGGAGAAAGGAAAGGAGGACGCCCCAAAACATGTGGGATGCGAGGAGTCCGTGCTGGGGGCCGCAGCTGTAGGTGTGTGCAGTGCAGCAGACCGAGTCCGTTTCCTGACGGCGTGCCCCAAGGAGCCGGGAGGAGGAGAGCAAACCAGACCCAGCGCTGGCAGGAAAAAAAAAAAAAAAACATTAATAAAGACTAAAACGGGTAAATGAAACTGAGAAGGAAAAACTATCTTAGAGAAAATTAAAGACAAGTTTTTCTAAGATCAACAACATTGACAGACCTTTAGCCAAACTGACTAAGAATGAAAGAGGGAAGACTCCTGTTACTAAAATCCACAAAGGCCCTGCCTGGGGCTGCTTGGCTGGGCATTGTCCCGCCGGCTGCACGGTCCCCGGTTCAATTCCTGGTCTGGGCACGTGCCGGGGTTACAGGTTCAGTCCCTGATGGGGGGGGGGGGGGGCATCTGAGAGGCAACCCATCCACGTAGCTCTCACGCATCAGTGTTTATCTCTCTCTTTGTCCCTCCCCCTCTCTAAACATGAGTAAAATCTTTAAAGTCAACCATGAGAGAGGGCATGACTGAACTTGACAGGTAAAAAGGCTACTACGAATGCCTGCCTACCTGTACGCCAACCACTTCGATGACCTTGGTGGGATGGACAAAGTCCCGGAAACGCAAACAAGCAAAACTGACTCCAGAACAAACAGAACATGAGCAGACCGACAAGAAGTGACATTCAAACAGCACTCAAGACCCCAACACCACCACCACCGAAGAGCCAAGGGCCAGGCAGCCTCACGGTAGCGGGAGAAGACTTCCTGACTCACTCTGCAAGGTCGGTGCCCTCCTGACCCCGGCGCCACAAGATGTCAGCTACAGGAGAAGGACTTTGCAGAGTAATCCCTCTCGTGAGCGTCCGTGCGGAAATCCGCAGCACGGCGCCGGTCCCCGAACTCAGCAGCTCCCGGGAAGGACTGTGCTGCACCCAGGGTTTCTCCCAGGGGTGCGAGCGTGCCCCACCTCCGAGAAGCAGTGCAGTACAGCCCATACGACCGTCTTGCCAGGTGCAGAAAAAGCATTTGACTAAACTCTACGCCATTTCATGGTAGAAACACTCCACAGACCAAGAGCAATGTCATAAAGGCCACGTGTGGCAGGCCGGTGGCTAACGGGCTCAGTGGTGGAAGGAGGAAAGCTTTCCCCTGAGACGGGAGCAGGACAAGGGTGCCCACCCACGGTTACCACCTCTGTTCCTCCGAGTTCATCTGGGATTTTAACCAGAGAAATTGTTGGGAACCGCCCTGCCTGGTTTCAGGAGCTGTAACCCCCCATGGCTAAGGCTGAGAAAGTGACCTTCAGACCATAAGCCATTAAGGAGACAAAGCTTATCTCCCTGGCAGGAGTGCCGCTTCTGCTCCTTTTACTCCACCCTGCCTGGCCCCCGATGCTTGGTCTGTTAGCCAATGACAGGTAATATTCCCCAAGGGGGAACGACCTAAGACAGGCACGATCACGGAGAGGCCCCAGGGAAGGACTTGGGGGGGCTACAGCAAAAGGGGGTGATGGACCCTCGCTCCTCAGCTTCGACATAGCCTGAGTCCTTACTCTGTCTGCAAGAAGTCTCCTAATCCCTTGGCTGCCTTACTTCCCCTGCCTGACTTAAGCCTGAGACAGTGACAGAGGGCGGTGCAGCCCTGTGCTGGAAAGGGTGGGTTCCCCGGATGATCAGGCCTAAGAAAGAATACATAAAACCCTGAGAAAACTGCTTTGTTAAGAATGCTCTCAATTAAATGATAAGGGTCTGAACAGGAAATGAGTTTGTTTCCCACAGTTTTGTAGCCCTTTAGCTAACTGACCCCAACTCAGAATAGGCCCCAGTAGTTCTCTGTATGTTACCTGTTGTTCAGTCCTCACTGCCTGACACTGACTGATGAGCTTCACCTGCGTTCCTGTGCAAACGAACCCAATGAAAGCCCAGTGAGGAACAGGCTCCCGGCCCTTCTGCTTTGAGAGATCGGCCACCCTTCCTCCCCCAGCAGGTCATGTCTTGGTAGACGGATTCTCATCCGTGGTGGCTGCGGGGGGCGGGGGGGGGGAGGCCTGTGGGCAGAGCCCCCCACAAGAAATTATGCAAGAAAGAGGGGGCACCCAAATGTGAATGAAAAGAAAGTGTCCGTTTGTAGAAGACATGATCTTACATGTAAAGACCTTTAAGAACCCACAATACACACGTGTGACTGTTAGAGCTTGTGAGTTCAGCAAAACTGCAGGGTGCAAATTCACAACTCAGCTTCTCCACACTCTATCAGTGAGTAATCGGAAGAGGAAATTAAGAGAAAACTCCCTTTTCAATAATGAAATTCCAATTCCATTATTCTTGAAAAAGAATAATAAACTTAGGGATAAAGTCAACCCAGTAGGTGCAAAATGTGTGCACTGACGCGTGGTTGAGAGAAACGTCGCCGCAGAACACTCGGAGAGAAACAGACCTACATACACACAAGGTGCCCCATATGTGTGGGTTCGGAGACGCTACTGTTAGAAGGACAGTATGGAGAGTCAACGCAATCCCCACGGAGCCCCAGCAGCCATGTCACAGAAGTGGAAAGCTCACCCTCCATTTGGAAGGGGTCGCAGGGACCCAGGGTAGCCGAAGCAATCTTGAGAAAGAGCCAAGTCGGAAGACGCACGTCCTGATTTTGAAACTTCTTGCGGAGGTGCAGGAATCCAACCCGCGTGGTGGCAGCCAGCGGACAAGCCTCAGGCCGGGGAAACGAGGGTGCGGTCCAGGGCCACACCCTCCCCTCTGTGGCCAGATGACTTCTGACAGGGTTTTACGACACTCCGTGGAGAGAGAGGTCTCTCCAACAAAAGGCGCCTGGAGAACTGGACCCTCACAAGTATGAGAATGAAGCTGGGTCTTTAAACCATCCACAAAATTTAATGCAAAATGGATCAGAGGCCTAGATTTAAGAGTTAAAACTATGAAATTCTTAGGAGAAAACAGGCAAACACTCTTGACCTTGGATACAGCAATGTTTTCCTAAACGGGACACCTAAAGCAGGCAAAAAAGGAAAGTTAAATCCGACTTCATTACCGTGAAACACCTGGGCAGCCACGGACCGTGTCAAGACAGGGAGGGACGAGACAGCCCACAGGAGACGGCATTTGCGAGCTCACGCTCTCTGATAAGGGACGAGCAATGTAACACCCAAAGTGCCTCTGAAGTTCAACAAGAACGAAGCAATCACACCTCAATTCAAAACTCGGCAGAGGACTGAAATAGATCCTCCTCCAAAGCAGACACACAAAGGGCCGGCGGGCGCAGGAAGGGAACGCGGCATCAGTGGTCACGAGTGACATGCAAAGCAGGACCACGACGAGACCCCGCCTCACACACAGGAGGAGGGCTGGAACCAAAAGCACAGAGGGTCAGCCCCAGCAGGGGTGCCCGGGGTGCGCGGAAGCTGGGTGCCTGGGGTGCTCTGGCAGCAGAAAAAGAAAATAGCGAGGAGTGAGGGCGCTCTAGAGGACAGTTTGGTGTTTGCCCGCGAAGGTACATACAGCACCACCGTGTGACCCAGTAAGTCCCCCTCGGGGTGTATCCTCCAAAGAACGGAAAGCGGGAACGCGAGCGGATACTTTCACCCACTGCCCGGGCAGCGGCATGGTTCAAAAGGAGCGGACAGCCCGAGTGCGTGGGGGTGGGTGGGTGGGTAAACAGGATGTGCCGCCGTGTAGGGTCTGGAACGGGATATCCAGCTCTAAAGGAGGATGAGATTGTGACCCATACAACCTGGGGGAACCTCGGTGACATGGTGCTGAGCACAGTAAGCGAGACAGACGCCACGCAGGGCGTGGCGGAAGAAAGCCCGCTGGAGTGTGGTTGGCGGGGCAATGATGGCGCCGTAATAATTCATAGTTTTATTTATTTATTTATTAAAGATTTTATTTATTTATTTTTAGAGAGGGAAGGGAGGGAGATAGAGATAAACATTAATGTGCGGTTGCTGGGGGTCATGGCCTGCAACCCAGGCATGTGCCCTGGCTGGGAATTGAACCTGCGACACTTTGGTTCGCAGCCCTCGCTCGATCCACTGAGCTATGCCAGCCAGGGCTTAATTCATAGTTTTCATTTGAACGTGTCACCTGAACTGTCCCGCGGTGTGCTCAGGTGTGATGGCGTTATGTTGCAGAATGACATGCTTATGATTCGTAGTGAGCGTGTAATTACAAACGGGGGTGTTATGTGTGCCGGACGCTGTAGCACAAACAGTGTACGATCCCACTGGTGGGAGACACCCACAGACACAGGCAGACCCACAGACACGGGCAGACCCACAGACATGGGCAGCAGCGTGGAGGTTGCTCGGGGCTGTGGGGGAGAGGGGAGGGCGGCCGTGTTTGACGGGGACAGGGCTTCTGTCTGGGGCGATGAGGTGCTCCGGTCATGGAGAGCGGTGACGGCGGCACGACGTTGTGAGTGTAGCTAGTGTCTTTGATTGTACCCTCGGAAAGGCTGAAAATGGTGGATTTTGTGTTGTGTGTGCTTGATCACAGTTTTAGGTGGAAAAGGACAACAGCGCTGTGTTATTCATTACGCATACATAATGTGTATGAAATTCCACATGTAAAATCCAATACATGTGCTCCACTTATATAAGTTTAGTCTTTATGCCTTTCTTCACTGCCCGTCTGCAATAATTTTTCTTTTGCCCAGAGAACCTACTTTCTTTTTTTAAACTTTATTTATTTATTTTTAGAGAGAGGGGAAGGGAAGGGGAGAGAGAGGGGGAGGAACATCAATGTAGTTTGGCTGTTTTATTTTTCAGTTCTAGTAGATTTCCTTTTTTCTGTTCTAACTTTATCTGTATAGAGGGGAAAGGAGGGAGAAAGAGAGCGAGAGCAACATGGACGTGTGAGAGATACACCAATTGGTTGCTTCTCCCACACTGGCTACTGGGGACCCGGCCCACAACCCCGGCCTGTGCCCTGACTGGGAATCAACCGGCGACCCTTTGGTTTGCAGGCTGGGACTCAATCCATTGAGCCACACCAGCCAGGGCTCAAGTAAAATTTATTTTTTCTTTATTACATATTTAATACATTTTATTGATTATGCTATTACAGTTGTCCCATTTTCCCACCTTAATTCCCCTCTGCCTGGCACACCCCCTCCCACCTGCATTCTCTCCCTTTAGTTCATGTCCATGGGCCGTACATATAGGTTCTTTGGCTTTTCTATTTCCTGTACTGTTCTTAACCTCCCGTTGCCTGTTTTCTACCTACCATTTGTGCTACTTCTTCTCTGTACCTTTTCCCCTTCTCTCCTCTCGCCACTCCCTGGTTAAGTAGCTTTTCTTATAGATCTTAATTCTCCAGTGAAATTCTCCATACTTTCATCTCTATTTACACTTTTTATTTCTTGAACAGTCTTTGCCTACTAACTCCAAGTGTGACTCACTTATGGGTTTGTCTTTGTCATCTTTGTTTTGTTTTTTTTTTTATTTTCCGTCAAAAGGCCCTGTGCCTTGATATGCCTAGACATTTGTAATGAAAGGCAGAACTTGTGGGTAAAAAACCCGGAGCGGCCCCAGGCACTCCCTCCTGTGCTGGGCAGACAATGCCAGGGCTCGTCCCCCGTCTCAGCAGGTGTCAGCTGTGCGGGGCTGCACTCCAGCTCCGTGAGGGCCGAGGGCGGTTCCCTCCACGTGGAGGCCCCCGCGAAGGGCTCCCCACGGAGCCGCACAGCACCTCCCGCTGGCTAGCCCTGGCCTGTGACCTTCGCCGCCTCAGCCCTGGGAAACTGCTGGCACCTCCGCCCTGCTTTCCAGGATTTTCCCAGCCTGCCTCCCAGCTCCCCGCCCGCCCGCCCCTCCGCCCGCAGTGGGAGAGAATCTGGCAGTGACCCGAGGGAGACGCGTGGGGCTCGGTGACTCAGACTCATCTTCCCATCTCACTTGGGCTCCTGGCTCCACGTCGTCTCCACCTTTTTGTCTCCGGCCCCCAAAGACTGTGCCCCGAACCTCACTCCCCAGCCCCGGGCCCCGGAAAACACTCTGGGGACCGCAGCCCCTGCTTCTGTCTCTCGTAGCTCTCAGCCTCCTGACGTGCGTTTTTCGTAATCCACACGTGTAGCTTGTAGCTGTTCCGCTGAGGCCGGTGCCCACGTGGCCATCAAGACACCGCGCTGTCCCTCTCTCCAGCTGGGACGGCCTCACGACTGCCACTCACCGTCCTCGCAGCTCAGTCCCAGGTATCAGGTGACCTCACCTGTCACCTGTTATTTCCCTCACAGCCTTCCCTTGCCCTGTGCCAGCTGGGCCTGGTTCTTCCTGCAGTTCATTTTTTTAAAAATTTAATCTTTAATTGTATTTTTTTCCATTATCACTCAGCCCCCGTATAGCCCCTCCCCTATCTGTTCTTTTGTTTTTAATTTAAAAGAATATTTTTTTTCCTCTAACTCCTGTTCGGAGGAGGTTGTCTAACCTCCTCTCTTGAACTTCTCTCTTTTCTCTCCTGTTTTATGTCTTTTTGTTCTGCTCTCTGGGTAATTCCCTTAACTTTGTTTTGCAACCCTTCTGTCGTGTTTCTTGTACAACTTCGGCTATATTTGATCTTATTTTTCATCTGCACCCGAGGACACATCTGTGATGTCAGAGAGGGAGGAAGGAGGGAGACGGAGCGGGAACAGAAGCACCCACGTGAGACAGAAGCACCGATCGGTTGCCCCTCGTGGCTGCCCCCGCTGGGGACCAACCCTGCAGCCCAGCTGTGTGCCCCGACCGATAAAGCCTCACTTTTACAGAACTACCCCACCGATGCCACCTTTTCCTGCCAGCCGGTTCCAAGAGCCCTCCAGGGTCACCAGGGCGTCCGAGTGGCCACCTCCAGACCAGGACCCTCTCAGGCCCAGGGCCGCACCTCCCTGGGACACTTGTGCTTCTCAGTGTGCATGGATCCTCAGGGGCCTCGCCCTGCGGCCCCGCATTCTCCCCTGGGATGGCTACTTCTGCGTCAAGCTGCCTGGGCCCCAGGGCGCCTGGACACCCAGTCAGGCATCCTGGACGCGTCAGTGGCGGTGTTTCTGGATGAGGTTAACCTTCGCATCAGCAGACTTGGGGCAGCCGATGGCGCTCCTCCATGTGGGTGGGCCCCGCCCCCATCAGTGGAAAGCCCTCTAGAACAAAGGGGCCCGGATAGAAAAGAGGGAGCTCCCATTGCCTCAGCGCCCCTGAGCTGGAGACGGACCCTTGTTTCTGTCCCCCACCTCTGGACTCAAACTGGAACGTCAGCTGTTCCTGGGGCTCGAACCTGGCGGCTTTGGGCTGGACCCACGCCGCTGGCTCTCTGAGTCTCCAGCTTGCCAACGGCGGGCATCAGGACTTGCCAGGCTCCGTCACTGTGGGGGCCGGCGGCACCTGGCCATAACTCGGTCCCAATCACCACCGCTCCCTCCGTGTGCGTGTATCCCACTGGTTGTATTTCCCTGGAGAACACTGACCTCCAGCGTGTTAAAATCAACTTCGGGGAAGAAACAAATCTTAGATAATACATGGTTTGTAACCTCCAAAGTTCAACCGCACCAGACAAACTCTTACTTAGTACTTTTTTTCCATCTGAATTTCTCAGTGTTCCATTGGGGAGATAGTGGGAAACAAAGGCTGAGAACCACTGCTTTCTGGCTTTGCCTCACCTGTCTCTCAGGGGCACTCTCCCCGACACCTACCAGGCTGTCCCGAATGTCCTGGCCACCCACTTTGCTTCTCTGACATCCATTCTTGACACAACAGCCAGAGTTCTTTAGAAAAATATATGTCTGATAAAAAAAGCTGCTATCAGGTATCATAAAACACTGAGGCACTTAAAAATATAGATCTATGCCCTGCCATGATACGCCCTGTTCAAAACCCTCCACCTGGTGGGGGGCCCGGCTTCCGCCGCTTCCCCTTGCTCCAGCACTGGCCGCTTCTGCAGGGCCTGGGACAGGCTGAGCTCTCCCCTGCTCCAGGTTCTCGCCTCGCTAGGAGCCCTTTGCTTGCGAGTGACTGGCGCTGGCTCGGCTCACCTCCTTGGGGAGGCGTCCCCTGTCCCCAGGCCCCAGAGGGACTCTCAACTGTATCACACTTGGGCCACTTCTGCCTTGTAACCTGGGCTCTGCCGTTGGTCATCTGGGTGACTTTGGGCAAATCCCTTAACGTGTGTGAACTTCAGTTTCTCATCCACAAAATGGGCCAGGGGTGCCCTTCCCGAGTGGGTGGGTGTGCCGGTCAGATGAAAGGATACAGCTGCAGGCAGGGTGGCTGGTGTATAGCAAGCGGCTTGATGAATTGCCATTCGTACGTCATTCATTCACCCAGCAAGTACTGGACTGGTGAGTGCCCAGCCCTTGCTTGGCAGGAGCTGGGGTTCACAGGTGCAGGAGGCATGCCCTCCCCTTGTCCCCTGAGACTTTTCTCTGGGGATCCTGCTGAACACCCCGAATCCCGTGTCACGGTGCTATGACATCTTGGAGGCTGAGGGAGAAGGGACTGTCTGACCCAGCCTGTGTGGGGTGGGGGACAGTCCGAGACAGCATTCACCTAGGGGGCTGCTGAAGGGAGATGCCAGGCAGGATACAGGTATTAGCTCATTGTGGTTGTGGCAGGAAGGATGGGTCGGAGGGTAACAGGCTGTGGTTGCAGCTGGGGCGAGGCTGAGGCCGTGAGGCCCTCGGGCCCAGAGCTAACAGCTATAGGGCCCTGGAAAGGGTGCAGATGGAGGCCCTCCCACCAACATCCAGTGCCAACCTCCGCTGCCTCTCTGGCCTGTGACTACCTCCGGACCCAAGGAAGGGAAAACGCGTCTCGGTGTTTGGATAAGTGGGGCCCTGTAGAGCGTAGGGCCCAGGCAAGGCCCCACCCCTGGTCTAAGGGCAGAGCTAAGCCTGGGGCTTGTGGTGGTGGGCGAGATCCAGGCAGAGGGCGCTGGAGGCCCGAGGGTCTGGTGGGGCTCGGTCTGCGCGGTGGGAGAAAGCAAGGGTGAGGGACCCTGCAGGGTCGCCAGGCACCCGGTGCGCTGGGCGCGGCGGAGCGGGCTGCAGGCAGGGCCCTGCTCGGGAAGGGCGCCCGCGGTTCTAACCCAAAGGCGGCCTGCACGGCAGCCGCGCACGGTGGCCGAGGCCTCTCGGGCCAGGAGCTCCGAGCTCGGCCGGGCCGAGCGCTTTCCTGGCGCCCTCTGGACCCACCAAGCCTGCGAGCACGGCCACTCTCGTCCCCAAGGCGTCACCTGCACTCGGGCTAGGGGCCGGCCCAAGGTCACCGGGCCATTCTCGGCAGGACTGAGCCGGGGTTGCCAGCCTGCTGCATCCCGGGGACCCCGCCGGCCTGCAGCCCCGCGTCGACCAGGTGCAGGGCGTGGGAGAGCCTTGATGTCTGTCAGAGAGGCGGACCTCCTCTGCTTCAGTCCTGCAGTTCTCTCGTCGCTGGGGACCCGGCCCCGCGCGGTCCCGGCCCCTCCGCCCAACTACAACTCCCAGAAGGCCGCACGGCGCGGGCGGGGCCGAGGCGCTGAGCTCGGCGGTGACGTCACCCTCGGACCCAGCCCCCTGGTTTCAGCCGGTCGCCGCTTCCGCGCGCTGGGACGCGCACGGCCTGCCGGGAGTCGTGGTCCTTCTGCCGGGCGCCGCCGGCGACGGCGCTGGCGCAGGGACTCCAACTTCCGGCGTGCCTTGCTCGCCGGCGCACGTTAGCGGCGGGAAGGGGCGGGCAAGGTCGAGGGGCCGCGGCGCTCTGGAGGGCGGAGTAAGGCGGGAGGGGGAGGGCGCCCACACCCCTCCCCCTCCCCGCCGCTCCTTCCCCCTCCCCCGACGTAAACTGGGATCCCTTTCCCCTTGTGTCCGCCATATTGGACTCTAACTCTGGTCAGCGGCGCCGCCGGGCCCGGTGGACTCTCTATTCCTCCCGCCCCGCGGCCTCCCGACAGCTCCCGCCTGCCCGGCCCTCCCCGCCCGCCCGGAGTCGACTCCGCGCAGCGCCCCCCGCCCTCGGTCGGCCGGAGCGCTCCGCCGCCGCCTCAGGCTCCCCGCCCTCCCCGCCCGCCGCCCGCCGCCCGCCATGAGCCCGGCCGACGCCAAGCGCGGGGCCAAGCGCCGTAAGAATAAGCGGGGAGGCGGCGGCGGCTCGGGTGGGGGCCACGGCGGCGCGAGCGGCGGCAAGGCCGTCCCGGCGGCGGCGCTGCGCGGCCCTCAGGCCGCGGGCCTGGCGGCCGCGGGCGGCACAGCGGCAGCGGCCAACGGGCCCCTCGGCACGGGCGCGGGCGGCGCCGCCCCCGGAGGCTACTTCGAGGTAAGCGGCGGGGGCGGGGAGGGCGCGGGTAACGGGCGGCGGCGCGGGGCCGGGCGGCGGCTCGTGACAGCCTTCCCGCGAGCCCGGCATCTTCCGGGCGAGGCGCCGCGGCTCTGCCCACCTGCGCGCGGCTGTCACGGCCCCGGGGGTGGTGCCATCTCGGCGCGCGCGGGGCTCGTCCTGGAAGTGACTCGCGTGCGGCTCCAGAATCATTCGAGTCAGGTGACGAGCGGGTCTTCCCCTCCGCGGTCGGTGCCCGCAGGGCCGCGTCGCCGGGCCCACCTTCCCCGGCGCCGGCGCCGGTCGCTGCGAAGCGCCTGGGGAAGTCGTCCTCCCGGGAGTGGGCATTTGAAAGCCACCTGACAGCCCTCCCGAGGCCGCAGCCGGGGCCCCGGATCCCCCGGGTTTCGGAGCTTTCGGGGGCCGTTGGTGTCCTGACGGCCGACGTTTAGGGTGGGAACTCGGGACTCGGGAGGTGACTTTGTTCTGTTCAGCAAGGCGCGCTGCGAGTGCACCTCCCCGCCGTGGACGCTGCCTCTTCCCTCGGCCGCGGCGCTTAGGAAGGCTCAGCCCCGCGGCGGCGCGCCGCGGGCTCCTGGAACACCGTGGGTTTTTGTCCAGAGTTGCTAGAACGGCTAAGTTCTTTGAACAGCATTTGCCACGAAGAAGCCTCATCGGGCGTATTTGTGCGCCAAATGGTGAGGCGGAAATTGGTTTATGAAAGACTCACGATTCCGTGCAGGAGCCGCTGAAGTGCGGGAGGACCAGAGCCCGGCGCGCGGGGCCCGGCTGTCTGGCCGTGACCGGACCTCGGAGGCGGGCCGCGGTCGCCTGCGGGCGTCCTCTGCAGTGTGGTCGGCGCAGCTGTTCCCCGCCGTTAGGTGACATCCTCACGTTGGTTTAGTGTCCTGGCCCAGACCCCCGGGCCTTCCATTTTCCCCAAGTTGCCCTTGTCCTGGACCCTGCAGAGCAAAAGAGGGGTCGTTCTGGGGATCAGGGACGAGGCTCCCGTTTGGCTCCTGTGTTTGGGTGCTGCTGGGGGAGGGGAGGAGGGCTGCCGGTGTGAACCCTTGGCAGCAGTGTGTGGCCAGACAGATGGCAGCCCCTCTTCTGCCGGTTCAGAGGAAAGCTGGCTGGTGGTGCAGCGGAAGTCCTCACGCTCGTCTTCCATGTTGTTCCAGCTTTGAATGGCTCCCTTCGCCGAAGTGGTCTGCGTGTCCCTGCAGGAGAGGCTTGTGACTCCTGGGGCTCCTGCTCCTCTTTAACACAGGTCACCGGGGCAGGTTGCTAAGCGGGCTGACAGTGGACGAACTGTCTCGATTCCCAGGGGGTCTCAGCCCCACCACCCTGTGTGTGCGGCCCAGTGCCGAGCCCCCTTGACTCATGAGGACCTGGTCAGGGCCCAGGCCGGTCCCCTCAGGGCGGCTGCAGGGGCAGGGAAGCGAGAGCAGTGGCCCCAGTGGGGAGACGTAGCAGAGCTTGCAGAGTCCTGGGCCCAGGGAGAACACTGCACGCAGCTTGGGCACCCGGACTCGGTGGGCCCTGTGCCCTTGGGCAGGTGTCAGCCGCCGCCGCCTTGGTCCGAGTGACTCGGAGCCCCGCTCCTCGGTGATCTCTAGGAGTCAAACACGCGGTGCCAGGGTGGGTGCCTGGGCAGCACCCGGTGGCACCCAGTGCTGGGGCTTTAGCGGGGGCTCTGCTGTGGGGCGACACTGACCAAGCTCTCCCCACCCATGGGACAGGGACCAGCACAGCGGTGGAAAAGCACAGCCCGGCACCTGGGACGAGGCGTGCACCCACGGCCCCGCCGGGTGGTCTGCTCGCACTGGCGGCGAAGGGCCGGCCCCCAAACGAAAGGCTGGTACGCGAAGGGGGCCACGACTGTGTGTTCTTACTTTGCATTTCTATTTTAAGTGTAATTTTTATAACGCTCACACTTACTGAGTGAGGGAAGAAGCTTGCAAACTAGAAGAGTTTGTGGACCCACCTTTGTAGGAAATCTGTGTGTGTGTGTCTGCACGGGGAAGTCGGTGGGGCACATGCATCGGAACGATTGGTGGGGGGGGTTTGGAGGCCTCCTTTTTTCCTTTGTGCACACGGCTTTGACACTTGCACTTTAGGGCCTCTCTACAGTGAACATTACTTAGGGAACAAAAAAGTGAATGGTTCTTTTACAGCCTGGTGTTACCAACATCTTTTCTTTGTCAAGTGAAACTACTTTTGGTTATTTTTACCTTCTAACAGTTAAACATACAGATATTATATGTCAAAAGAAAATATTTAGACTATCAGAATTGTTTTCTGAACAGGTGTACAGAATTAAGTCATACATATATTATTTACAAAAGTCATAATTTATTGTGGAAATTGACTCATGTCGCTAGTTGTTGAAATATCAAATTACGTATAATTTACACTCAGGGAGGGCTCAAGTAGGAATTTAGGCCTATTTTTATAATGCTGTTAGAGATTTATGAACGGAAGCCATTTGGGGTCGGGATTGAAGTGCCTTTTCAAATAGGAATATTCAAGTTTTGAAGTCAGAGAAACCTGTCGTGGTGTGGGGGGCACTTGTAATAACACAGGTCGCTTCTCACCGCTGAGAAGGGGGCGAGGAGACAGCGGTGACGTTTAAAAGCCATCAAACAGCGCACCCTGTGGTTAGGTGGTGTGGCTGTGCGTCTTGGGCCACTTTGGGAAGCGCTTGAGGCCTTTCCTACGGAGCAGAAACTGCCGCTGTGGTCAGAGGAGGTTCAGCCCCCGCTCTCTGCAGTTCCCGTTTGCCCTGGTGGCCCGGAGGGGAGCAGGTCAGAGAGTGGCCGGGAGCCTCCCGCGCTGCGGCCGAGGCCAGCAGCATGGTGGTGCGCCTCCGCACCTCCGTGTGGCGTGTGTGCACCCGCGTCGCCGCTGTGTCAGGGTCAGCGGTGCCCCTTTCCCAGCCATCCTCATCCTCATCTTCATCCGTTCTGCCTGGGGTCGGATTTCCTGGGAAAGTGCTCTGTGCCAGGTCTGTGTGCTGAGCGCCGCGCGGGAGGCGTGGCCCTGGAGCTGCTGTCACATCCGCCCTTCTCTCTCAGGGAGGCAGCCTTCTGTCATGTGCACACCCCACGGTGTGTCGGCCCACCCCACGGTGTGTCCGCCCCGTGCGGCGTCGACGGACACGACTCAAGCTGCTGCGCACGCTCCTGTGCGCCTCCTTTGTGGACGCGAGGACTGAGGCCCAGAGGGGGCTGAAACCATGTGTACGTCTGGTTTGACTTTGTTTTGCCAGACAGATTTTCTGCACGCTTTTATTGTATGCTAATTTAAGTGATTAACGTGTAGTAACATTGATATTGATACTTGTTTTAAAAAAATTCTTATTTCCTATTTTTAGAGAGAAAAAAAACCGATGTTTGTTCTACTTACTTATACACTCATTGGTTGAGTCTTGTGTGTGCCCTGACCGGGGATCGAACCTGCAACCTTGGCCTATCAGGATGACACTCCACCCAACTGAGCCACCAGGGCATTAATGTTGATATTTTAAAGTGTGCGGCTCTTCGGATCGTAACACGTGGAGATCCGCGTGTCCACCACCACGGTCAGGACCCAGAGCCAGGGCCCTCGCCCACGAAAACTCCCTCCTGCTCCCCGGTGCCTCCACTGCCCCCACCCTGCGTTCCTGCAGCTGCAGCTTCGTGGTGTGCTGGCGTCTGTCGGAGAAGTCGACGAGGGGAAGCGTACGGTGCGCGTGTGTGACTTTTCGAGTCTGGTTTATTTCACTCAGCATAGTCCAAGGGTGTCCAGCCTTTTGGCGTCGCTGGGCCACCCTGGAGGAAGAGCTGTCTTGGACCACACATTGAATACATTTGCGACGCGTCAGCACAGAACAGCTCAGTGTTTTAAGTGGGTTCAGGATTTTGTGTCGGGCCGCGTTCACAGCGGTCCTGGGCCCAGGTCGGACGCCGGGGCCGAGGTCACTTGGAGGCTCAGCGACGGCGGGTGTCGTCGGCCCGGCGCTCCATGCTGCCAGGCAGAGTTCCTCCGTGTGAGCGCGCCGCAGCGGGCACGCTTGCGACGGTGGGCATCGGGGCTCCTTCTGGGTTTTGGTGGTGATGAATAGAGACGCCATAAACATTCGTATGCAGGTTTCTGTCTGAAAGCACGGTCTCGTTTCTCTGTGGTGAATGCCAAGCAGGGTGAGCTGGGCTGTGCGGTGGCGTAAGAAAGCGCTGCCCTGTTTTCCAGAGGGACGGTGCCGTTTACCATTGTGATTTGGACCGGCAGCGAAGGAGAGCTCCGGTTGCTCTGTGTCCCTGTAGCGCTGGACGCACTCGGTGCTTTTCATGGTGACCGGTGTAATGAAGGTGGGCGGTGGCTCTGTGGTCTTCGTTTGTGTTGGCCTAGTGGTCATCACTGAACACTTCTCAGGTGTTCGATCGGCATCCTTGCAGCCTCTGAGATGAAGTGTTTACTCAAGATGTTGCCTATTTTTTTCCTTAAGTTTTTATTTATTTTTAGAAAGGGGAAGGGAGGGAGAGACACATCAATGTGTGGCTGCCTCTTACATGCCCCCCACTGGGGACCTGGCCCACAACCCAGGCATGTGCCCTGACTGGGAATTGAACTGGTGACCCTGTGGTTTGTAGGCTGGCGTTTAATCCACTCAGCCACACCAGCCAGGGTAGACTTTGCCTATTTTTAATCAGTATTTTCTTTTGAGTTTTGAGAGTTCTTTTTTCTTTGTTTGAGAGTTCTTTGTAATTCTGTACATCAATCCTTTGTACCCTATTATGTTTTTGCAAAGGAAAAATTAATTGTGATGAAGTTCAGCTTACCATTATTTTTTTATGGGTCATACTTTTTGGTGTCAAGTCTAAAGAACTCCTTGTTCTATAAAACTTCAGGTTATGATGATTTTTTCCTACATTTTCTTTTAAGAATTTAATTGTTTTACATTTAGATATGTGGTTTATTTTGAACTAATTTTCTGTAAGGTATCAGATGCAGGTAGGGATCTTTTTAAAAAAAAAGTGTGGATGTCACGTCCCAAACCCGCTTGTTGAAAGGACACCCTCTACCGTTAGGCCGACTGCCTTTGTCCGAGACCAAACCGCTGGCCCCGGGCGGCCGGTTCTGACCTCCGAGCTCTGCTGCGTCCCTCTGCGGCACTGCCCCGCCCCACCCAGCCTCAGTCCCCGGGGGTCTTCAGACCAGGAAGGGTGGCTCCTCAGACTTAAAAAAACTGTTACTGTTTTTGCTTTAACATACATTTAAAAAATATTTTGTTTTTGGAGAGAGGGGAAGGGAGAGAAAGAGAGGGAGAGAAACATCCATGTGTGGTTGCCCCTCACGTGCCCCCTACCAGGGACCTTTTAACATACATTTTAGAATCAGTTTGCCTATATCTACAAATAATTCTTCTGGAATTTAATTAGAGTAGCCTTAAATCCATAGATCAGTTTTGTGGAGAATTGACATATTTACCATGTTAACTCTTCCAATCCATGAACATGGTATGTATATATTTGGTCATCAATTTTTTCAAAATTATTTTTCATTGATTATGCTACCGCAGTTGTCCCAATTTCCCCCCCTTCACCCCCTCCCTCCGCCCCCGGCCCCACTCGCTCAGGCAGTGCCCACACCGTGGTCCCCGCCCGTGGGGTCTGCGTGCGTGTCCTTTGGCTGCTCTGTTTCCCGTGCCGGACCCGCCCTCCCCACGGCTGTTCTGTGGCCGCCGGGCTGCACTTCTCGCTGCCTTCACCCTCTTCACCCAGACCCCCTCCCGTCTGGGACCACCAAAACGTTCTGTGTCCAAGATTCTGTTTCCGTTCTGCTTGTTTGTTTGTATTGTTTTTAGATTCAGTTGTTGATAGATATGTATTTAAAGCTATTTTATTGTTGTCTTTTTTTTAAGTGAGTCTGCTTTTTTTTGGCTACTTGAGAGGGGTGGAGTGGGAGGAGGGGGCGGGCCCGACGCTGGGCCGCCGTGCCCCACCGGCTCACAGGGGACAGAGGAGGACGCGCCCAGGTAGTGGCGGGCCGCCTCCCGCTTGATTTCCACCGGCGGAAAGTCTTCGCACTGCACCCGCCCACCGACTCTGGCGGGGTGATCACGGTCCGAAGGTGCGTGTTCGCCTCTGCAGGCTTCTGCAGGGCGCGCTTCCTTCCTGGCCTTGCGCAGGCGCTGCAGCGGAGAGTGCGGCTTCCTCCGCGGCCGCGGTTCGCCTGGCGCGGCCTGGCCCGGCCCCGTGGAGCCGCATCAGCTGCTCACGGGGTGAGTCGGCAGCTGGGCCCGGCCCGGCCCGGCCCACGCTGCGGTCGGTGAGCTGCGGTCGGTGAGCTGCGGTCGGTGAGCTGCGGTCGGTGAGCTTGCGGAAGGGCCGCTGCTTCTGCTGCCGCGCTTGCGCCCTGCTGTCGGTCCTTCAGCGAGTCCGTTGCCGTTTCATTGTTCCCAGTTCGGTCTTCAAGAAGGCCCTTTAACGACGCAGGTAATGCTGGTTTGGGGGTGATGAACTCCGTTAGCTTTCTCTTGTCTGGGAAGCTCTTTATCATCTCCTCGATTCTAAATGACAGCTTTGCTGGGTGGAGCAGTCTTGGGTGTAGGTCCCTGCTTCTCGGGACTTTGAATATTTCTTGCCAGCCCCTTCTTGCCTGTAAGGTTTCTGTCGAGGAATCAGCTGACAGTCTGATGGGAAGTCCTCTGTAGGTAACTGTCTCCTTTCTCTCGATGCTTTTAAGATTCTCTATCTTTAACCTTTGGCATTTTAATTAAGATGTGTTTTGGACTGGGCCTCTGGGGTTCATCTTGTTTGGGACTCTCTGTGCTTGCTGGACTTGCATGTCTTTTTCCTTCACCAAACTAGGGAAGTTTTCTGTCATCGTTTTTTCACATGGATTTACAATTTCTTGCTCTTTCCCCTCTCCTTCTGGCACCCCTATGAGGCAAATGTTGGACCTCTTAAAACTGTCTCAGGGGCTGCTTATACTATCCTTGTTTTTTGGATTCCTTTTTCTTCTTGCTGATCTTACTGGTTGTTTTTTCCTTGTGTTCCAAATAGCTGGTATGATTCTCAGCCTTATCCACTCTACTGTTGATTCCTGGTAAATTGTTCTCTATTTCAGTTAGTGTATGCTTCATTTCTGACTGGATTTTTTTATGCTGCTGAGGTCCCCACTGAGTTCCTTGAGCATCCTGATCACCAGTGTTTGGAACTCTGCATCCGACAGATTGCTAATCTCCATTTTGTTTAGTTCTGTTTCTGGAGTTTTGATCTGCCCTTTCGTTCGGGCCGTGTTTCTTTGTCTGCTCTCTTTGGCAGCCTCCCTGTGTTTGTTTCCGTGTGTTAGCAGAGCTGCTGCGTCTCCCAGGCTTGGGGAGTGGCCTGATGCAGTTGGTGTCCTGTAGGGCCCAGTGGCCCAGCCTCCCCCGTCACCCAGGCCGGGCACTCGCGGTGCGCCCACCATGTGGGCTGTGTGCGCCCTCCCGCTGCAGTCCAGCCTCGGTTGCTGCTGGCACACCCCAGGTCAGCTGCCACCCGTGCCCTGCGGGGAGCCACCCAGCAGGGGCTGCAGAGCTATCTGCAGGGGGCCGCCACGTGTGCTGGGCGTGGGGGGACCCAGGCCAGGCCAAGCTGTGAGCCAAGGCCAGCTGCTGCTGATGCTGCTGCTGCTGGGCCTGGCACCTCTCAGGGCAGGGGTGTCAGACTCTTTTCCGTCCGGGGCCACTTCAGCCTTGAGGTTGCCTCCAGACGGCCGAACGAAGTTTTAGGGCTGTACCGACCTGTGTCCTAAACTCCATCGAACAAGCGGCATCTGGCCTTAGTGAACCCCGCACCTCTCCCTGAGGCCCAGGTGGCAAACACAAGTCCCGGGAGCCGAACCTGGCCCCCCACCTTGTTGAATCTGGCCCGGCACCTTGGTTCTACGGGGTGGCAGAACCTAGCTTTTTGCCTTCAGTTAAGGAGTAGGTACATGTACACAGTCCTAAAACTTCATCCAGCCCTTGGAAGGCAGCCTGAAGGCTGACGTGGCCCCTGGTTAACGTGAGTTTGACACCCTGATTTGGGAAAATCTGAAGTGGGGGACAAAGACAAGCCATTTGTATAGAAAAGCTCCTGGTCTGGGTGAAAGCTGCCCCCCACCCCAGCGGTTGCCCTGAAACTGGGCAGTCCAGTTCCTCCCTGCATGTCCCTGATGCCTTTCACTCTGCTGCCCCAGCGCGGGAGCTCAGAGGGGGTGAGTCCGGGTTCGTCTGTGTGCGGACCCTTTACAAGGAGCTGCCTGGGACTCCGGAAGTTCCTTCCACAGCCTCAGTCCCTGCTGACTTTTGCAGCCAGAAGTTGTGAGGACTTCTCTTTCTGCCACTGGAACCCTGGGCTGGGGTCCTGGTGTGGGGCTGGTACCCTTTGGTCCTGAGATGTCCCTCCTGATTTTTACCCACCATGTGTAGGTGTGGGACTAGCCCATTCTGCCCCTCTGCACCTCAGTGTGGTTTCTGTAATTCCATCTTTGTAGGACTTTCATTTTACTCAATTTCTGATGGTTCTGAATGATGGTTGTTCTGAAGTTTAGTGGTAATTTTGATGTGCTTGTGCAAGGAGGCAAGCCATGTTTACCCTAAGTGGCCATCTTGATTGGAGTTTCCCTAGTGTGTGTGTGTGTGTGTGTGTGTATATATATATTTTAAAGATTTTATTTATTTACTTTTAGAGAGGGAAGGGAGGGAGAAAGAGAGAGAGAGAGAGAAACATCAGTGTGCGGTTGCTGGGGGCCGTGGCCTGCAACCCAGGCATGTGCCCTGACTGGGAATTGAACCTGCGATGCTTTGGTTTGCAGCCTGAGCTCAAGCCACTGAGCTATGCCAGCCAGGGCTTTTTTTTTTTTTTTTTTTTTAAGATTTTACTTCCTAATATATTTTTAAAGGATTTTATTTATTTACTTTTAGAGAGAGGAAGGGAAGGAGAAAGACAGTGAGAGAAACATCAGTGTGTGGTTGCCTCTTGTGCACCCCCTACTGGGGACCTGGCCCTCAACCCAGGCATGTGCCCAGACTGGGAATTGAACTGGCAACACTTTGGTTCATAGGCTGACACAGTCCACCAAGCCACACGGGCCAGGACTCCCCAGTATTGTTTAATTGAGATATATTCGACATACACATTTTTGGTTTCTTTCATTAGTGTTTTTTGGGTGTTCACCTTCTCTCTTTTGATCTTAGTAAAATTGTATATTCCGGGGTTTTTTTTGTGTGTGGATTCATTAGGATTTTTGGTGTAGACAATCATGTCTGTGAATAGTGGTATTTTTCTTGTTTTCTATTTTTGCATGTCTTATATTTCTTCACCTTTCTTTATGACACTGACTAAGGCTTTAGTATAATTTCCTAATTTCTGGATTTAGGGGGAAACATTCATTCTCTCACCATGGAGCGTGATGTCTGCTGTAGGTTTTTTGGTAACTTCCAATTACCAGGTTAAGGAAGTTTCTATTTTTTAGTCTGCTGAGAGTTTTCATTAATGGGTGTTGGATTTTGTCAAATGCTTTTTTGAATCAATTGATATGATCATTTTTTTTCTTTAGACTCTTAATGTGGTGGATCACAATATTGAGTTTGGGATATTGAACCAGCTTTGCATTCCTGGAATAAATCCTGCTAGGTCATGGAATATTGCTCTTTTTACATTGCTGGATGCACTGTGCTGACATTTTGTTGGGCACTGTCAAATCTGTGTTCACAGTGTGTGTGTGTGTGTGTGTGTGTGTGTCTGAGTGGTTCTCTTCTGTTGTCCTTGCTGGGTGTCAGCAGCAATATAATGCTGGCCTCAGAAAGTCAATTAGGAGTTATTACTTCCTTTTCTATAGTAGTTTTCACTTTTCAGATGATTTGTCCATTTCATCTAAGTTTTTGAATTGATGTTCTTTTATTCTGACACTCAAAATTTGTCTGACCTCTTTTTTTTTCTGCCAGTCTTGCTAGCGTTTCCTCAAGTTTTATTTTTTTTAAAGAACAGCTTTTCGTTTTATTGATTTTTTCTCAGTATTGTTCTTTTTTTATTTTTGGTTTCGATTTCATTGAAATGTTTTTGACCTTTGCATTATTGCTTGCTTTCTGTTTTGGTTTTTCTTTTCTTAATTTCTTAAGTTTGAAGCTTGGATTATTGATTTGAAACCCTGTTTTTTTTCCCCCTAATATACGTATTCAGTGCTGTAACTTTCCTCTAAGCCATACTTCAGCGGCATCCCACCAGTCTTGGCGTGTTACACTTTCAGTTTCATTCAGCTTAAAATATTGTGATTTCCCTCGAATCACCTCTGTGACTCATGGGTTATTCAGAAGCACGTTGTTTGACGTTTCCTGTTAATCATTCTGTCCCCGAGTTCCGGTCTGATTCCGGGGTGGCCAGAGGACATGCTTTGTGTAACTTCTCTGAGCTGCCTCGGTGGGCATCGCGCGGGCACTGGCCGTGTGGAGTGGGCGCTGCTTCGTGCAGTGCTGTCCGTCCTTCCTCCCCAGTCGTCTGTCAACTACGGAGCGAGGGCTCCGACCAAAGGGGGGTGTTTCTCGTTTTCCCTTTCAGTTTGTTCAGGTTTCGCTCCATCTTCTGAAGTTCTGCTGTGCGGCGTGTAGATGTGTAAGACCGTTGTGTCTCCTGGGCGCACTGACTCTCTGGGTCATTCAGGTTACGTCCCCTGACTCTGGGGGGTTCTCTCAGCGCTGCAGCTCCCGGCAGCGAGGACGGCCGCGCCAGCCTCCTCTTCGGTGGGTGCGTGCGGGGTGCGTGCCGGGCGCGTGCCGGGCGCGGCTTTCTCCGTCCTTTCGCTGTTGCCTGCCCACGTGGTTCTATTTGAAGTGGGTCTCTTCATAGACAGATGCTTGTTTGATTTTCATTAGTCGTTACGTTTACATTTCCATCTCTAATCATAATGTTTGCACGAAATACACTTCCTAACCGAGGTCTTTTTTCCTGGCCGAATTGCTCACTGGATTGCCGTTTGGCACTGGTGTGGGCTGCTTCGTTGCGTCGTGCGGCTCTCCTTACGGGACTGTTTTGGTCTGGGGGGTTCTGAGCTCGTTTTCGGGAACCCGCTGGCATGGCGCTGCCTTCGCTTCAGAGAGACCCTGGCCAGCGTGGGTGGGGGTGGGGGTGCAGTGACACGCGGTGTGCGCGAGCCTGCAGCACGCTGGCCTGCTCACTGCGGAGGTCAGGCCCAGGCCCTGAGCTGTCGCACGAGAGATTCCGAGGTGTCTGTGGCGTTGAATTGTCATGTGTTTCCTGTGAAAGTTACTTTTTCACACGTGCTTGTAGAATGCAGAGAATGTTTTTATCTCTCATATTTTCAGGACAATGTTAGTTACATCCAGAAACTGAATGAGAAGTTGGGGAATTTAATTTCTTATGGCCCAGGATTTTTTTTAAAAATAAGCTTTTATTTTGAAATAATTTTAGACCTACAGAAGAGTCTCCGAGTAAGTGTAGATCGTTCCCATGTTCCCTTCGGCCACTTTCACTGGTGTCGGTGTTGTACGTGAGTGTGTCGTAGTTGTCAAAATGAAGAAGTTAACATTGCTGCAACGTTATTAAGTTTAGATTTATGTTGAATTTCACTGTTTTCTGTTGATGCACTCTTTCTATCCAGAATCAAGTCTAGGACCCACATTACATTTCATGGCCCAGAATTTCAATTTTTATTCTTAAAAAAAATTATTGCCCCGGCTGGTGTGGCTCAGTGGTTGAGTGACAGTCTACGAATCTAAGGGTTGCTGGTTGGATTCCCAGTCAGGGCACAGGCCTGGGTTGTGGGCCAGGTCCCCAGGAGGAGGTGTGTGAGAGGCAACCACACATGGATGTTTAAAAAAAAAAAAAAAAGAAGAAGAAGAAAATTTTATTTATCTGTTTACTTATTTTTAGAGAGAAGGGAAGAACGAGAAGGAGAGAAACACGGACATGTGAGAGAAACAGTGACGTGACCTCTAGCACCCCCCACCGGGGGCCTGGCCCGGCCCAAGCACGCGCCCTGACGGGGCCTGAGTAGGTGACCTCTCTGCTTGCAGGCCAGGGCCCGTCCCACTGACCAGCCAGGGCTAGTTCTGAGTCGAAGCTCCCTTATCTGTGAAATGGGAAGATCAACTTTTATTTTCCTGAAGGAAACATAGGAAACACGGTCATGTTTAAAGTGGGGTAGTGATTTCATATGGAGGCTACACTTCAGCGAAACTGTCAGTCACTTCATGCTTTTCCACAGTCGGACTCGTTTCCATGGACATGCTGGGCAGCCTCTCCTTGCGCGGTGAAAGCAGCCCAGCCAGGCGGACCACCCTTCTCCCCGCCTTCCTGCTGAGGGCGCCCCCTGCGCCCCCAGCCCTCGCGGGGGACAGCCTGGAGGACAGCCGCCAGCCCCTTGACAAGCATGAAAACCAGCACCACTTATTGGCTGGCTTAAATTGTCGGCATTCCCCTTCCTTTAAAAGACTTGTGTGTCGGTCCCGTCTGGGTTTTCAACAAGGTTGGCGGGAAGGCGGGCCTGTCAGCCGGTCAGTGCAGCGGGGTGCCTGCCCTCCGCAGACCCCGTCGGCTGTCCTGTTCCGGGCTCTGCGCTGCCCGCGCCGCACGGGGGTTCTCAGATACCGTGGCGTTCTCCCGCGTGGTGGAGCTACAGTGTCGCTGGGAGGGAGGGCCTGCTGCCAGGCCTCCGTCTGCGTGCAGCGCACGTGTCCCGCGCCTGCGTGGGCTCTCCCTGGGCCCTCGGTTTCCTCCCGAACCCCAGCCGCCGGCCCAGGAGGCGGACGGCCCGCCCACACGTCCCAGTGCGGGCTCGGCCGGCCCTGCCCCGGGAGGGCCAGGGTGGGCCCCACCCTGCGCCCTGAGCTGCTGGGGTGGACTGTTCGCCCGGGACCCTGAATGGAATCCACAGGTTGGAAAATAATGCTCGCTCCTGTTGTTGTTATCTTTCATAAAGATACACAGTTCATTTGGATTTTTAATACTTAACATGAGAAGTGTTTTGGGTCTTTACATGGAAGTTTGGTATTTTTGTGACCAGAAACACTCCGTGGGAATTTCACTCGTTTATGTGAACGAGCCCAGGGTGAAAGCGGTTCCATTGTATGTTGTGCCACGTGAAGTCGCAGTTCCCCAGAACCTACTGGCGGTGTCCCGTGAGGACTCCTCCCCTCCAGCCGGAGCGCTGGATCGGGCCAGTCGCAGGCTTGTGACACTCGAGAACTGGACGCGGCGGCAGGGAACACGCGTTTATTGCCGAGACAGGGTTTGCTAGTGGGGACCCCGAGGCCCGAAGAGCTGGCTGGGTTGGAAGCGCTCCCTCGTTGTCCTAGTCAGCGCTCCCCCTTCCCACCTCTGGTGCGCTCTGTCCTTGCTCAGTAGGGAGGCGAGCGAAGAACACCCTCCCGGTGACCCGGCCTCCCGCTCGCCCGGTCTGCACCTGGTCTTCCCCGAGCCCGCCTGTGAGTGCCCCTGGCGGCCTGTTCTCTACCCTTCCTGCGCCCTGCCCACCCAGCCCAGCCCGCACCTGGGGGTCCGCTCCGGGGTGTCTGCCGGGCCCAGCCCACTGGAGAGGCTCTCACCCTCCGCGTCGGCTGCCTTCTGCCCTGCTGCTGCTCCGTGTGGGGCAGACACCTGTGCCTGGCACCACTGCAGCGGCCGTGTTCTGCTTTGGGGGGTGTCCTGCGCAGCGGGGGGGTGGGACGTGGCCTGGCCGGGGCTCTGTTGGTGCTCGGCCCCCTGCTCAGTGTCGCTCCCGCTCTGCCCACTGAAGCTGTGCTTCCTAAAGGAGGTCGGGGGCTGGTCCTGCGGGAGGCGTGCCCTCCTCCCGTCCTGGCCAGGCTGCTCCCTCCCTTCTGGGTCCCCCTGTGGCTTTCTCAGCACAGCGGACTCGCTCAGAAGACGTCACCGCTCACTCCTCCACTCCTCCGGAGCTTCTGCAGCGCCACCCTTTTCTTCTCTTCTCTGAAACCTGTTGGCTACTTTGTCTTCTAATTCAGAAGAAAACATCTGTCCTTCTTCCAAAGTGAATCCTATACTCCAGGAGTTCTTACCTGTTAGGTTTTACCAAGTCTGTTAACCCATGGAAACTCACTGCAAAATTTATGTGAGTCTGTTATCTTGAGAGCTCTCTCTCTCTTTCTCTCTTTTTAACATTTTATTTATTTATTTTAAAGAGATGGGAAGGAAGGGATAAAGAGAGAGAAACATGGATGTGTGAAGGGTACATTGATCAGCCGCCTCTCGTGCGCCCCCATCTGGGGACCGATCCCACAACCCAGGCATGTGTCCCGAGTTGAACTGATAACCCCGTGGTGTGCAGGCCAGCCCTCGGTCCCCTGGGCCACACCAGCCAGGGCTCAGGGCCTCTCAGAAACCTCTCTCTTTTTTCTCCTGGGTCTCCAAGTTTTCCTCCTGTGTTGCGTTATTTTCTTCAGCCTTCAGATTTTCCATTTCCCCTCTTTCCTTCGCTCTCAGTCCTTCTCTCGACTTTGCTGAACCAATTAAGTAGCCCTTCTGTTGGACCCTTTCCTGGCTGTTGCTTCCGGATGACTGGAGATTCTGCTTGCTGACACTTGCTGGTCAGTGCCGGTGCGCCCGCCTCCTCCCTCCTCGACCCCTGGTGCACTCCTCACCCAGCGTCCGCCCTCCCCTCACCCCCCTTCCCGAACCGGTGAGTGGTGTCCTCACCGAGTCCTGTGGCTGTGTTCAGTCCTGGTGGGCTTTTTACAGGTCACATGCATTTTTTTTTTAGAAAGAGAGGAAGGGAGGGAGAAAGGGAGGGAAATGCCGATGTGGGAGAGAACCATCAATCTGCCTCCTCTGTGTGCACCCTGACCCCTGACCGGGACTGAACCAGAGACGTTTTGCTTTGTGGGATGACACCCAGCCCACCGAGTAGGCCAGCCAGGCTGTCCCGGTGCCCTTCGACCCTTTGAGCCAGCTGCTTAGACACTGCTCCCGGGAGCTGTCCTGTCTGCCTTCCTGTGGCCTGTCCTGGCTCTCCTTCTGACTCGTGCTTTGCTTACCCTCCGGGCTCGGTGAGCTCACTCCTCCTGCATGAAAACACTCACCTTGATGCTGGTGACTCCGTGTCCAGTTCTTTGTCTCACGTCCAGCATTACCCGGGATGTGCTTAGCCTGCGTTAGTGGACACTGCTGATGGCAGTCAGAAACTGCCGTGTTGGCCAGGAAGTCCAGCGGTGTGTGGTGCTCGCCAGGATGGCGGTTGAGGCCTCGTTTCCCCTCACCTGTGGGAGGTAACGCCTTGTTCACGCTCAGACCGGAGCCGTCTTTCCATATCACAAAACCGTGCTCAGGTTGCTACTGCTCTGTGTGCCAGCTAATTTCTCAAAAGAAGCTTTTGTCTCAAGACTGCAGGCCAGCTGGATGTGGCTGTGTCCTGGGCACAGTCTCCTCGTCTGTCAGATAAGAGGGTTTTGTTAGATGACCTTGAAGGGCTTTTCCAACTTTTTGATTTTGTGGCTGCCACTCCTTGGGTCCCGCGCTGCAGGGGTCTCTGAAGTGCTGCTCCCCGGCGCTGTGAGAGGACGGGCTGGTCCTCGCGTTCCCAGTGCGACGGCGTACCCCCAGACCTTCATCTGGGGGTCCTGGTGAGGGCCGCCCTGCTCTCTGTTCCCGAGTCCCGCGTCTCACGGGGTCCCGTGTCAAGACCGGGCTTGTTCCTGTGTGTGTGTCGGGACCCTGGCCGTTCACGAGCACTCAGCGCGCACACCTGTGTGTTCTGCCGCCGGCCCTCGTTCAGACTGGCCCTCAGAGCGGGCAGGTTGTCTGCGGAGGAACCCTGGGCGGAGGCCGGTGGTGGCAGGCCACCGTGCCACTTTCTGCGGGAGCCCTTCACTTGGCTGAGGGACGAGGCTGAGGAGAGCACCCACGCAGAACTGGGAATCGGCCCCCAGAGGTCACTGGGGATGTGGAGGCGTGCGCACTTTTACTAACGGCGAACCGTGTCCAGAGTGGCTATCTTGCCTGGGGATGTTGGGGAAGGGAAGTGTTTGGCCTTCACAGCCAGCAGAAGGGTCACGTGCCGGGCATCGGGAGGGACCAGCGTCTGCGAATGGGCAGCTCGCTCAGGCTCGCGCTTCGTGACGTCTTGTTGGGCTTCCGGGACGGGCTCCTTCTGAGGCTTCTCACTCCCGTCTCTGTGAGGCTCGGCTGCAGAAACAGCCCCACTGGTGTACACAGACAGACAGGTGGCGGGGCGGAGGGTGAGCATGAATGTTTGGGAGGGGCACCCTGACTGGCTCCATGGGTAGGGTGCTGTCCTGCAAACCCAAAGGTCGCTGGTTCAATTCCTGGTCAGGGCACATGCCTGGGTCTCAGGCATTTCTGTTGGGGGTAAAATCTTTTTTTTTTTTTTTTTTTTTTTTTTTTTTTTTTTTTAGACAGGTGGTCTAAATTTGCTGATCTTTCCTGTAGTAAGTAGCTGTTAGTAGAAAATACCCAGCCAACTCAGTATTTTTGAGAAAATAAACAACCTGCCCCTCAAGGTAAAGGTGACATTTTAAGGAGGAGTAGAAAGTTACTTCTTGAAAAAACATCTTGGCTAGAGAGTAGAGAGCATTTTAAAGTTGACGTTTAGAGAGTTGTCTTGATAAGTGTGTGTGTGCGTGCGCATGAGTTAGGAATAATGTAAACGATCGTCTTCCTGCACATTTAAACCTGGAAATGAAACTTTTAGTGTGCTTTAAAGCTTCTTGTTGTAACATTTAGCTTTGAACTTATTAAATGCACAGAAATGTGATAACTTCTGATTACTGGGTAAGAACAAGGAGCTCTGATGAGAAAGGTGAAAATTGACTAGTTGAGTTTCACCAAACATCCTTGGGTAATTGATTGATGGGGTTGCAGTTGACCAGCACGATTTAGTAAGCGCGGAACGGGTGGCCCCCGGTGCCACTGAAGGAGAGGGGCCTTTCTGTAAGGACTGCGAGTGAAGTCAGCTTTCTAAAGAAGTGGGCTCACTCAAAAGTCTGGTTTTAACACAGAGCGTTACACCAAGATTTTATTTTATTTTACATTCGTGTTGATTTTTTTAAAGAAGGAGGCGGGGGGTGGGGCGGGGAGGAGAGAAAGAGAGAGAAACACGGACTTGCTTTTCCACTCACGCGTTCGTTGGTGGGCTGTTGCGTGTGCCCCGGCTGGGGACCAAACCTGCATCCTGGGCGTGTCGGGGACGGCGTTCTGGCCGACCGAGCGCCCTCGCCAGGGCCGTGCCAAGGCTTTAAAAACCAGAAGAGTACATTCAGTCACTCTGGTCTCCTTAAAATTTTTTCTTGATCTTCTTGTGATATAAAAAGGTTTTCGATATTGTTAATTTGAAAACAAGTAAGCAAAAATACCATTCTATTTTTGTCTTACTGTATGCTTCCATATTTCAAGTATTTTAATTGTGCGTCAGTTACACTCACCAGCTGTATCTGAGCACCCCATGGTGCTGGGGGAGCTGCGGGGCGGCCGCACAGCCAGGCTCAGGCCGCGCTCAGCACACAGTCCGCTGTGCTGGTGCAGGTGCAGGTGCTCAGGGCTCCCTGACCTGCCTGGCCGCCACTGCTTGGCCCCACCCTCAAGCCCCTGCCCCTGCCCCTCGCCCTGCGCCCCGCCAGCCTGTGCTTCCGCAGCACCTCGCACACCCGGGTCTGGGCTCCCTGCCTTTGCTCGAGCTCCTTTTCCGCACTCTGCCTCGCACTCACCTTCCCTTCCCCACCCACCTCCTCTGGGCCCTTCCAGGCCCGGGTCAGTGCCGCACCTCCGTGCAGGCCCCCCCCCCCCCCCCCCCCCCGGCTCTGCCGCAGCTGCCCCTGACGACACGCAGTGCGGGCCTTTTCCTGCGGGCGCGCTGTCTTGCACCCGACTGTCTTGTGCTACATCGGACCCTCGCTGGGCGCAGGCAGGCTTCTGAGGTGTGGCGCCTTGTTCGGGGCCACTGGGTGTTTGTTGGCCCAATCCAATGAAATGTAGAAGTAAGATTTTTTTTTTACATTATATAACAGTTTATTTGATTTGTTTCCTGTGTCCTTCTCAGAATAGAGGACCAGGGAGGGCAGGGAATCTCCTGTTCACCAGCCTGTGCTCCGTGCCCACGTGGCCTCAGGGCGGGCACACGGGGCTGCCCTGGGGGTGCCTGCTCTGCACCCAGAGCTTCCCCCACGGTGTTCTCCGGGTCTGTCGGCCTGGATGGGCATTAGGATGTGACCGCCGCCATAGCCTGGTATTTAGGGACAAGCCTTCTCTCCTTTCTGTGCCCCCACCTTCTCTCGTAATGGCACCGCTGGGCCCTCGGAGAGGCAGCCCTGGGCTCGCTGGCCACAGCAGCCTCCTGGGCCAGGAGGCACCTGCAGGGCCAGTTGCAGGGCAACAGGAAGCTGCCCCTTTCCATAGACCCCCCCCCCTTGATGTGCCTGAGACTTCAGGTGGTCTCCAAGATGCTGTGAAGCTTTCCCAGGCAGCCAGGGTTGGGGGCTTGGGGTCCAGAGCAGCTCGGGGGAGCCTGGGTCCTTCAGGAAGTCAGCACTCAGCCTCTAGGGTGCCCCACAGTTTGGCCCCGTCACGAGGTCGCAGAGCGGAGGGGCAGCGCTGTCGTTGTTGAGGCTCATTTGTTGTCAGCAGGTAAAGGTCAGACGGTAGGCTCTGGGGCCGGAGGCTTGGGGCATGGGTGTGGGGGGCCCAGATGAGCGGGAAGAGACCTAGTGTTGGGGTAGGGGCCCCGGGGGGGTGGGGCAGTCAGGGCGCAGAGGTCCCCAGCAGTAGCAGCCACAGCCCCCCAGGCACCAGAGCCAGCGACGGGCCTGTGGACAGCCCAGGGCATGTGGTGTTAGTGGGGCTGACGGGGGGCATCAGGCCACACGAGTCGGAAGGCTGCAGGCGGGTAGCGGAGGCCTCTGCACGCTGCTGAGCTCTGCTCCAGTACACCCACGTGCCGGACACGCCCGCGGGGCCGTGTGGGAACACCGGCACGTCCTTGCTGTCGTGGGCCCCTGACAGCGGGGGCACAGTTGCCTGGTGGTGGCGCCGGGGGCCTGCTCTGGCCGTCACTGCTGGTAGACCGGGGCTGCCTCTGGCCGGGAAGTCCGAGAACAGAGCTGCCGTGCAGCGGGTAGCCACAGAAGTGCAGATGGGAGAGTGGCCAGCGGTGACGGGGGTCAGCGTGTCCTCCTCGCTCTGAGCTGGCTGGCCTTGTCAGTGACGTCACAGAAACGGACGGTCTCTAAAACCACAGTGAGCTGCTGCCTCGTACTGGTGGAATGGCTGCCCCCGTCAGTGAATCAAACCGTACGTGCTGGTGAGGCTGCGGAGAAGAGGGAGCCTTGTGCATCATTGGTGGGAATGCATCTGGGGCAGCCCCTGTGGAGAACAGTGTGGAGCTTACTTAAAAAATAAAAAATGAAACTGTCGGGACCCAGTGATTGCACTTTGGGAGTATATTTCAGGAAAACCGAAACGCCAGTTCAGAAGAACGTGAGCACAAGGGTGCTCACAGCAGCGTTATTTGCGGTCGCCAAGATCTGGAAGCAGCCCAAGTGCCCATCCGTGGTGAGTGGATAAAACAGCTCTGGCACGCTGACACAATGGAATACTACTTGTCTGTAAAAAAAAAAAAAATGACGAAAAATTTTACCTTTTTTGACTCATGAGTGGAACTGGAGAACATTATGCAGAGTGAAATAAGCCAGTCAGACAAAGACAAATACCACATGATCTCACTTATACTCAGAATCTAATGAGCAAAAAAAATGAGCAAAATAAGAGTCAGAGGCACGGACCCAGGGAGTAGACTGACAGCTCTCCGAGGGGAGGTGGGGAGGGCCGGGTGTCAGGAGGGGGAGGGATTGGTCCAAGAACGTGTTTGAAGGACCCATGGACATGGACAACAGTGTGGGGGCTGCCGGGGGTGGGGGGCTGAGCGGAAGGAGGCAAAGGGGGGAAATGGGACAACTGTAATAGCATAAACAATAAAACATAATTTTTAGAAAGTCTCAGGCTGCTCCAGGTGAGCTGGGCTCTCACGTTGGCAGCGGTCACGTGGGCCCCCTCCACGAACAGGTAGACGCCCCGTGGGCTCCTGCCCAGCGGGTGCCAGGCTGCCTCTGCTCCCGACACACCAGGGCTGAGTCCTGCTCAGGGTCTCGGTGGGCCTCTTAGGGCACGCCCCCCAGTTCAGAGAGGCCCACGAGGTGTGTCACAGGGGGTCTTGGGATGCCTGCATGAGCACCACTGGGTTCCACACGTACTGGCCCCCTGGGGGGTGGCCTGTCTACCCTGACCCCGCTCTGTCTGCAGTCACTGGGGCCCTCAGGGCCTGGGATCCCCTTGGGGATCACGTACTTGTGGCCTCCGCCAGGGCTCTGTCAGTGTCCACGCTGGAGGTGAGCTGCGTGGCGGTGTCCTGGCAGCCCGGCTGCAGGGTGGCATCCCAGTGAGCACCAGCGTCGGCTCATCATGTTCCTGCAGGTGCCGGCTGGCGAGGCCTGTCGGCACCCTGGTTGTGACTGCCCCCATGACCCCCCGACCGTGATAGAGCCACTCACTGCCTCGGGTTGTGTCGTGCTGGTGGAGTCGGCCGCCGCACTCTCGCCAGCGGTCTGGCACTTGGTCTCAGCCCCGCGCAGGCGAGCCGTGGCCGTCTGCGCCGCCTGCCTCGTGCCATCCACGTTGTGTGTCTCGGCCAGAGCCACGTATGGGAGCTGGTCCACGGCCAGGGTGAGAGGGGTCTCAGGTCCCAGCTTGCCCTTCTGCCCTTTAAGGGTCTGAGCTGCTGTCATTGTGGAACCCCTGTCCCGTCCCCCCAAAAGATAAGAAGGTTCTTGGCAGCCGTCTGTGTGGGCTACAGCTTCTTGGTGGTGTTCAGGGCCTGGGCTGCCTGGCAGTCCCAGAAGGCTGGGCCTTCCTGTTCCGCTGTGATGCTGCCCAGAAGAGCCTCAGGCCCCGCAGCCACGGCAGTGCCCAGGCCCCCCACGGGCCTGTGGGGTAGTGGGAAGGTGGTGGGGCTGGGACCCTGGTGCCACCAGAGTGCCCAAGAATTGTTACAGTTGCCTGAAGGTTCCAGTGTGGCGCCCTGGCAGGTGTGGCTCGGTGGGCTGAGTGGGGGCCTGTGAGCTGTGGCGTTGCCGGCTGGACTCCCAGTCGGGGCACCTGTCTGAGTTGTGGGCCGGGTCCCCAGGTGGGGACGTGCGAGAGGCAGCCAATCAACATGTGTGTCTCTTTTTCTCCCTCCCTTCCCCTTTCTCTAAAAATAAAGAAAATCTTTACATAAAAAGTTTCAGTATCACATTTGAAGTATTAATTGTCTACTTTGTGAGTTTAGACAGAGTCTGGCCCGTGCAGTCCAGATGTTCAAACGTGCTCGACCACAAGCTGAGGTAGAACGCTCCAGGCACGGCTCCCACAGCGAGGGTGTGTTGGTGCCAGGGTCAGCGACCGCGGCGGGAAGGGACGCCTGCACGCGGAGACCGCTGTGCGAGGGGGGTGCCGGTTCGGAGCGCTCGCGCTCAGAGCTCAGAGCTCAGGAGGCAGCTGTGCGGATGTGCGCAGTCCACTCCAGGTTCGCTCTGTTCTGGCCCTGCTGCAGGGAGGGCCCTGTGAACGTCTCTCTCCCCCCGCCCCTCCCCGCCCCTGGGGCACAGAGCGCGCAGCTGCCTCGGGTTAGGCCTTCACGCCATCCCAGACCCCAGACCCCAGACCCCAGATGCCAGTCGGTTCGAGGCTGTCCCAGCTGGGTGTCGAGGTGCTCGTGGGCTCGCCCGTCCACACTCCGGTGGAGAGCCGCAGACCGGAGCCGTGCGTGGGCCCGCGGGGCTGGGGCGGCCTCGGTGGCCGGCAGTGGTGGGGTAAGAGCTTCTAAAACCCAGACTGTATTTAGCAGTGACACGGCAGCAGTCCAAATGTGGTTGTTCCGTCACATTTAAACATAATCGTGCAGGTGTGCGCTTAGTGCTATTTATCCTTTTTGTAAAAGACTTTATTCATTTGTTTTAGAGAGGGGAAGGGAGGGAGAAAGGCAGAGAAACATCAGTATGTGGTCGCCTCTCGCACGCCCCCTACTGGGGACCTGGCCTGCAACCCAGGGGTGTGCCCTGACGGGGAACCGAACCAGCGACCCCTTGGTGTGCAGGCCGGTGCTCAGTCCAGTGACCCACTCCTGCCAGGGCGTGTTGGTTGGGTTTTTCTGGAGGTGGACCCCCGAGTTACTCTCGAGAGCCGAGGGGAGACCGTCTGGGCCGCCTGAGATCGGCCCTCGCCAACCCGCAGGTACATCCGTCACGTACCTGGAGCACCTGTCACACGTCCAGACGGTTCTCAGCACTCAGGATGCTTCAGTGGGTGATGCGGGGAGAGACGGGGATGCGGGAGACGGCGGTCAGGCTGGGGTGTGGGCATGGTGCCACAGTGTTGGGGGGCGAGCGAGTGGAGCAGACCCCGGGGGAGGGGTGTCCTTGGCGGAGGGACAGCAGGCGGGGAGCCCCTTGGCTCCAGGTTTTTATCTCAGCAGACTGCAGTAAGGTAGGGGACCCGAGTGTCGCCTGGAGTCTGGTCTGGACCACAGCTTCCTGGTGGTCCTGGGCCCACGTGTTCGCCCCCACGGGGTGGGCACTGGCGTGTGGAGGCGGCCCTGAGAGCACCGTGGACCCCATCTCCCGCTGGTGCCCCTGGAAGCGGGCCTTGTTCCCAGGGTCAGGTGATTCACGGGCAGTGGGGGCTTTTCCGCCTGAGATTCCTGAGTCACGGGAACTTCAGGGGCGACCCCTGATCTGGTCTTTCAAACATCTAAAGGGGGTGTAGCAGCTCTTCGGGACCGGCAGGTCTGGGCGGCCGGGCAGCAGGTAGTTGGGAGCCCTGGCGGCCCGTGCGGGTCTGCACTCCCGCCCGCGGACAAGGCCCCTCACTGCTCTTCTCGGCCGCCCGAGCGCAGGGGCCGCCCAAGCACAGGGCCGGCGAGCTGCACAGGCCGCTCCGTGAGCCTCCTTCAAGAAGCGCGTTGACGATGTGCTCCGAAGACACCGGCACCAGCCGGATCTCCGTTTTTCCTCCGTGCATGTTACATGTTCCCCGAGTGTCCCGTGAACTGGGGGAGAAGAGGGTCACTCTCGGTCACACGCCTGTCCCCGCTTCCGCGTGTGACACGGCAGTGAGGGGTCCTCTGGCTCGCTCTTGTGACCGGAGTCACTGAAGCTCTCCCTTTGACGCCTGAAGTCCCACGGTGACTCTGGGGACGGCCCTTGGCACATGGAGACACAGGCTGTGTGCAGACGGAAGGAGGTGTGCCAGTGACCACCTGTGCGGGCCCCGGGGCGCGCCTTCCCGGGGCAGGGCTCGGCTGTGGGTGCCCGGGCTGGTGCTCAGCGCCCCCTCCTGGTCTGGGGGCTTTTGTGCCTCTTCCTTCCCTTCCTGCCCATCCCTCCCCTTCTGGTCTTCGTGCTCCAGACAGAGTCAGAGGTCGTTTGACGTGCAGGGACAGGAGGCCGCCCGCCTTAACCGATGCGGAATGCCCAGCGCAGGCAGCCGGGGCTCCCTGCCTGTCCTGCCTCTCCTCCTCTCTGGGGCGGCCTCTCTGAGCCTCTGAAAGGGAGGCTCCCCGTCTGGCCGGCCCGAGGGCCCCTCGGGCGCTGTTCTGTGGGGCGCCTGCTCCCACGGCCCGGCTCCTCCCCCCGGGCAGCTCGGTCGAGCAGGGACGGGCCGACGCCGCTCTGGGGTTCGGTGCGCGTTCCTCAGAGACGACCCGGCCGCATCTGTGATACACCGGGCCTGCTCCTCTGACGGCCCGCTGCGGCGGCTGCTGTGTGCCCGTGGGCACATGGTCCCTTCCGAGGCACGAAGGAGGGTGCAGGGCTGGGGGCACAGGGCGGGGGGCCCTGGGGCGCTCTGCCTGACTGGAGCCACCCTGCAGGTGAGCTTGGAGAGGAGCCGCATGTGGGGTAGGACAGTGCGCGTCTGCACGCGGCGGGAGGCTGTTGGTGTGGCTTCTGAGCGGCGGGGGCCTCTGCGGGTGGCCTGGGTGCGGTCCTGCCCAGCAGCGTTGTCCGTCGCTTTCCCAGCGAGCCGTGGTCGGGACATCAGCACGGATCGCACAGGCTGAGCGGCAGCTAGACGTTCAGCCCAGAGTCACACCCCAAGCTTGCTTTCTGGTGCCACTTTCTTCCCCTGAATGCGGTCTCATAGCGCACCTGGTGGGGACCGCGTCGTCTGAGGAGGCAGCCTCTCGGCAACCGGCACGGCTGGGGTGGGCACCTGGGCATTCTTTCCAGCTTTGCCGGGAGCTCGCCGTGTGGCCCAGAGAGTCTTCTGCCATCTGTTGGGTAAAGTGAGAGACTCGATGAGCTGAAAGGCCGCAGGCCGGGCCCGTGGGCCCAGCTGTAGGGGAGCAGGGGAGCCGCGTGCCGGCCCAGCCTCGGGTGCGGCGCTGGAGCCTGGAGGAAGAGCAGAGGGCAGTGCCGCCCGGGACCTCACCCTCTCGGACAGGCCGGGCTTCTGAGCAGCAGAGCAGGCTGCCCTGGCCGTGGGCAGGAGGGCGGTTTGCGGAGGAACGGTGGGCCCTGCGAGACAGGCCAGAGGCCCCTTGCAGTGCCGGCAGGAGGCGGCAGTGTGGGCGGCGGCGGAGAGGAGGGCACACGTTCCATCCACGTGGGACAGGAGCGTGGGCTGTGCGCGGCGTCTGACACGGAAACGGCCTCCACTGTGGTCGGGGACAGTACAGAGGGCTGGCGCTGGGGAGCCGGTCCTGCCTTTGGGGGCCGCACTCGTTTAGGACCAGGCGCTGCACTGGGCGCGCCCCAGCACCAGATGGGCCGGGCCCCCTCCCCCCTCCCCCTCCCCACTGCATCCTGTGCTCGCCCTCCCCTCCTGCTGCACGCACCCCCTTCTGCCCCGGCTGCGTGGTCGGGTGTGCGTGAAGCTGTGTGCTTTAGAGGAGCCCTCGCCCGTGTCCATGTGTCTGTCCCTCGTCGCGTGGGCCACGGGCTTTGCTGACTGCTTCAGGCAGCCCCGTGGGGAGCTCCGCCCGTCCCGTGCGGCTCCCGTTTGCCCCCGCGAGTGCCTGCGGTGCGGCTGCGCCCGCACAGGCGCGGAGGGCCTCATCTGCCACTCCCGCAGCACCGTCCGTCTCCGTGTTCGGGCGGGAGCCTGGGAGGGTGATGAGCGGAAGAGGGACAGGCTGCCACCGAGACCCGGAGGAGCTCCTTAGGGGCCTTGTGTCTGGACTAGGGCAGGTGTCTGACGGGGTCTGCAGTCTGTCCCCTCAGCTCTGCTCATGGGATGTGGGGATTGGGGTGGGGACCTCCTTCTCGGGGCAGGCGGGCGCTCCCTCCACCGCGGCCTTGGGGGCTGCAGCGTGTCAGTGTGGCCGTGCACACGGCGAGTGTGAAGTGCCTGGGGACAGACACCTCGGGAAGGTGTGGATCAGGCGCCCTGCCACAGAGGTTGGCGTCCCAGACGGACTCCAGGTTGCTGTGTGCTCCCAGTGGTAGGGGGTGAGGCGAGTCGGGGGCAAAGTGTAAGGAGAGGCCAGGGGCGGGGCCTCGAGGCTCCCTAACATGAGGGAGCTGCGACCTCTTTTCTAGTGTTAATGCTTACATCTCAATCGCCTTAAGTGCGTTTGGAGCACAGGAGTGTTAAATATTAGAGGCACATTCAAATCAGCAGCGACGTTAATGCATCAGTTAATTCTGGTCACCAAAGAGTTATTTACGTAATAGGTCTTAACCTTAAACACTCCCCACCCCCCATATTTGCATTGCTCCTTGGCCTGGGCCCTGGGGCAGAGACAGCTGGGAAAAATGTATCAGCATTAATGTTGCTATTCTTGGGAGACGGGTCAACATTTTGGAAGGAAGCTTAGTTTAGAAATACGTACGGTGTCGGTGTCCGGTCCCCTGAACGGTCGTCGGGGGTTGTGTGCGCGTGTGTGCCTCGCAGCAGCCTCTCGCTCCGCCTGAAAACGGGAGGAGGGGAGAGCTCCCCTCCTCGGAGAGCTGGCTTCGTCCTCGGGCTTGCTGGTCCGGCCTTGAGAAGCATTGACTCTGGCTCAGGACCCCGTCTGCCCTCCGCGTGGGCGGCCGCGGCTGGCTGCGTGGCTCTCCGGACCATGCCTGCAGGCGGTCCCACATTACGCCTGCGCTTGCACCCTGCTCCCGAGCGTCTCGTTCAGAAACAGCCCCCGTGTCGTTTGGGTGTTTGACACTCACTTCACACGTGCAGTGCCCAGAGCAAACCCGTGGTTCTTGCTGCTGCCCCGGCCTGCCCCCGTGCCCGGCATCTCTGTGACTGGCACGCCCAGGGCCGGGGTGGCTGGGCCCGTCCTCCTCGGGTCGTCGGCAAGCCCTGTGGCCCTGCCTGGGACACCCCTGAGTCTGCCTGCTCGGCTCCTCCTGCGCCTGGAGCCTGGAGCAGTCTCAGGTGCATTGTCACCTTGCTGGGGGTTCTTCTGAAGGAGAGGACGGGGCCATGCCGTCCCCTTCCAAGACACCTCCCAGCCTCGGCCTCCCTCCTGCCTGCAGCTCCCCGCCCCCCAGCACCTCCTCCCGGATGCCCAGTCGGCTGCTTGTCTGTCCTTCGAGTTGCCGTCGTCGCCCGATGTCCTCCCGCGGCCCCACTGTCCACCTTGGCAACTTCCTTTTCTTCTGCAGGGGACCGGCTGCCCCTGGGCGTGAGCTGGTCATGCTTATGTGTGTGTGCCTGCTGTCCCTCAAGCCAGCAGGGCCTCCCTGGGACTCGTCACTGCATGCTGCTGCGTGGCCTTGCAGCAGGCCTGCCACCTGGCGGCTTCAGACACCTGAGGGGGAGGCCCTCCCACTGGGAGCCTTCCACGCATCCAGTCCAACTCCTCCTCACCCTTGACCGCTGGGTCCCCAGCGGTCTTGTCGGCTCTCCCATCACGGAGAGCACACGGCCACCTCGCTCCTCAGGTGCAGACGGCTTCCCCCTGTCTCGTGCCCTTCCTTTGTCTCATCTCGCCTCTCCTCTGCACACGGTCCTGTTGGAACGGGTGGACCAGGCCACTCCCGGCTCCCGGCACCTCCCCCTCGTCTGGCCTCCTGCCCCCGGGCCTTTGTGCTTGCTCTCTGGAGCGCCCCTCCTGCAGCCCAGTGTGGCTTCCTGTGTCCAGGTGTCTGTCTCCTGGAGGGACCCTCCCTGGCCACCCTGAAGGTCCCCAGCCCCGACCCCAGCACCCTGTCCTGCTCTGCGTTTGCTTCCGTCGTTGCCGTGGTCCACTGTGCTGCACGGTCTGCTTCCCTGTCTTGCTCATGGTTGTAGTCTTTGACAGGGACGGTGGTGCCCAGCACAGGGCTCTGCCTGGACCCGGGAGTGCTGGCCGACGGACAGACAGACGCCGGGCAGCTCGACTGGCCCTTACGATTTCTGGCTCGGGGGCCTTTACAGCCTTGGGGGGCAGCCTCTCCTCTGCTGGGCGAACAGGCGGCCTGGGAAGGGACAGAGGCCTGGCTGCCCTGCGGGTGGTGCGGGCTGCGTTCCTGGACCAGGGACAGGAGGTGGCTTTGCTGAGGGTGAAGTCAGCACGCTGTCTGACACGGTCGTAATTTAGACTTCCCTGGTCTGTCGGGACAGAGAACTCGGCAACTTCCGTGGCGCTCCGCAGTGTGCGGGGCATCCGGAGCCTTCCGGACATCACCGGGAGGGAGGGCTCGGTTCTCTCCCCTGGCACCACAGACATGCACTCAGGTGGCTGCTGGGCTGGGTTTGGTCGAACCCTGGGAACCCTGTGGGTGTGCCACGGGTGGGTGTGCCACGGGTGGGTGTGCCACGTGCAGCCAGTTTTGATCCCTAGCTGATTGAAGCAGGTGAAACATCTGTGTGCGAGTCCCCCTTGGGTGCCAGCGCTGCTGTCATTCGTTGGTTTGTTCTCTCGGGCCGTGCTGGCCTGGAGTGGGGCCAGCTGGGCGGTCGGGCTCTGTCGTGCCGGTGCCCACCTGTGGTTTCATAAGCACAGCACGCCCAGTGACCTCGGGTGTGCGTGAGCCTTGGCGCGTGAAGACAGGGAGGAGCCGAGGGAGAGCCCAGTGGGCCTGGGTGGTTGGGTGGGCCTTGGAGGGACCTGGGCGTGGCGGGGGAGCTGGAGACCTGAAATCCTGGACTTCCAGCCAGGGGAGCCCTGGGCCATCTCCCACGTGGGCACCTCATGTGGCCAGAGGTCTGCGCCCTGGGGTCCCGTCACCTCAGTCCCACCGTGCTGTGTGTGGTTCAGACCCTTGGCAGAGCGTCCTGGTCCCTGGAAGGCTCCCCCCCGCTTCCCCCACAGCTGCTCTCCGGGTGCACCTCTCTCGGACCTCCCCTCTCAGGACGCGCAGGACAGCTCCCCTCAGGGGCAGACCGTGGCCTCTGGCTGCTGTCCTTGGGACGGCGAGCCTGCTTTTCACCCTGGAGCCTGTCGAGTGTTTTTGAGGCTAACCTCACGTTCCCGTTAGGGTGGTTGACAGTCTTCTGGAGAGGAGTGGGGGTAATAATCTTGCCTCTTCCTCCTGCCCTGGAGGCTCCCGCCCTCGCCCTGTAGTTTAAGACCGTCCTGGAAAAACAGACATTGCCGAGGAGTGGCTGGGGAGGAGCCAGCGTGACTGCTGCGAGCCGGGAGGGAGGCTGGGCCTCAGGTGAGTGGCCGCCAGCAGCTCCTGCTGTGCAGCTTGCACAGCCCCCCTTGGTGGGGGGACCACCTGGCGCCCGAGCACATGTGCAGACACACCTGGGAGGTGGCTCTCAGCGTGGTCGATGGCAAAGCATTCTGGCACTTTCTTGGTCTGAACATTGTGACTGACACGTCCCAGCCGCAGGAGTGAATACAGAAGCCCGGCGAAGGGGCAGCGTCAGACCCCTGCTGAGGCGCCCTTCATGGCGCCACTGTTTCGTTCGGAGCACGGAGGGTTTCTGGACACTGCGTCCAGCTTCGTTCAGCACTTTCCCTGCTCGCCGTTTCTTTCCAGAAACACACGTGCACGTTGTGATTTCAGAGCTACATACAACATTTTAATGACTTTGCTTTTGTAGATCATGTTTTGAAAGTAGAAACTTTATCTTTTTATTTTATTCCAGACTCCTTTTAACTTCGGCGTGAATCACAGAGCCCCCGCCTACCCCGCCGGGGACTACTGCCTGCTGTGCCGGAGCGAGCGGAAAGACTCGTCCTTCCCGGAGAGCGGGGTGAAGCCTGCGAACAAACTGGCCCTTTCCGTGGCGCCCAAGGGCCACAACGTGCTGCACCTGCCGCTCTGGGTGTGTCCGGACTGCCGGCGGACCGTGGAGCAGGAGGAGAGGCGCAGCGGCCTGGACCAGCCGGCGGTGAGTGCCCTGCCGAGTTGGCCCACTGCCCGGCTGCCCGAGCCCGTGGGCTGTGGGGCCTGCCGGGCAGTGAGGTGGCCGACCTGGGCCTGCCCTCCGGGGAGAACCTTCCCCTGTGCCTTCTCCGGGCCCCGCCCCACTCCCCGTGGCTGGGCCTCTCTCCTCGTCCTCCCCGCCATGCCTGCGGGCGAGCGCAGGCCTGGCAGGCCTGGGGCCTCCAGCCTGCAGGCCACACGTGGCCCGGGATGGCTGTGCATGCGACCCAACACAAACCTGAGTTTACTGAAAACAGTGCGAGATGTTTTCTTGTGGTTACGTGTCGCAGTGTATCTGGTATGTGGCCCCGAGACGCCAGAAGGCTGGACACCCCTGCTCGGGGGACCCGCCCTCCAAGGTTGGACCCCTCGGGCAGCGAGCTCGGGGGCCGGAGGCTGTGCTTTTGAGTCCGGTCTCGGGAGTTCTGTGGCGAAACAGCTTGTTAAAAAGCTGCACTGGCCTCTCAGGTGTTTAGTTTTAGACAGTTCTACGTTCTGGTAACTCATCTGGAATTCTTTCCCAGGTGCAGTTCCCAGGCCCGGGTTTTGCTCTTCCACCTTGATTTCCTGTCTCAGCTGAGTGGGGGCTTTCTTGAGGCTCAGGCTGGTGTGGAAGGCCACACCCTCACTCCCAGCTTTGGCCCAGACTGTGGCCCTGTGGGCCCGGGCTCCGAGGGCGTTCAGGTCTGCTCTGTGGGCTCTGGTGGGCACTGGTTTCGTGGCCACCGCAGGCCCCGCAGGCCAGGGCTCCTCGTTCCCAGCGTCTGGCCAGCCTGCCTCCCGGCCTGGGGCCCCTCCCCCACCAGGGCCCCTCCCCCACCAGGGCCCTGGCAGCTCGGCCACTGTTTTGCTGCTGCCCAGCGTGAGTCTGCCGGGCGCTGGGCCAGCGACTTCTGTTTTGGGGGTTCCTTGAAAGCAGCACCCCCACTCTATAGTAGTGCTGTGTGGCTGGACCTCAAAACTGAAGGGGACCCTCCCCGCCCCCTCCCCCACGTGGCCACACCCTGCTCCCCCGGTCCCCCTCTGACAGCTGCTTCCACTGCACCGGTGGGGCGGGGCTCCTGAGGACGGCGCTTGATGGGGCTCAGCGTGCCTGTTTCGGGGTTCAGTGTCCCTATCAGCGAGGACGCAGGGGAAGGGAAGGGCCGGGGCCTGGGCGGGCAGCCCTCAGCTGGGAAGGTGGGGGGCGCACTTCAGGGCTCCAGCCTCCGATTCTTGTGCTCTCACCATTTTACGTCTGTTTTCCTTTGTGTGCGCACTTAGTGTTCAGCTTCTGCCCATCTTTTTTTCTTGTTTTATCAACCGTCACCTGAGGATATGTTTTTATTGACTTTAGAGAACGAGAGGAGGTGAGGGAGAGAGACAGGATGTGAGAGAGGAACATTGCCCGGACCTGTGGACTGAACCCACAGTGCAGGGGTGTGCCCTGGCCGGGAGGTGACTCTGCTGCTCTGGTGTTGGAGACGGCGCTCCCCCACCCCCCACCCCCGACCCCTGACCCCCAACCACACCGCTGGGGTTTTCCCGGTCTCTAGTGGAAGGCAGTTGAGGATCTCGGACCCTCGTTTGTTCCCTGGTCACTTTTTAAAGTGCGGCTCTTGAGTCTGCTCCCTCGCTGACCGTTCTCCTTGCTCCTGAAGCCGCGCCCCCTTCCTTCCTGTTCCCGGCCCGCTCCGGGTCAGCCGCACTGCACCTGTGGGCACGGGCTGCCGTTCTCGCCGGTGCAGGGGCAGCTGGAGTGCCTGTGGTCTCTGGGATCATCGGTCTTGCCGCGCGGGGAGTCTCGCTTCCTGCTGCCAGCCTGTCCCGCGTGCTGGGCTCCCAGGGGGCGCTCGCTGCTCCTCGGCAGCAGTGGCCGTGGGGCCCGCAGCGGCCTCCGGCTGGCCCGTGTGCGCGGGCTTCGGCCCCTCCCAGTGCTCTCGTGAAGTCAGTCTCTCTGTTCAAACTTGTCCGAATCGCCGGCCTCTCTATTATTACTATTTTTAAAATTTCTTTAAACATTTAAAAAAAGACTTTGTTTGCAGAGTGGTGTGGGGGAGGGAAGGAGAAAGGAAGAGAAACATCAGTGTGTAGTTGTCTCTCGCGCCCCCAATGGGGACCCGGCCCACAACCCAGGCACGTGCCCTGACTGGGAACCGAACTGGCGACCTTTTGGCTTGTGGGACGACACGCAGCCCACTGAGCCATACCAGTCAGGGCTGACGTGTGGCAAGATGCACCCTTTGGAAGCACACACAGCTCGGTGAGTTCGGACAGACCCACACAGCCGTGTGGCCAGCACGCCCGCACAGCCTCTCGGGCACGTGGGCGGGCTGTGCGCTCTCCCTGTCCCCGCTGACCAGGTCTGGCCAGGTCTCTCCTGGCGCAGAGCGTTGCAGGCCCGTGACCTGGGGGTGTGCTCTGCGCCCGTGAGCACGCAGTGGAGCTGCTCCCTCGCTCGCTCCACGGTGGGGGGGGTGGGCTGTCTCCGGGCTGTGGTCCTGGCAGTTCACCACGCCCCAGGGGGGGGCAGGAGCCCTTCCTTCTGTCTTCCCTCCCCCACCCCACACACCCACTGCCATGCTCCCCTGAGCGCTGACCGCCCCACTCAGGGCAGAGCTGGGGCTGACCCCAGGCCCTTGCTCACTCACCCTTTGCCCTCGGGGCTGAGGGAGGCCCCTCTCGCCGGGCGTCCAGGTGCCCACCCCTGTCCGTCCCCTCCGAGGCTTGGTGGTTCGGCTCTCCTGTTCTCCTTACGGGTCGAGACCTTTTCTTTCCTCCGGTGATGGCTTGTGCTCGGGGAACACAGATGCCCCCAAGCTGTCTGCTCCCACACCCTCCGCCCTCCCTCCTGGCCCTGCGGCCTCTTCCTGTGCCCTCCCATGCCTCTGGGCAAAATGGAAACTTCTGGTTTTATTTTAGTAACTTCCATTTCTCTCCAAGGCGGTTTGGGTGACCTGTGCTCTTAGAAGCTGCCCGAGCAGTTGGTGCGCAGCTGTGTGTGGGCCGTGCCTCTCCAGCCCCTGCCGCACCTGTGAGCGCAGCTCTGCGCTCCTGCTCTTCCCCCCCTCGGTGGCCGGTCTTGCTGGAAGGCGGTCAGTTTTTTGAAAGACTTGGCTTATTTGTTTCAGACGGAGGGGAAGGGAGGCAGAAGGCGAGGGGGAGAAACACCCACCAGGTGCCTCTCTCACGCCGCGACCCAGGGCCCTGGCCCGCAGCCCAGGCGTGCGCTCCGACCGGGACCTGAACTGGAGTCCCCTCAGTTTGCAGGACGCCGCCGCCCGGCCCGCTCAGGCCCGCCCGCGAGCTTCTCGACCTCTGCGGTCTCTCCTCCGCTCTGCCTGCTGGCCGAGCCGCTGCCCTCGTGCGTGCGTGTGCGTGCACACACGTGTGTGTGTGCGTGTGCTGCATCTGGAGAGTGCGTGCTCTGGGACGTGCGGTGAATGTTGGAAGGCTCGTGTGAGGGCAGCGTGTCACCTCTGTCCTTTGCCGCCTCCTCACCTTCCCAGAGGCACCACTGTGGCCCGACCCCCTGCAGACGGCCGGCTCTGTTCCGGGGGAAGGTGCTAAGGGCGCCCACACATGCCAGTGAGGGAGCCGGGGCTCTCCCCGTGCCTGGTTCTGGGAGGGGCGTGCGCATGCTGGGGGGGCTGCTTGTCTGTGGGGGCTGCTCTCCAGTGTCTGGGCCCTCGGGGGCCTCGCGCAGGTCACCACCACCACTGCCACTGGGCCTTCATTTCTGTGGGTCCCGTCCCCCGTGGCCACACGGGCACTTGTTCGGCCTTCCCTGCGGCGACTCGGCCGCCTCCCCAAGCCGAGGCCCTTCCTGCCCGTCCAGTTTGTTCCTCTCTCGCTGCTGCTGGAGGTGTCGGAGGGTTAGCGGTGCTGGCTGGCTCCGCGACAAGTGTTACCCTCTTTTCTTTTTCTCCCAGTGCATTCTTTTTTAGTTTTTTTTAAATATATTTTATTGATTATGCTGTTACAGTTGTTCCATTTTCCCCTTTCATTCTCCTCTGCCCTGTTTGCATCCCTCCACCCCCTTAGTTCACGTCCATGGGCGTACATGTAAGTTCTTCGGCTTCTCCATTTCCTGTACTATTCATAGCCTCCCCGTCTATTTTCCACCTACCATGTATGCCACTTATTCCCTGTGCCTTTTCCCCCTCTCTCTCCCTTCCCTGCTGATAACCCTCCAGGTGATCTCCATTTCTGTGATTCTGTTCCTGCTCTAGTTGTTTGCTTAGTTTATTTTTGTTTTTTTAGCTTCCGTTGTTGACAGTTGTTTGTTGTCATTTTACTGTTTGTATTTTTTATTTTCTTTTTCTTAGATAAGTCCCTTTAACATTTCATATAATAAGGACTTAGTGATGATGAACTCCTTTACCTTGACCTTGTCTGGGAAGCACTGTATCTGCCCTTCCATTCTAAATGACAGCTTTGCTGGATAGAGCAGTCTTGGATGTAGGTCCTTGTCTTTCATGACTTGGAATACTTCCAGCCCCTTCTTGCCTGTAAGGTCTCCTTTGAGAAATCAGCTGACAGTCTGATGGGAACTCCTTTGTAGGTGACTGTCCCCTTATCTCTTGATGCTTTTAAAATTCTCTTTTCTTTAATCTTGGCTAATGTAATTAGGGTGTGCTTTGGTGTGTGCTTCCTTGGGTCCAACTTCTTTGGGACTCTCTGAGCTTCCTGGACTTCCTGGAAGTCTGTTTCCTTTGCCAGATTGGGAAAGTTCTCCTTCATTATTTGTTCAAATAAGTTTTCAATTTCTTGCTCTTCCTTTTCTCCTTCTGGCACCCCTATGACTCGGATGTTGGAGCATTTAAAGTTGTTCTGGAGGTTCCTGAGCCTCTCCTCCTATTTTTGAATTCTTAATTTCTTCATTCTGTTCTGGTTGAATGCTTCTTTCTTCCTTCTGGTCCCACACTGTTGATTTGAGTCCCAGTTTCCTTCCCGTCACTGTTGGTTACCTGTACATTTTCCTTCATTTCATTTTGCATTGCCTTCACTTTTTCCTCTGTTTTGGGACCATACTCAACCAATTCTGTGAGCATCCTGATTACCCATGTTTTGAACTCTGCATCTGATAGGTTGGCTATCTCTACATTGCTTAGTTGTGTTTTTTCTGGAGCTTTGATCTGTTCTGTCATTTGGGACATTTTTTATTTTTTTGTCTCAGCCCACCTGTTATGTAGTAAGGAGCAGAGCCTTAGGTGTTCGCCAGGTGGGGCAACCCACATTTCTGTGTTGTGACGCTGTATGTGGGGCAAGGGTCCAAGAGGGAACAGTGGTGCTTGCTCTGCTCTCGGCCAGTTTCAGCAACTTCCCCTGCTGCCCACAAGCAAATTGGGCCCTCCTGGTGCTGATTCCCGGGTGGGTGGGTTTGTGTGCATTCTAGGACCTTGTGGGTCTCTCCAACGACCTCTCCTGTGAGGCTGGGAGTTTCTCCTGCTGCAGCCCCCACAGGTGTTTTCAGTCGGAGGTTTGAGGCTTTATTTCCCGGTGCTGGAGCCCTGGGTTGTGGGTCTGTCTTGCTCCCCAGTTGTTCCTCCTGGTTTATCTGCGTGTGAGCGTGGGACCGCCAGGTCCACCGGCCGCTGCCTCACCGCGAGCCCTCTGCACCCCAGCTGCCCACCTCCGCCCCTCCCAGCGGTGTGGACGAATGTTTCTTCTTTAACCCCTTGGTTGTGGGACTTCCATGCAGTTCACTTTTCTGTCAGGTCTAGTTGTTCTTTGTTTTTAAATTGTTGTCTTTCTTTAGGTTGTGCGAGGAGGCACAGTGTGTCTACCTACGCCTCCATCTTGGCCGGAAGTCCCCTATTTTCAATATTTCTGTTTTCAACCATGAATTGTCTAGAAGTATTTATAAATGTCCAGATATGTGTCTGTTGGATTACCTTTAATTGTACTGACTTTTAATCTAATGCTGTTATCGGTGGAGACTGTGGTCTGTGGTCATTTATACTGATGCATGGTCAGGTTTCTCCCAGTGTTCTGCGTGAGTGTGGAAACGTCTTCTCAGGGCTCCGCTAGAGGACTGTCCTCCCTTGTTGATGGGTCCGTGCGTCCTGCGTGCTTCTGAGCTCTTTGCACGTCTCCATCTATCAGTTTCTGAGTAGCATCAGTTAAAACAGCTCATTGTGCATGTATATTTGTCCTTTTTCTTCATACACGTTTCTGTTTTTCCTTTACATGTTCGAAGCCTGTGCTGGGCGAATGTAAGTTGAAATGACTAAGGCTCGGTGTGCTCTCACCTGCCCGCGTTTTCAGTCCTGGGTGCGGCCGGCGTCAGGTGGTCTTGTGCAGCCCGCAGGCGGACGGGGCTGACGGCTCGCCTGTGTGGGGTTCGTTCTCCGCCACTGGGGCCCCAGGTCCCGCGCTGCCCACAGCTGCGTGCTCTCCTGGCCCGGCGGGCCCCACCGTTCCCACAGAGCCCCCCTCCCAGCCCTCCGCTGCCAACATGCCCGCGGTCCACCCGCACGCCGCCCGTGGTTTCCCTGCTCTTCGGACTTTCCACAGACGTCAGCGCCGTGGGGCTGCTCTGTGTCCTCACTCACGCCCCTCGGCGTCACTTCCGAGAGTTGCACGTGCCGCTCCCGCGTGGCGGTTGCTGTGCTGCGTGGGCGGTTTCCGGCTCTGCTGCTCCCGCGCTCCCATGCTGTGTGTGCCCTGCTCAGCTGCAGGGACTTCAGGCCGTTTACCCACTGCAAGTGCACGTCAGTGGTGTGGTTTTCAGTGCAGACTTTTCTAGAACAAAAGTGATTCCGTGAGCAGAGTAGCATTGTTTTGGAAATCTTTTTAATATTTGGATGATAGAAGAGGCTACATTCTCAGTCTGTTTTGATGTTTTTTTTTTTTTAAGAGATTTTATTTATTTTTAGACAGAAGGGAAGGGAGGGAGAACTAGAGGGAGAGAAACCTCCATGTGCAGTTGCCTCTCACACGCCCCCTACTGGGGACCCAGCCTGTAACCCAGGCCTGTGCCCTGACTGGGAATTGAACCAGCGACCCTTCCTTCCCAGTCCACTCAATCCACTGAACCACACCAGTCAGGGTGATAGGTTGTTTTGACTGAAGTGTATAAAGAAAATATTTTAATAGCTTTTTAGGTAACTGGATTTTCTTCTTTGGTCCTACAGCAAACCATGACTACAAATCGTTTCTTAATGGTTAATTGCAATGTACAAACGGTATCAGTGAGGTTTTCCTCTGCCATTACATTAAAATACATCGTCTTTCTTGCCTTTGTGTGGTGTTGTAACATCCCACCTTGGGCATTTGTAAGATAATGGTTTATCAAGTTAGACAGATATAGCCCCGGCTGGTGTGGCTCAGTGGATGGAGTGCCAGCCTGAGAGCCAGAGGGTTGCAGGTTCAGTTCCCGGTCAGGGCACAAGCTTGGACTGTGGGCCAGGTCCCCAGTGGGGGGCATTCCAGAAGCAACCACACATTGATGTTCCTCTCCCGGTCTTCCCCTCACTCTAAAAATAAATAAATAAAATCTTCTTTTAAAAAAAAAAGGCAGATGTAGCTGATGCTGACCGATACCTCTGTAAAAACTTGTATTTGTTACCATCCCCACCAGTCTCATCAGAAAATTCTTCTACGTGGAGAAGCTTTTGAGCTGCCGGTGACGGATACAGGTCTGCCGGACTTCTGGTTTCTGCCTGGAACCTCAAATGTGATGGGCCACACATAGTGGCAGCTGTTTTCCTTGACGTGGCAGTCTCGTTCGTTTCTGAGAAGGCGCCTGGCAGCCGGCCCGGCCTCGGTGGCCTCGTTGGGCCTGCCGGGCGCTCTCCCACGTGCGTGGCGGCTCCCAGGTGAAGGGGCTCGTCAGCATGCAGCACTCGGGGCTTTTCTGGGGGGCACCGAGGGGGCGCTCCCCGCGCACTGCCTGTGCCGCCCCAGAGTGAGCCAAAGGCTTGGGCCTGGGGGCCGAGACGGAACTCAGCGCCGTCACCGCACGAGGACAGGCTTGAGCGGCACTGGTCTTTCGGACCGAGCGCACGGCGGTGGTGAAGGCCACGGTGGCCGTGCTGTGCTGTGCACCTGGCCTCGCAGCCTTTGCGTCACTCTCGCTGAGTTTCACCCCACCATCGCTCCCACAGCGTCACGGCCGTGTCACCGCAGGGGAAAAGGCAAGGAACGGCTTGGTGTCGATATGGAGATAGTTTCTGCCGGGGGGCCTGCTGCAGAGGGGTCAGGACTGCCCGGCCCTGGGGCTGCACGGGGAGCCACCGTTCTGTCGGAGCCCTTGTCTTTTTTCTTCCCGGTGGCGGGGCTGGGGCGGGACTGCGCCCTGCGCCCTCAGCGTGCGGCTCCTGGCGGCACGTGCAGCGCGGGCGTCCTGCCTCCGCTCCACTCCGCTCCGCTCCCTGCTGCGTCTGCGGTGTCTTTCGGTGGACAGAGTTCATGGTTAACCTAGCCATCCCTCGAGGGTTTCCTTGGCGGTGCCTGCCTTCCTTAGTTCTGTTTCTCAGTGTTTTTTACTAGATGAAATCATGAACAGGTATTTGGCATGTAATTTCTTACCTCATCAGCACAGCCCAAAGAAATATGTGTATGACAAATACATGCCACGTAGGTCATTAAAATTTCTTAATGGCCACATTTCAGAAACCGAAAAGAAGCAGGTGATGTTATATTTTCTTACCTCAGTATATCCAAGCTCATTTCAGTCCATACTTAAAAAATATTAGTGAGGTTTTTTTTTTATTTTTCCATACGAGATACTCAGAATCTTGCTGCCATTTGAGATCCTCAGTAGCCGTCCATGACGTGGGGCTCCTGAGCAAGCAGTTCCATGTCTTTATTGATTTGCCTTCCATGTTCAGACCTACAACTCGCTGGAAATTGCAATTAGAGTTGTATACGACGTGCAGTTAAGGCCAAGTTTAATGCATTTCCATGTGGGGACCCACTTCCCCAGTGGTGCTTGTGAAAACGGCTGTTGCTCCCTGCCTTCAGCACCACCTTCGCCGTGACCTGCGTGCCCACGTGGGTGTGTGTGTGGGTGTGTCTCTGGGCTCCCTGCGCTGCCCACCGGCGCCCTGTCCTCGCGCCAGCTGCCTGCTGCCTCGGGCGCTGCGGCTCCGTGTCCTCCCGGTCAGAGAGGGTGCCCTCTCACACCTGCCCTTCCAAAGGGGTCGGTTTGTTCTTGGTGCTTGTCATTCCTGTGTGACTGAAAGTTACCTTGGGAAGCTGCACACGCGTGTGCACACGCCCCAGAGAGAGCTGCCCGGGGCCGGCCGCCTCTGTCCCTCGCTGGGAGGGTTCCCTTCTCCCCATGCTGCGCCTGCTGACCCACGTGGGTGGGGTTTCCTCCATCTGGAAGGGTTCCCTGTTTTTCTCTGTTACGACGTTGTTCCTTTTTTCACCAACATTTACCCACAGGCATTTAACTTTACTCATACTATTTTAAGTTGTATTTTGTATTTTTCTTTCTCTACCTTTATGGATGTAGATTAAATTGACTTCTTTTTAGTTGTTTATTTGGCCAGGAGTCATACAGACCTCTGTCCTCACTGGTCTCAAGTAGAATCCCAAATATTTTTCAAGGGTTGCCCTTCCAAGGTACAGTCCGCTTGTCTCGGATGCGCTGTGTGCAGCCACTGGTCACGCGGTCATCACGAAAGGTCTCCACACGGGTGACCTGTACTCCCCTTCTCAGCCTTGGCCACTGGCACGCCGACACGAGAGGAGGAGGAGGCGCGGAGTGCTGAGGCCTGAGGGGCAGTTCTGGACAGCACCCGGCGTTAAGGTGGGGGTGAGTGGGGAGCAGACGAGGCAGGAGTGGGAGAGCCAGAGTGGAGCCGTGGGAGTCGTTTGAGGGACGGTGTGGTCAGTGGTTGTCCGTCTGGGTCCGGGTTTTCTGCTTGAAGGCAATAAGGTAGCTCGTCACTCTTTCTTGGGTGCTGGCAGAAGACCTGGGACTCCTGGGGTCAGAGCTCAGGGACTTTATGACTCCCTGTCTCGCACACGTCACGGGCACGCACATGTCTGTTCTCTTGCTCCCACCTCCTCCCCAAACCCCACATCAGTGAGGTGGGGGGCCCGCCACTCTCCTAATGGGCAGCAAGCGAGCCTGCTGCGCCTCAAGGTTGTCGGCTGAGAAGTGGCCTGCCTGGTGGGGAGGTCAGACCTCCCGGCATTTTTGGCACATCCAACAAGACGTAGACAGGGTGCACGTCCATGGAGGCCTGGCACCCAGAAGTCCTCCTGACAGACGTGTCAGAAGTTAGCCTAGAAAGGTGCAGAGTGCTGAACATGGCAGCAAAGATGGTGTCTGACGTTCGCCAGGTGGGTGCTGGTGGAGGGCGCGAGTGAAGCCAGACTGGACTGTGTGAGGAGAAACGTGGCGGCAGGAAGCTGAGAAGGTCCCCTGAAGACACTGGTTTCTAAGGCGCCGGCAGCGAGGGAGGGGCGGACAGCCCCAGAGGGGGGCGGGGAGCAGGAGGGGGACGTGGGTGTTCAGGGCTGAAGGGGGTGCTGGTCACTGGAGGGAGCTCCGCCGAGGAGGTTTTGTTTGGTGCCGTGTGGTGCTCGAGGTGCAGATGTGTGGAATGTGTGCACCACACACGTGTTAGGAAGGCAGGAAGAGGAGCACCAGGCCATCCCTAGTGTTGTGCACCCTCGCTTCCCATCCTCTTCCTCCTCTCTCAGGTAACCACTGTCCTCGAGTTCTGCATCTACCACTTTCCTTTCTGCACTTGATCTTAGAAGGCCAAGAAGCAATTCATTCCCCTTTTTCAAAAATTCCTTTAAATTGATTGCCTACACATGTCCGCCTCTTTGCACGACCACACCAAAATGACAACTAAAATGCAGAACAGCCGTCACCCAGAACCACCGGAAGTCAGGCTGAATGGAAGTCTGGCAACGACGGAATCGAACCACATCCATCGGACTGGTGGGAGGGGCGCAGATGTGTCACGGGCTGGTCTCACACCCACGTGTGGTGGATAAAAACTCGGGAGGGATATCTCAGGGGCGAGGAATCCCAGCCCCCCACCAGGCCTCCCAGCCCAGGGTTCCACTTCCAGGAAGGTAAGACCCCACAACTTCTGGCTGTAGACACCTGCGGGGACTGAGGCTGTGGAAGAAAGCCCCAAGCAGTTTCTCCTCAAGAACCCACACACGGACCCCTCTACTCAGCCTCAGTCCCTCTGAGCTCCAGCGCCGGGGTAGCAGTCTGAAAGACACCAGTGGCATAGAGGGAGAAACCGAGGTGTCTGGCACCAAGGCGAGCAGAGGCCATTGTCCCTTTTCTACACCCTGCCCCTACAGAGCTCCAGAGCCAGCAAGCTGCTGCCACGTCTGAGACTCCATCAACCTGGCTGACACTGTATGACCCACCTGGGAGGCCCCCAGAGACTCTACCCCAACCAGGATAGAGGCCTACCCACGCTCCTTTCTTCCCTGTGGAAGGCTGGTCTTGGCTCATGCTTCACGGCTTCCTACATCTTCTCAAACAAGCAACAGCTGGCCCCAGCGAGTCCATGCCAGGCACTAGCAGCAGCCGGCCTAGAGTCACAGCTTGGCTCTGCCTGGGAATCTCCAGACCCAGCACAAGTAGCAGGCATCTCAGATTGCTTTATAGCTCAGGCAGGGTGGCCCCGGGCAAAACACAAGTGGGGACTGACCCTGGCCTGTACCATCCAGGAAACCCCAGGGCCAGCGCACCCAGTGGACAGCTACAGACCACACAGGAGCACCACCACCCTGCCTCTGCACAGCTGATCCTCCAAGGAGGGCGGAAGTGGGTGCTCAGTGGTCACGGCCAGGCCTTGTAGCTGACTGGCCTGGGTAAATCCCTCCCATTGGTCTGCCAACAGCAGTCAGGGCTCGACTGCAAGAGGAGGGTGTACACAGCCCACACGAAGGATGCACCTCGAGTACTGAGCTTGGGTGATAGAGGCGGCTGTGCCACTGGACCCTACAGGACGCCTACTACATTAGGCCACTCTCCCAAGACACGGAGTCAAGGCAGCAGTACCTCATACATGGAAACAAACACAGGGAGGCTGCCCAAAGGAGGAGACAAAGAAACATGGCCCAAACGAAAGAACAGATCAAAACTCCAGAAACAGAACTAAACAAAATGGAGATGAGCAATCTGTTGGATGCAGAGTTCAAAACACTGGTGATCAGGATGCTCAAGGGACTCAGTGGGGACCGCAGCAGCATAAAAAGACCCCGTCAGAAATGAAGGATATGCTATTGAAATAAAGAACAGGGAAACAACAGTAGAGTGGATGAAAGTGAGAATCAAATCAGTGATCTGGAACATAAGGAAGCAAAAACAACCACTCAGAACAACAAAGAGAAAGAATGAAAAAAAAACGAGGATAGTGTAAGCAGCCCCTGGGACAACTTGAAGAGGTCCAATATTTGCATCATAGGGGTGCCCAAAGGAGACCAGAAAGAGCAAGAAAATGGAAACCTGTGTGAAAAAATGGTGACAGAAAACTTCCCTAATTTGGTGAAGGAAATAGACATGCAAGTCCAGAAAGCACAGAGAGTCCCAAACAAGATGAACCCAAAGAGGCCCCCTGCAAAACTAATCAAAATGCCAAAGGTTAAAGATGAAGAGAGAATCTTAAAAGCAACAAGAAAAAAGAAGCTAGTTTCCTACAGGGGAGTTCCCTTACGAGTGTCAGCTGATTTCTCAAAAGAAACTTTGCAAGCTAGAAAGGACTGGCAAGAAATATTCAAAGTCCCGAGAAGCAGGGACCTACACCCAAGACTGCTCTACCCAGCAAAGCTATCATTTAGAATCGAAGAGATGATAAAGAGCTTCCCAGATAAGAAAAAATTGGAGGAGTTCATCATCACCAAACCATTATTATATGAAATGTTAGAAGGACATATTTAAGAAAAAGATGATCGAAACTATGAACAGTAAAATGGCATAAATGTGTATCTGTCAAAAACTGAATCTACAAACTAAGTACACAAGAAGAACAAAGACAGAATCATGGACATGGAGAGCTTTTTGATGGTTGTCAGGTGGAAGGGGATATAGGGGAGTGGGTGAAGACGTGAGGGGATTAAGAAGTACAAATAGGGCCCTGGCTGGTGTGGCTCAGTGGATTGAGTGCCGGCCTGTGAACCAAAGGGTTGCAGGTTCGGTTCCCAATCAGGGCACATGCCTGGGTTGCTCAAGGGGCAACCACACATGGACGTTCCTCTCCCTCTCTTTCTCTTCTCCCTCCCTTCCCCCTCTAAAAATAAATAATTTTTTTTCGAAGTATAGATAGGTGCTCACAGAATAGCCATGGGGGTATAAAGTACAGTATAGGAATGGAGAAGAACTTAACATGCATGACCCATGGACCTGAACCATGCTGGGGGCATTGCCTGAGGGAGTGGGGAGTGCTGGGTCGAGGAGAGCAAAGGGGGGAGAATGGGGACAACTATAATAGCATAAATGACAAAATATAGTTTTAAAAATTGGTAACAAATTCATAGCTATCAATACCTCAGTCTAAAAAAAACCAAAAAAGTAAACAGCCCGAATAGGAACCGAATCAGGCATGGAGATCATGTGGAGGGTTATGCTCCGGGAGGGGAAGGGGGCACGGGGGAAATGGGGCAGGGGTTAGGAAGCACAGTTGACAGGAGCAAGACAGACAGATTGAGAATAGGGTAGGAGGTGGAGGCCAGAGTACTTACCCGTGGACGTGAACTGTGAGGCGGGGCTGCTGGAGGGACGGGGAGTACCGGGGGAGGGGGCAAGGGGGGGAAATCGGGACAACTGGAATAGCATAATCAGTGACAGATACTTAAAACCTGTATTGCGTTTATGTGTATCTCTAAGTAGTAAGTTACTTCGTTTTCGACGTTGATCTTTATGAAAATGTTGTGTGCTGTTTGTTTTTTGTGTCTTTATGTTTTTTGAATCGATGCCTCATGCTGTCGCTTTATTCATTTCTGTGTATGTATTTATTCATAAGTCACAGTGCAGTTCACACACAATTCAGTGTATTATAGTATACTTTATTTACCAATAACTGCGTTGAAAGATAGAGTTGTTTTTAGTTTTTTGCAATTGTAAAAATGGAGTCTGCACATCTGTGTGCCCATCTCCGGGCACTCGTTCAGAGGATCCTGTTGGAGTGTCGCCGGCTGAGGCCCTTCAAGAGGCTGCGCCAGTAAGGGGTAGGTGTTGGGTGGGCCAGAAAATTCGTGGGTTTTTTTTTTTTTTTTTCCAAAAAATAAAAGGTACATCTTATATTTTCACCAATAACTTTATGGATTTGGGTATTCCGAGTAAGCCGGCTCTGTCCCGAGTGATACAACATTGACTGTTCTCGACTGATGTCTCAGTTTGGTCGCTGCCAACCCCAGCTGGCCTGCCCGGCCGGGGAGCACCGTCCAGCGGGAATGTCCGGCACGGAAGTTCGCCACCACTTCCGACACAGTTCGCAGCACCTTCTCCACACGCTGCACACATCTTTTTTGTGCTTCAGTTGCGTTTTCACCTTTCTTGAAATAATAAAGCATAATGTGCTGAAATGTGATGTATTTTCTTCCGTCTTCAGTGTCAAAATGGCTGCACAAAAGCTCCCCAATTCTGGTGTTTGTTTTTTAATGCACACTGATGTGACAGCTGTCGTGTTATGTCTAACAAAAGTGTTTCACATGAAGGTAAGGACAACTAAGCGATGCAGGAAAAAATCAGGCGAACTTTTGGCCAACCCAATAGGTAGAGAGAGAGAGAAGAGATTGATTTCTGGGATTGGCTTGTGTGGTTGTGGAGGCCACGAAGCCCCACAGCCTGCTGTCTGCGGGCTTGAGGCCCAGGGAAGCCGGTGGGGGGATTCAGTCTGTTCCCAGAGACTCGAGAACCCAGGGGCCGGTCGTGCGAGCTGGGTCTGCTGCGCGGGCCCGGGGACCCAGGTGCTGGCGCCCACGGGCAGCAGGTGGAGTCTCGGCCCTGGTGGGAGGGTGGGGCCCACCTTCCTCTGCCTCTTGTTCTTCCAGCCCCTCAGTGGGGTGCAGGAGGCGCCCCGCTTGGGGAGGGCAGTCTTTGTCACGCGGTGGCAGCCTCCTGCAGAGACACCCTCAGGGGCACACCTGCAGGCGGTGTGTGCCAGCTGCGCGACCTCCCGTCGCCGTCGCCCGTTCAGGTTGATGTAGCGTCAGCCGTCACAGAGCACGTGCCCCTGGACTTGAGCTGCTGGGGTCTAGGGAAGTGAGATGCTCGTGTTCACACGAGAACACCTGTCTCCCAAGGGTGTGTCTGTCTGTGCCGCCGCCAGCGGTGCCGGGCTCCAGTCACCCTCTCCCGCCTGCGGTCGGCACCAGGAGGGCAGAGCTGGAATTGTGTCTGAGCAGGAAGGAGAAAGGGAGACCCAAGGGTGGTGTTCGTAGGTCCCACCGAGGTAAAAGGGCCGGGGTCTCTTTCAGAAGAACTTCTGCCCTGGCTGGTGAGGCTCAGTGGACTGACCGCCGGTCTGCGAACCAAAGAGTCAGCTGTTCAGTTCCCAGTCAGGCCACACGCCTGGGTTGCAGGCCAGGTCCCCAGTAGGGAGCGTGTGAGAGACAACCACACATTGATGTTTCTCTTCCTCTCTTCCTTCCCCTCTCTAAAAATAAATCTTTTTTAACAGCCAAATGTTAGAAAAAACAAATCTTTCTTCTTTTGAGACAGGGTGTGCAGGCAAGGCTGTACAGGGTGCAGACGAGGTGGGAGCGTAGAGTGATGTTGCCAGAAACTGTGTTTGAGAGGGGGTGTGGGGCTGGGCGTGGGCTGGGCGGGGCTGGGCGTGGGGCTGGGCGGGGCGGGCGTGGGGCTGGGCGTGGGCTGGGCGTGGGCTGGGCGGGACGGGCGTGGGGCTGGGCGGGGCTGGGCGGGGCGGGCGTGGGGATGGTTTCAGGTGGTCTCTGTGTGCGGTGAGAACAGTGAGCCGGCGGGCTGTCCAGGTGGCTGGCCAGCCTGAGGTCCCTGTTGAAGGTGGGGATACCGCTGTGCAGGCGCCCCAGTCTGCCCGTTGGCAAGGATGCCCCTCCCCCTCAGCAGCGTCCAGGTGTTGGGCAAGGAGAGCAGTACAGGTGTCTGGTGAGAGCAGGTGCCTATACAGGCCCAGAGGATGGGCCCCCAGGGTGTCCGGGTGCAGTTGGCTCCCTCCTACTGGCACGCAGCCTGAATTTCTGCTGCAGCCGCTCTCCCGCCTCCTGCCCCGTCCAGGTCGGGGTGCCTACCAGGCTTGGGAGCGGTTCTGCGTGCTTCACGGCAGAGGCAGCGTCCCGGGACCTGAGTGTGTTCACGGTGCGCACCCTGCACAGTGGAGTTCTCGCCGTCGAGGGCTGCGGATTCCTTGTCCTGGTCCTCGGGTAGCCAGGCAGGCAGGGGCCCATCCAGGTGGTGCCTTGGGGGATGACCCAGCAGTCAACGTGGGAGGGGCAGGGCTTTGTTGACAGTATTCCGACCTCACTGGGGCTCACTCAGAGCGCTGCTGCTCGAAGCCCTCCTTTCCCACAGGACCCAGTGCTTCCCTGCTCCCCGGACGGACGGTGCGAGCCCGGTAGTTCCCCACTTCCTTGTCCTCAGCTGGCTGCGCGGGCAGTTGTCCGGTGGCTCTGGAAGGCACCGGCGTCGCCACCCTCACGCAGCAGCTCTCCTTCACGGCCTGGGGCGCGTGGGCATCAGTCCCCGTGTTCCAGTCCAGGAGGGCACGTGCAGCGTTACACTGGAGCACGGGGAGGCCCGGGAAAGATGCGAGTCCAGGGAGAGGCCAGGTGTGCCCGGCACAGCCCTCGGTGGGTTTGGAGTCTGCTGGAGCGCACAGTCAAGGCCGCCAGCCTGCCTCGTTCCTAGCCCACGGCGACCGGCTCCCCCAGCCCACAAGGCGCCTCTCCCACTGCCCGCAGCCTGCCTGCCGGCATCCCCCTTCGCCGCCGCTGCACCGGACTCCCCTCCTACCTCCCCCCACGCCCCATCGGTACGTGGCCGGATCCCCTCCTGGCTGCCCGCCCTCGGTCTAAGTCCTGACCCGGAACCTCCCGCGCAGCCCCATCTCCAAGTCCTCCCACAAGGAGCGGCAGTTGCCAGCTCTCCCGGATCGTTTACATTTAGTTTACATGTACTGGGCTGCCACCCCCACCCAGTCAGGGCGAGGGTAACTCAGGGTGACTCGGTGATGCAGGGGACCGCCCCCTGGCTACGTCTTGAGTCAGGCTGTATTCTGAAAGTCACGCCCACCTCACCTCACGTGGTAGCACAGCTGTTAAACAGCCTTTTTTATGAAGCATATCTTAAACCTGTGGTCTGCTCCCCCATCCCACAACCAAGGGCTATGGGGGCTTTAGGAGCACCTCGGTCTAAACCTCGTTTCACTTGGATTCTCAGGCAGTTACAGCACTTTTGTTTGTTTGTTTGTTTTTGAAAGATTTTATTTATTTATTTTTAGAGAGCGCGGAAGTGGGGTAGAGAGGGAGGGAAACATCAATGTGTGGTTGCCTTTTGTGCGCCCCCTACTGGGGACCTGGCCTGCAACGCAGGCGTGTGCCATGACTGGGAATCGAACCAGTGACCATGTGGTGTGCAGGCTGGCACCCAGTCCACTGAGCCACACCAGCTGGGGCTTTCTGTTCGTATTCTGACACTTCGGGGAGGCGTGTGCAGATCCCTGGAGGGGCCGCGGGTCAGAGGGCTTCGGCCCTAGCTCCTGTAACCGGGGTGGCCTGGGCTGGCCGTCAGGCCTGTGGAGGATGGTGTGGAGGTCGTCTCAGTGTGTAGTCCTGTGCTGAGGCCACACGAGAGCCGCCGAGGCCCGGCCTGCCCCGTGCCGGAGACTCCCCGATGCCGGGGAGACTCCACAGAGGCCTGAAGAGCGCGCTGCTGAGCGGCCAGGACCGGGCTGTGCTGAGGCGGCCTCCAGTCTCGGCTGCTTTTCACAGCGGTGTGTGTGTGTGTGAGTGAGTTGTGGTGATGTGCCGAGTTGTTGCGTGTGAGTTGCAGACCAGCTTGGATCTTTATACTTACACAAGGGCTTAAAAGCATAAGTTGTATTGCATTTTCCATTTATAATGTTTAAGTAACACAAACTTTGTCTGGTTGTGGGTGGGAGGTGGCTGTGCTGGGAGAATTAGTTTTTCTTTGATGAGGTCTGTGTGGCACTGAAGGTTCCGGCCACGAGGACGCAACTTCACCAAATTCACGGTCGCCTTCGTTTTCAAGGTGGGCTGTTCTCAAGGCTCTGCTGGGCTGTGGACATGAGCCGCCGTGGCTGTGCTCTCCCGTGTGGCCGAGAGGGGGCCCCGCCCTTCACCCCGAGGAGACGGGTTCTTTTGCAGTTGCCGTGTGCAGGGCGCGCCGTCCCAGTTTAAACCAGCCACTGCAGAGTCGGCGGGTCCGGGTCCGGGTCCTGGTCCTGACTGAGAGCGTTTGCCCTGTTGGGTCTCGGCCCGTGATCCAAGCACCAGTCCCCCGGAGTGGGGGAAGTGGCGGCTGACGTCCGTGTTGCTGCCGCCTGGAGTCGTCAGACCGGTGGGACAGAAAGGCAGTCGGAGTAGCAAGGCTTTCAGGTGGCCTCTTGCACAGAACGTAATGCTGCTGAGATCCACTCGTGCCGTGGCCTCTGCCGGTGGTTAATTTCTGTCTCTGAGTGGCAGTCCACCGTAAGGAGGAACCGCAGCTGGCCTCTCCGTCAGCAGTGGAGGGACATTTGCGTGTCCCTGGCTCTGGCTGACATGAACACAGCTCCCAGTGACATTTCAGTACACGTCTCTGGTGTGGACACAGCTCACTTCTCCTTGATACGTACCCAGGAGTGGAGTGCAAGGCCATAGGCTAAGTGCACGGCGGACACCATGAGGAACTGTCCGGCTGTGGTGCAGAGGGCTCGCCCTCCCTTCCAGCCCCGTGGGAGAGCTGGCCAAGGCCAGACGCTGACCGTCCTTCCTCGTAGCCGCTCAAGTGGCTCACGGTGTTACCTACCGCACGTGGTTTTAATTTGCATTTTCTCAATGACTTGTTGAGCATCTTTTTATGTGCTTATTTTCCACCTGTAGCTCTGGTAAAGTGGCTGTTCACGTCTTCTACCTATATTTAATTGAGTTGATTGTCTTACTGAGTTGTGAGACTCAATAAGATATATATATCTTTATATATTTTGAACACAAGCCTTTTATAAGATGTATTTCTCAAATATTTTCTCCCAGTGTTTGGCTTTCCTTTTTGTTTTATAACACCTTTTTTTTTGAAGAGCAAAAGTGTTACATTTTCATCAAGTCCAATGTATCAGCTTGTAAATGATTTGGGCTTTTTGTTTTCTGTGGAGAAGATCTTTGCTACCGAGGGTTATAAAGATCTGTTTCCCTCTGCTTTTTCTGGATGTTTTATTGTTTGAGCGGAAACATTCGACTTGCTACTTATTTTGATGATGTTGACGATGTTTATGACTTCTGCAAAGGGAGACTTGCAGGCCAGCTCTCTTGCACATGCGTGCCCACTTCCAGACTGTTGGTGGAAATGCTGTTTTTCCTCGTGGGTTCATGGGGGGGGGCGTGCTCCCCGTTGTGTGTGCGCCTCTGGGCCGTCCTGCCTGGGCCCCGGGGGCTTTCCCTGACGTTGGGGGTGGGGGTCCTCCGGACGGAGAGCTTGGAGGCACCTCTCTGGTCCCTGCGGGCACCGGCGCTGCGTTGCACCGTAGACCGGCTTGGGGCGGACGCACACTCGCTCGTCGAGGCTCCGCCCGTGCGTGTGGTGGGTCTCCACTCACTGAGGTCTCGCACGTCTGTTGTTAGAGTAGCTTTGTCGTCTTCAAACTACAGGTGTCCCCCAGTGTGTGGAAATTTCCCACGTGTTGTATTTCCTCCTGTTATTTTGAACGAGGCTTCTGAAGTTTTTGCGCCTGGGTGTGTGTTGCTAGCGTACAGACGCTATACGGCTGTTGTCGTGGGCCCGCCTGCGCCTTGCGAAGTGCCGCCCACCACCGCCTCCACCACCTCTGGCCGTCCTTCGGCAGGTCCTCGGGCTTTCTGCGCGGACGGCCATGCCGTCCGCAAACGGCGTGTGCGTTCCTTCCCAGCCTGCAGGGTACTTCTCCTGGCCTCCCGGCCTGGGCTCGGCCTCCAGCGTGACGCTGCGTAGGAGCGGTGTCTGTGGGCAGCCTTCCCTGTCCCCGGTGGGGGACGGCGTTCAGTCCGTGCCTGGGAAGTGTGGGACCGGGTGCAGGGAGGGCAGGTGAGGTCCGAGGACCTGACCTGTGTTTTAGTCCACTGAGACTCACTGTGAACGGGCATTCAGTTTAGTCCAACTCTGCCTACATCTGTTGAGATGATCACGGAAGGGTTTCTTCCGTTTGGTAAAATTAGTCACAGCCTTGTGACTGTGTAAACCCCGGAAGAGCTTCGCCTTCCCGGGGCAACGTGGACTCGGCAGGGCATGTGCGCGGGCCGCTCTGTGGGCCGCTGGTGCTTTGCTGGGGGTCACCGCGCCTGTGCTCACGGGGCTGTCAGCCAGTCAGCCTCTTCTCTCCGAGTGTCTGTGGGTGGTTTGGGTGTTGGGGTGGCGCCTCGTGGAGCGAACTAGAAAATACTCTTCCCTCTTTAAGATTTCTTGGACAGGTTTGTGGGGTGTTGGTGCTCGTTCTCCCTTGAGTGTCTGGCAGAAGTCCCCGGTGACGCTGTCCTGGCCCCAGGTGCCTGTTGGAAAGGCGGGGGCTCGTTGGCGGTGGTCAGGGCTGGTGAACAGCAGGCGTTCCTCTCTCGTTTCCAGAGGCCGGGGAGCCCCACAGCGGAAGCACCCGCAGGCTTGGCGTCTGGGGGGGCCCTGGGCCTGGCTCCTGGGCACCCTCTCCTCGTGGCCTCAGTGGCCTCGGGGCCTGGCCCGGAGGGTTTGGACTCTGGGTTCAGCCTGGTTGGTAGAGGAGGTTGCCTTTTTCCTCACGAGGGAGCTTCGTCCCTCTGGCCTTGAGCCTGCATATTGTTTCGCCGTCTGCAGAAGGCGCCGTCTGTGGGGCCAGGTTGTGCGTCCTGACCCCGACTCGGGGCTGCGCGTCAGGGCGTCTCAGTGACACTGGGGGGCTCCCCTCGTGGCGGACGTGTCTGTGCGGAGGTGCCCCTGGCTCTCCTTCGTCTTCTTTCTCTTTCACTGCTGGGGTCTCGGGGCCGCCTGCCGCCCCTCCCCTTCCGTTCCCGGTGTTGCCGCTGGTCGGGGTCCGTCTCTCTTCTCCCTGACAGCTTGGCTGGAGGGTGAACATCACCGAGTGTATTGATCTTTTGGTCGCGTCGGTTTTCCATTTTATATTTCATTAATTTTGCTCTTTATTATTTCTGTCTTTCTACTTTAGATTTAATTTGTTATTTTGGTTTCTTAATGTAGAAGTTTACATTACTGATTTGAGACCTTTTTTTTCTGATACACATACTTAATTCCATAAAATTCTATCTAAACATTACTTTAGTGGCACCCCCAGAATTTTGATGCCTTGTCTTTCATTCTACTCAAAATATTTTAGTTTTCCTTACTGTGATTTATTCCTTGACCCACAGATGTAGGTGTATTTTTTAACTTCCAACTATTTTGGAGTATTTTCCAGGTATCTTTTTTTCTCTTGGGGTGTAACTGACATGTAACATTATGCTGGAGTCAGGTGTGTGCGGCGATCACTGTGCATCCTCTGTGGAGTGACCGCCGCAGTAAGTCTAGCCAACATTGTCACCACACGTAGCCACACATTTTTGTGTGTGATGAGAAGTTTTAAAATCTATTCTCCTAGCAACTTTCAAGCATACAGCACAGTATTCAGTTTTTTAAAATTTGTTTATTTTAGAGGGAGGGAGAGAAACATTGATGGGTTGCCTCTTGCACACCCCCATCAACCCAGGCACGTGCCCTGACCTGGAATCAAACTGGCGACCCCTTGGTTCGCAGGCCGGTGCTCAGTCCATTGAGCCACACCAGTCAGGGCTAATCTCTTAAGACTGTCTTATATTTCCTTTTTTAAGATTATTTTTAAAGATAATCCACTTGTGTTATTTTATTTAAGCCACTATGTGGTGATCTGTTATAGCAGTGGCAGGAGACTCTTACACTTTCACCGACCAGAGCGCCAGGCCCGTGAGGCCAGGCAGTGGCTTGGCGGCTGTGTCCCCAGCACCTGCCCTCACTCCTGGGGCGGGGCTGCCTGCTGATTGAGCAGGCGGCTGTGCGGACGACCGGGAGCCCCCCCGCCCCCCACGCTGGGCTGAGAGGGTTGGCGCAGAAAGGAGGCCTGGTCTTCGGAGACAGTTTTCGTCTCCTGAAGTTCTGTTTGCCCGAGTTTTTACACCTTCTGTGTCTCCCTCCTCGTGTGTGCACTCCCCTCTGCTGTCCTGGGCTCGTGCGGCTTCACTCTCCCGGTTCGGGCCCTTGTCTGTCGGCAGCAGCACATCCGTTACTTCTGGACCTGTTCCTGTTGATGGGTTTCTCCCCGGTTATGGGCCGCGTTCTCCAGCGTCTCGGCTTTGGTACCAAATGGTGGGCACGGTGCACTTCACACCGTCGAGTGGTGGGCTTTGTTGTCTTCTTCCAGACTGCCTGGGCGTGGACAGAGCACAGCAGCCGAGGTGGAGTCCGAGGGCTGGCGGGTGACGCCTCCAGGGGTTACAGGGTAGCCGCCCCGGCCTGTTTTCAGACTCTGCCCTTGCCAGCAGCAGACGCTCCTTCCGGGTTCTCGGCTGTGGGCCCGAGGCCTCGGGCACCAGGCAGCACGTGGGTGGTGGGTGGTGGGTGGTGGGTGCTGGCGCACAGCGGGGAGCAGCTCAGCGAGGCCCCGTGAGGGAGGCGGTTGCAGCAGGCAGTTTGGGGTGACAGGCGAGCACCTGGGGTGCGTGAGGTCAGGGGGCGGCACCACGCCCTCGTCCGAGCCAGCCGCAGGCCCGCTGCCCACATCTGTGTGAGGGCGGGGGCTCTGACGAGGCCGGTCCAGGAGGAAGCCGCTCTGGAGCGCGGGAGGGGTCGCAGAAGTTCAGAGGGTGCTGTTAGGACCCTGGGCAGCAGAGAGGCAGCTGAGGAGTTGCGGGAGGCCTGGTGGGTTTGCTGGGGTCCCCTCACACCCCCAGGTGGCAGGAGCAGCGGAGAGAGTGGGGACTGGGGGAGGCTTGGCCTTCGTAGTGCCCCTGCAGCGCCCTCTTCTGACCTGCAGGACGTGGCGCCCGGGCCCAGGAGCAGTTCGCAGGCCCGCCCTTCCTCACAGGGCGGGGCGGCCAGATGGTGGGTTTGGAGCGCGGGGCTCCCCTGCCTCCCTGAGTAAGATGTTGGTCTTCTCGCTGAGGGGCAGCAGGTGGAGAGGTTCCCTCACTGAGACCCAGTGCACCAGCGCTCCCAGGAGAGGCTGTGGGGGCCTTGACGGCAGAGCCCCCCGTGTGCAGGTCTCACCCTGGGAGTCCCTGTGGCTGCTTCGTGGAGAAGGGGACACCGTGGGTCAGCGTGGGAGCCCAGGCAGGAGGTGGCTGTGGTTAGCTGGGCTGGACGCCAGGGTGGGACCTGGTGCTGGCGAGTCTGCTTAGCCCTGGAGGCGGTGGGGAGGCAGGACAGCTGCACCCACCTTCACCGAGGTGCCCTGAGCACCCAGCTGCCACGTGCGACCCGGGCCCCTCTGAGACAGGCAGACCTGGGGGTGGCAGGAGGAGGAGCAGCCAGGACGACGGTCACTGGTCACGGCGCTGGCTGTCCTGCTGGTGAGCCCTGGGCGGGGAGGGGCGAGTACCTGCCTTCGCTGCGTTTGGTCTCCAGCTCTGTACCAGTCCGTGAGACTGACGACAGAGTCCCACTGCAGTCCTGTCGCCGGGGGACAAGGTGCCAGCGGGCGGGTCGTGCAGTTCTGTTCTGAGACGGGAAAGTGCAGGGAGGGCAGGGGTCCGTGGGGCGGGGCCTCGGCTGTCATGGTGTTCCCTGGAATCGCTGGTGGCAGCATCTTTTAGGTGCTGCTGGACGGCGGGGCTCGGAGGTCCACGCCTGCCCCTCCGTCCCGCCCAGGCGGCCCCTCCCCTCAGCCAGAGCAGGCGGCCTGGTGGGTGGGGGTCTGCGGGCCGGGGGCCTCCGGACACTGGGCCGGAATGGCCACTAGGATTCCACTGGGTGCCGTTGCAGGGGACTGGCTCCGTCACTGCTGGAGGCGCCCACAGGGCGATCGCCGTGGGCTGCGCGGGCCCCAGGGGTGGAGCTGCCCGTTCGCGAGGACGGGAGGGAGCCCTTGGCTGTCCCATGGGACGTGGCGTCAGAGGGGACCGGCGACAGGCTCCAGACGAGAGTCCCGGGCGTCAGGGAGGAAGAGTTCCCGTGTGACCTCGTTCAGAATTTTCAGTCTTGGTTTTGTGTGGTGCTCAAAAGGCATTTTTCTGAGATTTGTGTATGAGCATTTGCTTTTTTGATTAAATTTATTTTTATTCCATCGCTGTTGACCCCCCCACACCCTTCTCCACCCCCACCCCACGCCAGCCACCACACTGTTGTCCGTGCCCACGGGTTCTCACGAACAAACTGAACTCGCGAGCAAAGCAGAGACCACCTCCTGCAGAGCAGGGCCTGGGGGCGGGGTGGCTTGCGCCGAGGGCAGAGAGGCGGGCGGAGAGCTGCCCGCGAGAACCTCTGAGCGTGACCGGTCTGTGCTGTTCTCTCTCTCTCACAGGGCCAGGACTTCCTGCTGCACAGCCCTCTGGGCGGGGCCCCGGCGGAGGCAGGCGGCGGGAGGCTGGGTCTGGGTCCCCAGCCGCTGCCCTCGGACACGGCGTGTGCTTGTGATGCCTGCAGCGAGCGCAGGTACCGGAGCGGACGGCGGGGGGGGGGCGGGGGGTGCACAGGACGGGGGCTGGGGCTGCGGCTGCGGCTTCTTCACGAAGGCCATACACTGCTGAGAGGGAGCCCGTGGCCGATGGCCTGTGGCGGGGCTGTGGGGGAGGGAGCCCCGATGAGTGAGGCTCCTCCCTCCTCCTTACCCTGGGGGCTCACCAGAGGGAGCTGGTACTCAGAAGGGACAGGAGCCAGGGCACAGTCATTGGAGTCCAAGGTCGGTGGGGTGGGCAGGGCCAGGCGTGGCTGCCCGAACCCAGGGCTGGTGCAGGTGAGAGCTGCCGGACGGGCTCGTGGATGGCAGAGGCCGGGAGCCAGGCCGGTCGGGGTCTCGGAGACCGGACAGTGAGGGCAGTGCCCGGTGGCAGCAGGGCCGGATGGTGGGGGAGTGCTGGGCGTGGAGGGGAGGGGCTGCGGGGTGGGAGGGGGATGGGCTGACCCACCCTGACCCGCCCTCGTGCTGCCTCGCAGGGAGATCTCGGCGGAGCCGGACCGCGAGCCGCAGCAGCTGCAGAACTACTGGTCCGAAGTGCGCTACATGGTCCGCTGCATCTACCGCCAGGCGGGGACCCCGCTGGCAGACGACCAGGACCCGTCCCTGGTGCCTGACAAGGAGGGGGTGAAGGAGCTGGTGGATAGGTACACGTGTCCCCTGTGTCCCGTCCCTCCCTGGCCTGTGCCCCCGGGGTGGGGCTGGGAGGCTCTGCCGTGGGGTGCAGGTGCACTGCGGGCCCTCTGCACAGGGCCTCAAATTCTGGTTGGCCGAAGCCCTCACTGCTGGTGTGGTGGAAGGGAGGTTGCGGGCTTCTGTCGTCAGTCCGTGCTGAGGTCGGCACTCGGTGCTGTCTGTGCCGGGAGCCAGGCTGAGCCTCGGCCTGGGGGGGCACTCCGGCCGCGTCTGCACGGCGGGGACACGCAGGCCTCAGGCGTGGAGCCTGGGCAGACGCCGGCTGGGCCAGGCCTGTCGGGCTGCCTGTGGGCGGGCGTGGCCCAGCACGCAGCGTCCACTCTTCAGCGGCACCGCGTGCTCCTGACGGCTCAGGATTCCAGGGGGATGTCGTTTTCACTTTTTCCCATGGTTTTAGCCCCCCTTTTTTCTTTTTTTAAGTGTTCCAAATAAAAGTGGTAAATCTGAGCTAGAAACTTCACGGTTGGATTTCTCATACTGGTTTCCTTTTTGCATGTCTCGAATGCAGCACCTGCGGGTGTCTGGTAAGCCTGGTTTGCTGTCGAGTCGCTCCTGGACATGGGAGCAGTGACGGGCCTCGGGCCGCGTGAGCTGGCCGGTGGTGTCGGCCAGTGTGTCCGGGTGGGACCGTGTGCCTTTTTCGAAGTCAGGTCTCCTAGTGAGTGTTAGAGCAAAACACGCGAGCTGCACGTGACCCGTGACTTCACAGCTCACGCACGCTTGGGGAGAGGCTGAGCTGAAGCCAGAGGCAGGTGAAAGGAGACACTTGGCAAGCCGCAGTGCAGAGGAGGGGGTGTGGCCCGTGCAGGGCTGGGGCTGGGGCAGCGCTGCCCCGCCAGGGAGGCGCCCTGCCCGGACGGCAGAACTGCACGTCCCCGGTAGAGGTGTGTGTCTCGCACACTTGCCCCCTCGCCCCCTCCCAGTCCTTGTGTCCGAGAGCACTTTCTGTGCTGGTGCCGACACTTGGGGAAGGGGGGTCAGGGAAGCACCGGCGAGGCCACCCCTTCCCCGCTCTGGGGCCCTCAGCGTCCCGCAGGACCTGGCTCTGCCTCCACCTCCCGCCCCCGCCCTGTTCTCCTGCCTTTGTTTCTCCCCTGGAGCCGTGGCATTTACTCCTCTCCGTCGGAGTGTTCTGCCCTCTCCAGGGTCTCTCTCTCTCATCCCCCGCCCGCCACTGCCATCGAAGAGGCCACCCTCTCAAGTCCAAGGGCCTGCTCCCTCACCCCTCGCCCGCCGAGAACGGCGCCCTGTGTGTGCACGCGCAGGCCGGCTCCCGGGTGTGGGCACCGCGGCGTGGCCCCAGCACGCGGTGCGGTGCGGGTGGCGGGGCATCTGGGTGAGCCCCCGCGGCATCTCCAGCACACTCCTTGGCCGCAGAACTTTTAAAGAGATCTGTTGGCAGAAACACCGCACCGACACAGACGAGGAAATAAGAGACAGTGTATGTCTAGTTTCACCAGGCTGAGGGGCTAAGAAGGAAGCACCCAGTGTGCTTGTGAGCTTGCCGGTCCCTGTGTCCTCTCAGTTTTGTGTGGCTTCTCTGTAACAGATGAAACGCATTCTGTTCCAGAGGACAGTTAGGCTGGATTGCTGGACTAGAAGTCCTGTTTATCTCTCTGGAGTGTATTAACCCCAGTGAGGACCCTCGGGTTTCTACTGCGTCTCTGGCCGCGTTTTGTGCGAAGCACCACACGCCCCGTTGTGGGGTTTCCCTTGGCTCCTTCATGGCCGAGGCGGAGGCGGGGGGCTTGAAAGGGGCGCGGGCAGTGACTCGCTCTGCTCTCTCGACCGGACGTGGTGCCCGCAGGTGAAGGGCCTGTTCTGTGGCGTCCAGGGGCTGTAGCGACCGGTGTCTCACGGCCCAGGTCTAGTGACGGGGCTCCCTCCGCGCCGGGGGAAGGGGGGCGGGTACGGACTGGTGCCCCGGGGGCCCTCGCCATCCCCTGAGGGGCTCTCCAGGGCTCGCGTGAACAGCCGTGCTCGGCACTGGAGAACAGGCCACCGAGGGACCGCATGGACACGTCAGCCGCTGCTGCGGCTTTGTGGGGGGGGGGCAGCGGGGACACGCTGGTCTCGCTCTTGCTCTTCAGCTTGCCAACTTCATTTTATTACAAACGCTTCCTTAGTTTTTCGGTGGGATGATTTAAGAAGAGATGAAGTGTCTCTGAGCTTCTCTGGCTGTAGAACTAACGCAAGCTCCCTGGGGCTGCGTACTGAGCTCCAAGAACGAGAGGGCGGTGCCGAGGGCGGCCTCCCCCACCCCGGAGTCGCCTGGTGGGGTCAGGGTCATTGTTTTTACTCCATAGTGTCTTCAGTTTCCTGTGTTGTTGAGTCAGGGGTCCAGTGTCACCCTGAGGCACTGGTGTGGCCACTCTGCCACCTGCTGGCTCTGTGGGTCCCCACACCCTCCCAGGCCCGTGTGGGCTTCAGTGTTCAGTCCTCTGAGGTGACCGAGTTAGCGCAGGGGAGAGGAGGCTGGCACAGAGGACGCTCTCAGTAAATGTCAGTTTTTGGGGTCTTTGTGGGATGACGCGGGCACATTCCTGACACTCTCTGCCCACCTCCCCTTGTTGAGATGGGGGAACGCACCTTCCTGGGTTAGGAGAAGGTGGTGTCGTTTCAGGTGGGCTCCTGGGGAAAGGCGTCAGGAATGATGCTCGTGGGTCTAGAGTGTGCTCCGAGGGGAGCGGGGCGCGCAGGTGAGTGGTGACCGTCTCTCTCTCTGTGTGCAGGCTCTGCGAGAGGGACCCCTACCAGCTGTATCAGCGCCTGGAGCAACAGGCCCGAGAGTACGTGCTGGAGATGAAGGTCCGCCTCCTGCGGCAGCTGTCGGCCGCGGCCCGAGTGCGGGCGCCGTCTGGCCTGCAGGGCCCGCCGCAGGCCCACCAGTTCATCTCCCTGCTGCTGGAGGAGTACGGCGCCCTCTGCCAGGCGGCCCGCACCATCAGCACCTTCCTCGGCACGCTGGTGAGGGAGCCCACCTTCCTGTGCCTCTGCGGGGCACTGGGAGCGCTTGGGTCGGGGGGGGCGTGTGGCCCAGACCACCATCGTGACACCTCGGGGCCAGGGCTAGCCTGACTTCTCTCCCCTCCCCCTGCTGTGGGACGAAAGTCATGAGTGGTGGGAGGTGGTGGCATGTCACGAAACACCGTTTGGGGCGCGGGAAGCCGAGGGAGCGAGGCGGCGGACCGGGCGTGGTGAGGGCCGGCCTGTGGTTGGCAGGGACACGAAAGGGAACGGCTGCTTGGGCGCTGGTCACTGTTGCCGCCGAGCACAGGGCGTGCGTGTGGTGCGTGCTCGTGTGGTGGGTGCACACGTGGAGGGCACACTGCTCACCGGACAGCACCCACCCATGCAGGCACCCGGAAGCCCTAAGGAAGGAGACGGGTGGGGTGCTCTCCCTGGGTCTCGGACTGCCGCCGGGAGCAGCGTGGGGGGCTCGGAACCGTGGCTGCCGGCAGCAGGGGCTGGAGACCGCCTCGGCACCCAGTGGTGGGGAGGGCCCTGCTCCCCGGGAAGAGAGCCTCTGTCTCCTGATGGCTGCGGAAGCACCTGCTCACCCGCGGCCGCCTGAGGGCGCCCTCGTGACTCGGGTTATGTTGGATGGCGCTTCCCCGGGCTGGTTTCTTAGTGGTGGGACCTCACTTGGAAACAGGTCGTTCTCGAGTGTCAGCCTCACGGCCTTTGCGTGCTTCTGAAGTTGGCGGACCTTCCCACCAGAAAGCTCACGCAGTCCTGCAAGCAGTGTGGGGGTCAGGGGCTGCTTCAGGCACCGCTGCAGTGCGAGTGCCCCTCGCTCAGCGGCCCCCGGAACCTGGGGCGGGCGCTGGTCGGGGGGGGGGGGGCACTGGTGAGCGTCGGGGCCGTGGTCTCAGAAGCAGCCCCGCCCGGAGCAGGCTGCCTGGCCCTGGTGCCCGCCCCTGTGCCGTGCGCCAGCACGCCCCGCTCTCGCTCCCTCTCCCGCCCTGCCTCCTGCGTGTCCTTCTGCCCCTCAGAAGTGCCCTCCCCGGCAGCACCCTGGGACCTCCGTGGCCCCGAGGTCGGGTGCAGCTCAGCGCGTCCCCTGCCCGCGTCTGCCATCGTTCCGGGGCCCACTGCCCCCCCTCGGCCCCGGGTCAGCGTGGGACGCCGCTCTGTGAGGCTGACGACAGTTCCTTTGAGCCACACCTACTGGAGCAAGCGCCTAGCGATCTGCCCAGGAGTTTTCTTATGGTTTGGAAAAAACCGGTGGACTTGAAGCACAAACTACAGCTCCTTGGCCAGTGACCATTTTTCCTGCGCCCAGAGACACCCACTGGGGTCGTCCCCAGTGGCACAGTGCACGGGGCCCTGGATGCCTCCGTCCTCCGAGGGACACAGCTGCGTTGCTGGTGGGCCAGCTCCGGCGAGGGCAGGTCTGTCACAGCACGTTGCCGCTGAGACGGCGTGAAGGGCAGGACGCCTCCGAGCTGGGAAGCCCACACGCTCGAAAGCCAGCACTCGCCCAAGGACTCTTCTGACGCCGGGATTACGGCCTGTGGCCCGAGTCTGTCCCTGGTGGGACCTGCCCCGGCTGCCGGGACCTTGGGGCCTCACTCTGCAGCTCAAGCGAGAAGCTGAGGGTCCTCGCACGGGGGGGGGGGCAGCAGGAACATCCGCCCCAGGCCCTCGGCTGGGTGGGCGGGGAAGCACGGCCTGGCCTCCTGGAGGGGCGGTAGCAGGGCTGCTGCCCAGAGGGGTGTGGTCTGACTGGAGGGAGGCTGCTGGCCTCCTGTGAGAGCCTCAGGGCTGGAAGGGACTGCGGGTTGCCCGTCAGGTCAGGCAGCCACAGCGCCCTCTGCAGGCTCAACGCCACCACATGTAACCACGGGCCGTGTCATGCCCACGAAACTGGCAGGGCCTACCAACACACACACGGTCCATAGAAACACTTTCCAGACACACCAGGCAGCTCTGCAGTCGGGGGTTCAGACGAGGGTCCGAGAAGGTCCGCACGTGGTCCGCAGCGTCCTTCCCGGCCTGCCCTGCACCCCTGTGGCCGAAGGGGCCCATGGAGCCCCACTGAGGCAGACCCTGCACCAGGGTCTTGGAGCGGCGCCACAGTGGGGGCTCAGAGACGGGGCGGGGGGGTGGCGGAGAGCTTTGGTTAACTTGGATTTTATCAATCACTATTTCCTGTATGGAAATTAAAAGAGAAATTTAGAGATGTTCATTACTTTAAAAATAAGCCCATTCCATAACAAAAAGAGCCTTTTTTGAATTAAGAAAAACTGTTTTCAAAACAACACCTTTATTTAGAAGGGGGCTGTCATTTACGTTTTTGCAAATCTCCAGAGTCTTGCTTGGACCCTGGGTTCTCATACCCGCTCTGCACGCAGCTGGCTGCCCCCGGCCGTTGCGGTGGGCGCCACTGCGGGAGCTGGACGCCACGCTGTCTCCGGGCAGGTGGCTGCGGTGGCCGCTCTTTGGGAGAACGCCGGAGCCCGGGTGCTCCCCCAGTTGGTTCTGGTGTCGGCCCTGAAACCGAATCACAGAGCCGACCACATGCCCCCAGCAGACCTGCTCACCGGGGTTTCCTCGTGGCACACGCTGCTCGCCTGAAAACACCGGCGGCGGAAGGAGCTGTGGCCGCCTGCACGATGCCGGGTGAAGAGTCGCCGATCCTCGTCAGGAAGACCTTTGCGCGTGGGGGAGCTTCGAGGCTACGCCGGCAGACGCACAGTTTCCCGAGTTCCGGTTTCTGCTCGAGCGCTGAGATCTGACGGCCACAAGCCGGGTCAGCTGTTCTCCATCAAGAAGCAAGGTCGCTTGCTGTGTGGGCCCTGCCGCCTGATTCCCTGCTGACGTCTCCAGAAGTGACACCCTGCTCTCCTGACCCTGCAGGACCCACAGAGTGCGTGCCCACGGAAACATGTTTCCAGACGTGTGACCTTCTGGGAAGTGTGCCCCTGGGGTCACTGCACACTGCCCTCAGGGGTCAGGGTCACATTCCTTCTACACGCTAAGTCGTAAAATGAAATGGACACTAGACTTTAGTTGTACTGCCAGGCCCCTGGGCAGTGCCCACCAGGCTGTAGTGACCCTGAAACCCGAATTTCCGTCCACAAGGATGTACGAGCCCTGCATGCCCTGCGCTCTCTCGAGGTTTGCTGTGGGACTTGCCTCGGAACCCTCCCCTCCTCCCCTCCCCCTCCCCCACCTCCCAAACCCCCGGCAGCTTGTGTGTTTGAACTTGGGGAGGAAGACGAGCTCAGGCGGGAGCACCTTCGAATCGGAGCCCTGGGCCTTCTGCCTGCCTGGGCCCGGTCCCTGATGTCCCCACACGAGCCTCACCTCCCGTCACCGCCGTGACGGCACACACCCTGTGGAGCCTGGGCCCCGTGTGCCCCGGGCGAGGAGCTCAGCCTGCGGGAGGCTGTTTCTGGCCCAAGCTGAGGGTTGTTGCCGGTGCAGGAGCCGCCGGTGCTGGCTGCAGGAAGTACTCTGCTCTCGGCATGAGCCAGCATCCCTGCCGGCGTCAGCTGGTGAGGCCAGTTTGGGGTCTGCTTTCTCTCATGGGCTTTGCCTGGAGTGTAGGTTCAGAGTTCGGAGGACACGCCGGACGTGGCCCTGGCTAGGGGACCCTGGCAGTTAGAGCGCCATCCCCGTGTGCCGAGGTTCCGGGTCTGGTCCCCGGTCGGGGCACGTGCGGGACGCAGTGGTGAAGGTGTGAGGGAGCAGGCACGCGCTCACCCTCCCCCACCCCAGATCGAGAAGCAGACATTAGAGGAAAACTTGAACGTCTTCAGAAATCAGTTTTTGCCCAGTTGTCTTTAGTTAATGTCAGTCCCAGATGCCACAGCGATGGTCCTGTGTTGTAACTCATTGCTGGGTGCTCATAGGCTGGCGGGTGGAGCCCACTGACTCTGTCCTGGAGATAAGTGGCGGGCAGGACCCTGCCCGCCGCCCCCCCCACCCCCAGGGCCTGGTCTGCAGCTGCCCTAGCGCCTGCCTGTTCTTCGTCTCGGAGACGAGTCGTGAACCGGCTCGGGCCTGCTCCTTTTGCCCCGGGTGCCGCTGGAGACGGGCCGCCGTGGTACTCTCCGCTCCTGTCCCTGGCCCGGCTCCTGCGCAGACTGGCCTCTGGAGGCCTGTGACACTGTCCTCTCGACGCTGCCAGCTGTGGCCATGACCTCACAGACACGTCGGGTCAGGGGCCAGGGGCTGAGTGTCGGTCCTGGGCCCCGGCCTCCCACACGCCCCGCTTCCCTGTGTCGCCCCGCGGCTCAGAGAGGTGCCGGGTGTGGAGTGTGGGCGAGCCGTCGCGGTGCGGGCAGTGCGAGAGCAAGCCAGGGCGCCGCGAGGCACCGAGGAGGGGCCGGGAGCGGTGCAGCTGTCCCAGAGCTCCGGCTGGCGGCCCCGGGAACTGGTGAGCAGCGCCGGCCCGCGTGTGCGCACAGCGTGCGTGCAGCCTCGTCGAGTGGGTGCCGGTGCTCCCGGGGCACGAGTGACGGAGCGCCCCCTGGGGGGCATTTGCTGACGTCTGCAGGCGGCGGGAGGGGGCACGGGCAGAGGCCGCTGTGTGTCATCCCCGAGGGACCCGTTTCTGAAGGGGCACGCAGGGACAGTGTGGGGGAGGGCAGTTCCCGCGCAGGCCCTGGTCAGGGCGGGAGCCCCCGCCCCCCAGCGCCGCAGGCCGCTGGAACACAAGCTCCTGCACCGTCACAGGGAGGCCCATCGCAGTGCGGCGGCCCGTGGGGACAGGAACACGCTGCCCCGGCCGGTCCCCTCGCGGTGAGGGCTGGCACCTGTCTCCCCTGATGCCACTCTCCGCGGTGGCCAGCACGCTCCCGGGTGCTCAGGCCGTCACCTGAACCGAGGGGTGCGTTTCTCCAGGTCTGTTAGGGAGGACAGGCCTGACCTCGCACCGGCGTCACTCAGGGGTCGCTGGCCTCCGTCGAAAGGGGAGGTTGCTCCCGACGGGCCCGGGGACGGCTGTCCCTTGTCGTGGAGGGGCCTGCACGCGTGTGGGCTGCGGAGGGCGGGGTGTTGATACTTGGGAGAGCGTAACTGTAAGAAGCGACCTCCAAGCACGCGCAGCCGTCCCCTTCTCCCCCTGCCCCTCCTCGCCTGCGTGGGCCCCGCCCCTTTCGTTTGTGTGCGCGTTCGGCCGGGGGGCCGGGGGGGTCTCCGCCCTGCGTGCCCACCGCACGGGGCAGCGGCTCCTCGTCCTCGGACGGCTCTGGGCCCGTGCCGCCGGGGCCGGCGGAGGGGGAGAGGAGGTCCTTCGGGGGAGTTGTAGGCGTCATCAACGCAGCGCGTCTTCTATTTATTTTTCTAACTAGGAAAACGAGCACTTGAAAAAGTTCCAGGTGACGTGGGAACTGCACAACAAGCACCTGTTTGAAAACCTGGTCTTTTCGGAGCCCCTTCTGCAGAGCAACCTGCCAGCGCTGGTGTCTCAGATCAGGTACTTCGTCCTCGTGTGCGTGTGCCCCGTGGTGCGGCAGCCGGGCCCCGCCCCCGCGTGTGGCGGTGCGCCTCTGAACACCACTGCCGTGCGGACGGTCCCGTCGGGAGAGCCTCGGGTCCCGGGGAAGCCGGTCGGGCCAGGAGGCTGCACACCCGAGTGACGTGGCTGTACTCGAGTGACAGGCCCAGCGTCCGTGCTGCTCAGTGTGGCACCACAGACTCCTCAGGGATGCGGGGACGCGGCGGGAAACGGCATCCTCCCTGGACGAGCCCCGGGCACGGCCAGGGGGCCATGCTGTCGCCGTTGCTGTGGCATTGGACGTGCCGGGGGCAGGCGGGCGGGGGGGGCGGGGTTTGCACTGTGGGTCTCAGGGGCAGGGAGGCTCCCGGGCACGGGGCACGGGGTCAGCCACACTGGGTGTCTCTGACGCCCCCTCAGCGTCTTCGTCCTCAGCGCGGTCCTTCCTGCGTGTGCAGAGGGCACCCTGGGCGCCTGCCCCCGTGAGGGCCGTGGCCGGCGCACCGGGCACGGTGCCCGGGGACGTTGCCCAGACGCCTGCTGTCGGTGAGCCCGGGGCCGGGCTGCCGGTTCCCCCCCTTGTCTGCGGGCCCCCCGAGTGGACCCGCACGCCAGGTGCATCGTAGTGACAGCACAGGTGCGGTTGTGCTTATTTAAATGCCCTATTGGGAGTTGGACCCAACTCGCAAAGAACAGAAGTTACTATCATTATTACTTTCTTAGAGAGGAAGGGAGGGGGAGAGTGGGAGAGAAGCCTGGACGTGAGGGAGAAACATTAATCAGTTGCCTCTCACATGCCCCCCACACACGCACTTGGGGGCCGAACTACAGCCCAGGAGTGTGCCTTGACGGGGATCGAACCCATGACCGCTCCAGGGCTGGCAGTTATTTTTAAGTAAATGAGTTACTGTCGTAGTTGACCTACAGACCAGTTGTTCTCCCTCTTGAGGCCCAGGCGCACACCCAGCCTGCGTTTCCCGTGCTCCTCGGTCCAGTCCGAGGTCGAGCTGCCCGCTGCGTGTCCCGCCCCGGTGGGGCACGGCCTCCTGGGCGGTCACTAAAGCGCGTCAGGGACGAGCAGGCCGGGGGACAGTGGTGCCGCAGGGGGCCTGGGCCCTGGTGGTCCCCTCTGCACGCCGCCGGCCCCTCCCCCGGGGCGGCACGGAGGCCTGGTGTCCCCCCTGGAAAAGAGAGTCGGGGACAGTTGAAGCCACGCGTCTGCGAGGCGGACCTTGTCCCCATGCAGGACGTCCCGCCCGCACCAGCACGCTGCGGAGACCCACGTCCTGGCAGGAGGGGTGCCGAGGGTGCAGCCCGTTTCCCCTGGTGGTTCTGTGCTGGCCTGCTGAGCCCGTGAGTGTGAGCGGCCCGTGCTCCGACGGGAGCGGCGCCAGGAGCCCGGCGTGTGTCCCGGCACGCCGTTGTTTTCTGCGCCCCGCATCGGGTTTCTCCTGCGCTCCCCGTGGGGGAAGCTGCTCACGCTCGAACCAGAGCCCTGGGGCCGGGCCTGGCTCTTGGGGGCAGGCAGGGGCGGGGAGCAGACACTGGGATGCCACTGGGGAGCAAGGGCGCGCAGTGGTCCCTGAGGGCTGGGCACCCAGAGGGGGTTCCCTGTACGACCCCTGTGGGTTGTACGTGAACCCCACACCCTGAGGTCATGGCCTCTTAGGCGGCCCGAGGAACCCACTGTTGCTTGCATGGTGACACTCTGTCTCCGGCCCGCGTCTGTTCAGCTGTGCGATAAAGTGAAACGGAGATCCGGAGGACGACACCGAACCAGTGTGTCCCTTAATGAGTTGTTCACGGGCGGTGTCCCGCAGGTGCCACCTGTCCTGGCCACCGGAGGCCAGTCCCCTGCGCGCCCCTGTGGGCGTGGGCGCCTCTCCCCGCGTGGGCACCGGCAGGCACGGCCCGGCCTGTCCTCGCCCTCTGCAGCGCGCATGCCCGCAGGCCTGCCTCGCGTTAGCTGTGGGGCGGGGCCGCTCCCCTCCGCAGCAGGCGTGCCGGGTGCGCGCTGTGACCGCACAGGCCCCCGCGGAGAGCACACCCCTCTCGGTGTGCTGGTGCGGGGCTCGCTCCCGCAGCCGCAGTGCAGTGACGTGACACGCGGCCCCTCGAGCTCCGAGTGTGCCCCTCCGCAGCACGGAGCACCCACAGGGTGGGGCCACCAGCACCTGTTTCTGGAACTCTCCGCCTCCCCGAACAGAAGCCCTGTCACTGTGGGCAGGGGCCTGCCTCACAGCCCTGCCCCTTTGCTGCGTGTGTCTGGAGACCCCTTCGTCTGCAGGCCCCACCCCTCCTCCATGGCACAGACTAGGGCCGGTCTGCTCCGGGGCAGGGCCCCGGCTGCAGCCCCGGGGGTGGAGGCAGGACCCAGCAGCTCCGTCAGACTCCGCCTCCATCCCAGTGGCTGGGCTGGGAGCCTGCTGCGTCTGCCTGTTCGTGGCTGTGGCTGTGTGTAGCGAGGTTCCACTGTGGTCTTCGTTTTGTGGTCTGTGTATAACGCTGATCGTCGGGGAGAATTCTGATTAGGGTCGTAAATAAGCTCCCTCGGACTGACTTGATTCCATCCTCTTGGTCACGTTCCATCCCCTGCCCAGCGTGTGTCGTCGATGTCGGCAGTCCACACGCTGTCCCCTTCGTGCACAGGGGACGGTCGGCGGGGACTTGTCTGCCGAGCCGTCGTCTCTGGACCCCGGGGCCTGTCTCCTCGGGACTCCACCAGCTGGGCTGGGCTGGGGGCCTGGGCCTGCAGACCGCGCTGCGGTGCCCCCCCGGGGGGCGTCCCCGCGGGCCCCCGCAGACCCTGTGGACAAGCGGGCCTCACCTGCAGTTCCTGGGGCTGAGGCGTGCGGGTGGGCAGAGGCCAGTGCTCCCTGGCCTGCCCCTGTCCTGGCTGCCGGGGGCAGGGGCGTGAAGAGCGGCTGTCTGTCAGGCTGTGGTGAGCAGGAGTGGGGAGGCACCCTGCCTCCTGGCTGCCGGAGCAGGGTGCTGTCAGGGCCTCTGGGCCTCTGTAGACCCCAGGGGTGCCTCTGGGTGTGTGTCTGGAGCTTAGCGTCCCGAGGGCAGAAGCAGCCCCAGTCACTGGGGGGGTCACTGCGGGGGTCAGCGTCTCTCCCTGTCCCTCTCCCTCTGGCTGCCCTGCCCCGGACCCCGCCGGGCCCTCTGGAAGCGCGTTTCCGGTGTGGGGTCAGCACAGGTGTGTCTCCCCAGCGGGCGCCTGGGGACGAGGCCGAGGAGCCTTTCCCGCCCTCTGGTTGGAAGTCATTGTGTGTGCACCCTTAGTGTGACCGTGCTCTGTTGTCACCGCGATAAAATTCGGGAAGCGTGGAAAGTCACGAGGAGGAGGAGGAGGCGCTTCTGGACGGTCTCCCGGGCCCGCCCCTCGCACACGGCGGCACCACGCCGCAGCTGCACCTCGCTCAGCTCATGAGGGCCAGGCTGCGCGCCTGCGTGCGCGGCTGGGCCTCCTCTCCACGGCGGCGAGCACCTGGGCGCCTGGTGCCCGGGACTAGGAGGCCATCGCTGTGGTGTTGGTCCTGGGGGAGGGGCGGGGGGGGTGCGCAGCTGCCAAAGCCCCCCACCCCCCACAGCGTCGGCTGTCGGCCCCGCACGTGCTCCGGGCAGGGGCAGACTCGTCTTCGTCTCTGGAGTCCCTCGTCCACGAGTCTCACGTGCGGTGGTTCTGGTTCAGACGCTGGTGTGTTTAAGCACCACGAAAGCAAGCGGTTTCCCGCGCGGAGCTGCAGGCCCCCTGGTCCTCGCACAGGCCTCTCCGGCCGCCCCCAGCCGTGTCCTCTCGCAGACACGGGCGCGTCCTGTGTCTCCTGTTCGTGTCCCCGCTTCCCTCCCGTGTCGCTGTGTCCTTACAAGGCACAGAACAGAGCGGGTGACGGCACGGCTACATCTTGTGGTTCGGGCCAGGGTGTCTGTCCCACCTCGCCTGGGGACCAGGTCCGGGCTGCGCCACCCCCCGACTGCTCTGTGCGGCACTGCGTGTGGCGCAGCGAACCGCCCGGCCGCCGCCCTCTCTGTCCTCTCTGTCCTCTCCGCCCTCTCTGTCCTCTCGGTCCTGGGGGCCCTTGCTTCTCGGGGCCGCGCCTGGGGCCGGACCTCGGGACCCTCCCCGCACTGAAAGGCCTGTCCCCGCAGGCTGGGCAGCACGACGCACGACACCTGCGGTGAGGACGCCTACAGCAGCTTGCTGCAGCGGTTCCAGCGCTCCGAGGAGGAGCTTCGCGGCGTCGCCGCCGAGTGGCTGGAGTGCCAGAAGCGGATCGACGCCTACGTCGACGAGCAGGTGCGGGTGCGCGGGCGGGCGGGAGGGGGTGCGCTCGGGCGGCCCTCGAGGGGGTGGGGCTGCAGAGCCTCGGCACTTGGCCCGTCACTGAGCGCCGTGCCCTCCGGAGCCTGGGACGCACGGGGCAGCGGGGCCTGTGGGACCTGTTCTCTGCACCCCTGGCCGGCCGGCCAGACGGAAAGGGGGTGCCAGCCTGAAGGCGGCAGGTCGCCGTGGGGCCGGTGGCTGACAGTGGGGGCAGGGGCAGCAGAGAAGCAGGGCTCCTGGTGGAGGTGGGGCCTGAGGGCGGGGTGCTGCGGCAGCCGGGGCCTCTCCAGCGGCAGGAGCCGGGGCTTCCGGGCGGTCCCCCAGCCCACCCGCACTGTTGCGTCCCCTTTTCAAACTTGTGATAGCAGCATCTGCTTGCAGAGGGAACCAAGGGTCTCCTGGAACCCCCAGGGGTGTCTGCGTAGCCAGACACTGGGCCCAGTTTGAGCCTTCCCGTCCGAGAAGACGCTCTGTGCATCTCCTGTGAGGTTGGGCGTGTGTCCTGGGTTGCGGCAGCACGGTTTACACCCTTCTCACTGTGGTCACACCAGGGGGTGGGTGGTTGGGGGGGCTCTGGTGAGTGGCACCCCAAATCTTCCAGCTCTGGGTGGGCTGCTGGGATGAGCTTCCTAGTAGCTGTTGCTGGAGTGCACAGGGAAGCCAGGTGCTGTCCCGCCCTCGCACCTGACGCCGTGGCTGCTGCATGTTTCATGGCTGGTCCCCGGGAACCTTCCCGGAGACACGGCACCTTCCACGAGCGCTGACAGCCTTGTCGCAGCGGCAGCACGGGAACGGGCGTGCTCGGGCATCGCACGTCGTCTGGTGCTGGCCACACAGATTTCTGATGCTTTTTAGCTAATTGAAGTTTTTTCTAGCTTGTGAAGGTTATTTTTGTAAAAACAAGAATAGACGTTGAATTTGTATGGTGTTTTTTTTCTTTTCCACATCTCCGAAAGGTCTAAGAGACTAGGTTTCCTAATCTTCAGACACTGTGCGTCCCTGGGATGGAAGCCTGCCAGAGGTCCGGCGGTCAGAGTGTCCGCCCAGTGCGCCGGGGCCGTGGGTTCGATCCCGGGTCAGGGCGCGGAAAGGAAGCCGGCAATGGGTGCATCACTAAGAGGAACAGCAGACTGAGGCCTCTCTCTTCCTCCTTTCCTTTCTCTCCAAACGCAGATGAGAATTTTCAAGCACCCTACTAGATCGTGGCACATTACTTCAATCCGTTGTAAGGACTGACTAGCCGATGCTCCATTTGGGGTCCCTGTGTCCCCACAGGGGTGCTGGGTGCAGTGCAGGGCTTGTCCTGGAGGGCTTGTCCGTTCTATGTGGGGGTCATGCCAGTCTCAGGGAACAAACTGAGAAACTGTCCGTGTTTCCGGTTTGGGGGAGCACTTTAAGTTTTCTGTTCTATAAAGGGTGTTCTAAAAACCCCCGCTAAACTTTGGGTCTTGATTTGTTTTGCAGGCAGCAGGGACAGGACTAGAGGGTTTTGTTTTGTTTTTTAATCTTCACCCAAGGATGTGTTGATGGATTTGAGAGGAGAAAGGGGGAGGAGAGAGAGAGAGACATTGTTTGCCTCCTCTGTGCACCCAGACCAGGGATTGAACCTGCAACCCAGGCACGTGCCCTGGCCAGGGGCTGAACTCACAACCTTCTGGTGTGCAGCACGATGCTCCAACCAACTGAGCCACTGGCCAGGGCAGGACTGTTGATCTCTTACTGCCCCTTCCGTTCACATTGCATTATTAGTCTGCCTGGGCTCTCTGCTCTGTGAGGGAGTTTCACAAATGGCTCTCTGCCTGGGAGGTTGTCCACGGCGTTCCCAGGAAGGGCCAGAGCCCCAGCGTGTGCTCACGGGGAGGTGTGGGGTGAGGACACCCCGGCCCCCTGGGCTGCCTCTGGTGGCCACGCTTCAGAGAGAGCACTTTGTCCAGTAGAGGTCACGAGAGGGCAGCGTGCCTGCTGTCCTGCCGTCCCCACGGAGTGCCCACAGAGCTGCTGAGACTCAGAGGAGGCCTGCGTCGCCAGGGGAAATCCGAAAAGCTTGTTCCTGGGTGACTCAGCATTTTAAGCGGTGCCAGCCCAGCCGCATGGCCCGCGGCGCTGCTGGCGGCCCTTCCCTGGGAGCCGGGAGGGGAGTCAGTCGTGCGGAGCTCGAGGACTCTCCTCTCACCGTCCTGCCCCCCCCTGCACCCCCCCAGCTCTGTGCAGCCCCTGCCCTGCGGGTCAGCCCGGAAGGGACGGGCAGCGCCAGCATCTGCAACTGTGTTTTCCCAACGGTTTCGGCTTTTACTTTTGAGTCCTTCCCACCGTGTTCGGTGGTTTCTTGTTTTACGTTATTTTGTCTTTTTACACCGAACGCATACTTCTCGGTCTTTTTTGCTCTGTTTGCTCTCAAGTCGGCCCAAACCTGTGTGTTTGCTACAACGTGGGCACATGTTATAAAACGGGATTTGTGGGGCTGTCGTTGTCAGTTACGTCAGCATCAGTTTCTTCTCTGGTGGTTTGAACCACTGGAAGTTCTTTCCCAGGGTGTGAGCTTTATGTTATGAAGTCACTCTTCACTTGTTCGGAAGGGCTTAGCGGGAGCATTTTGTCGCCAGTGGGATGGAGTGTATTTGGTTATAAAACACCAAGATCGATTCTCGCGTCACAGCCTCACCCTCCAACGGAAGGCAGTGCCTGTAGCTTCTTCCTGGTTCTCCCTCCGTTTGTTTCTGTGAAGTGTGGCCAAGCACACGCACCTAAACCGCACCACCTCGCGCGCCTCCGAGCACTCCTCCGGGCTCGCCCTCTGCGTCTGCGCTGCTCTCCCGGCCCAGTGCCCTCGGCCACCGCCCGCCCACCTGCCCACCCTCGGGGTGGTCCTCTCGGCCCATGGCCCCCCCGGGCGGCGCCCGTCACCCTCCCTTGTGCGCCGCCCGGGCGCCAAGGCGCCAAGACACGGCATGGGCCTTCGGTAGGCGCCAGACACCTGCCCCCGGCGCTGGCGGGCCCCTATGACCCCCTTGGTTCTCACTCCGGCTCTCCCCGCCGTGGGCACCGCGCCTGCAGGGACTGGGAGCCAGTCGGCCAGCAGCGCCGGCATGGAGACGGCGTCAGCGGCGTGGCCGTGCCGCCCCGCCCTCGTCCACGCGGCGCTTCCACGTGGGTCACCCCCACGGCCCTGGGGAGAGGCCCGGGGAGCGCCTCCCGGCTCTCAGCGCCTGCTCTGCTGCTTCCCCCCAGATGACGGTGAAGACCAAGCCGCGCGCGCTGGCGGAAGACTGGGAGGTTTTCAGGCAGCGGCGGTTCCTCGAAGAGCAGGTGAGGCTGTGGGTCGGCGCCGCTGCTCACTGCGCGGCGAGTGGCTCTGAAACACCAACTCAGCGAGCCTGACACTCCCCTCCCGGGCGGGCGGTGCCGTGTCCAGTGTAGGCGCGTGGGGTGACCCGGGGAGGCCACCGCGCTCGCCGACCTCCCTCGACTCGGGGCCCGCCCTTCCCCGCTGTGGCTGCCTCAGGATGCTGAGCGTCCTGGAAACCCGCTTCCCTCGGCTCCGGCGCTCACGCCGCTGCGGCTCCCCGGCTGTCTCAGTCTCCCTGGCCTCGCCCTCTCACCCCCGCGGTCTTCTCTGGCACCACAGGTGGACAGAGGGCCCTGTCTCCGGCTCGCACACCTGACCCCCCCAGCCTCCCCACGTGGCTTCTGTCCGGCCAGAAGGCCCTTCCAGCTGCCAGTGTCCCATGGTCGGGGCCGGTCCTGGTTCCTTCTGAAGTGCAGGTGCTCACCTAGTCGTTGGCAGGTCTGGGTGCTACTTCCTGGGCAGCTCCCGGACCCCTCACCGGGGCCGGTCTTCCTTCCTGCTGCTGGTGTTGGCTCCAGCCAGCTGTCCTCACAGCCGAGCCCTCCGCCCCGCCTCCGCCCTCGGGGTGCACAGCCCGCAGACCCGCCAGGCCACACGCTTGGCCCAGGGTCAGCGGACCTTCGGGAGGTGTCAGAGGGACGCCCCGCTGGTGCTTGTCCCCGGGCTCCTGGCAGCACCGCCAGCGCGGCCTCCTCCCGGCCTTGCTCAGGCCTGGGCGCCGTGGCCCCGCGCAGCGCTCTGCACGAACCTCTCTCTGGCTCCACACTTCTCCCTCCTGCCCGTCTCTCTCTGAGCCACAGCCCCTCGCGGTCGGGGGCTCGTCTCTGTGCTGCTGCGGGGGCCCAGCTCGTGCCAGCGCACTGCAGGCTTCGGGAGAGCGGGGGGCAGGCGTCAGCCGGGGAGCCCACCCAGGGTGGCTGATCGCTGGCCCGGGTGGCTCTGCCTGCAGACTCTTGGCCCTGTCCAACCTCAAGAAGCTGTGGACTCAGTTTCTCAATGAGCATGACTGGAAAACCAGGAGACACGTAGTAGCAGGAGACTCGTCCTGCAGACCTAACCTCCTGCTTTACATTTCCCTCTAGTTAACCAGTAAGAAGGCGGTCACAGGCGAGAACAACTTCACGGACGCCGTGAGGCAGGTGCTGTCGTCCCGGCTGAGCGTGCCTGACTGCCCCAGCTGCCACTACCGCAGAAGGTGAGGCGCCCGAGGCCCGTGGGGCGTGCCCGGCGGGCCCTGGCCGTCTCAGTGACCATCCCCTCCCTCTCAGGTGTGCCTGCGACGACTGCAGCCTCTCCCACATCCTCACGTGTGGCATCGTGGACCCCCCCGTCCCCAGCGACGCTCACACCCACCAGCTGCCGCTGCAGGCGGGCTCCGCTCCCGACTGCGTCTCTGAGATGCGCCCGCCCAGCGTGTCGTCCGCGAGCTCGGGGTCGGGCTCCAGCTCCCCGGTCACCGTGCAGCAGCGCCCCAGACTCGTCCTCGCGGACAGCGGCCCCGCACCAGCCTTGTGAGTTGCGTCTTCGTCAGAAGGTGTCAGAGGTGTGACATTTGTGAGAGCAGACATTTAAGACCCTGACCGACTTGAGACCGCTGCCCCCGTGGCAGCCGCAGCCCTCGTTCGGGGCAGGTGGCCGCGGCTCCTGCGTACTCCCCCTTGGAGCGTGCGCTCCCCCAGCTGGCGCGAGCGAGCCGCCCGGCCCTCGCTCCGTGCTCAGGCTCCCCAGCGACGTCGGGAGGCCGGAGCGGTGCGCGGGGTGGGGCCTCTGAAGGGAGCGGAGTGGGGGGGGGGGTGTCGCCTGAGCCCCTGAGAGCGGCTCACGGCCGCCCCCTGCTGCCTCAGCTGCAGTGACGACGAAGACGTGGCCCCGCTGTCGGCCAAGTTCGCGGACATTTACCCGCTGAGCAGCTACAGCGACGCCGAGGTGGTGGCCAGCATGAACGGGCTGCACAGCGAGTTGAACGGCGGCGGGGAGAACATGGCCCTGAAGGACGAGGTACGCCGTGGCGGTGTCGTCGTGCCGCCGGCAGAGGCGAGGGGCGGCGGCCAGGCGAGGGGCGGCGGCCAGGCGAGGGGCTCCTCACGGTGCTCTGCCTGTCGTTAAGTCCCCGCAGGTGAGCAGCAGCAGCGGCAGCTCCTCAGAGGCCGACGACGAAGAGCCGGATGGCGGGAGTAGCGGGGAGCCCCCCGGAGCCCCGCAGGAAGGCACGGCCCTAGGGAACGGGAACCCCAGGACGGAGGACAGCAAAGCGGACAGTCCCCCCCCATCTTACCCCGCTCAGCAGGTGCGGCTTCACCGCTTTGAACTCACCGTTGCCTGAGGGCCCCCTGCTCTGTGCCCGTTCCCCCCACACTTGGGGAGCAGTCGATGCAGGGTCGGGTCTTGTCAAGCGACCCCCGAAGGTCCACCCTGGGGAGAGCCGAGGTGCCTCACCGAGGACCCCCAGGACCCGGAGCCGTGTCCGAGTCTTCTTCTCTCGCCTGAGTTCTGTCTGCAGCATCGTGGTTTTGCAGCACCCCAGTCGGTGTGGACTCTAGATGTCATCGGGATTTCGTCTTTATAGAAGCTGAGGGGAGACCTGCTGTTGTTTTTAATAAGATAGAATAGTGGAATGGTAAAATTCCAGCAAAGGTTAGTTTTGTTAAAAGAGTTTTCTTACCCTGGAAGATAACTCTTTTTATTTTACCCAAAGGTGAGGGTATCTTATCAGGCAATTATACTTTCTCAGTGTTATAACGTGTTCGAGCAATTTTTAAATGAAAGGCACAAGAAGTCGAGGTCAGGATGCTTGGCTAGTTCATGCGTTTCAATGGCTGGTGCAAACCTGGTCCTGGCAGTCAAGGGGGCGGAGCGCAGCCCTGCACCTCCAGCTGGCCCATCCACCCTGTCTGGCCCCTCTAACCCCCCACCCGGCCCCCGTGGGCTCCCAGCGCTTACTGCCGCACAGTCCCATCCGCTCCCTGCTCGGCGGGGGCCTGGCCGGCTGTGCACAGTGCGCGCCTGCACTCTCCGCCGCGGCCCGTGGTCCGTCGTGTGTCCGTGCACGCACAGCCAAGTTGGGTCTTGTTCTCCGTGGTCCCTGCTGACGGACACTGTGTTGATCAGCTCAGCTGTTCGCGAGCGACCTCACCCGTCGGACGTTGCGTGCACGAGCAGCTGTGTCCCCAGGGCGGGTCGCCGGTGGCCTCCCCCAGCCCCTCGAAGAGGCCCATGTCACCGTGTTGGAGTTGTGCCCTCCTGATGAGACTCGGTGACCCCTGGAGGGCCCGGTCGCCGCCATCTCTCCCATGGGCCCAGTCGGGCAGCCTTCCGTGTGCTCGTTTGTCCTCTGTCCCGGCGCCGAGTCGTGCGAGCTGCTCCTGGGCTGGCGCAAGTCCCTTGTCGAGTGTGTGATCTGCACGTGCTTTCTCTCGGCCTTGGGCACAGCTGCTCGTTTTCTTATGGTGCTTTTTGAAGAGCACAAGTTTCTCATTTTGGTGCATTCCAGTTTACCAGGCTTTTTCTCTGTGAGACATCTTGCTGATGCCACACCCAGGAACACGCTGCCTGAGACGCCGCTCTGCGCTGGCTCGCGTGCAGCCGGGCCTGGGGCTCCCTTGACTCGGTGTCTGCTCGAGGTGTGAGGTGGGGGTCTGCACGGGTCCTGGTGCAGGCCCCCCGCGTGCCTGGCTCCACAGTGGCGCGAGGCTTGCCTGCCCCTGGTCCTCCCACCACAGTGGCCTGGGCGGAGGCTCTGCCACAAGCGTGGAGTCGGGGAGGGCCTGTCCCCCACTCGCAGGCCTTGCTCAAGGTCGCATTTCCATGGAAGTTTTGGAACCGACTTGCAGATTTCTACAAAAAACTTGCTTATGTTTGTTTGCCTGTTTGTTTGTTTATTTTTAAGGTTTTTATTGATTTATTTTTAGAGAGAGTGGTTGCCTCCACTACACTCCCTGACCAGGTACTGAACCTGCAACCCAGGCCTGTGTCCGTACCAGGAACTGAACCTTGTGTCCCAGCACCCATCCCACTGAGCCACACCAGTCAGGGTCCTGCTTGGCTTTGTGTAGAGAGTGCATTGAATTCTTGAGTATCCTTGAGTTCTTCGGTAGAACCCAGCAAAATTCTCTGGTCCTAGTCTGTTAGTGGGATGACGCGGATCGATGTGGGGAAAACCCAGTCTTGACAAAACTGGGCCTGTTGGTCTGCGCACACGCTCTGTCTTTGCACTTGTTTACATCATCTTTGGTTTCTGAGTTTCTAGAAAATTTCCAGTTGATGTGCCTTGAACACAATTTTAAAACTATTTTTAAGTTTAGATGTTTTTTGATTCTATAGTAAATGACACTTTCTCATTTTGATTTTCAGTTGATTGTTGGTAACGTATAAAAATGGTCGCACAGTTGATTTTTATGTATCAAATTTTGTGTTCTTCAGCTTTGCTAAGCTTGTGTTCTCTCAGCTGGGCCTTGTGTCTTTCCCCTGACCCCCACGGCACCCTGTGCTCCGGGGGGTTTTGCCTCCACTTCGTGTGCTGAGCAGCGGCACCCCCACCACCGCTGCTGCCTCTGTCACATGGCGGTGTCTCTCTTCCTCCCTGTGCTTCTTTTTCTCGTACCACACACATTTCAGGAGCCGTTCGCATTCTCCTGTTGACTTTCCCATTGTGTTTCTGGTTTGTTCAGGGGTGTGGGGGTTCAGCGGGGACAGAGCTCCAGGCAGGAAGGAGGCCAGCCTCCTGCCTTGCTCACCTTAAGCCCCCGCAGGTGCACGTGAATAAATTCTTCCCGGCTGCTGTTTCCCTTTGGTTGATGTCCAGAGCCTCGGACAGTAGACGCTTCGTTCCAGCTAAGCGGAAGTCCCGTCTCGGGTCCATTCTGCCTTCGTCACCAATCCCGTGTTCCTGTGCAGACAGCTGCCAGGGAACGGGGTGTGCACCCCTGTCTCCAGGCTCCTGCAGGCCTGGGCCCTCGGGTCCCCTGTTTCCCACAGAAGGAGGGCCCCAGCCAACGGGGGGTCGGGACGAGCCTGTCCCCACTGTGCACTGCTCGGCAGGGTGCCTCTGAGCTGCGCTGCGCCCCGTCTCCGCCTCTCTGAGTAAGCAGGCACTTCTCTCCCTCAGGCCGAACAAGCCGCCAACACCTGCGAATGCCACGTCTGCAAGCAGGAAGCTTCCGGACTGCCGCTGTCGGCCATGACGGCCGGAGCCCTTCCGCCCGGCCACCAGTTCCTGAGCCCGGAGAAGCCCACGCACCCCGCTCTGCACCTGTACCCCCACATCCACGGGCACGTGCCCTTGCACACCGTCCCCCACCTGCCGCGCCCTCTGATCCACCCCACCTTGTACGCAGCCCCCCCCTTCACGCACAGCAAGGTGAGTCGGGCAGGGAGGGCCTGGCCGGCAGAGCCCCAGACGGGCAGCTCGTGTAGAGCGGCGCCCACGCTGGCGGGGAGGTCTGCAGTGTTTCCTTCCGCCGGTAGCGCTTAAGCTCTTGGAACACGGTTTGCTCCTTCAGAATGCACTAGGATAGAAGGTTTTTCAGGGGAGGGGTCATACCTGGGGCGACTGCCCTCGTGGCTTCGAGGGCTTGGCGCGTCCTGGGGGAGGGGCGGTGGGGGCCCTTGAACGGCCGCTGGGCTCTGGAGTCCGGAACTGCTGTGCTGTACTCAGAAACACGGAGGACTCGCTGGAACGCGCGGCTGGAGGAGGAGCCCTGGGTGCAGTGCGCCAGAGGGTCCCCACGCCACACGGCTGAGAGAGGCAGCCGGAGGCAGACCGGACGGGGCCTCTGAGACCACTTGTGCCAAGGCTGCCCCGGGCAGGGGCGGGGATCCCGACAACGCCGGTTCCTGGGCGTCTGCCCCCTCTCGTACCCCCACGCTCGGTCTGCTGTCCTGGACACTCCAGGGGGCTGTGGGCGGGGCTCAGCGCCAGGCGCTGTACACAGCGGTGCCTCTGTGGCTGTTTTGAACTTAGCTTTACTAACTCTTACTGTGCGTCCTGATTTTTACTATCCGTTGTTCTGGTTCACGGTCATTTCTAATCAAAAACAGGGTTCTGGCCAAAGCCTCCTTGTTTGATGTAAAGTAGTGACCAGCTGAGACGGAAAGGGAGGGCACGTCATGGAGGGGTTTTTCAGGCTCCGTGGGCACTTCCGCCCCTGCTCGGGCCCTGTGCAGGGGTGGGCGGAGCCCAGGTGGGGCTTCCCGTGTGTGTGTGTGTGTGTGTGTGTGTGTGTGTGCCGGGCGGGGTGCAAGTCGGGCATGAGCACTGCTGCTTGAGGCCTGAGGCGAGCCCCTCCAGGCGTGTGCTGTTGCGGTGAGCGCTTGGGAACCTCGGCCCCGTTATCCCCACCTTGTGTTGGCTTGAGTGCCGCTCGCTCTGAACGTGGGAGCTCCTCTGCTAGTGGAGCGATGTAAACAGTGTCCTCAGGTGCAGACAGCGGGTCCTCGGGGATGTCTTGTCCAGCACTGTCCCACTGGGACTCCACTGTGACGGTGCGAGTGCTGATGGGTGCTGGAGGACCCCGACTCGTACGCCAGTCCACTCGCGGCAGGATTGGCCGTGTGACGCAGCGTTTTCCTTGAAGTCACGGGACTTACCGAGGGTGTTAAGTGAGGCCTCGCTGGGGTCGAAGCCGGGCTGCCTTTGCAGTCCAGCCCGCCTGTGCAGCTCTTCCCCCGGTGCCTGTGGGAGGCTGGGGAGCCACCACCCCGTTCTTACCTGAACAGAGCTTTGTTTTCTCTGTTCTGAGGCGAGAGTACAGAATGTTCTCTTACTCTTTCTCGCTGGTAGATGCTGTCAAGACTTCCTGAAGTTCTCCGTCGAGTCACGAGGCTGGTTTATTCCCAAAGGGCATGGGGACACGCTAGTTAAAAACCAGCTTCCTTGGACTCGTGGCCTTTCCCCGGGATGTCACAGGCAGTCCCCAGGATGGAGGGGACCGGCATGGGGAAGCAGCGTCTGTGTCTGCAGTCTCTTTACGTGACACCGAGCAGACTGTCCTCTCGGAGGTGGGTGTGGAGGACTCGCGGGCAGAAAGGCAGATCCGCGGGACACGCCGTTAAGCTCTCTTTCACCCACGGTGCTGTTGCTGTCGGGACCGCGCGCTGACACCCAGAAAACACTCCGGCTGCTGCTTTCTCGTCGGGAAGAAGGAGGTGTGCTGGGCCAAATGTTTCACTTGTACCTGGTGTTACACCGTTCCTCTGACCACGTGTGCCTCGTCCTTGGCCAGCTCTTGCAGAACGAGTTTGTCTTGTCCGAGGTCGTCTGACGTAGCTGAGTGCGGTGGCTACTGCTGGACTTAAATGCACGAGGTGGTCACAGCGCACGGCAGTCGACAGGAGCAGCTTTGGGAGAGCGGGTGGGCTGCGGAGAGGGGCACACGTCGTTGTGTTCCTCCGGAGCAGCTCTCAGGGCGGCCCCGGCTCGGCGAGGTGGGCCGGGCGCGGCCGGGAGGCGGGCGGCTGGGAGGTGGACGGCGCGGGCCCAGCTCGGCGGGCACAGGGGTGCTCCACCTGCCTGTGTGTCCGCGTTGTCAGGGCCTCTGGGGTGCTGCTCCGCTGGGGTGGCAGGCGTTGCTGTCCAGACGCGGTGTCGTTGTCACTGCCCATGGCCTGTGCTCCGGCCGTTGAGGGTAAACACTGAGTACCTAAAATGCTCGGGTGAGTGTTACAAGAATTTTACTTTTTCATAATTAGGAAGACTTGAGTACTCTTTCCATTTTCAGGTGTCTCCCTATCAGTGATACATTTAATTTATATGTTGAGGTAAAAGTTATTTCAAAGTTAAAAAGTAGCTGCAGGAGGAAAATACAGTAATAAAATGCTAGAAGAGAAATTAAGTCTGTGGTGGGGTATGTCCAGGTATTTTGGGATTACCCAGCTGCCTTTCTGTTACTGAACCCTGAGTGGATTCCACTCTGCTCTGGGAACTGTGCATTTCGATTGTATTCAGTGTGTGACGGCTGCTTTACGGCCCGGAGTGGGATCTGTCTTGGTGAAGGTTTGCTGGGAGCGTGGGAAGAATGTGTCATCTGCTGCCGGTGGATGAAGTGGTCTGCAGGTGCCGGTTCCGTGGGGTTGGCTGGCGGGGCTGTTGAGTTGGACCACGTCCTCACTGACCTTCTGCCTGCTGGGTCTGTCCGTCTTGACAGAGGAGTGTGGGCGTCCCCGACAGTGACAGTGGGGTCTTGTTTCTCCTCACAGTTCTAGCAGTTTCTGCCCCACACGGTGGGATGCTCTCTTGTTAGGTGCACACACACTGAAGATTGCTCCATCTGCTTGGAAAAGGGACTGTGTAATGTTACACGACCCCCTTACCCCTGGTGGCTTCCCTTGTTCAGAAGTCCACAGAGCTGCTCCAGCTTCCTTCTGATTGAGATAAGCTTCAAGTGAGCACGTCCACCCTTGTCCACCCTTAACTTTTAATCTGTCTGTGTCTTCATATTTGAAGGAGGTTTCTTATAGACAATATATAGTTGTCTTGTTTTCTTTTATCCACTCTGACAGTCTGGCTTTTTTTTTTTTTAAGATTTTTTACTTATTTATTTTTTTAGAGAGAGGGGGAAGGGAAGGAGAAAAAGAGTGCGAGAAACATCAATGTGAGAAACACTAATCAGTTGCCTCTCACACATGCCCTGACTGGGAACCAAACCCAAAACCCAGGCACGTGCCCTGACTGGGAATCGAACCGGCGACATTTGGTTCACAGGCCGGTGCTCAATCCAGTGCCAGCTGGGGCGTGCCTTTTCCACTTTTCACTGAGCATTTCAACCTCTTCTGTTAGCATGTCATTTATCCCTGTTTTTCAACTGTTTTTCAAGTGTTTGACAACTGCATTGGAGCATACACTGTAACGAATCTAAGTCCCCTTCAGACAGCACTGCGCTGCTGGCCGCTGCTTCGTGTACGGTGTAGGTGCCTGTGACAGGTCACTCTGCCCCCGCCCTGGGGACGTGTTGCCGTGGTTCCCACTCACCCACAGCCACCCAGCACACTGCTGCGGGTGAGGCTGCTGAGTGCATGTGGGACCAGGGAGCGGTCCGGAGGAGAGGGGCCACAGTTCGCTGGTGTTTGCCCTCCCCTCCCGCAGACCCCGTGTGCGCCCCGCAGCCTGCCCCTGCCCACATCAGGCCACGGGGCGGGCCCTCCAGCTGCAGGTTCCCCTGGCTGCCTCTGTCTCCGGAAGTCTTGACCTCTCCCCCGCTCTTCAAGGACAGTCTCAGTGCAGGGTTCTCGGTCGGTTGGTGGCGTTGGCTGTCGACACTTCAGCCTGGCTGACCTCCCTCTCCTTGCTCGGGGGTTTCTGACGAGGCGTCCTCTGCAGGGCTGCTCCTCGTTTCAGAGGCGCGGGGACACCTTCCTCCCCGGCCCCCAGACCGCTTTCGGGACTTTCTCATTCGGGTTTTCCTTTTGTTCTGCAGTTTGTGTGTGTCGTGCCGAGCGGTGGGTTGGGGGCATCAACTCCGTCGGGTGAGCTTCCCGGCTGTGTGGTGTGGTGACGGCCGTAAGTCTCGGAACAAACGTCCTCAGCATTGTGACTCGCGATACCTCTTCCATCTGCTCTCTCCTTTTCTCCCTTCTGGTGTTCCCGTGACCGTATGTTGCGTGTTTTAAAGTTGTCCCACAGTTCTTGGATGTTTTGTTCTTTTTGGTGGTGGTGGTGGTGGGTTTTTATTATTTCTCTTTGCATTTTTGCTTGGAAAGTGTCCGTGGACGTTCCTGGACACTCATTGGTTCTCTCCCGGCCGCGTCCGGTCTGCTGCTCAGCTCGCTGGAAGCCGCGTGGCTCTCACAGTGGGTGTGTCCAGCCCCTCCCTCTTCACGAGACTCACGTGTTCTCGCGCACTGTCTGTCTCCTCCGTCCGCTGGAGCCCGTGGCGTGGCGGCCGCTGCCAGCCGCCCTGCCCCTCCGCCCCTGCACCCCTGCGCCGCGTCTCCGAGCTGCGGTGAGGGGCCCGCGCTCCTCCTGGTCTGCGTTCTGAAGCCCTCTCCTCCTCCTCCTCCTCCCCCCCTCCTGGTCACCCGGCTGGTGCTGAACCTGTCGCATCGGTCTCCGGCGTACCCTGCAGAGGTCGCAGCTGATCCGAGAGACACAGACCGGCTCTTTTCTTAAATGCTGTTACGTGTGTGGGATGCACAGGTTCAAGGTCACGACTAGGCTGATCGCGTCATGGGCGCACAGGTAACTGTTTTGTGTCTGAGTGAAGCCTTAGGACCTCAGTCTGTTTGGGGGTTTTTCTTTGGTTGACATGTTGTTTCCCTACACGTGTGGCAACTTTTTATCCTGAGCCCATGTTTGTCTCACTCTGAGGCCCACCTCGGGCCCGGCCCTCGGCTCCCGGGCCCTCGGCCCAGCCCTGCGTCCTCCTGCCGCGCACTCACCGCCACCTTCTGCGCCGTCCCCTCGCTTGCTGCAGAGTGTCGGTGCCGTGTGTCTGGGGTCCAGAGCAAAGTGTCCCCCTAAGTGCGGCAGCCCTGGCGGGGGTGGGGGCGTGTGGCCTCGCAGAGCAGACGTGAAGTGTCACCCACCGTCCCACGGGGCAGGGCCCGGGGTGGTCAGCCCCGACTGCGGGCCTGGACCCGGACTGACCCCAAGGCTTCCAGCCTTCCGGCCCGTGTCTCCTTTCTCTGGGAAACTCGTGCGGAGCCGTCCCCGCGCTAGTGCAGCGTCTGGGGACAGGGGCAGAGGGACCTCTTGCCTCCTGTGCTGCGGCTGGAGGACTGTTTGAGAGTGGTCTCCGGGTCGCCGTCTCCAAGTCCAGCGCATCGAGGGGGCCTGCAGGAGGGGCCCCTCGGGGCTCTGGGCCGCACTCGGCTGTCCGCTCCCTGCGGGGGGCGCTGCGGCCCAGTCACCGCAGAGCTGTCGTGGGGCGCCGAGCGTGGCACAGGTGTGCGTTCTGGTGGGAATTGGAGGGGCAGCTCCGCGGGCGTGCGGGCACCGCGGCTCTGCTCAGGGACCCGTGTGACCGGTGGCCTGTGTTCCTCCTCAGAGGCCGTGTGCCCGAAGCAGCTGCTGCTCGGTGCGGGGGAGCGGTGCTGACCCTCACTGAGCATCAGGCCTGCGCGGCAGGTCCCCGAGGCGTCCGCTGCTTGCAGAGTCTCTGTCGGGGTCGAGTCTGGCTGAGCCGGGCCCCACCAGGGCGCCGCTCACGGCAGGCCCGTCCCTCGAGGTTTCCGGGCGCGCCGTGTCTGCCTGTGGCTTCACTGTGCAGGTGAACAGAGTGCTGACTTCGATATGTGATTGGAACTTTTTTTTTGTAGGCTTTACCGCCCGCACCTGTTCAGAATCACACGAATAAGCATCAGGTATTCAATGCATCTCTTCAAGACCATATTTACCCGAGCTGCTTTGGGACTGCTCCAGAGTGGAACAGTTCTAAGTTTATAAGTCTTTGGGGATCAGAAGTGATGAATGATAAGAACTGGAGTCCTGGCACTTTCTTGCCAGATACAATTTCTGGTAAGGAACCTGTTAAAACTTCATTCGAGTTTCGCAGCGGTCCGAGCGGAGCGGAGGGCCGTCTGCGGCTGTGGTCTCCCGCGGAAGCCCCTGCGGGGCGGGGCCCTGGTGCCGCTGGGCCCGGGCTACTGCTCCCCAGCCCGTCTCCCGCGGGCGGCCCCTCCACCCCTGCACGTGGGTCCCAGCCTCTGGTGGGCGGGGCTCTGGGGCCGCTTGCCAGCGCAGCAGGCCACACTGGCAGCCGACTTGGGGCCTCTGCTGCCCCCGAGCCGCCGAGTGTCTCGTGTCCAGGGCTTGGTGTGCGGCCGTGGTTCTCGGGCGGTGGCGACAGCCAGACCTCGGCCCAGCGCACGCACGGGCGGGGCCACAGGCCCCAGTCGGCTGGCGTGTCATGACTGACCCCTCCCCTCTCTGCCTCTGCGTTGACCCTGCCTGGGGTCTGTCCCGTGGACAAGCCCGTCCTCCCAGCTGGGGAGGTGTGGCTGTCACCCCAGCAGCCGGGCCCCTGTGGGGGGTGGTCCCACGCCCAGCCCCTGCATGTGGTCAAAACAGCAAGCTAGACGGGACGCCTGGTCTGTGCCTGGAAAGGGTTTCTAGCTGTGTGACCCCGGGCAGATTGCTTGGCTCCTCTGGGCCCGAGTCTCTTCACCTTCAGGGTGGGAGCAGCAGCTCCGAGCTCAGACCGCAGCTGTGGGGCGTCGCGTGGCCCTCGGGGAGCCGAGCACAGGCACTGGCGCCCGGCGGTGCTCGCGAGGTGTCCTCGCGTAAACGGGTAGAGCGGCCCCCGCGGGGCCCTCGCTTCCCAGCAGCCCGGGGCTGGGAGCGGACCCTTCCGACCCCCTCTGGGCTGGAGCTGGAGAGTGTTTCTCGTAGAAGCCTGACGTCCCCTGTCTTCCCTCGAGGCGGGGACGTGCTCGGGCCGACGCTCTCAGAGACGAGACCGGACGCCCTCCCGCCTCCGGTGAGCAACGGCGCGCCTGCGGCTTTGGACTGTAAGGAGAAAAACATTGCTGCAAAGAAGAAATGTTTGTACAATTTCCAAGATGCTTTCATGGAAGCAAACAAAGTGGTGATGGCCACCTCGTCAGCCACCTCCTCCGTGTCCTGCACGGCCACCACGGTGCAGTCGAGCAACAGCCAGTTCAAAGTGTCGTCCAAGAGGCCCCCGTCCATAGGTGAGCGCAGCTGGCGGCCCTGGGGCGGGCTTGGGGCTCACCGCCCTCTGTAACGGCCCTTCCCGGGCCTGGCCAGGGGCGGGCAGTGTGGTAACGCCCAGTGTTCACGCCCCAGACCACGCCACCGTCCCAGCCCTGTCCTCTGGGGCTCAGCCTCGCAGGCCCTGCTCTTCACCTCTGCCCCTGCGGGCGTGAGCCAGAGGCGGGTCGCTGGGCATCTGGAAGCATCGGGGGGCGGGGGGGGCGCCTGCAGGGGCCGCCAGACTCTGGCCTCTGAGCGCGGCGCCGAGAGCCTGGCAGCAGGGGTGTGGTCGGCCGGGGGCTGACGTCAGGGGCTCGGGAGCTGGCTCGTGGGGGCCCCGCCACATGGAGAGCAGTGGAACGAGTGGCTCGGAGCGCACAGCCGCCGTCGGCAGTCTGGGTGCTGGGCGGGGGTCTTCCTGGTGGGTGGTGAGAAGCTCCCGTGGCCCGTCGTGAGAGCGGAACCACAGAAGCAGGAAGCCTCCTGAGCCAGCAGGTTGGCGGCCACCCAGGTGTGGCACGCAGTGAGTGCTGAGGGCTACGGAGTCAGCGTGGGGGAGGCAGTCCCCTCTTTGTGGGGGCGGCACCCATGGGTGGTTGGCAGGCCACTCCCTGCACTGCACACCTGGCCGGATGTCAGCGCGCCACCTCAGGGCAGGCTGACAGTGGGTGCTTCCTGGGCCCGAGGCAGGGAAGGTGCCGCAGGACGTGGGTGGGACCGGTGCCTGTGGCACTTCAGCTCAGCCTGGAGCAGGCCCGAGGTCCAGGCCGGTGGGCAGCTGGGGGCTGGACCTCGGGGAGGGGGCTGCAAGGATGTGTGGGAGGCGGACCCCTGAGGGGTGGGCACCCACTGCGTGCGCCACGGCAGGGCGGTCACGGCGCCACACGCCTGCTCCCGGGGGCCCCTGCCGGAGCGTGTCAGGGGTACATGTGAGAGGTAGAGGACGCGGGACAGGATGTCAGCTGGTGACGGGCCGGGGGCGGGGGGTGCTGGGTGGTCCTTGTGCTGGGTCGAGACAGACAGAGTTGGTGGGCGGGAGGCCTCAGCCGGGAGGAGCATGAGCGTGTGTGTGGCTCAGCCGTCGGGGCGCCCGTCTCCCCGCAGGCGAGGTCTTCCACGGCATCGGCAAGGAGGAGCACCGGCACGCCGTGCCCGCCGCCCCGAGGAGCAGCCCCACGGGCCTGGCCCCGCTCCCCACGCTCGCCCCCGCCGCCCTCTCTCCGGCCTCCACGCCTCACCTGGGGAACCTCGCAGCCCCCGCCTTCCCCAAAACTGCGGCCCCGTCCCCGGGGTTTGGGGATTCGCGCAAGAGCTTCTGTCCTGCGTCAGTGGCGCCCCCGCCCCCCACCACGGATGGCTCCGTCAGTGCACCTCCAAGTGTCTGCAGGTGAGCCCAGGTCCTGGCCGAGAAGGCCAGGGCGTTTTGGAAATGGGGTGCCATGCCCCCTAACATCAGGGCACAGCGGCCGTAGGAACCCCATCGCCAGGGTCGTGTGGCCTGATGGCCAGTGAGAGGGGGTGGGGAGGGCCCTGTCAGAGGCTGAGGTCTGGGTGGAGCTGGGCACCACCCCCCGCTGGCGTGCAGGCCCCGCCCAACCCTGACAGCATGGGGTCGGGCCCTGGGGGGCTTCAGTTGTGTCTGTTGCTCATTAAACTAAGTACAGCAGTGCCACGGTCCCTCAGCAGTTTTTTTTTTAAGACAGTGTTTGTTACCTTTGACCTTGCCTGTTTGAAGCCACCCCCACCCCACCCCCGCCAGGATGAAGTGGTGGTGAGGGGCAGTGGAGAGACCATGTGCCCGACGGGCCCCTCTGGGGGTGACCGCCCGCCACACCTGCCGCCTCGCCCAGCCAGCCCGCCTTCCCCGACTCCTGGGAGCCCGCCCTCCCTCCCTGTGGGCTGCGCGGTCCCCGCGGGGCGGGCTGCGCGCTGAGGGCCCCTGCGCTTCCGCAGCGACCCCGACTGCGAAGGGCACCGCTGCGAGAACGGCGTGTACGACCCGCAGCAGGACGAGGGGGACGAGAGCGCCGACGAGGACAGCTGCTCGGAGCACAGCTCCAGCACGTCCACCTCCACCAACCAGAAGGAGGGCAAGTACTGTGACTGCTGCTACTGTGAATTCTTCGGGCACGGCGGGGTGAGTGCTCGGCCGCGCGTGCGCGCCTCCGCCTCCCCGTCCGCGCGGCAGCCCGGGGTGGGCGGGCCGCCGGGCCGGGCGGCCTTCGGGCTGCGGCCTGTGGTGTGGACGCTTCACTCGCGGCCCCGCCCACGCCAGGGTCTGGTTCGAAACCACGCTCGCACGTCCAGGCTCTCCGCGCCCCGAGGGTGCGATGGGAAAACCTGCCCAGAGGTGTGGCCGTGAGGGTTTCGGCGCAGCCTTGGTGCGTGCTCGGGAGTCTACAGTAGTCGACTGGGTGGGGCTGGGCTGCCGGCCGGCGCGGGCGGTGGGGGAGGCCAGACAGGAAGCCGCCGCACGCAGGGGACGCCGGCGGAGCACGTGCGGCCGCTGCCCCTCCTCTGCGCACCAAGGGGCCCGGCACACGGGCGCTCGCTCCCACGTCTTGCGGAACAGCCACCTGTCCCCCGAGGAGACGCCAGCCCTGGTGCTGGGGCGGCCGTGGGAGAAGCGGGTGTTGTTCTGTCGCCGCAGCTGTGCCGTGTCCCCTGCGCCGTGCGCCTGTGCACGGCGGCCACTCAGGAGCCCCGGCGGGGGCCAGGGGAGACTGCCTTCCCGCCGGCACCGGAGAGGAGCCTGCAGACGGGCGAAGAGGGCCCGGACTCCCTCGCTGACGGGAAGGGATCACCGCACTGCACCGCGCGGAGAGCAGATTAATCAGCGTGTGCAACCGTTCCTTTTCAGCTTAAAAACACTCACTTTTGTACATGATTGTACATACTTTTCAGCTGTTTCATGAATGTGTACATTTTCTTGCCAGTTGTTTCTCTTATTTCCTTATTTTTCGTGGTAAGCGTGTATTTGAATAATAAGAAAAATTTATTTTTAGAACTAGTCTGAAGTTTACGTTCAGCGTTAGTAAGACTTGAGGCTTATAGTTCAGTCATGTTCTCTTTTAATTATCGTAGCCCCCCGCTGCACCAACAAGTAGAAATTACGCAGAAATGAGAGAGAAGCTTCGCTTGCGGCTGACGAAGAGGAAGGAGGAGCAGCCGAAGAAGGCCGGCCAGCTGCCGGAGCGCGAGAGCGTGGTGGACCACCGCCGGGTGGAGGACCTGCTGCGCTTCATCAACAGCTCCGAGACCAAGCCCGTGAGCAGCTCGCGGGCCGCCAAGCGGGCGCGGCACAAGCAGAGAAAGGTAGCCCGCGCCTGCGTCTGCGCTCGCCTGTGCTTCCGGGCGGCCGGGGCCCCGGGGCCGGGCGCTCCGCACTGGCCGGCGACGTCGGTGGGCTGCACAGGCCTTCAGGCCGTCGTGCTGGCCAGCGTGGGGAGCGGGGCCTCCCCCTCTGCGCTCAGGGAGGCAGAGGGAGAGGGCGAGGGCGGTGGGCTTCTGGAGACGGTGGTGGGGTGACCTCGACGAGGGGTGGGTCAGGGCTTTGGGCGCGGCCCCCACATCTGGGGGGAAGAGGGCCCGCATGCGGTGTCGACCTCGAGGACGGCAGAGCGAGGGGACGGCCCTGTGGACGGTGCTGGGCAGCCCCACCCCTGCACAGGGCTGGGGCGTCACAGGAGCAGGCTTGCCCTGCCGCGGGCGGTGGCAGGACTCGACCTGTGGCCCAGCGAGTGTGCAGAGCGCTCCGAGACGGCAGCTGACCGAGGGACCGTGGCCTCCCTCCACGCTCACGCTGCAGGTGACAGGAGCAGCGCCTGCTCTGGGGCCGACCCCTCGGTTCTCCTGGGGGTTTCCCACAGAGCCGGGTGCCTCAGCAGGTCCAGGTATCTTCCCGGGTGCAGCCACCTCAGGGTGTCAGCTTCGGAGCCCGCCCTGGGCGGGCAGATCTGGGCTGACAGAAGGAACGTGGAAAGCTGGAGGCTCTGACCGCAGGGAGGGCGGCCTGCCGGGGCGGGCAGTGCCCGCACTGCGGCTGCGCCGTGGCAGGGGCTTCTCAGCGAGTCATGGTTGCTCTGTTCAGTGGCGTGCCCGCCCAGACCCTGCCGGTGCCGCGGTCCTAAAATAGGGCTGATTAGGGACTTGGGGGGACACCTGTTCTGCCCCCCGAAGACCTGGTTTGTAGAGCCCCACAGGAGTCGGGAGAAGGAGGTATGCTCTCCATCCAGAGGTGTTCACAGTGCCGGGGGCCCCAGGGTGGACCCCAGGCCCGGAGATGTCCCCGTGGAGTTATTAGAAGCCCCTGGACTGGCTCAGACGCTTTTTAGGGCACTCACCGCCCTGGTCTCCTGGCCTCTGTGCTTGTGAGCCGGTCCGGGTCCAGACCTGATGCCCCAGCCCCTCGGGCTCGCCACGGCCAGTCACCCTTAGCATCCACGCACGCTCTGTGCTCTCTGCCAAGCACCCCGCTTCACAGAGTCCCCCACAAACCGTCTCTCTGTCTCATTGGCAGACTGGTGGTCAGCACAAAGACCGTCGTGAGTCCGCTGTGGATGCCAGCCTCTGGCGGGCCTGCCCGCAGCCCCGAGCGGTGGAGGCCACCTATCCGCAGCCCCGAGTGGCACAGGGCCCCCCGCCGCCATGGGGGCTTCTCCTCAGTGGGCGCGGCACGGGCTTCCGGTAGTTTCCAGGGCATCGTGAGGCTTCATTTCTGAAAACCTCTCATTAGATTTCTGACATAGTTTTGTATTTAATTTCTTCAAAAAAACAAAAGCAAAAACAAAAAAACGAGTAAACCGTGTCTTAGAAAGGACGCCTACTGAAATACGGTGAAAAGGAACTGACCCATGGGAGGACCTCCATGTTCCCGGGCGGGTCGGTTCTGCCAGAGCTTCTCCCGGGCACCAGCCCCGGCTGGGCCAGTGACGGGGGTCCAGGCCCCACTCTGGGCACTTTGGTCTGTTTTCTGAACAGAAGTTGCAGCGTCCTTCACGCCCCCGGGGTGGGGGCCCCTGAGGAAAGCCCACTTCCCGCCGCCCACCCAGCAGAACCATCCGGGTCTCTCTGCCCTGCAGCGTCGCGGGGAGTCTGGTGACGGCAGACGGCGAGTCTCACTGACCTGCCGGGGAGGGGGGGGTCACGTTTTCTGTGCACGTTTCTTCATGTCCTGTCCACACACCTGGGAAGGTGCGCAGGGCACCGGCAGCCTGCCCTCGGCTCTGTCACCTCCACCACCAGGGCACTGGGGGGCAGCCGCTTCCACCTGGTTTTATGTGCCCGGCGCTAGGTCGATGGCCGTAGTTTTTTAACTACCCCCTTCCCCAAATAAAGTAAGTGTGTGTGTAAAATACCTGGGACACGTGTTTCAGTGAGAGCTTTCAGCTTACCTACGCTCTCAGGGCTCGTGTTCTCGTTTCATGGCCCGTTTCAGAAGTTCCGCACACGCGTTCGCTTTTGCAGCACTTCCCCTGTCTCAGCCGCCCTCTCTCTCTCCGGCAGCTGGAGGAGAAGGCGCGCCTCGAGGCGGAGGCCCGGGCCCGGGAGCACGTGCACGCCCACGCCCACGCCCACGCCCACGAGGAGCCGCGGCCGGAGCCGGAGGAGGACGCGCGGCTGGCGGAGGAGCTCCGGCGGCTGCAGGAGCTGCAGAAGCTCCGTGCCGTGAAGAAGAAGAAGAAGGAGAGGCCGACTAAGGACTGCCCCAAGCTGGACGCGCTGGCGGGGACGCTGCAGGCGGCGGCGGAGCCGGGGCCCGCCCCTGTGCACTTGCACAACGGCTCCCTGGGGCCGGCCGAAGGACCGGAGCCCTCCCCGCCCTCCCCGCCCGGACATAGCGCCCACCCAGAGCCCGGGCTGGGGACGGACGGCGCCTCGGCGGGCCCCAGGGACTCCACGCTTCTCCTGCCCGAGGGGGTCGGTGGGAAGCAGCAGGAGCCGCTGTCCTTCCTGCTGGACATCATGCGTCACCACAAGGCGGGGACCGGCAAACAGAAGCCGAAACAGGCTGGGAAGGCGGGCAGCGAGCCGGGCGGGAGGCCCACAGAGCCCCCCAGGCCCTCCGAGGGCCAGCCCAGACCCCGGCTGCAGACTGAGCCAAAGGCGAAGGCGCTGGACCTCAGCCCCCCGGTGGAGCCAAAGCGAGAGGAGAGGAAAGCCAACAGCAACAACAACAACAAGAAGCAGCTGAACCACGTCAAGGAGGGGAAGGCGAGCCCCAGCCCCACAGAGCCGGCCTGCGCCGGCGAGCACCCGCCCGGCAGCAAGCTGGTGCTGGCCGACTCGCCCCAGCCCAGGGGCAAGAGCAAGAAGGGCCGGAAGAAGAAGGGGGACAGAGCCGGCAGCTCTCTCGGTAAATGGGAGTGGGCGGGCGTCGGCGTGGCCGGGGCCCGTGGTTCTGAGTCGGGAGCGAGAGGAGCTGCGTGTGCTTGTCTGGTCCCGGTCCGTGCCGCCCGCAGCCGGCACGCTGCCCTCCCCCAGCACGGGGGACAGAGAGCCACTGTGGTCCCATCTTGTCGTCTTGACATGACTTTGGGTTTCCCTAAAAGGTGCAGAAAGGGTGCAAGAAGGCCTGCGCCCGCCGGGGCCCCAGACCAGCCTCGTTCTGCCGGACGTCCCCGCCCTCTCCCTGTCCTGAGCCAGGCAGGGGCGCGCCCGCCGTGAGGCCCTTCTCCCAGGACGCTTCCGGGTGTGTTTCCGCACCACGAGGCCATCCGCAGGGCCCCTGCCTGGGCGGCCGAACCCTCCAAGTGGCACAGCGCAGTGGGGTCAGAGCGGCTCCAGGCCGGCCGTGGGCCCTCCGCGTGTGGTACTTGCGGTGCCCCTTGGGCAGGGGCGGCGCTCGGGGGAGCGCGGGGGTCCCTTGCTGTCGGTGTTGTTTCGCTGCCACCTGCTCCCCACGCACACAGGCTTCCCCTCGGCTTCCCCTTCGTGCACGGGGGGGGGGGGGGGCGCCAGGGCGCCTCTCCCCTGGCTTCCCCGCTCCCAGGCTTGGGAGGTCACGTGGTGCCCGTTGGTGGAGCTGGTCCTCTGGGTTCGTCAGGGCGGGGCGCTCCCTCTGAAATGGCCGATCGCCGTGGCGGGTGTGGCTCCATCAGCCGCAAGGTCGCCCGTAGAAAGGCTGCAGGTTCGACTCCCGGCCAGGGCACGTGCCCAGGTTACAGGTTTGAGCTGCGGTCAGTGTATGTGAGAAGGTAACCGATTAGTGACTCTGTCTCTCTTCCCCTTCTGTCCTTTTTTTTTTTTTTTTCCATAATTTCAGATCATTTTAGTAATTATTTTAAAGATTTTTATTTATTTATTTTTAGAGAGGGAATGGAAGGAGATAGAGAGAGAGAAACATCAATGTGCGGTTGCTGGGGGTTCTGGCCTGCAACCCAGGAATGTACCCTGGCTGGGAATCGAACCTGGGACACTTTGGTTCCCAGCCCGAGCTCAATCCACTGAGCTACGCCAGCCAGGGCCCCTTCCATCCTCTTAAAAAAAAATTACTTACTTTTAGGGAGAGGGGAAGGGAGAGAGAAAAAGAGGAAAAGAAATTATTCACTTATTTTTAGAGAGGGTAAGGGAGAGAAGAGAAACATCAGTGTGTGGCTGCCTCTCACGTGCCCCCTACTGGGGACCGGGCCCACAACCCGGGCCTGTGCCCCGACTGGGGATCCAGCCGGCGACCCCCTCAGTGCACAGCCTTCAGGCCGCGGGCCGGCGCTGGGCCCCCTGAGTCGCACCAGCCAGGGCCCCCTCCGTCTCAGGGTCTCTGGCGCACCGGCACCACTGGCCTCGAAACTGCGCCTGCTGGCCGTCTCCCGGCCGCGGGCTGGCTATGAACGGAGCTGCCGCTGCAGGCGCAGGGCTGTCGTTGTTTTCACTTGCACGTAGTCAGCCCGCGGGTCTGTCATCGCCTCTGGGCTTCACCCAGCTGCGAGAAAGCGTCCCCTAACCTAAGGGTGGAGAGGGGCGTGCCACAGTTTCTCCTGCCATCTGGGTGGTTCGGTTTCTCCCTCCCACCCCCCCGCCCCTGCCACGGGGGCCGGGGAGCCCCACACGTGGCAACGGCCGCACAGGCCGTCCTGGAGGAAGCCCTGGGTCCCCTGCTGCTCAGTCCGGCCGTCACTGCGCTGAGCTCACTGCTGCAGAGGCTCCGGAGAGTGGGCGGCGCGGGGCTGTCCCCTCACAGCGGGCGTCCTCAGTGTGCCCCCGCCGACCTCCCGTGCTTCCGACCCCACGGCAGCTCCCCGCGAGAAGGCCTGGGGCGCCTGCACGGGGCGGCCGTGACCTCACGAGCTGACGGGGTCTGCAGAGTGCTGACTGCCCTGCCCAGGGACAGGAGGCCCCTCCGCCTGTTCAGGGCGGCTTCCTGCAGACGCACCTCTGGGGGTGCCTCCCGCCTCGTCTCCCGGGCCTTTCCGCTTTTCTTCTCACCGCGCTCGTTTCAGGGCCTCGCGTCTCCGCGGCACTTCCCGCCCCGCACGGTGGCCTCCAGCCCCACGTCCCTGCCGGGCACTTGGGCTGGGGCCCGTCCCAGCCGAGGGGCGTGAGTGTGCCGTCCACGATGGCCTGGGAGCGCCTCGCATGGAGAAAGAGCGTGCGGTGCTTGCGTGTGACGTTTAGTGCCAACTGGGCACGGGAACCGTGGTTTGGGGGTGCGTTTGACTGGGTCACGTGTGTGTCGCTGGAGCTAACCGTCCCTGTGTCTCCCGTCGTCTCCCGTGCGGCCCCAGGAGGCCGGGACGCTCGCGCTGGCTTCTGCCGGCCGGCCCCGCCCTGGCTGGTTGTCCGCGTGTCAGAGAGCCCTCGGTGTCTGGGCCCGTGTGCTGTTCCTTTTTCTCTGTGAGGTGTCTCCTTCCTTTGCTCTCTGCTCTAGAAGTCTTCGCTCTCTGGTGTCTCGTGCCAGTGCCCACGCTGGTTTCCCCGTGCTCCCTGTGACGCCGGCGTCACTTGCGGCCTGGGCAGCAGCCCAGGAGTGGCTGTCCCTCCTCTGTCCCTTCCCTCCCCACCGTCAGGGCTGCGAGCTGGTGGGGCGGGGCTCCTGGGCGCCTGTCCTCCGGCAGGGCGCAGGCCCGGATCCCCGGGGCTCTGGCCAGGGCAGCCCTTCCCCGTGGCCTCGGCAGCGGAGGGCCGGCTGGCTGGGCGCGAGGCTCGCGGGTTGCGCCTGCTGTCCTCGTGGGCCAGTGTGGCTCAGTTGTCCCCTGGCGTCAAGGAGACGAGTCTGGCTGGAGTGCCGTCTGGTTCCGGCTGTCTTCCTGACCGGTCAGCGAGGGGCACTCGAGCGGGGCCCGCCTGCCTCCCGCCCTGGGCTCGCTCTGCCGCCGAAGCTCCCCCGTGTCGGCCCGCGTGCAGCGGCTAGACGCGGGCTGTGGGGGCCTCCTTCACACCCACAAGCCCCCCCGCACCCTGGTGCCCCCCCTTGGCCTCAGTCTGCAGACGCCAGGCAGGGCGCCGTGCGGCCGTCCCGGTGGCCGGCGAGGAAGGCTGGGCGGCAGGAGCGGGGTGGCAGCTGCGCTGGGCGTGGGGTGTGCAGTCATGAGGACGCGTGCAGTCTGGGGGCCGGTGGGCGCTCGGAGGCCGGGAGGGCTGGCCCCAAAGCAGTCGCAGTGGGGTCGGGATGGGGGTCCTGCTGGGCCCGGCAGAAGGTGCCAGCGAGACAGGAGGGGTGAGGTGGGCGTGAGGAAGGGCGGTGGGGAGGGTCACTTCCAGGTCGCTGTCAGGAAGGGAGCGGCTTGCAGCAGGTCGGGGTGGGGGGGCCCTGGGCCTGTGCTGGGGGTCAGGATGCTGGGGGTCAGGAGGGTGAGTATGCGGAGGAGGCAGCCGTGTGGGCGGAGCTCGGAAAGGAGTCCTGGGTGGGGGTGGGGGTTGGTGGCATGGTGTCCAGGGGTGGTAGAGAGGACAGGGGCCTGGCAGAGGCCAGAGGGCGGGAGGGCTGTCCTGCGTGAGGGGCCGTGGTCCGGTGGTCCAGTGGTCGTGCTGGGCCTCAGGATGCACACAGGTGTTGAAGGTCCTCCCCCTGGTGCCGTGTGCTGTCCAGAGCACCAGCTGCTCTCGTGCTGCGCCCTGCTGCCGCCGCCGCCGCCGCGGAGACAGACGCCCGGTGGTGGGAGGAAAGAGGGCGCTCCTTTACTGGTGGTTCCGACCAAGGCCCGCAGGCGGGAGTCAGCGGAGGGAGAGCCCTGGTTTCTGGTCGGAGCAGCCTGCAGGGTCCTTGGTGACGTCTCCGGGTGCTGGGCGTGCGGCCAGCCGCCAGGGGAGCCGTCTGCCTGTGCCGTTGCTGTCTGGGTCCGGTGGCAGTCATGTCCCCTAACTGGGGGGGGTCACTGGAAGGGACAGCACTGTCCATCCCACGGGGACGGCCTTCTGGCGGCGGCTGCCGAGAGCCGTGCCCCACCCCCTCCTTCCCCCCAGCACGCGCAGGGCACGGCCTCTGGACCGGCGTGCGGCGCGGGTTTTGGGACTTCTCAGGCCTCTCCCGTCGTGGAGACCTGTCGGTGGCTGACCCCCTCACGTGGGGGTCGGGCGCCAGCAAAGTGCAGCGCGTGAAGCTGTTGCACTTGAGTCAGTTTGGAGTTCTCTTCTGTTAAAGGGCTGCTCTGATCATCTGACGGGCCTGTCTCCATTCACCCCACAGACGACGTGTTTCTGCCCAAGGACATCGACCTGGACAGTGTGGACATGGATGAGACGGAGCGGGAAGTAGAGCACTTCAAAAGGTCAGCGCTGGGTCGGCGCCGTGTCTGAGGCGTGGTGCTCTCGGGGTCCCCCAAACAGGGTCCCTCTGTGGCTCTGGCGGTGGCTCGGGCAGCAGCTCTGCAGCCAGACAGCCAGCCTGCCACGCGCGGCCCATCCACATCTCCCACACACACTGACCTCCCGACCCTCACTCCGGCTCGCTCCCCCCCTCCCCCGCATGCGTGAAGGCTGGCGGGCGGCAGCGGTCCTCAGAGTGGTCCTGGCCCTGCAGCGCAGCCCGGGGGCCCGGTGGCGCCCAGCCCTGCCTGCCGAGTCAGAGCCTGGGGGGGGCCCGGATCTGCTCTCAGGGCCCCCGGGGGTCCGCTGTGCGCTGGCGTCAGGGCGCAAGGACACTTGGAAGGAGAAGAGCGCCGTGTTCAGGGATGTTCTGCCCCTCTGTGAAGCAGGGCCAGACGAGTCCGTTTTAGACCCCTCGTGCGTTCTCTGGAGGACCCGCAGTCCTTTGTCTCAGACCCACAGACTCACAGGAAGGAGGCGGCCACGCCCCTCCGCCCAGAACACTGACGCGCCGCTTTGGGAACCGGTGTGTGTCATGTGACGCGCGCGTGTGTGTGTGAGAGAGAGAGACACGTGTGTGTGACTGTGTGTGTGACGTGTGTGTGTGTGCACACTTCTGTCTTAGCAGGTGCCGTCGAGTGTTCGCCAAAGTTAAACGCCCCCTCTTGACAAAACCTGACTGAGGCTTGAAGGACACATTCTTAGCGTAGTGCCAGGCATCAGTAAAACAGTGACTGTCACATCCAGCGGCAACACAGTAAGAGCTGCCCCTTGAGATTAGAACACGGACAAGGTGTCCACATCCCGCTTCTGTGTGCGAAAGCATAAACAGAAACAAAGGGGAAGGAAGGAAGGAAGGAATTCTCATTCTCAGATGGCACCGATTTGTGCAAAATGCGAAAGAATCTATAGGCAGATCACTCGGATTGTTGTGACAGCTGTCCCTGGGTTCTGGGGAGAAGGGGACAGGAGTATTTCTTGGGTGTAAGCAGCACTTGGGAGTTTAAATCATGGGCGACCTCATAGATAAAGCACATCATACACCCCAGACTTGGGGAAAACAGTGAAATGTCTAGAAGCGGAAAATGTGTTTATTAAAATCCAGGCCTCGATAGGTAGAGGGTGGATCAGACACTGCTAAAGAGGAGATTAGTGAGCTGGAAGATGTGTCTAAAAAATGTGCCCAGAATAGCCCAGGATACAAGAAAAACGGAAAATACGAGGGAGGGGTTAAGAGAGATGGAGGAGAAGCTGCCTGTCGTTTAACTGGGGAGAAAATGGAGAGACTGCAGCAAGCAATTCTAAAGAGATCTGGTGCCTGAGGGTTTTGCAGAACTACTGAGAAATGCGAGCCCCCAAGTTCAGGAGCACCACCTGTGCCGGCAGGAAAGCAGACGAACCCCGTGACTGCCGTAGCCTGTAACACCAGCAGGCCATGACTCCGGGATTCCGCGTGCCCCAAAGTTGCCCTCCAAGACGGGCCTCTCCCTGGCGTGGGAGGACTGAAGGAGTCGCTGCGGAGAGACCCCTGTGGAAGGACACTTGTCGGGGTTCTCCTGGGAGCAGGGGGGAGCGGGGCGCGGCCCGGCGGGTTCAGGGGATGCAGACACGCTCTCCGTGTGACGGCGTGGCGGCGGCTTCTCGTCGGCATCGGGCCCGGAAGAGCCCCGGCCCCGGCGGCAGCAGTGTGTGCGGGGTGGGAGGCCGGGGTGCTGCAACAGGCTTGCACGTGCAGGCTTCAGGCTCAGCGGGCTTGATGCAGGTCCAGAACAAGCAGTAGAAGAGTAGAAACGGTGTCTAAATCGCTAATTGGAAGGAAAAAATCAAAACTCACAAAGAAAAAAATTGTGGAGGAAATAAATAAGCAGAAATTTAAAGGCAATAAACACAAACCCAGTTATATCAGTAATCAGGACATACAGGAAGTAGACAAAAGTAAAGTTTGTCAGATTGTGTTGAAGTTTTTGAACATATGCATACAAGTGCTTGCACGCGCGCACACACACACACACACACACACACACACGGGCCTCCTGTCTCCCCCTGCCCACCCTAGTCCTTGGAAAACTGTCTTCCACAAAACCCGTCCCTGGGGCCTCAGAGGTTGGGGGCCACTGCTGTGTGTGTGTGTGTGTGTGTGTGTGTGTCACACGTGCGCAAGAGCAGACCTCAAGTAGAACAACGGGCAGAAAGGGGAAGAAGGAGTCTGTTGTCGTGTTGTTAGCAGACTCGGTGTATTTTCACGCAGGGACAGGCGAGGGGCGCTGCCTAGTGGTTCAGGGCTCACTGTGTTGGAAAACACAGAGGTTCCTCAGGGAGAGGCCTGGCCGCTAGAGCAGCCCGGCCTCCGTGGAGGTGAAAAGGGTCGCCAGGCCTTGGCCGGCAGGCGCAGTCCCATGCCCATGGGTGGCGCACGCAGGGTGCGGGGTCTGCTGTCCCGAGTGCGCCGGCTGCGCCCCAGAAAGCAGGACTGAGGACAGGACGTGGGGTTCGTGTCCGCCCACCACACCGAAGACGCAGGTTCACAATAAGTACATTTCCAAATCCCTCAGTGTGTGGAAATCTTAAGAGTGTATGGTTTTGATGAACTCACGGGTCAACGAAGAAACCGCAGTGGACATTCTGAGTTGTGCAGGACTAAAAGATAACGAAAGCATCCCGGGAAAACCTGTGGAGTGCAGAAAACCTTTGCTCATGAGAGCTCTTTCAGTGGAGCCTTGCACGCTGGAGTTAGGCTTTTTACCTGAAGACTTAGAATTAAGGGTTTCACTTAGAAATTAGGAAAAGAGCAACAAGATAAACCCAAAGGAGCACACACACAAAAGAGGTAATATGTAAGGGAAGTTCTGAAATACAAAGCAGAGAAGATCAGGGAAGCGAACATTTGGTGTGTGGGAAACATGGAATAGACAACCCTTCGAGGGGCTGCCCAAGGAAAACGGGGGAGAGGCACAGAGGCGCTGTGACCGGGTGGGTGCAGGGGCCGCGGGAGGCTGGGCGCCGCCAGCGTCAGTGGACAGCCGTGCTCGCCGTCCCGCGCCCTGCTGCGAGCGCGTTTGCCCTCGCCTGTGGCGAGGGGGGTCTCTCTCCTGCCGTGACCCCGCAGTGGGGGCCGGCTGCAGGCCCGCGAGAGGGAAGCGTGAGAGGACCCCGGAGACGGCCTCACGGCGGTGCGTGTCAAGGCCCCGCCACGTGAAATGCCACCAGCTGAAATGCCACGTCAACCTGGTAAATAGTAACTGCAAGAAGTTAGAGCGGGAGCCACAGGTTTTCCCAGTGAGAAAACTACATTCTGGCCGTTCACAGAGACCTCAGACAGCAGACGCCCGGGTTTGTGCACACGCCACCAGGGCGTGGGAGTGGGAGGGGCGGGCGCGGGAGGGAAGCGGAGCTTGGGCAACACCGTCTGCGGAAGAAAGAAGAGCCACGGGGGTAGTTCGGCCGGTCAGAGAGAACGTTTGGAAAGGTGTTAGTGCTCATTTGTAACTTAGAAAGGAAAGCAGTGATGAGCCAGCAACAGGAGAGAACGCCCTTGACCTGCAGGAGGGGTTTGCCAGAAGAGCGGGGGAAACAGACATCTGCACAGAATAGCTCCCGAGGGGGGAGAGGGGCGCGGGCCCCACCAGCCCTCTCTGCTCCCGCTCCGTCCAGCCTCGGGTGGCACTTCCGGCCGGCGCCGTCACACCAGGAGTGGGAGGCTGGAGGGTGGGAAGGAGGAAGTCAAGTTCCGTCCTGGAGACGACCTGCTGTCCACACAGGAAGTCACACGGGAGCACGCAGGGCAGCGGGCGGGGGTCTGCCTGCGGGGGGCGCTCTTCCCTTCTCCCGGCGCGGCCCGCACTGGCGCGGTCTGCAGGGCCCCTGCAGACAGGACGGCGTGTGTAGCGGCGCGTCTGAGGCTGCCCCAGGCGTGTGCACAGAAGGCTGTGAACTTGACTGAGGAGCAGGGACACCTAAGTCGCAGGCACCCCATGTTCACAGAGGGGAGGGGTTAACATTGAGCCGCCGGGTTCCCGAGCTTGGAGACCCCGAGGGCCAGAAGGGTTGTGGGAGCCGCCCCGTACCCCGGGAGCACGCCTGGGGGCCACGGCTCCGAGCGGGGCCCCTGGAGGTGGAGCGGGAAGCACGGGTGAGAGCCGCGTGAGGCTCTGCGTGTGTGAGTTCCAGGTTGGGTGGGAGGCAAGGACGTTGTTCACGCACCTGCCACGTGCTCCCACAGACGCCCACCCCTCGCCTTCCCCACGTCTGACCCGGGACCACCGAGTGCCCACAGCAGACGGGTGGGGCACAGACAGCACCCTCCTCGGCCCCTGGACGCTGCTGGGTGGGAGCAGCCCGGCCAGCTGCCCTGCCTGGGGCGCGGTTCCCTGCCACCTCCACGCGCCAGCCCCGGGAGCATGCCTGTTACAGCCGAGTGAAGGGTCTTCGAGGCAGTGAGGTGCCGCGTTCAGAGGCACACCCGTGGGTGTCGAGACTGGGAAGAGAAGCAAGGCGGCTACCCAGATGAGAAGTCAGAGGCTTGGTTACTTCTGAGGACGAGGGAGGGCTGTGACCCGAGGCACCAGGGGCTGCCCGGGTGCTGGCGGGCACCACGCTGACCGATGATCCGCGGTGTTTGCCTCGTGACTAGTCTTGACCTCGCATGTTTATCCCGTTTACCCTTCCATGCGTGCGTGTCACGAACCAAACCCCGGGAAACACGGAGGTCTGCGAGGCTCCCAGCAGAATGGGAAGAGCCCGGAGCTCACCCGGAGCTCTGCGCCGTGGCACGGGGCGGCCGCCGGGCCCTGCAGGCACGCAGGTGGTGCACAGAGTGAGCTGCGTGGGCTCGCCGGGGCCGCCGCTGGGTGGACTGGGTCCCTGCCCAGCCTCACTCCCAGGCCAGTGCCGCGTGGGTTCAGATCGCACGGGCAAGCAAAACTTCAATGGGGACGCAGGCGGAAACCTGCCAGCATGGTGAGGAAGGAGTTCTGGAAAACACCGAACGAAGAAGAGGCTGGCAGACGTTCGAGGGAGCAGCTGCTGTGTGGGAGGGGGAGGGTGGGGCTGCAGCCCTCACAGGAGGTCCGCCCTGAGGCCTGTGAAGACACGGGACAAACCTGGACGGGGGGGCGGCGTGCCTGCTGACCAGTGTGCAGAGGCCACAGTGGGACATCCTAGGGGACTGCCTGATGGGGCGCCACCCGCCCGCTGCTCCTGGCAGCCTCTGGGTCCCGGCTCCTCAGGGAGTCCAGCAGGACCAAGTCCAGGGGGCTTTGCAGCCCACGCACCCCAGCGGTCCATGCGGGGCCTGGACCTGCGGGCAGAGCCACACAGCGGCCTCACCGCTGCCCCTCAGGCGGCGTCTGCAGGCGGGAGCCGGGCCCTGGAGGGACCACACAGGCGCGGTGCGGCGCTGAGTGGAGGAAGCCGGGCCGTCCAGTGCAGCCCTGCTCCCCCACGGTCACACGTGCGCACAGCACGCTGCTGCTGAGCGTGCGGGTGGAGGTCCTGGTGCCACGCACCAGCACGGGGTGCTCCTGGGGCAGCCGGTGCCCTGGGGCTGGCGGTGCCGGTGTCTCAGGCAGGGGTCAGGTCGGTCACCCAGCCTTCTTGCCGTAGCACTCTGCACGCGTGTGGCTTCGTGTGTGCGTGACCTGCTTCTCAGAGGACGGCACGGGTGCCCGAGGGGAGGGGGTGTCCAGAGTGTGGGCCGAGAGGAGCGGGGGCTGGGCAGGAGGACAGGACAGGTTCCGTTCAGATGCCCGCTGCCCCGGTTCCAGCGGGGAGGTGAGACGTTCAGAGGTCGTGGGGAGCACGGGGGTTTGAGGACAACGCCCGTTCCTCTCCGCACTGCAGAAGTCGTCTGCTGCCGCCTGGGAGCAGGCGGCGTCGTGTGGGCTTTTCCAGGTGCTCTTAGCCCGGTTTGGGGTCCAGAGGCGGAGGGGAGTCCGGCCAGCGCTGTGCCCCTGCTGTGCCCCGGGGGCGGGGGTCGGGCAGCGCCCCGAACACTCCGGCTGCAGGTCATCGCCTGTGAGCCCGTGCTAGGCGAGGGCGGGCCAGCGTCTCGGGGCTGCAGCGCTGGAGAAGGGCCTGCCGGGCCCTCGGACGCTGCGCACGGGCGGCCCCCTGCAGCGCAGGGTGGGAAGGGTGACACAAAGCACCCGAGAGTGTTGGGGCGCCCACCGGTGTCCTGAAGGTGGGGGCCGGGCGCAGCTGGAGGGCAGGGTGTGGAGGGCCCCACAGGGAGGCGCGGGCGGACACAGGCTGAGGGCGCTCTGGCTTTCTCTCTTCCAGATTCTGTTTGGATTCCGCCAGGCAGACCCGACAGAGACTGTCCATCAACTGGTCCAACTTCAGTTTGAAAAAGGCCACCTTCGCCGCCCACTGAAGGAGGCCCGCCCGGGGAGGGGCGCACGGGCGCCCGAGACCAGCCACCGCCCGGAGGCGCTGCCCGGCCCGCCCCCGGCTCCCGTGCGTGTCGTCTGTGCCCTGTGCCCGTCGCTCCCGCCGCCGCCTCCGCCCCCCGGGCCGGGGCCTGGCCGCGGCCGGGACGGGTCCGCACCACCCTCGTGGCTCCCTCGCCTCTGCATCGCGCCCGTCCCGTCGCCTGCCCCTGAGGGCGACGCCACCGCCGCGCAGCTCCCACCCGGGGGCGGGCGGGCGGGCGGGCGCCAGTCTCCACAACCTGCTGTCAAGAGTGTGCACGCCGCACTGTGTGTGTCTGACCCCCGACTCGTAGCCAGCTTGTGTAAGACCCTGCAGAGTGAGACCGTTCCAGCGAGCCCACCCAGTCCTCACCGTCCAGTCCGTTAGAGTGTCCGACTGTATTAACACGGGCCTGCCTGGCTACTTTTTAACATATTGTTAAGTAATATTAAAATCATGTCTTTCTTTTTGAAAGATGGAATACATTAGTACAGCAGAAGGCCTCGTCTGGTTGCTTCCTGCTGGGGCTGATGCAAGTGGGGCGGGGCAGGGGGTGTGGCGGGGGCTGTCCCCCCATGGGGCTGTCCCGCCACCCCAGCTGGCTGCTTAGGGGTCCCGGTGCCCTCGCTGTCCTTCAGGCCCCAAGCCGCAGGGCAGAGTCTGGCCAGAAATGGTAAGTGCTGGAGAAACGGCGGCCAGGGCGATGCCCAGCCAGGGACCCGGGAGGCCTTGCGTGTGAACCTGAAGACTCGGGGAGGCGGGTGCCCACCCGGCCCTGGGGCGTGGGATCTCCAATAAACCAAAAAGTTGCACCGAGTTGGGTTCAGATGAGGAACGCGAACAGCATTTAAGATGGGAAAAGGAGTCCCTGCTCGGTCCCTTTGCTCTGAGGTCTTCAGGGCGTTTGCAGGGAGCTGCCTCCTGGCGGCAGCCAGCGTCCTGGCGGCAGCCAGCGGGGACCTGGTGTGTCCCTGACCCCGACGGAGGGGAGGGGCCGGGCCCTGCTCTCCTGAGCAGACTGGCCAGGCTGCCGGCCAGGAGGCAAGGGGCCAGCCTCTGGGCGTGTCCTGGCAGCAGATCCATGGGGCGTTCCCTGACGGGCTCCCTGGGCACAGCACCCTCGGGGGCCGCCCCGGTCGTTGCACACGGCGTCACAAGTCACTGCAGGTGGATCCCCTCTGCTTCGCCCGACCTCTCGCGGCGCTGCCCCGTCTTGGCCACCGCGAGTGACCCGGCAGCGAGCACGGAGCCTGTGTCGTCGTGAATCAGCGTGTGTGTTTTCTTTGAATGAACACCCAGGAGTGGGGTCGCGGGGTCACGAGGCTGACCCATCTGTAATTATTTGAGGGATCCCACCCTGCTTTCCACGGGGGCTGCGCCAGCCTGCGTGCCCACCCAGCCAGCCACCCGCCGTGCCCGAGGGCCCCCTCTCGACACGGCCTCGTGGACAGCGCCATCCGACAGGTGCGAGGTGACGCCGTGGTGGCTGTCGTGGGCGGCGCTCTGGCGGCGCAGGACGGTGGGCGTGGGCCCCACCTCTGGGCCCTCTGTGGGTGCTCGGGAGGAGCGTCTGTTGGGGCCCTTTTCCTGTCCTGTCGTCGCTCGTCGGGGGCTCCGTGGTGGTCGGCGGCTGGAGCTACGTGCACACTGTGGGCGGTGCCCCTGCGTCGGGCGTCCCGCTGGCGGCGCCCCCCCGTGGCGCGGCGGGACGTTCTGTCTCCTGGGCGGTTTTCCTCACCGCGGAACGCTCCCGCCAGACGCAGTCCCCACTTGTGGTTTCTGGCGTCGCCCTCGCCTGAGCGGCAGCGGCAGCAGCAGCAAGTGCGTCCTCCGTCCTCTTCCAGGACGGTGGGTGTCCGCCTCACCTGCCCTGCGGCGCGCCCAACTGTCCCCGCCTGCGGCTCTGCGGCACCCAAGGGCGCGCCTCGTGTCTCCGCCCACCTGACGGGAAAACGGGTGGCTAGGACTCTTTCGCACCGGAGGGCTGCTGTCGTGTTAGCTGTTGTCGTTTCTTACCCCCCCCCACGCCCCAAGTCTGAGGGAGGTGCCGTCCCTGCCCCCGACCACACAGGTGCTGCGGGCTGTGGGCTTCTCCCGGTGCGGCGGTTGGGTCACCGCCTGGGGGCGTCTCTGATCCGTTGGAGGGTTTTGTGCGAGAGGTGCCAGAGAGTGGTCCAGCTTTTTCCCTCTGTGTCTGTCCTCCTTGCTCCTTCACCTTAGGTGTTGTCTGTCCCCCACCGCACCCTCTGGCCCAGGGTGATGGGCCCTGTGGTGAGGATTTGTCTGGGCACGCTCTGTTCTGCCCCTTTGGTCCACGCGTGCATTTCTGAGCCAGTATCTGTTTCGATGGCCTCGCAGTGCAGCGTGGTGCCAGTTAGCATGACACCCCCACTTTGTGGGTTCTCCGGGCTCCTTTGGCTACTCGGGGTCGTTTGAGGCCGTTTCCTGCCCTGGCCCTGGGGGAGGAACCACAGACCCCAGACACCTGCGTGCAGGAGGCTGAGGTGGCTGGAATTGGTGAGGTAGAGTTCTGTTTATTTTTATTTTTAAAGATTTTATTTATTTTTAGAGAGGGGGGAGGGAGAAAGAGAGGGAGAGAAAGTCAATGTGTGGTTGCCTCTCACGCGCCCCCTACTGGGGACCTGGCCTGCAACCCAGGCATGAGCCCTGAGAATCGCACTGGTGACCCTTGGTTCGTAGGCCGGCGCTCAGTCCACGGAGCCACAGCAGCCAGGGCCTGTGGGGCAGAGTTCTGGACGAGAGGCAGGCACTGGGTGCACACCGCACCCGGACACCTGCCGAGTCCCTGGAGAGCTGTTCATCTGTGTGTCTGGGATAAAAGTCCGTGGATCTGGGGGAACTCAGCGGAAAGCAGTAGGGCTGAAACAGTTCGCCTGTCCACCAGCCGGCGGGGAAGACCTTGTCATACTCAGCTGGGCACTGTGGGGAGCCCCTAGAAGGACCTCATCCTAGCGGTGGGCGGGGCTGAGTTAGACCAAAGTCAAGTCCAAGGCTGCAGGCTGGACTCAGAAGGGCCAGGCGGACCCAAAGGAGCCGAGCAGCCCGTGCCGGGCAAAGGGCCTGTGGCCCTCGGGCCGGCCCTCGCCCACTGAGCCAGGGCCGGCCTGCGCGTCCTTAGAGGAGACGGGAGTCAAGCCACAACAGGCCATTTCGTTGCCTTTTCCAGGTGTGGCAAACACACAGGGACAGAACGACTTTTCATGGCGACTGTGTATCTTGAGGTTGTCGAATCAGTGTGTTAATTCTGAACCGCTCCGTAAGACCCCCCAGGAGTTAGTTCCCCCACACAGCCGGGCCGGTGTTGGCCGCAGGGGAGTGGGGCGCACGCCTGCACCGGGCCGAGGCAGTCGCGCCTGTTCCCAGCCGGTGGAGCCTTCCACCATGAGCGGGTGCCGGCTGCGTTCACGTGTCTCCTCGCTGCTCTCGAGGCGACCCCGCGGCTCTCCCCCCCTGTCCATCACGGACAGCGTCTGGTTGGTGTCCTCGGCACCGCCTGGTCTCGTCCTCCACCGGGTTCGGATGCACTGTCTGCTGACGTGCGGGGTTGCACGCGTCACCGTCCGGTTCCCGGTTTTCGCTTCTGTGTCGGCGAGAGACGCCGCCCCTCCCCGCTCACCGTGTGTGTGTGTGTGTGTGTGTGTGTGGTATGTGTGTGTGTTCCCCCCACCCCCACCCCGCTCGCTGTCAGAGGACAGGCGGCGAGGTCGGCGGCGCATCTCCCGAGTGTCAGGAAGAGTGTCACGAGGTCATCTGGGCCTGGGATGTGTTTGTGAAAGAGTTTTCATTACAGATTTGATTTACTCCACGGACCTTCGGCTGCTCCCATTTCTGTTTCTTCTTGGGTCCGCTCTGGTGAGTTCCTTTCCAAGAATGGTGTCCATTTCAGCCGGTTGTCGAATTGGTGACTGACATAGAGCGCCCAGAGTTCCCTCTTACCTGTGACCGCCTCCGAGACCAGGGGGATTCCCCCCCCCCTCTGTTCCACGTGTGTTTCCTCTTTTCTCTTCCTCAGCCGCGCCTGGGGGCTGTCTGTTTCACTGCCGCCTGAAAGAACTGACTCACGGCATTGTCCGTTTCTCTCTGCTTTCTGTTTCATTGGTTTCTGCTCTTTTATTTCCTTCCTTCCGTTTGGGCGGGGGTGACGCGCGGTTGGTTCTTTTTCCGTTTTCTCGAGCTGGGCGCTGGGGTCACTGAGCTTGAACCTTTACTCACTTCCGACACGTGTGTCTGGAGCTGTGGGATTCCCCCTCCCCCCGCTCCGTCCCCTCACCTATGCTCCATGATTCTTGTCTCGTTTGATTTTTTCATACTCCTTAACGTTTTTAGGGACATTTTTCGATTTCAGAGAGAGAGAGAAAGGGAGAGCGAGTGCGTGAGAGAAGCATCAGCAGGTGGCTTCCTGCACGCACCCAGGCCGGAGATCCGCCCCGCAGGCCTTCGCTGTACAGGACGGCGGCGCTCCAGCCGGTTGCGCCGTCCAGCCAGGGCTGGGCACCACGGTTTTTTTAAAGTCGTTTTCATTGTCACTCAGTTCAAAATACTTTTCTAACTTTGTGTTTTCCTGGGCCCACGGATCATCTGGAAGTGCGTGGGCATCTGATTGTTACCTCTCTGCCACCAGGTGGTGGTTTGATTGCACCGCGGCGGGAGAACTTCTGCTCCGGGACTCCGGCCCCTGGAGCACGGCCCCTGGAACACGTCAGGGCGCGACCTGGCTCCCTGTCCGCGGGTCTGCCCCTCTAGGCAGCGTTCTGTGCGTCCTCGCTGTAGCCTGACATTTTCCTGCCTCGTTCCGTTCCTGAGAGAAGTACGTGCCGGTCTCCGCCCTTGTGCCTTTGTCCGGCACTGCTCCTGCTGTGTTGTGAAGCTCTGTCCAAATTCAGGAATGTTGCATATTCCTGGTGAACTTACCCTGTTTTCGTGGTGCAGTGTCTCCTCCTTTCTGTCCATGGAAACACCTTCCGTCCGTGTAAAGGCCACTCTGTCCGATGAGCACGCAGCCACTCTCACGTCCTTGGTGAGCGTCAGCGCCGTGTGCGCTCTGCTGTCTCTCCACTCTGGGCGCTCATATTTAGTGTGTCTTTCCCACCGGGCACACGGGTGAGGCTGTATTTTCATCCAGGGCGACCGTCATTGTCTGTCAGTCAGCGTGCGTGGCCCATTCGTTTATTTAACTATATTGATTATGCTATTACAGTCGTCCCATTTTCCCCCTTTTATTCCCTCCCCCTGCACACCCCCTCCCTCCTGCATTCCCCCCTTCAGCTCATGTCCAGGGTCGTACATATAAGCTCTTTGGCTTCTCCATTTCCCGTACCATTCTTAGCCTCCCCGTCTATGTCCTACCTGCCATCTATGCTACTTACTCCCTGTACCTTTTCCCCAATCTCCCCCCTCCCCTTCCCCGCTGATAACCTCCATGCGATCTCCATTTCTGTGATTCTGTTCCTGTTCCAGTTGTCTGCTTAGTTTGTGTTTGTTTTTGTTTAGGTTTAGTTTTGAGTTGTGAGTTTGTTGTCATTTTACTGTTCAGTTTTGATCATCTTCTTTTTCGTAGTTAAGTCCCTTTCACATTTCATGTAATTAGGGTTTGGTGGTGATGAACTCCTTTAGCTGAACCTCGTCTGGGAAGCACTCTGTCCGCCCTTCCATCTGCGCCGTGAAGGGGCATGCACGAGATCGTGGCCGCTTCAGTTGGGGGTCTGGATTCGCAGACAATAAAAACCCCAAGTCAGAGGTGAATAGTTAGGCACTTTATTCATCGAGAGCAAAGCGAAAGCAGGAATCAGGAGCATCCATCACAGACGGGAGGTCACCTACACCAAACGCAGGCGCCGGGGAATCCCGGAGACGGCAGCTTCGGGGTTCGTCTGGGAAAAGTTCCGAGCGAAGCGTCCTTCCCTCGGGTGGGGTTCCAAACCGCACTGTGGGGGCTGTGATCGAATGTGCTTTAGACAGACGTGGCTACACGCCAAGGGCCATGTGTGACTTTGACTGAACTAACTGCTCCCTCGGGGAGAAGGGCCAGTCCCCCCAAGGGAGCAGCTGAAGGTCAAAGGGTACCGGTCTCCTGGGGAGGAGCGTGCGCTCTCCCTGGGAGACAGCTCTGTGGTTTGCTCTTCCAGCGAAGGTCACGGCCTGGGCATAAATGGGGAGAATTCTCAAAGTCACTTTAACTGTTCTTTCACTGTTCTGAATGAGAGCTTTGCTGGACAGAGCAATCTGGGGTGTGGGCCCTCGCCTTTCATGACTTGGAATACTTCTTTCCAGCCCCTTCTTGCCTGCAAGGTCTCTTTTGAGAAATCAGCTGACAGTTTGATGGGGACTCCTTTGTAGGTAACTGTCTCCTTTTCTCTCTCTGCTTTTAAGATTCTTTCCTTCTCTTTAATCTTGGATAATGTAATTAGGGTGTGCCTTGGTGTGCTCCTCCTTGGGTCCAACTTCTTTGGGAATCTGAGTATTTCCTTTGCCAGATTGGGGGAGTTCTCCTTCATTATTTTTTTCAAATAAGTTTTCAGTTTCTTGCTCTTCCTCTTCTCCTTTTGACACCCCTATGATTCAGATGTTGGAACATTTAAAGTTGTCCTGGAGGTTCCTAAGCCTCTCCTCATATTTTTGAATTCTTGTCTCTTCATTCTGTTCTGATTGAATGTTTATTTCTTCCTTCTGCTCCAAACCATTGATTTGAGTCCCAGTTTCTTCCCTTTCACTGTTGGTTCCCTGTACATTTTCCTTTATTTCACTTAGCATTGCCTTCACTTTTTCCTCTATTTTGCAACCACACTCAACCAATTCTGTGAGCATCCCGATTACCAGTCTTTTGAACTCTGCATCCGATAGGTTGGCTGTCTCTTCACCACTTAGTTGAATTTTTGTGGAGCTTTGATCTTTCATTTGGTTTGTTTGTTTTGTTTTTGTTTCCGTGCCTGTTATGTAGTAAGGGGCCGAGCCCTAGGAATTCTCCAGGACAGGGCAACCAGGATACTGCATAGTGGTGCTGTCTGTGGGGGAGGGGTCCGAGAGGGAACAGTGCTGCTTGCTTAGCTCTCTGTTGGCTTTCAGTCACTTCCTCCACTTCCCACAAGCAAATCTGGCCCTCCTTATGCCGACTCCCTGGTGGGTGGGTTTGTGCGTGTTCTAGAACCCTGTGGGTCTCTCCAAGAACCTCTCCTGTGAGGCTGGGTTTCTCCTGCTGCAACCCCCACAGGTGTTTTCAGTCAGAGGTTTGAGGCTTTATTTCCCGGTGCTGGAGCCCTGGGTTGTGGGTCTGTCTTGCTCCCCAGTTGTTCCTCCCGGTTTATCTGCGTGTGAGCGTGGGACCGCCAGGTCCACCGGCTGCTGCCTCACCATGAGACCTCTGCACCCCAGCTGCCCACCTCCGCCCCTCCTACCTGTCTGGACGAATGTTTCTTCTTTAACCCCTTGGTTGTGGGACTTCCATGCAGTTCACTTTTCTGTCAGTTCTGGGTGTTCTTTGTTTTTAAATTGTTGCCTTTCTTTAGGTTGTACGAGGAGGCACAGTGTGTCTGCCTATGCCTCCATCTTGGCCTCCGGTCCGTGTCCTGTCGCGGTGACTGCTGGCAGGGCTGGGTGTGAGGAGGCTCCCGAGTTCCCACCTGCTGTCTGCTGGTTTCCTCGCCTCTTCGTCCCTTCAGTTCTCCTAACATGTTCCCTTCAACAAGAACGGTGTCCTGCTGACTGTGTAATTAAAGACTGTCAGCACCATTTTAGTGGTTACCCCAGAGATCATAACACGCTTTCTTCACTCCTTAGAGTCCACGTTAAGTCGGTGAAAACCTCGCAGTCATCTGAGTTTACTAAACGCTCCCTGCCACCACCCAGGAGGCTCGTGGCGGTCCGGCCGGCGTGCTGTCGCTGTGGACACCCCGTCCCCGGCCCTGACTGCCCTCCCACCGGCTGTGTTCCACCTGCAGCCTGCAGCATTCCTGTGGTCACGTCCTGCTGTCCGGGCCCCTGGGTCTGGGCTTTGACTGTGTGTGTGTCTGAAAGTGTCTTCCTTCTGCCTCCGGTGTTCCGTGCTGTATTTTGTGTACAGACCGGTGGCCCTGCCAGGCCAGGCCCGGCCCCGGGCACTGCTGCCCGCGTCAGGGGCGCCGGCCTCTGTCGTGGCTCCCGGAGCCCGCACACTCTCCTTCAGCGAAGGGCTGTTCAGTGCTGCCCCGGGACGTCGCCCGGACTCCGAGGGGGGCCCTTCCGGTTTCAGAGGGAACCCTGGGGTGCGCGCACAGGCCCTCTGGCCCTGAGACTCGAGTTCTGAACTGTCACCGTGCAAGGGATGCCGCAGCGTCTGCCCAGCTCCTGCCGCTCCCGGCCTGCTCTGCCCAGGGTCGGCCAGTCCCCCCGAGCGTGCCCACTTCGGGGGTCAGCCGAGGGGCTACAGGCCCCCTCCTGGCGTGGGATGCCCCCGTCCTCTCGCTGCAGCACTCGGGGTCCGCGAACCGCCCCGGTGTGTCAGGCCGGTGAGGCTGGGGCTTCCTGCCACGCCACTCCCCACCCCACTGACGGGTCTCCCCGGGCGGAGTCCCGGAGAGGGGGCGCGGGGGCTCCCTAGGGGAGAGGAACCCCTACTGCACCTCGAGGACCTGCCCAGACGGAGACGGCACGAGGGTGGTCCAGGCAAGAGGCACAGTGGGCGCGCCCCTCATCCCGCCTGGCCTGGCTCCCGCCTGAGTGGGGACGAGGCTGAGCCCCTGCGCCCGGCCACCACGCCTTCCCACAGCAGTCAGCAGCAAACACGTTTATTACATGAGCACGTGAACACGCAGTGAGGGTGCCTGAGCTCCGGGGTGCGTGACCGGCGCCGCGGCAGCACCCTGTGCCCAGAGCACACAGCGGCTCCTCCCGCCGAGGCCGCCCGGGCCCGCGACTGGCGGCCGCACGCTGGACTCTGCGCCCCTGGAGGGGCCCTCCCACCCCCAGCGCCGGCGTGTGGCGCCCGCGGGCAGCCCCCTTCCCAGCAGGCTGCAGCGCCCCCGGTGCAGAGTGGGGGCGGGGCCGTCACCTCGGCCGCAGCCGGACCCCTTGAACTCTGTGCCGGAAGCAGAGCCGGGCCCCCCCGAGCACGCACCACCCCGGGTGCCGCGGGTCCCTCTGACCCACTCTGTCCGCGGCTGGAGCAGGACCGAGGTGAGGGGTCGGAAGCGCCCTCAGCCCGGATCTCGCGTGCTGAGGGCGCCCCCCACCCTGTGCCTGCCCGCGCTCACAGGCAGCACTCGGCCGCGTGCCTCAGGAGCTCCTCGCCCTGCTCGTCGCCGAAGCCCTGCAGGCAGTGGGGGCACTGGAGCTCCCCCTGGCCGCTCTGGGCTGCGCCGCCGGGGCGCCCGCCCTCTCCGGGGGCGGCCAGACACTGGGACCCGGTCCCGGGCCGCTGGCCGGCAGGTGCCGGCAACTCCACGGCATCGGTCTCTGAGTACTTGGGGGGCTGGGCCCCTGTGTGAGTCCGGCAGGAGCCTGGCTTCTGGGGGTCCTGGAACAAAGACAAAGGTCCGCTTACACGGGCTGCACGGGAGGCCACCAAGCCGGGTCCTGGGTTCCCCCGTCCCTGAGTGGGGCTGGCACCCCTCGCCCCGCTCCCGGCTGTGTCCCAGAGCCCGGAAGCCCGCGGCAGAGCGTGGTGACGTCACGCGTCACGTGCTCACAGGGCCGGCGGCAGGGGCGGAGCCCAGTGGCACGTGACCCCGGGCCTCGGCCCCACATCCGTGGGACCGGGCGGCCGGGGCCCCACCTCACAGCAAGGAGGGGCGCCAACGGAAGACGCGCCCACCGAGGAGCCTGCGGCCCAGGACGAGCCCCCGGGCCCTCCCGCCACACTGCGCCCCGCCAGCCCCCTCCAGGCGGCCGCTCGGCGGGCGGCGCGGACTCGAAGTTCATGACGAGGAACGCAGCCCTGAGCACCCCCGCACCGGCCCCAGCCCCCGCGCCCTACCTGCCCGCGGGACGCCTGGCGCTGCAGGGCGGCCAGCTGGTCCTCCAGCTCCTGGATCCGGCCCTGCGCCCGCTCCCGGTCCGCCCTCTCCGACAGGAAGTCGTCCTTGTACACCAGGATCTGGGGAGAGCAGACGCCCCGTTGCCGCGCTGCGCCGCCCGGTCTGCGGCCGGAGGAGGTGGGGCGACCCCGCCCCCGCCCCCGCCCCACCTGCTGCTCCAGCATCTGCGCTCGCTCCTGCGCCGCTGCCAGCTCCCGCGCCGCCCCGGCGCACTCGCCGATGCTCGCCTCCAGCTGCCGGTTGAGCCGGGAGATCTCCTTCCTCATCAGCCCCAGCTCGGGCTCCGGGGCCGGCAGCCCCCGCAGCTGGGCCCGCAGCTCCCGCACGTACTCCTCCCTGCTGGCGTCGTAGCGCTGCCACTTGGCGTTGAGGTCCTCCACCTGCGGACGAGCGGGGAAGCCACTGCCCCTGCCACGGAGCTGGGGAGTCGCGGACCGGGCCGCAGGGCCTAGGGCGGGGAAGCCACTGCCCCGGCTCTGGGTGCAGGCAGCGTCCTAAATGCAAGGGGCCTAGTGCCGGTGTTCTGCCCCGCCCCCTGGGGCAGGTGACCCTGAAGGGGGGGAAAGGCCCACGCCCACCACCCGGTGGCCCAACCTGCAGCTCCTAACGGGAGCTCTCCTCCACCGAGATGCCAGACACTCACATGAGTCACCTTCTGCTTTAACAGTCGGTTTTCTTCCCGTAACCTCTCAATCGCAGCCTGGACAGAGGCCTCCCTGCCTGCGCGTCCTGGCTGCAGAAGAAAGGGACAGGGGAGACACGGGGTCTCCAAACGTGCCAGTCACGTGCAGCGAGAGGGGAGGAGGCCAGGCCCAGCGACTGCGGTCCCAGGCACAGCAGGAGGCAGCCCTTCCTCTGCCGGAGCAGCACAGTGTGGACAGGAAGGGCTCCCCGCCGCCTGCTGGAGCCGGTGGGCCTCGCCCTCCGGTGCCCCCCACGCCCCGACCGGCGGCCACCCTCGGCTGTCCCACCACCGCAGCTGTCAGGAGGGCAGCGTGCTCAACCCCACTGTCCCCAAGGACACCGGCCAGGCCCACCACCTCCGCGTGTCCGCAGACAGCCAGGGCCCACCTCGCCGGCCCTCACCAGGGTCAGGGGAGTCCCACCCAGAACTCACAGCCCAGGGCGGCCCGCTGCCGAGAGCCAGTGCCGTCACCAGCACAGCGGGCTGGGCGCCGGCTGCATTGCTCTGAGAATTTCCCTTGAATGACAGGAAGTGTGTGTCCTGACCCAGCACCGGGGAAGCCCCGGTGACTCAGGGCTGGGAAGTGACGCTGACTTGGAGACTGCGGGCCCCGCCAGGCCCCAGGCCGGCCGCTGCGCGGTCCCCAGAGGGAGGGGGCAGTGACTCAGAGCCAGACGAGGGCCTGCTCCCCCCAGAGGGCACTTTTTCCTGTGGTTCCTGGCACACGCGTGTCCTTCTGAGAGTCCCTTGGCATGGAGCACACCCAGCACACGGGTGGTTTCGGGCAGAGGGCCTCCCAGCGGACCTGCTGCTGGGAGGGGGGGGACACACCCCGTCTGCCCCGAGCACAGCAGAGCGCATTCCTCCGGGGCCTTGGTGCGGCCGCAGACACCTGCCTGGGGAGCACCGGGCGAGAGGCCCTGCACGGTGGGGGCGTCCTGGGCCCGTGGGGGGCACGAGGCCTCTTCCCACCTGCCCTCCGTGAGGAGCACAACCTGCCCGCAGGCCCGCCCTGGGGCTGGAAGGCAGCAGGAGGGCGGCTTCGGTTCCATCCCTCCATGGGCCCCCCGCCACATCCCTGCTCGGGATCCCTGTGACTCCACCCCAAGGGGCTCCTGGCACTGAGGCCCTCACCGGCGCCTCTCCCCACAGGCCGGCACCACCGGGGGGCCCGCCTGCCGCCCTGCACACCCCCTGGCCAGGCCGCATGCCGCGCTCTGCCGACGAGGACGCTGGAGCCCAGGGGCTGCTGGGCCTCTGAGCCACAGCCCCTGGTGCGTGACAGGCCCAAAAGCCACTTCAGAGCTGGCAGCCCCAGCTCCACAGGCGGCCCAGGGCCAGCCAGGGGCCCACAGAAGGCTGTGCTCAGTCCCCTGCCCGTGGGGCCTTGGGAGGCACTGATCCCTGCCTCACCCAGTTCCCGCACCTGCCGAGCGCCTGTGTGCAGGGCAGCCCCTCGACCCGGCCCTGCCTCCTTGTGCTCCCCAAGGCTGAGGGCCCCGGGTGCCGCCTCCCCCACGCCCCGGGCACAGGGCCTGGGTGGAGCGGGCTGGGGAAGCCTGGCTGGCCCATTGCGTTTTGCGAGGGCCGTCACTCCAGAAGACGTCCCTGGGAGGACAGGCTCTGCCTCGGCAGGAGCAGGCCCAGCAGGCCGGCCTTGGGGACTGCCCAGGGCCGCCGGGCCAGCAGGTGGTGCCCCTGCCCCGAGCCCCCTCACCGCAGCCTACCTCCGGGCTCTGCTCCCCCACGGCCCCCTGCCGCGCATCCAGACACTTGGCCAGGTGCTGACACATGTGGGCGGTGGCGGCCAGAGTCCTCCGCAGCTGGTGGGTCTCGCTGGCCAAGGAGCGGCACAGCACGTCGCTGGCGGCCCGGGCCCGCTCCTGCTCCGCCACCTGCCTGCGCAGCAGGGCCACCTCCCGCTCGCGAGCGTGGCCCGGCTGGCTCGCCCGCTGCTGGGCCTCTCGCTCCTTCTCCTCCAGCTGCTCAGAGAGTCTCTCGATCTCCTGGTGGAGGATTTAGAGGCAAAGCTTACTTGATGAAAGGTGAGGTCACAGGCAAATGCTGTGGAGCGTAGGGAATGCCCGCCCGGGGCCCGGCGGGGAGAGCGCGCTCAGTCTGACGTGGGCGGCCGAGCCCCCGGGTCGCTGGAGCTGTCGGCCTCTGGCGGTCTACCTGAAGCCCCGTCCAAAATCCTGTTCTCACGGGCAGGTGCACGGTGGTAGATTTTACATCGCCGAATGACAAAGTGCGGTGTTTCCCGACACTTCCCGGTGGGAAGGGCAGGAACCCCGACGTGGTGGGCAGCCCCCAAAAGACACGTCCACGGCCCAAGCCAGCTACCCGGGGTGTGGCTGCATTTGGCAGTGGGGTCTTCACAGTGTGAGCAGCTAAGGTGAAGTCCTACTGGGCTCATCAAGTGACTACTGTCCTTGTCAGAAGAGGGACACACTTGGACACAGAGAAGGCCGCGTGAAGGCAGAGGCAGAGACAGGAGTGGCAGCTACAAGACAGACGGCACCAAGACTGGCAGGGCTACCACGGCGTGGAGGAGGCCATGAAGGGGCCCAGCCCCGCCCCCGGCACCCAGAGCCCGGAGCCTAGAGCCCAGCCCTCGCCTGGAGCCTGAGAAACGTCCTTTGTTTCCAGCCCTGAGTTGAAGGCACTTTGCCACGGCAGCCATGGGACACACAAACCCCAAACCCAAACACACCCAGATCCCATCACTTCTTTAAAAAAAAAAAAAAAGAACTGTCCTTAAAGTTGTGATTTGCTTTGTGCCGGCCCTAATCTTGTGCTTCCCCATCTTCAGAGCAACCTCCAGCACTCACAGGGCCAGAGGGAGGTCCAGCCCACAGATGCGAACCAGCTGCTTTGGAAACGCCAAGGAGCAGCCTGGGCTTCCCGGGTGGGGGTGGGGACAGGGCGAGCGGGGGGGAGGGCGAGTGGCCCTGCCGGGCAGGAGACACCGGGACCCCAGAACCCTCTCACTGCTTCCCAGCAGGGTGAGCTGTGAGGCCCTAATACTGCCGATGCAGCCCCAAACTGCTGTCCACATAGCTGTTTTAAACAGAAACACACGCGGCCACGGAAGCGTCACACACACGCGGGGGAAATAAGAGGAAAACGTGGATTCCTTGTTGCCACCCGCGCCCCCTGCTTCCCTCTCCAGGGGCGGCGCCCCCGTCTGGGCACTTGTCCTTCCCGGGCGTTTGTAAGAACAACCTAGAACAGCACGTGGTCTCTCCCCAGACGGACCCGCAGCAACACCTCGCCGCGCCTCCTCCATCTGTGGGAAGTGCGGATGTGACCGGCCCCACGGAAACGAGACAGGTTGGAGAGGGGCAGGTGGACAGCTGCCGGCCAGCCAGCTGGGTGGCCCAGACGGGACGGACAGGCTCTGAGAAACAGAAGACCTGCCAGGGCTCGATCAGAGAGAGAGAGGGAGAGACCTTTCGCTAACAAGAAGGCTGAGTCGGTAACGGAAGGTCCTCAGGAAGACGAAACAGTTGCCCCGGAGCCGATGGCTTCTCGGGGGAGGTGCACCAAACACTTAGGAAACACTGATACCAGGTCTTCTCCAGGCTCCCCAAAAACGGAAGAGGAGGGAGCACTTCCTGTTTGTGCGAGGCCGGAATTTCCCTCTGACCCAAGCAAGGCGGACACCGCACGGAGCCTGCAAACCGACACCCCTTCTGAACAGCGAGCGGGAATTCTCAGCAAAAGGCCGGCAGACCAAGGAGTCCAGCGCCAGAGCGCAAGGAGCCCCCCTCCACCGTGACAAGCGGGATTTCCTCCGGGAAAACAAGGACGGCTCCGCGCGCGAACGCTGATCCGCCGGTCGACGGAGAACGTTTCACGGTGTGAACGAGTGTCGAGGCGTCTAAAGGGGGGGAGCAGTTGACACTACTGACAACACCGGGTTGCTGGAAGCGTGCTCACTCCGCACTCAGCGCCTTCCCCAGCACCTCCCTGCTCCCTCCCCCCACCTCTATGGGGGGAGGGGGGCGATCCCGCCTGCAGGCTGATCCCCAGCTCCAAGGGCAAGAACTGGACCTGGAACTTCTTTGCATCCGCCCAGCCGGGCGCCGAACAGAACGTGCAGTCAGCAGCTTCGCAAAGCGCCAAGGCTGTCACAAGTCGCCCCGCCCCCCGTCTGACCTTACAACCACTTCCTGGGTCACTCTCCACCTGCTCTACAGTCCGGCTACGCTGCCGCCAGCCCGGCCGGCTCCGACACCGCGCCGGTCCTCGGAGGTGGACGCACTGTGTGGACCCGGGGCTGCGGGAGGCCAAGGGCACGGCCCGTGGCGTTCGGCGCGTCCCACGCCCACAGAGAGCGTTCCAGTGAACGAGGCTCCGCGATCCCCCTAGTGCCAGGGGCCCGTGCCGGTCACATCCGGGCACGTGTGCGAGAGCTTGCGCTCCGTGCTTGACACCTGTGAACTCGCGTGCATCACGACGCACGCACACACGCACGACAGCGTGCTGCGCACGTCCCCCACAGCGTCCCCAGAGGCACCAGACTAGCTCTGCACCATCTATTTTCTCCGTGGGGACAGGCGCTTGCTCCGTAAGGAGAAATCCGCCTTTCCCGGCCCTTTCCGCATCCCCAGCGCCCACCGCAACTTGTAGGAACGTTACTGTGCTCCGCGGAGTAGGTTGGACAAGGACAGACCCACGCCGTATGGTTTCACTGATACGGAGACGCTCAAGAACACATAAAAGCGCACCGAAACAGACCGAACGGGCGGTTGCCGGGGGGAGGGGCGGGAGGATGAAGGAGGGAAGGGGGCACAACAGGCAGTGGTACCGGGAGGAGTCTGAGTAAGTGGGGTGATCGCACCCCCAGGCCTGAGTCTCTGGCCCTGTCGTGCCCGTGAAACCGAGATAATTTTACACACCGACTAAAACAGCCAGCAGAGACCACATCCCTTAGCCCCACGACAGGCCTCGCGCCGCGCGCACGCACCCCTGCGGGACCCGAGCGCGCCCACAGCCCCCACTCGAGCAGGCGCACCTGGCGCAGCGCCGCCTCCACGGCGCCACCCTCCCGCTGCTGCAGCTGCTCCCGGAAGCGCGCCACCTGCTCCAGCAGTGCGTCCACGAGCGACGGCGCCGCGTCGCCCTCGAGCGCGGCCAGGCGGGCGCGGAGGCGCTCTATGAGGGCGTCTCGGGCGGCCAGCTGGTCCTGCAGGCGCCTCAGCTGCTGCCCGGCCTCGTGGTACAGGCCGCAGAGAGTGGCGGCCGCTCCCGGGGCCCCTTTCTGTCCGCCGGGCCCCTCGTCCCCCGACGACATGCCTGCAGGCCTGGACCAGGGCGCGCGGCCGCCGGCCACTTCCGCGCCGGCTCCCCGCGAGCCCCCGCCTCCCCGGAACCTTAGCCTGCGAGCCCCGCCCCGCACGGAGAACCCCCACCCGCCCGCGGCGGAGTGCCGGCCACGCCCACCCCGGAGCCCGGAGCCGCCCAACGCCCAGAGCCGGGTCACACCCTCCGCAGAGAGCCAGGCTCCGCCCCTTACTGTATCCTAGGCGGTGGCGTGTCCACCGGCACCGGTGCCTGGCTGGTCCCAGCGGCGCATCTGGGGCGTTTTCGGAGCGTCCGCGGGGCTGTGGAGAGGGGTTGAGCGGCCTCCGATGTAACTACCGATAGGAGGGAAAGAGGGGGGTCAAAGACGACCCCAAAGGTTGGACCCGAGCTTAGGGGCAAATCCCCCAGCTGCAGGCGGTTGGCCAAAGGTAGCGGCGGAGAGAGCGAGGATCCAAGAGCTGAGGCAGGAGGCGCTCCGCCCACCCGGGGCGCGTGGCGCTGCCCTGTCCGCCCGCCCCTCTTAGGGTCACGGAGTAAAAGGCCGCAGAGAGCTGACCCTCCCCCACCCTCGCTTCTCCACGTCCCGTTCCTTCACCAGACGCCCAGACCCACTTCAAATCTTCCTCCCCGGCTGGGCGCCTGTCTCCCTGTTTGGAGCCCGAGCTCGCCCCGGCGATGCCCAGGCGCACGAGCGTCCTTCCCAGGTCTCCTCCCGCCCCTGAGAGCAGCGTCGAGCTTTCGGTGTCGGAGCCGAGCCCAGGCGGACCCTCGCTGCTCAGAGGAGGGTGTGGGCAAAGCCGCGGGCGCTCGCCGCTCTGCGCGGGGGAGGTCAGGGCCCGGCAGCGGAGTGGCGGAGGCTGGAGCGCGGGCGCGCAGAGCCTGGCCCGGGGTTGTGACAAACACGTCCTGGCGGAGAAGACGCAAGCGCGCCAGTTCCAGGGCTGGGAGGGCTGGCGTCCCCCTGGCTGCGGCTCCAGGTGAAACCTGGGGCAGGTCCCTGGGACAGTCTCGAGGAACCTCGCCGAGTGGGGCCGGGAGGGGGCGCTCGCGCTCGGCGCCACCCGAGGTCAATCCCGGGAACAGGTGTCCGTTGGACTTGAGCCCCGCAACCTTTTTGGCACATGCGATCGGTTTTGTGGAAGACGGGGTCCGGGGTGGACAGGAGGAGGAGCTCGGAGCTCAGGTGAGCTTCACCTGCCCGCCGCTGCGGGGGGGTCGGGGAGGGCACAGGAGGCGGAGCTCAGGCTGGCTTCGCTCGAGACCCGGTCCTACAGGTCCGCGGCGGGGGGCTGGGGATCCCTGCACTAGGCCCCGACCGGGCCATCCTCCTGGATTGTGGCCGCAGTGGGAGAAGGTGGGTGGCGGGTCGTGCGGCAGCGTCTTTTCCTGCATTATAACCCTGAGGAGAAAAGCAGCGTTTCCCCGCAGGAACCACGGGAATGTACACGTTCTCCCTGAGTGTGTCTGTTTCCTCCCACGTGCCAACGATGTGCACAGATGTGCCTGTGAGGCGAACGGCGTGCCCACATTGTCCAGTGTGAGTGGGCGTGGGTGGCCCTGCGACGGATGGAAGGGCGTCCCGCCCAAGTGCGTCCCGCCCTGCACCCTGCACCCTGCGCCCCGAGCTGCCGGGATGCGCTGGCCACCTGGGACCCTGACCTGAAATCTGCAGATTGAAAAATAACGTTCTTGTTTCCATTCATCTTTTTATTTATTTTTTCTTTCTAAAGAAAGGGAGAGAAACATCAATGTGTGGTTGTCCCTCACGCACCCCCAACTGGGGACCTGGCTCACAACCCAGGCATGTGCCCTGACCAGGAATCGAACCAGAGACCCTTTGGTTCGCAGGCCCACGCTCAATCCACTGAGCCACACCAGCCAGGGCTCATCCATCTTTTTAAATGTATATACAGTTCACACTCATTTTAATATTTAATATTAGAAGTGTGTTTTGGGGACCAGAAATATTCTGTAGAGACGTATCCCTCGGTCACACGCATTAGCCTGGGGTGAACCTGGTTGTGTTACAGGCCGTGTGGCTATGTGACAGTTTCCAAAAGCCTACTGTGGGCTGTGAAACAAAGACAGCTAGGAACTCTGTCACCAAACAGAGTTTGTTTAGGAGCAAGGACTTTCGATCTGGCGCCTGCAGATGCGGTGGGACAGAGGGAGGCAGGGGCCACGGGCCCCGTGTCGGGCCCTGGGGGTGCGGGCTGGCAAGACCCCTCCCGTGTGCCCCAGCTCCTCCCACGGGCTCTCGGTTACTGTCCAGGTTAGGGACTCCGATGAGCTCTGCCACCACGCACGACGTGAAGAATTTACTGGACACGGAGTGTCCTGGGAGGAACAGCCGCCCACACTTGGCCGATACGAAGTAAGAGGCGCCACTGCCCTGAACTCAGCTTTCCTACAAAGGACTTTCCGCCCAAACAGCCCACTCCCGTCTTCTCCCTGAAAGAACGCTCCTCTCTGTCTCGCTCTTGCCCACGCTCGCTGCTGCAGCAGTCGTGTCCTGAATTACAGTTCCTGACTCTCCCTGAGAAAATGGCCTTTGCTGGTGAAATGACCCGCGCTGTTATTTTTAAGGTCCACACCTTGAACCTGGTTCTCGGCTGTGAACTGAGCATCCGAGCCTCTCGCTCCGGGCCAGGGCCACGCGTATTTGGCAGTGAGAGTCTCTGGGTTTGAGGTCGGCACGTACAGTTGGGGCGGCCAGCCTCCCGGAAAGGGCCCCTCTCCTGGATGTTCCTGCCGCGTTGCCAGGGGCCAGCAGCGTCGCCAGGGGAACACTGCGGGGACCACGCCTCAGGACACTGCAGCTGGGTCGCAAAAGATGGGTAGCTGCTGCCCGGCCCTGTCGGGGATCACTTGACCTGGGGAAGCCACCCGCCACACCAAGAGCTCGCAGGGGGCCCCGTGGGGCGGTGCATGTGCGAGGAGCTGCAGCTCCCTGCCCACGTGAGCGGGCCGCCTGGGAACCGTGCCCCCCAGCTGCAGCCCAAGTCCTCGCTGTGGCCCCTGGGGACTGTGAGCCAGGACCACCCTGCTGGCAGCTTCTACCTCCCTGGGCTGCAGAAGCAGGGTGAGCTTTCAGGGGCTCACATGCGCGGTGGTTGTCCCACAGCGAGGGGAGGCGAGCACATGCCCCAAACCACGTGTGTGAAAACTTCCACCGATACAGACGGACACAGGTGCCAAGGTGGCCCAGGATGGACTGCGCTGGGTCAGCTCCCAGAAGACAGGTCCCAAGCCGCCCAGCTGACTCCTCCCAGGCCCAGCAGCTGACCTGAAGCCAGGGAGGCCACCCCGGCTGGAGAGTGGGCCCAGCGTAACCCCAAGGGCCCAGGCGGGCCTCCTCTTGCGGAGTGCATCGCACTTCCCCGGGAGAGGCTCGGAAACCATGGCCGCAGGGACGTGCAGAGGCGTGAGTGAGGTGCAGCCGGACGAGCTGAGCGGCTGGAAAGGTGGCAGAGACCCAGCTCTGAGCACCGCTGCAGCTGAGCCTCCGGTCCTCGCCCACCACCAGACCTCGCACTCTGGGCTTACTGCCTGGGCTGGGTCTCTGGGCTGGGGGGACGCCGGCACAGCGGGTGGAGGGTCCACGATGAAGACAAGAGGGTCCAGAACATCCGGTGCTGAGACCCCAGCCCCGTCCCTCCGGCCCTCCCTCAGTGCCCAGGACATGGGCTCCAGGCCTCGCCCCTGGAGGCAGGACACCCAGGGGACTCCTCCGGGAGATCTGATCAGCCGGAGAACCCGGGGCCGCGTCCTGCTGGGCACCGCATGGTCAGAGTCCCAGACAGCAAGCCCCGCGCACGGGTGCCCCTCTCCCACCCGTGGGAGCCAGGCGACCAGACGTCCGAGGGGACCCGAGAGCAATGGGGGCAAGGGAGAGCCCCAGCAGTGTCCAGGGAGAAACAGGAAGGGAACACGAGTGGGTGGGACCCGAGTGGCTTCAGACTCCTCAGCGCTGGACGGTAGCTCTCAACATTCCGAAGTCAGCGCGTCCTGAGCTGGAATCTCACGCTCAGCCACACGGCTCACCAAGAGTAACGGCAGAAAGGGGGCGTGGAGATCTTGCTTCCCGGCACGTGTTTTCAGTTTGGCTCAAATAAACTGACTTTTTAAAGGTTTTATTTATTTATTTTTAGAGAGAGGGGAAAGGGAGGGAGAGAAACATCAGTGTGTGGTTGCCTCTTCTGCGCCCCCTACTGGGGACCCGGCCCACAACCAGGCATGTGCTCTGACTGGGAATTGAACCCCAGACCTTATGGTTCTCAGGCCCCAGCTCAATCCACTGAGCCACAGCAGCCGGGGCATAAACTCTCTTGTTTTTTTTTTTTTTTTTTTTTTTTAATGGACATCTCCACACCCTTCCTCAGCCCCACCGCATGGAGGGCGAAAACCAGGAGAGAGGAGGTCAGTGGTGGAATGCAGGACCCACAGAGGGTCCCGCCCCAGTTAGAGAGCAGAGTCTATTTTCTATTATGTTTTTAATTTATTTATTTGAGAGAAGGAAAGAGAGAGAAACATCCATGTGTGGTTGCCTCTGGCCCGCCCCCTACTGGGGACCTGGCCTGCAACCCAGGCACGCGCCCTGACGGGGAATGGAAGCGGGATCCTTGGGTCTGCAGGCGGGCACGCGAGCCGCTGAGCCTCACCAGCCGGGGCAAGAGCCGAGTCTGTGTTGAGCCGATAGCCGTCTCGGGCAAGGCCGGACCCGCGGCAGACTCCGCAGGTGAACTAGTGGTGAGAAGTGCAGCAAAACAAAACAGAAGACCTGAACTCCAGAGGGAACAGGAAGTTGAGCAGGAAAGGAAAGTGACCTCTGGGATGCACTCTGGGGCTCAGGCAGGCAGCGTGTCCCCTCACCCAGCACGGACGGACGGACGGGAGGCCGGTCCGGGAGCTCAGGAAGTGCCCCGCGCGCCTGTTGCTGGGGGACAGGAAGGCGAAACCAGAAGCAGGAGCGCACGGCTGTGATGGAAAACGAGAGGCGGGGGCCTGTTTTGCAAGAAGGCTTGTGAAACCGTGCGCCGCTTTGAAGACGCGCGCCCAGAGCGCTGACGCCGCGTCGGAACAAAAACATAAATCACGCTCGGGAGTTAGGAGCCCGGGGTCAGCCTGCCGGTAAATCGGCCGGAAATGACCTTGAGCCTCAGGATCGGCCCGGGTGGAGCGGCCCGGGAGACGGCGGGCGGGGCTCTGAGCGCACCGGACCGCCCGCACGCCGCCCCGGCGGCTGCCAGGTACCGGGTGCCGCCCGAGCCTTTCTACCCGCATCTGCAAACCCCGCTCTGGCCCCGCGTTTGTTTTATTTAATTACTGGTGAGGCGGGGCCGGTTCCAGCTCGGCGGAGGGTCACGTGCCCTTCTTGTTTGTGAACGGCCGTGCGTCCGCGGGTTCAACTGAAGGCAGAGACTTAAACAGCTTGCAAAAATGCTGTTAATATTCACCCCTCGGCAGTGTGTGCGGTTTGCTCCTATTCCTTCCCAGCCTGCGGTTTCCATGTTGTTTATAGTGGGGTTTTTTTTAATTTATTTACTTTTAGGTAGAGGGGACAGGAGGGAGATAGAGAGGGAGAGAAACATCAGTGTGTGGTTTCCTCTCAAGCGCCCCCCACTGGGGACCTGGCCTGCTACCCAGGCCTGTGCCCTGACTGGGAATCGAACCATGTGGTTCCAGGGCCGGCACTCAACCCACTGAGCCTCACCAGCCAGGGCTGGTTACGGTGTTTTTCACGGTCACCGGAGTGGGCAGCGCCTCAGAGGCAGCATGTTGGACCCAGGCCGTTCTGGACCTGAGAGACGGGTGCGGGCTGGGTGCTGAGCCCGGGCACAGGGAGGCTGCAGCCGGCCCAGGGTGGAGGGTGGGAGCACAGGGCGAGTCGTGGTGTCAGGGTGAATTCGGGAGTTTGGCTGATTGACTGGGAGGGAGGTGTGCCCGGGGCAGCAGCTGGGGGCTCGGGGCTGCCCACGGTGGTTCGAGGGACCCGTGGAATGGGAATCAAGGCCGGAGGGCCCTGCTCCAGGGTGGGTGATGGAGGGGGAAGGCCGTGGTCCCCTGGGGCCATGGGCCGGGCAGGCGCTGAGCATCTTGGGTGACCTACCCGGCACCCAAGAGAGGCCCAGTGGAGGGGGAAGTCCTGGGAGCCTAGTGGGGCAACTCCCTCATTTACTCCCGCCCAGGCCGCCCAGGCCGCCCAGGCCGCCCGTCTGCTGGCGCCTGGAGGGCCGGCCTGGGGAAGCCCAGCCCCTCCTGTCCCCTCCCAGGCCCACCCTCGTCCCTCCCACCTCCAGTCAAGGTCGAGGGGGCCTCACAGCCACGCGGGCCACCCCGCACCCTCTGTTTCCACGCCTTGTCCCGGTGCACTGCGCGGCCAGGGAAGGGCCGGAGGACCCCTGACCCAGAGTTGGGTGGGAGGTGGCCCCGGGTGTCTGAGGCCTCCAGGCCCGATGGCCACAGCTTCCCCTTCCCAGGACCCACTGGGCTTCCCCTTCCAGACCCCGGCGCCTTCCCAGAGGTCATGTGGGCCCTGGGACTCGGGGACTGGGGCTGCCAGACGCCGGGGTTCAGGGGGCGGAGACACTTCGCGTTCAGACGCCCACCCTCCACAGGGCCAGGGCCGGAAGTCACCGGAATAGAACGGGCCCCTTCAACTCTAGTCTCAGACGGGGCCCTGGGGCCGGGGCAGGGTGTTTGGGTGTAAAAATAGCACGGCTGCCAGTGTGCGTGGGCTGCATCCTCCACCCACGTGGGTGGTGTTTCAAAATAGACCTTCCCGGGGCGGGGCGGGCGGGGGGGCGGCCGGCCTGACACGGCTCCTATGCGTGGAGCTGTGACCCGGACAAGGGGCTGGCAGCAGCTGACCCTTGGGGTGACCTGGGGTGCAGCCCTCTGGGGACCAGGCTGACCCCTGTGTCAGCCTCACAGCCCCAGGTGTCCTTCCGGCCTCCAGGGCTTTGCACGGGCCAGCTCGGTCAGCAGGTCTCGGGCTGCAGTCCCCAGGAGGCGGTTCTGATCTTATCACCTGACGCGGCTCTCAGGCCGGCGGAGGCCAGACGGGCGGCCACAGGGTTCCGACCTGCTCCCGCCCCGGCCGGCTGCAGGGCAGCAGAGGGCAGCAGATGAGAAACCCACAGCCTGAGGCCGCCGGTGAGGGTGGCCAGACAGTGCTGCAAACACAGAGCTGACCACAGGGCCCTGCCCCCAGCAAGCCCGGCCTAGGGCCACTCTGAGAAGTCCAGCCAGCCCTGCACAGTGGCAGGTGGGGCTGGGATGGCGGTGGGGTGGGCCCAGGGCAGCAGTGCTGGGGGAGCAGCGGGTGGTCTCCCGGGGCAGCGACCTGCACTGGCTCTCCCAGCAGGAATGCCCGCGGGCTGGGGGCAGAGGGGCTGCCCGCTGCCGGGGCTCTGGCCTAGCACACAGGCATCCGGTGAGCCACCCTCCACGCCCACCCCCACCCAGGGCCAGACAGCAGTGCGAGGGAGCTGGAGGCTAGGCCTGGGGCTCCGGATGGGGACCCCCTGGTAGCAGGGGCCCTGCCGGACGAGTGACCACAGGGCTGTGTCCTCAGCGTGCCGCCCTTGCTGCTCCGTGAGGCTCAGCCCTCCCGGCTCCCAGAGCCCAGCAGCCAGCCCACCACCCCCAGCCTCACCCCCCTCCCTGGCCTGCGGGCTGTGTGGTCAGAGGCCCTGCCCAGGCTGGCTGCCAACAGCCGCCCCTGGAAGAGACCGGGGGTGGGGTGGGAGCTCGTGCCCGGGTGCACAGCTGTGTGGGCCAGCTGTCAGACAGTTCGAGGTCAGCCACGGCCTTGGCCCTGCCCAAGAACAGCCTGGCCGAGGGTCCTGAGCCCTCCTTCCTCTGTTCCCCCAGCCAGCCTGGCCCCGTGAGGCTCCCAGGGCCCTGCAGACGTGGGGACCTGGCCAGGCAGCTCTGCTTGAACCTGCCCTGTCCTTGGGGCCACCCCTTGGGGCCTCATCTGCCCATTCGACAACCATCTACTGGGCGTCCGGCCTGCCCCAGGCCGGTGCTGAGGCCCTGGGTGGCACGGGGACCCCTGACCTCGGGATACGACATGCCGGCATGGGGGGTGGGGGGCGCTGACCAGAGCACAGGGAAATACCCAGGGGTCCGGAGGAGGCCAGGGAGGGAGAGAGCGCGGCGGGTGGCAGAGGGGCGAGGGCTGTGCAGCAGAGTGGCAGCGAGGCAGAGCCTGGGGGCGTGGGAGGCGTGCGGAGGGGCAGCGTGCGCAGAAGCCCTGGGGCGGAGGGTGGGTCACAGGGAGGCCGGCGGGGGGAGCACGGGGTGGGGGCCTCGGAGAGGCTCCAGAGCAGGGACGTGACGGGAGGGGACTGGCCCTGTGCCCAGCGCCCCCTGGAGTGGCCACAGACAGCGGGCGACAGGCGCGGGAGGTGTGGAGCGCGGGAGAGGAGAGGGGTGTGGGTGGGCCCTGTGTGCCGGGCAGAGAGGACCCACTGGGTCCTCCAGACGGACGGGACTCTCAGCCCGAGGGCACAGGCCCCCAGAATGTCTCTGAGGCCACCAGCCCGACACAGGGAAGGCTGGGGACAGGAGGGGTGGGCCGTCAGCTGTGGCTGGCCTGCAATGCTGAGAGACACCCGGGGAGGGAGGGAGGGCGAGGGGGCCGTGGGTCGCGGGCCTGGCGCCAGCTCAGAGGCCAGTGTGGGTGACGTGACTTTGGGTGACACTTCTCTCCACCCACCTGTCCCTGCCCGAGTGCCCACTCCCCTGGCCTCTGCCTCCGGCAGTTCCTGGTTCCCCTGGGGCGCTGTGCTGCCCTGATTTCCCGGCCAGGGTCCGCTGCCCCGAGGGGCGTGGGACCGGACTGGGGAGGCAGCCTGGCGTGGTGTGAGTCCCGGATTCTCTGTTCCCGCCTGGCCAAGGCGCCCTGGGCACGCGGCACACGGGCAGTCCCGGGGGCCCGTCCAGGCCATCTGCAGGGCTCCCCCCCCACCCCGACCCCCGGAGGGCAAGGTCTCCGCGTCCGGGTCTGCGGTCTGTCCCCTCGACGGAGCTCTCGGCCCTCGCCCTCCCTCCCCCCCTGTGGTCAGCACCGGGGGGAGGGCCCTGCGTCAGGCTGTGCTCAGCGCCGTTGCGGCTCCTCGCCCCACTCGCCTCCGCCCGCTCCAGGAAGCGGCCACTCACGGCGACAGGCATGAGGGGGTGTCTGCTCGGGCACGCATGCACTCCTGCCCGCGAGGCATCATCCCGGGGCCCTGGGGCCCCAGCGCCCGCTCAGGGCCGGCGGTTCGTCTGCTGACCCGGACGTCAGGGAGCTTGGGGCCAGCCCCAAGGCCGCCCGCCCTCCTTCAGCCCCTGGCCCGCTGGGGCCGGCGCTGCCCTGCTCCCCAGCAGGCTCGTCCACTGTGGGGGGGGGGCAGGGTTTCAGGGCTCTGGGGCGGAGTGCAGGCCCGAGAGCCAGGCCAAGCTGCCAGTGGACAGAGGCACAGACTGGGGCCGGGCGAGGGGTGGCCCCTGGTGACCATGGGGGCTGCAGGCTGGGGGGCCAGGCGCTCTGTGTTGTGTGCACCCCCCCCCAGACTCTTCCTGCCAGCTCTCCAGCAGGTGGGACCCCCATTTTACAAATGGGGAAGCTGAGGCCCTGTGGACCACTCGCCGACCTGCTTGCCTTGGCCTGTGCCCCCCCTGGCTCGGCCCCTCCCTCCCCAGGACGTGGTGCAGTCCTGGCCCTGGCCCCTTCCCGGGGGGCTCAGGGCCTGGCTCCTGGGTTCCCTGGCCTCCCTGACCCCCACCGCTGGTTGACTTCTCTGACCCCCAGGAGTGTGTGTGTGGTTGCAGCCAGGTTCCCCCTCTCCAGGGACTGGGGCCTGCGGCTGCACGGCTCTGGAACAGCCAGGGCTCGGGCCCCCCACGGCCTGGCCAGGTCTGTTCCAGGCCCTCGGGGACCTCGGCTCCTGAGTGCCCCCTGCCCCCGCCTGGCTCAGGTCAACTGGCCTGTTGGACTCTGGCCCGTCTCGCACACAGAGGCACCGACCTTGGCCTCACAGCTGGACAGGGCTCGGCACTGGCTGGGCTGGCCTCCCGCCCTGCCCCCAGCCCCTTCGGGCTCCCGGCCAGACTCTGTCTTTCCCCCGCCCACGGCTTCCTGGGCCCTGGGGTGGGGGTCCGGTCCCCGCACCTCCCGGGGAGGTGTGCCCCCCCCAGGGGGTCCCGTCTCTGGAAGGCCCCCACACCTGCAGGCGGGCAGGCTTGGCTTGCTCCTCCCCCGAGAGCCCCTCACTCCCTCCCCTCTGGCCTGGCCCTTTGGGTGCCCGCCGGAAGCCGTCTCCCCCCCCACCCCGGAAGCCCTCACCCCTGGTCCCCTGCCCCTTGAGCGGGGAGGGGGCGGGGGGGGGGCTGTCTCCGTCGGAAGCTGGACTTGTGCTCCCCACCCCAGGGCGTGGGGAGAAGCCTTGTTAGTGGGGCCTCCCCAGAGGCACAGCCACGTTCCCTGTGTTTTGGGACTCACAAACCCCAGGCCCCCGGGGGGCAGGACTCCTGGGCACTGGGCACTGGGCGTCCAGGCCCGGTCCGGGGGCTGGGTCTGAGCTTGGAGGGGCTGAGCCATGCCCACCAGGGGTCCAGGGGTTCCGGTCCCGGGAAGGGGCTCATCCCGGGCACGAGGCAGGGGTGGGGAAGGGCAGACTCAGCCTCCTCCGGCCCGATTGGGGTCGCGGGGCTCGGAGGCAGCGCCTCCTCCAGTGAGCCTCCGACGGTCACAGGGCGGGACACGCGCAGAGGACAGACGCTCTCGGGTTCGCTCCCCTGCATTTACTGAGCACCTACTGTGTGCCGTGCATGGACGGTGTATCCACTGTCCCTGGGAGCCGGGCGCGGGGCGAGGTGGGCGTCCCTGCACCCTGAGGCCGGCCCCCAACCTCGGACCCCCAGGACTGCGAGCTGCGCAGCGGCCCCAGGACGGAGTCCTGAGCCTCCGCGGAGGCGGGGGCGGGGCGGAGGCGGGGCCGGGGCGGGGCGAGGCCGCGCGGGACCGAGCTCCTGGCGGCCCTGCCCGGGAGCCGCCGTCGCCAGGACGCAGAGCCCGCGGGCGGGGAGCAGAGCCTCGGCGGGTAAGACGCGGACGGGCGGGGCGCGGTGCTCGGGGTCCGGCAGGCTGGGGGCGGTCCGCGCGGGGCCTGGGGGCGCCACTGCCCCAGGGAGCGCCGGGGTTCGGGGTGCGCAGGGTGCACCCCGGAGGCCTAGGCGTGGGGGGCGGTGAGGTCGAGTCTGTCCCGCGACCCTGTGCCTGTCGTCCTCCTGAGCCCCGCTCCCGGGGCTGGAAGGGCGCTGCGGGCCGGGTACACGACCCACCTGTCGGGCCTCCGAAGGCGCAGGCTGGGGACTGGCTCCTTGCCGGCCGCGCAGCCCCGGCGGACCTTCCCTCCGCCCGCCCCGCCAAGCGGGGGGGAGCCGCCCCGCGCTGGTTCTCCGTGAAGTGTGAGGCGCCGAGCGCCGTGGCTCTGGGGCGCCTGCCACGCCCGCCCTGGGGGACAGCGGCGCGTCAGAGGGGGTGGCAGAGGGGCTGGGAGAGCTGGGGGTTGGGGACAGCCTCCCACTCGCGGCTCCGGCCCCTCCCAGCAGCCCGGCTCCTTCCTGCTGCCCCGGGCCTGGGCTTCCTTCCCCCGGCGCTCGCAGTGCGTCCCTCCGGGGGTGTCAGAGGGCCGGGCGCCGCCGCCAGCCGGAGCCTGCCCCCGCCGCCGCGGCGAGGGACGCGGGGCCCCGCTCGGTGCCTGGGTCTGCCCGTCAGGCCCCGCGGTGCCCCTGCCTGCCGCTGGGCGGCCCGCTGTGCGACCTGGCCCAGCACCAACGGGGCTCCGGGAAGCTTGCCGGCCCTGGTGGTGGTGGTGGGACTATGGAACCTTCCCCGTGACCGTCCGAGGGCTGAGGGCGAGTCCTGGAGTGGGAGCAGGATTGCAGGTTCAAGTCCAGTCCTGCACCGGCTCCGTGTGACCCTGGGTCAGTCCCTGCTTCCTCCGGCCCAGGCTCTGCAAGACCAGAGCGGGGGCTGGGCTCCACCTCCTGAATCCCCCCTACACTGTATCCACTACCTGGGACACCCGTGCAGGGGGCCCCCGGAGCCAGGGCCTCACTCCAGGTGGGCCGGCGTGGGGCCCTGGGGCGGGAGGACTCTGCCCACCCCCCTCCCCGCTCCCTGGCTCCGAGCCGTGTCAGGGCACACCCTAGGCAGAGGGGCAGGCCAGCCCCCTGGAGAAAGGGGTGCCAACAGACGGCCTGGCCTTTGGGGGGAGTCCCTCAGGCCTGCAGAGCTGGGAGGAACCACCAGGGAGGCTGGCCTAGGAGGGAGAGGAGGGCGGGTGGGCGGGATCCAGAGCGCCGCTGGGCTCTTCCTGTTCACGGGGCCAGCGGGGAGGGGGCGCTGAGTCAGCGCTGGTCCACACGGGGGCACTTGCACGCACACGCTCAGGCCCCCGGAGGGGAAGCCTGGGGGGCACGGGGAAACCGAGGGCCCGGCCAAGGTCCCAGGGGCCCTGGTTTGAACCCACCTGCACCTTTTCCCAGCCGGTGGCCTTGGCCGGGGCTCTGCTCCCCTGGACAGCGGGCGGTGAGCCGCTTTCTGCCCCGGGGGTGTCAGCCCTCAGGGCTGCCCCGCTGGGCCACCTCTGCTTGGGGTGGGGGTGGGGCTGGGGCCAAGGGCGGGCTTGCGGGTGTGCCCCCACTTGGGTCTCTCGGCAAAGGCCTCAGGCCCCCGGAGCAGCTGGGTTTGGGGGGCCACCTGGGTCTTCCTGGCTGCCGTCCTGGAAGCTGTGCCGTGGGACACCACGGGCGGGTGACCGCTCCCCTCAGACTCGCTGGGCGCCTCGTGCGCCAGGACCCGGGCGGGGCCCGCGGCCCGGGAGTGGGCAGGCCCGCCGCAGGTCGGAGGGCGCAGGCCGCTCTGCCCTGAAGCAGCACTTTGGCAAAAGGCCTCAGCATCTGCACTCGGGGGGCTCGTGGGCCCCCCTGCGCTGGGCGCCGCCCCGGAGCCTCTTCCGGTCACCGTGGTCGCCTGTCTGGTCCCCCCTGCCTGACGGGATCTCAGGGAGGACAGGGCCGCCCCCGAGTGCCCACGTGGCCTGGCCCACGGAGGGGCAGGGGGAGTGTGGACTCTCCCGGAAGCTTCCGCAGACCGGCAGTGCCGGCGGCGGGCACAGGGACAGGCGGGGCTCGGCAGGCCGGGGCACGGCTGGCTGCGCCCCGTGCTCTCGGGCTTGGCTGCTGCTCCCTCCTGGCCCGTGTCTGATTCCTGCTCAGCGCTGGAGACGGACGCCCTCCGCACCTGGAGGGCCCCGCCGCAGGGTGGGCGGGGCTCCGTGTCAGGTCTCAGCGGCGTCTTGGGCCTCACAGTCTGGCTGGGAGCTCTCCAGGTTTCCACCCTGCCCCGCCCCGCCCTGCCCCGGGGTGGGGGTGCAGGTGGGGATGCTGCAGCTGCCAGGAGCTGCCAGGGGCCCTCGAAGTCCCGTCCCAGAGGAAAGCAGGTCCTTTCTCTGCCCCTTCCCCGAGACTTCGGTTGGGGCTCAGGCTGGTCTGCCCGGACTGGGGCCGCAGGGAGCCAGTCCCCGCGGTGCGCCGGCCAGGCCAGATCTGCAGGCCTCAGGAGGCCGGTGGGGGAGGACCCAGAAAGCACCCTGGGGCCCTGAGTGGTGGGGCGGGCACAGGCGGGAGCACAGCCCTGTGGGGACCAGGGGAGGGCGGTGCCCCCCCCCCCCAGAAGGCCCCTCTCGTCCCGTCCGAGGCCAGAAGGGGCTGGCGCTGCTGACCCTCCGGGCCCTGAGGGCCCACCTGCAGACCGGGCGCTGGGGCCTGGTGGGCAGGGTGTCCCGTGGACACGGGGTGGGTGCGACCACGGTGGGCAGAGGACAGAGCGGCTCTGCCTCCCGTCCCTCCCCGTGGGGGTGCCTGGTGGCCATCTGGTGCCCGGAGGTCTGGCGACACCGTGGGTGACCGGCAGGAGCTGGAGGCCGGAGAGGACCCCGGAGACCCTGCAGGCAGCGTCAGGCCACCAAGGCCTTGGGCCCACCACCCAGCTGTCCTCGGAGCCCAGGGTGCTGGGGCTCCACACGCCCCCTCACCCCCTGCTCGTCCCAGACCCCACGGCGGGGTTGGGGGGGGTGAGGAGCACCCCGCTCTGGGACCTCACACCCCCTTGGCGGCCTGGGACCCCAGTGCCAGCTCCTTGCCATGTGAGTGTGGGGGGGCCACCCCAGCCAGCACTCAGCTCGGGGGGCCCTGCTGTCCACCAGCTACCTTGTGGGGTGGGGGTGGGGCCCGTCTCCGAGTCCCCCCACCTGCCCTGGGGCCCAGGGCGGGGGCTCTCTGCGGCCGGCGTCCCCCTCTCTTGAGAGTGAGGCCCGGAGGGCCAGGAGCTGTGGTCCCTGAGGCCCAGCCCTCTGGGTGCAGGAAGTCGCTGGCGCAGGAAGAGGATTGAGAAAGAGGACCCCCGTGTCCCAGCGAGGATCCGGGAGGCCCGGGTTCCCGCCAGCCAGCACTAAGGGGGCAGCTGGCCGAGGGCCGGGGCCTTGGGGAGCAGGAGGGGACAGCCCCGCTCCGGGTCGGGGCGCAGGGCCCCACGTAGACACACCCACCCCTCGCAGACCTGCCCTGCCTCCAGTGGGCAGCACCCGGGGACGGTGCAGGGGGATCCGAGCAGGGCCCTGAGGAGGGACCTCCCGGACTGGGGTGGGGCGGGCGGTGAGCGTCGTGGGGGCTCAGAGGGGGAGGGGGGAGGAGCCGGAGGGTGCTGGCGGCCCGAGCCCCCCAGTGGCTGGGTCATTTTCAGAGCTTGTCCGGGGCCTGCGGACCCCACCCGCAGTGGCAGTGAGTGAGGAGGCTTGGGCGGGACCTGCGGGAGGGCGGTGTCCCGGGCGGACGGGTCAGCGGGTCAGGGCAGAGTCAGCGACCCCCAGTGAGGGCCCTTGGCCATGGGGCGCAGGGCCGCTGCGACAGGGCGCTGCCAGCAGGTGGGGGCGACTCTGCCCCCCAAGTCTTCCTTGCTGGCTCCTCTGGGCAGCAGGGCTGGGACCCGGGGGCCGTCTCCCTGGGGAAGGGGCAGGTCCCCACGGCACCCGCTGAGCTGCACCTCCGCCCCCACCCAGTGCAGGCTGCCCCACCCTGTGCTCGGCCCGCAGCTAGTGGGAGGCCCGAGGGGCTGGTGGTCCTGGCCCAGCTGGCCGCCAGCAGCCACCTTGCCTCTGGGCACCTGTTAGGCCAACGGCTACAGAGCATTTGCCCTGTCGGTGTGGGGGGGGCCTCCCCGTGCTGGCGGGGCGGGGCTGGGCAGGGCTTTGCCTGGGGGACCCAGTGACCTAAGGCCCCTGTGCTGGGTGGGGGGTGCTGGGCAAACGGGGGGCCTGGGCCTGGGGGCTCGCTCAGGTCCGAGACTGCGGTGGCCCGTGGCCCTGACTGGGGCCCACCGCCCTCTGAGGAGGGGCCCCGCCTGCAGCCCCCCGGGGAACAGTGGGGACGAGGCTCCTCTCTAGCTCTGAATGGGGCGCTGGGATCCCCCAAACCGCCTGGGGAGCCCCGAGGGCACCGCTCCCGGGCCTGGCCTCGCTGTGGGGTGTCAGTGGGTGCCTCGGGGGACCTGAGCCGGCTGGGGCTCGTCCGGTGGGGACAGCGGGAGGAGGTCAGGGAAGGCCGTGGAGGTGTCCAGCGTGGCTGGGCACCAGCCCAGAGAGGGCTTTGAACTTGAAACCCAGAGCACAGTCGCTCTTGAGGGCCACTTCTGCTGTGCTGGGGCAGCAGCTCAGAGCAAGGGGGCTGCGAGGGCTGGAGCACGGCAGTGGCTGCAGAATCCCACCGGACCCCTGGCCTTGGACCGGGGACCGAGTGCGGGGCAGATGGAGACCCTCCCCGCCCCCGGTCTCCTACCCGCCCCAGGCCCGTCTGCCAAGGGCCGGCACAGGCTGTGCCTGGAGGGGCAGGGGAGGCTGGGGGTGGGCCCCTTTCCCGCCAGCCCAGGCCCACGGCCAGACCCTCTCCTCGCTGGGCCTGCGGACAATGGGGCAGTGTGAGGGCGCCCGGGGACGGCGAGGGTGGCCAGGCAACCGGGGGGGAGGGGCCCGGGCTGAGGGGCGCAAAGGGAGCCCGAGCCGTGAGTCACCGTCCAGCCCCGGCCCGGGGTTCCCAGGCCCAGGGGAACAGGCTGCTCTCAGTTCCCCAACCTCGGGGCCGGCCGGCCCTTCCCTCTTCGCCCTCTGGCTGCCTCTTCCTGGGTCCCCTCTCCAGCTCCCGCCCTCGGGCCCCGCCTCTGTGGGCCCCACACCCCGGCCTGGCAGAGGGGCTGGCCGTCACCTGGGTGCGCTTTCCAGGCCCGTGGGTGACCCCGGGAGCCGCCAGTGAGAGGACATGGCCCAGCCCAGACGCGCCGCCGCCTGAGGCCGGCCTGACGCCTGCTAAGGAATGAGAAGCGGCCCAGACCCTGGCTGGGGGCTCGGGGGGTTGGAGCACCGTCCTGTGCACCACAGGGTCGCAGGTTCCATCCAGGTCGGGGCACATGCCGGGGTCGCAGGTTCGACCCCCAGTCGGGGCGCGGATGGGAGGCAACAGTATGATGTTTTCCTCTCTCTTTGTCTTTCTCTTCCTCTCTCTCTGTAATCAATAAATACATTCTCGGGTGGGGACTGAAACACAAAAGTGGCCCAAAGCAAAGACCGGGGTGCAATCAGATTAAAAACTCAGGTAGTAGAAGTTAATCAACAGCGGCAAAGGAGAAAAGTGTGTGAAAACACCTCAGAATGTCAGCATGCCCCCGGGTGTGGGTGCCCTCCGCCCCAGCTGGGCGGGGTGGCGGGAAGTGCCCGGGGGCCTCGAGGTCCGAGGGAGGACACGGCAGCGGGGGAGACGGCAGCCTGAGGAGTGGGACAGATGGCGGAGCAGCCAAGGCCACCGGCTGCTGCCAGGGACCAGGCCGGTGTCCCCGGTGGCCTTCCCCAGGGTGCCCTGGCCTGGCACTGCCGACGGCAGGTGTCCGCGTGTCCGCTGGCCGTGCGCCTGCCCGGCCGGCCCCTGCCCACACCCCGGGCTTCCCCGAGGAGCCGTGGGGCCGGGTCTCTCCGGCTTCCTTCGCCACGGTCCCTGTGCTCCCCCCACCCCAGCCCAGCAGGGGCTCCTGTCCCCTGTCACTGCACCCTGGTGCCGCGACCTGGGCTGAGCAGGGGCCCCTCACCCCCAGAGGCCCTGGTGCACAGCCCTGGGCCTAGTGGCCACAGGGAGTCCCCGTGAGCTGCTCCTCTTGCCCTCGGGGTGCTGTCACTGACAAGCCCGTGTGGGAGGGCGAGGAAGTGACGCTTGGGGGGTGAAGTGACTTTGACGGGGTCCCCAGTGCAAAGAGGAGGGGCCGGGACCGGAGCCCAGTCCTGGACGGTGCCGTGCGGGGTGCTCAGCCGTCTGGGCAGGGCTGAGACCCCGGGCACACTCGGGGTCCGGGCCCTGACACCCGCCCGTCTTCGGGCGTGTGCCTCCCCTCGCCCCGGCCCCAGGCCCTTTGCATGAGCACTTCCCGCTGAGCTGCCTCCTGTGGGAGACCCTCCTGGAGCGCCGGAGCGCCGGCTGATGTGTCACCCTGTCTGGGCGGAACGGCGGTCACGAGGGTGTGAGTCAGAGGTGGCTGTCTCTCCCGCAGCTCCGGGGGCCGGCTCAGGTCCCGGGGCAAAGGGTACGGGGTTTGCGGGCCGGGGGCAGGGTCCCGACTGCCTCCCCCTGCCCCCACCCAGGAGAGCCCTGGGCGGCAGCACCCCGTTCTCGGGCCCCTGTGCCCTGAGCTGTTGGGCCGAGGCTCTGCCCGGACCCTCTTTCTGTCAGGGACCCTGTTCCCCGAATAGCCACACCGTCCGCCCTTTCGCTCCATTCGAGTCTGCCCACACGGCCTCTGCCATCCCTGGGGCTCCTGGGACGGCCCCAGTTACTGATGGGGACACTGAGGCCTGGGTTGTCAGGGAAACCCGAGGGAGCCGGCAGCCGTGAGCGGGGCTCAGGGAGCGCGTGCGGCCGGCGGCCCCCAGACTCCTCTGGAGACTTGGCCAAAACGGGCAAACCCTGGACCCAGGAGTGTGGCCAGCACGCAGCGTGGCCCGCCCCTGGGTCCCCGGCCTCCACCGGGGCCCGTGCCCTCCGGCGGCCCTCTGGGCTGGGGGGTCTCCCGCCCAGCTGGGAGCCAGTGTCCTTCCAGAGAGCCCGCCCCTCCCTCTGGCCCTCGGAGCCGGGCCTGGCAGGAAATGGGTGAGGTGGCGGCCCGGGCCCTGGGTCACATGGGCAGTGCCGGCTGGTTTGGCCACGGCTGCAGCCCCCACTTCCTCATCGGGACAGTGAGGTTCGCCCTCGGGGGCCTGGGGACTGAGTGGGCCGCAGCGCTCCCTCCGTGGCACTGGGTGGGCCTTGGAGGAGGTTGCTTCCCGCCCCCGCCCGGCCGCCGGCCCGACCCTCCCGTCTCCGGAGGGCTTGTGGGCAGGAAAGCACCCCAGGCCTCACGACCCCCCGCCTTGGCGTCCACAGGTGGGCACTCTGTCACCGGGAGGGCCGGGCTGGCGGCCGTCTCCGCTCCTGAGGGGCCCGTCCCGTCCCGGCTACAGCCTGGGGTCGGGGGGCACCTGGAACCCAGCACCAGCCCGGTAGGGCAGGCGGCCCGAGAGCGTGTGCCGAGGGGCCAGAGCGGCAGGTGCGCTGGAGTGGTGAGCTGGAGGGGGCAGGCGGGGCGGCAGGGTTTGGGGAAGTCCTGCTCTCCGGCCTCCTGGCTCGGCCAGGGCCAGCTTGACCCTGACCTTAGACAGAACAGCCTGTCCCCTTCAGGGCGTCTGGGCAAAGACGCTTGGTGGGCTTCTGCCCAGCTGCGTCCCCTTGACCCCTGGAGGGTCGGCGGCAGTGTGGGGCCACCGGGCCTGCCAGGGGTGCGGCCCCCGCTGCTCAGGGCAGGGTGCTCTGCTGGGAAGGCCGCTGGCCCCACTTTGTGAACTAGGGTGCTCAGAGGGGGTGCGGCGGACGGGGCTGGGCATCTGTCCCGGAGCCAGCCTGCCGCCAGGGATGCAGGGGGCTGGTGCTTGGGGTGCGGTAAATGACCGAATTCAGCGAGCGAACCCCGTGAACCGGACCCCAGGGAGAGCAGGGGACGTCCAGCTGGTTGTGGGGACCCCGTCCACTCTCCCTGCAGGCGGTGGACACGGGGCGGGGCTGATGTTGAGGGGGGGCAGCTAGTCAGCAGACGGAGCAGAAATGCCTGGGGGGTTGTGTGGGGGGGTGGCCCAGGATCGGGGGAGGGACCCCGCAGGTGGGCGGCCCCTCGGGAGAAGGGCGGGCCTGCTGTGCGCCAGCCCCGAGGCCGGGAGAGGTCAGGGCGAGGGCCCGGGAAGCCGACACCCTGCTCTCCGGGCTGAGCGAGCCGCCGTGGCAAAGGCACGGAGCCCGTCACCTGCAGGCAGGGTCCCCACAGGCGGTGACGTGGCACAGGAAGGGGGCTGTGCCCAGAGAGGGGCCGGGAGTGCGCCAGGGTCCAGACGGCTCCTGAGGGGGCTCTCCCTCCCCAGCGGGACTGCAGATGGCGCTGCTGCCAGCGGAAGCCTGGCGCCGGGGGCGCCTGGAGTAGGTGTGCCCGCCCACTCTGCCCGGGGTCTCTAGGACAGCCCCCACCGGAGCTGTCAGGTGAGGACACAGAGGCGCCAGGTGGGCTGAGCTGCAACCACGGCCCCGTTCTGCCTGCCAGGGCCACGGGGGTGGGGCTGAGTCTCCCGGCGGCAGGCAGGGCTGAGCACCGCGCTCGGGGGTGGCACCCCGTTCCCTGTGCGGGGCCGGGGCTGCGGTGTGGGGCAGGGTGGGGCTGGCGGGAGGGGTGGGCCGCTGCATCCTTGGGCGAGGGGCCCGGAACTCGGGGGTGGACGGGCCCACGCATCTGCACTCTGGAGAGTTTTTCTCAAGCTGTGAAAAGGTGGAAACTTGTCAACTATTGATGAACTGAAGTGTGAATCCTGCAACGCCTCTGCCGTTTGTGGTTTGAGCGGTGGGGGGGGGCTCAGGAAAACAGCGCCGCTGGCCCCTGCGCTCCCTGAGCCCGCCCACCCTCCCCTCGGGCCGCTGGCACAGACCTTGTGCCCGAGGACAGGGGCCCTCGGCCTGGAGCCCCCCCCAGCCATCTCCCCCCACGGGGGGGGCAGCTCTCTCCTGAGGAGCCCGCCCTCCCCGCCCAGGGCTCTGTGGGCCCCCTGCTCTGCTCTGGATGCTCTGCCGTCAGCCCGTGGGGGCTGTCGCCCGGCTCGGGAATGTTTGTGGGAGTCAGACACCCCAGGCCTGGGAGAGAGAGGCCCCGGGGTGGGGTGCTGCGGGGCCAGTGGGGCACCTGGGGCTGGGTGGGCGTTGTGTGTCCCCTATGGGCTCCGCTTGGGCGCCCAGGGTCCCGGAGGAGAACCCCACCCTCCACAGTGTGACCACATCGTCCTCAGAAGCCCCGGCCCCCCGTTCGGCGGCCGTGCACGCCTGCCTCTCCCTACACGCCCCTACACGTCCCTGAATTAGGCCGGGGGCGCAGGAGTGGCCCGACCGCCTGCACCTCCACCGGGGGCAGCCCAGAGGAGCCCCTGGGTGTTTCCCAGAGCCCAGCACACCGCCGCCGTCTGCTGGGGCCAAGGAGGAGGCCCCGGGCGTGGGTGGGCCCTGGCCTGGGCGCAGCCACGGGGCAGGGCAGTTCCTGTTGACGGTCGGGTGGGCCTCGGGGCACCGGCCCCGGTGTGTGTGTGCCAGCTGCAGCCGCGTCCGGGGTTTGGCCGTGTATGTGGCCCCGCTTGTCCACCCACTGGCCCGTCTCTGGGCTCTGCTGTGGGCTGGGCACCACCCTGCCCGTGGGGACACAGGTGATGACACTCGGGTGAGCAGGGCTGAGCCGTTGACTTGGAGTTTTCAGGGGGCCGAGGTGAAGTTCTAGATGGTTCTGTCTCAAAGGATGAGGTTGCTTTTGTTGGAGAGGATTCAGCCTCCAGGTGGAGGGGGCTGCACATCGTAGAAACCGGCCACCGTGGTCCTGCGAGACTGGACGCTTGGCCAGGGCATGCGCCCAGCCCCTCCCTGCTCCCTGCTCCCTGCTTCCTCAGGAAATGGCTTGACTGGGCCCAGGAAGGGCTGGTGGGCGTGAACCAGAGGCCACGAGGTGAGGGGTGGGCCTGCGGGGAGGGGCGGCGTCTGGGTGGTGTGAGCTGGGCCTGGGGGGGAGCTGCGGGCACCGAGGAGGCCAGGCCCCGTGGGCCGGGACTGCAGACCCGCCAGGAGTGGGAGCCTGCGGCTCGTCCAGGAGAAGGAGTTCAGCGAGTCCCGGTGTGTGACGGTCTCCCGGGGAAGTGCCACACGCTGGGGGCTCCAACAGCAGAGACTGCCTCTCAGGTCCGGAGGCCGGAAGTCCAAAGCCAAGGGTCAGCAGGGCCACACTCCCTCCAGGGGCCGGTTCTTCCTTCCCGGCCTCTTTTGGCCCCCAGTGCTGCCGGCTGCATCACTTGGTCCCGGCCTCCCGTTGCCTCCCCCTCCGCATGTCTTCTTTACCTGTGTTTGTTTACCTGTAGTAAGAGCGTGGGGGAGACAGAGAGAGAGAAACACCAGTGTGTGGTTGTCTGTCACACGCCCCCTGCTGGAGACCTTGCCTGCAACCCAGGCCTGTGTCCTGACTGGAAATCGAACCAGTGACCCTCTGGTTCAAAGGCCTGTGCTCCATCCACCGAGCCACACCAGCCAGGGCCTCACTCTCTCTTCTTATAAGGACAGTTGTCCCTGGAGTTAGCACCACCTGGCTGATCCGGGCTGAGAGCCCTGACTCAATGACACTTGCAGATTCGGTGCCGCTGTGACCGGGACCAGTGGCGAGCGGGGCATCTGCCTGGCTCCTGAGCAGGCTGGGCCCCGGGAGCCCCGAGCGAGGGTCTCCCTCCCTGTTTTCTTTTCTTTTCTTTTTTTTTTTTTAAAGATTTTATTTATTTATTTTTTTAGAGAGGGAAGGGAGGGAGATAGAGAGAGAGAAACATCAGTGTGCGGTTGCTGGGGGTCATGGCCTGCAACCCAGGCATGTACCCTGACTGGGAATCGAACCTGGGACACTTTGGTTCCCAGCCCGAGCTCAATCCACTGAGCTACGCCAGCCTGGGCTCCCTCCCTCTTTTCTTCAGGGCCCTGCTGGCTGGCTCCCTCCCACCTTGGCAGGTGCCCTGCCTCTGGCACCGTGGCACTGGGAAGCCCCCACCCTGGGGACAGGGGAGGGCAGAGTGGAAGGGCAGAGCTGCCCAGTGTGGGGACCCCAGCGGCGCTCCTGCCCCACGCATCTCACTGCTCGGGTGCTGCTGGGGGGCGATCGCCACGGTTATTTCCAGTGTGAAAGGTTGTGGAGCTGCCAGTATTGGCGGGTTGGGGGGCGGGGCTGTCCCTGAGTTTTTGGGGCGTGCGTGGCAGCGGGGCCCCCCGAAGGGGTGCACGCCGTCTGCGGAGAGGGCAGGGCGGTACAGACACAGGCCCAGGGGGGCGGCCGGGGAGCCCCCCCAGCGGCGCGGGACTCCTGACCTCGGCCCCCCCCCCCCCCCCCCGAGGGAAGCCGGGTGTGGGGAGGGGCCGCCCTAGCGCTGGCCCCCGTGGGGACCGCTGTTCCTCTGCTCGGGCTGCGACTGCCCTACAGCGTCCCCGCAGGTCCGGGTCAGGGCCGGTGGGCGTGGCCCTCTGCGTGGGTAAGCTTGGGGACCCTCAGGGGCACGGGGCACGGGAAGCTCTGCTGTGGCAAAACCTCGGGCCTCCTCCTCTGTCCAGGGCGGGCTGTGGCCCCAGCAGGGCCGCCGGCAGGTTCTCCTCCCCACACCTGCGCCCCAGCCCCCTCCCGGGGCCCCACTGCTTTGTCACCAGTGGACTTCTCCCCGTCCTGGGACGCTGCTTACCCTGAGCCCTGCCCTGCCTGCGAGCTGCCCCACCGCCTGGCCACGGCAAACTCCTGCTCCGTCCAGCCTGGGTGCTCCCCGATCCGGGGCCGCTGGGCCTGGCACCTCCTCTGGGCCCCACGACCCCTTGAAGCCCCACCCAGCCCCAGAGCTGCCCTCTGGCTGACCCCTCCGGCCCTCAGCCCAGCGGCTCCTCACCTGCTATTTTATCTCAGCACCCAGCACCCATTTCACAGATGAAGAAACTGAGGCTCAGAGAGGCTAAGTCAGGAGCTTGCGGCCACACAGTTGGCAAAGGGTGGCCGTGGGCTGGGTGCCCAGCTGCGCCGCACCCCAGTGGGCTGGAAAGGGGAAGGAAAACGGGGAGAGGCCCCACTTAACCCTCCCCTGGCCACCACCTGTCTGCCTCATCCTGGCCAACTCCCCGCTGAAGGGACGGCCTGTCCTTGGCCACTGGAGGACACGCAGGCTGGCTCCGGCTGGGGGAGGCCAGGGCCGTGGTGCCCGCCCTGAGGGTGACTGTGGCCCCGAGCTGGCCCCCGGGGGGCTCAGGCCCTGGCAGGGGCCTGGGGCTGCGCGCACAGTGGCAGACGGTGGCAGGGGCTGTGCCCTGGGAAACCCGGTGGGCACGGTGAGGCCTTCGCAACTCCGGGACACCCCGTGGCCCACCACCCTCAGCTCCTCCAGCAGAGTGGCCCCAGGGTGCCCTTCCTCTGGCTGGTCCTGTCCTCCCTGGGACGGGTGTGACCTTGAGACCCAGCCAGGTTCAGGGGAGGAGGGGCTGGGGGCGTGGGGCCTCAGCGCTGAAAGGCCTGAACTTGACCCCTTGCTCCCCAGCCCCCTGGCCGTGGCGGGGCAGAGCCCCGGGCGGGACCAGGGGCCGTGGGCATGCCCGTCACTCGGGCCACCCCGTGTGCTCTCCAGCAGGCGCAGCGTTCGCAGTGCCGGCGGGGCAGCCTCCCCTGGAGGGTGCTGGGCCCGCTGCCACCCACCCGGAGGCTGCGTCCAGTCTCTGGCCCGGAACCAGTGTCCAGGTCCTGCGGTGTCGGAGGGCAGAGAGGGGTCACCTTGCCACCCAGAGGGCCCAGGGGCTGGGGCACAGCCCCCGTGTGGGGTGTCAGCGCGGGCTTCTTCGCGGGCCCGGGTGTCCCCGGGGCCAAGGAGGCCGAGCCCGAGGCCCTGGCCTGTGTGGGGCTTTGGTGGTTTGCTGGGGAGAGGCCCGGGCTGCAGAGGTGGCTGTTTGGGGACCCGCGGGGAGCTTCCTCCCAGGGGACGCAGCTGGCCTCCCCCAGGGGCCTGGAGAGCTGTGGTCTCTGACCACAGGGGCCATCGAACCCCGAGGGCTGAGTGACACCGACAGGCCCCGGGCTCGCCGGGCGGGAGGCAGGAAGTGCCGCCGCTCGGGGCCGGCCGGCAACAGGAAGTGAGGCGGCGGGGGGTGGTGCGGAGCCCTGCTGGCCGCGGGCCCCAGATGCAGCAGGTGGCTGCCGGCAGGAGGGAGCCGTGGGCGCAGCCAGCTGGGCGGCACTTCGGGCAGCGCCGGGGGCAGCGGCCCTCACCAGCCTGGGAGATGCGGGCCGAGGTTCTGCGCCGTGGCCCCTGAGCCACATGGCCTCTCTGGGCCCCAGGACACTGGTCCCCCACCCGTCGCCAGGCAGGAGAGCCATGTGCTGGGTCAGCGCCATCAGGTCAGTGGGGCGGCCCCGGGACCGGCCCTCGGGAGGCAGTGTGGGCCGGCACCTACAGGACCACTTGGGGAGGCCCGTGAGGGGCCCGGGGCCCTGGCCCCGGGCACTCAGCCGGCAGCTGGCAGGGAGGCCCGGCAGCCTGCTGGGTGGGGACCCAGGTTGGGCCGAGTCTGCCCACGGCACACCGTGCTGGGGTGGCCTTGGCGTTTGGGATCTGTGTGCACACACACTGTGTGTTCGAGCGTGGTGAGAGACTGTGACCCTGAGTGAGACTGAGTGTGAGTGTGGGTGTGAGCATGAAGGAGTGTGTGAGTGTGCAGGGTGTGTCAGTGTGCCTGTGGGTGTGTGACTGTGGGTGTGTGAGTGTGCCTGTAGTGTGGACCAGTGTGTGTGCCTGTCCAGGCACCGAGGGTCCAGCGGTGCTGGGGGATCCCCGGGCCCCCCCCCCCCGCCTGGCGCAGTGCTCGGGTGTGGGGCCCCCGCGGGCCTGGGCTCTGCCCTCGAAGCCCGGCCGCTGCCCTCCCTCCGGCACGGCGGGTCGCCTGCCTCCATGGAAGCTGTTTGGTTTTGATTCTTTTATGGAGAAGGGTTCTGGGAAGAGGAAGAACTGGGGGAAACCGAAAGTCAAGAGCAAGTGAGCCGGGTGGGAGGCGCGGGGGCCCCTCCCAGCAGCTGTCATCCGTCTGCCCTGTGCCCCCCGCCCCGCCGCCAGGCAGGGGGTGTGTGGCTGTGCGGGAAGATGTGGGGGGGCACCCCACTATTACCAGCTGAGTGGCTTTGGGCGAGTTACTCAGCTTCTCTGGTGTCTTCATCAGTGACGCGGGGGTGACGCTGGTTCACACGTCGGGGGCCCCGGGGGTAATGACAAGAAGTGCCCACCCCTTCTCCCCCCCCCCGTCCCCCCCCCCCCCCCGCCTCCCTGTGCCTGAGCCTCTCGGGCCGGGCGTCCTGGCCTGTCAGTCAGGAGTGGGGCCTTGGGCCTGCGAGCGTGGCGGGCTGTCAGGCTGGCCTTGGCCCTGGGCGGCGCAGGGCAGGGGTGGTGGCCATGGCTCTGACCAGGACTCACGCTTTTGCCCAGGGCACGGGGCCTCCACCGAGACTCCTGGCCGCCCCTGGGGGCTGTGTGTGTCCGGATGCGTGCAAGTGAGCATGAGAATGAGGTGTGTGCGCGTGCATGGTTAAATGAGGGCACAAGTGCATGTGTGTGGACAAGTACATGCGTGCGTGTGGGTGTGTGAGAGTGTGTGTGTGAGCGCTCCCTCACCCTGTGGCTCCCACCCGCCGGCCCGCCTGGCCCCGCGGACAGGGACTCTCTGACGCTGCGGTCACGCGAGCCGCCCGCTCCCTGGCCCCGGCCAGGGCCGTGCCTGCAGCTGCCCCCCAGGTTCCCAGCCCCCCAGGCCCCCCCCCCCCGCCCGCTTCGCTCTCACGGCCAGGCTCACACCCTTCCACACATGTGCACACACAGCTCTCACGCGTTCTGTGGCACACTGAAGCCGTGAAGCTGGCCACTGTCGGCGGGGTGGACCCACAGCTTACGTGCGGAACTGTGTGGGCCTGGAGCCCCCCCCTCGGGCTGTGGCCCCACCGCCGGCGGGGCCTGCACTTCCCGGAACCCGAAGGGGCTGCCACTGTGGGAAAGAGCTGCTTCCGCCCGCCTTCCCGCTCTGTCCCCACCCTGCCCCTCGGTCTCCGGTCACCTGGCCAGTCTCAACCCTGAGAGTGGGGGGGTGTGGGGTGGGCCCAGGAGCAGGGGCCGAGTGGGCCAAGGTGTCCACCTCCCGAGCACACGCACACCTGCTGGAGGGGCTCGTGCAGCTCCCATGTGGCCACTGACGCTGCCCCTGGGCCCCCGGCACCCTGCCCGGGGCAGCCCCCCGAGCTGCAGGGAGCAGAGCCCCCGCAGCACTGCGGGGGGGCCGGTGCTGACTCTGTGGCCGGCTCGCTGGGCAGCCCTGGTCCCCGGGGGGGGGGACAGACTTGTCACTGTGCTGCTGCGGGGCGCCCTGGGGAGCGGCCTCACGATGCCCCCTTGAAACGGGAAGAGGCAGAGGCTCAGAGGAGGACAGGCCTGGTGGCATTTGAACCCGGGTCTTCCGCATTGTCCCTGACGGCTCCAAGCCAGGGCGGCTCAGCAGGCAGCTCTAGCAGCTTGCCAGGGCGGGGGGGCTGGGGGGCTGGGGTGTCTCCCCCTAGAGAAGCGGTGAGCTGACAGGGTGGCCTGCGGGGGCCCCTGGGGACAGTGGACCTTAATTGTCAGGTCTCGGGGGCTGGGGCGACACCCTGGGCTTCGAGAGCAACAGGCAGGGAGGCCAGGCCGGCCCAGGAGGAAGGGTGCCCAGGAAGGGTGCCCCTTGGGGACTCCCCTCAACTTTCCTGGGCACGGAGGCAGCAGGAGCCTGGAAGTCCCCCAGAGCTGTGTGGTCACTGTGACTGCCGGGGCCCCGCATCACCCTCACCCACAGCCACCATTTCCCCTTCCCACTTTGTCCTGGCCGGGCGCTGGGCTTCTGGGCGGGTGCCAGCCCACCCAGTTCACCCCTGGGGCAGGGCAGGATGGTGGTGGCCAGACGCTGTTGGGGTGTCAGGATGGGCTTCCTTTTGGGTGGCCTGCCCTTCGGAGAGGGACTGCGGGTGTTGGCCTCTGTCCCTGGAGCGAGGGCATTCCTGGGTGGGGGGGAAGGTGGCACACAGCCTCGCCCTGTCACCACCCACCCTGCCCGTCCGAGCTCAGCCGGTGGCCGCCTGGAGCCCTCGTCGTGCCCATGGAAGGACGGCGGCCAGGTGGGAGTGGGGGCCCTCACAGGCCTGGCCCCCAGACCTCCCCCGGGGGTGGGTCCAGGAGTGTGGGCTCTGCCTGCCCTGGCAGCAGCTGCTCCCGCCCTCACAAGTGTCCGGTCTGCTCTCAGACTGGGGGGAACTCGGTCCGCTGGCGTGGGGGCTCCGTGTCGGCCCCCTGCTGTCCCCGCCACCTGCCAGGGTCCGCGTTCCACACCTCCTCGGGGGCTCCCTGGGTGCCCCTCTGTGGCAGGCCTGGGCTGGCGAGGGTTGGGGGACAGTGACAGCCTGCTGTGGCCAGTGTTTGGAGGGACACAGGGCCCCCAGAGGTCACCCTCGAGCACACTCTGGGCTTATGTTTGGATTGGTCCTTGCTCAAGTGCAGGAACGGGACCACTGTCTGCACCCTGGGTTTGTGCCCTGCCACGCAGCGGGCCTGCCGGTCAGTGCTGATCACTTTCGGTGGGTTCCTTGGCGTGTTCTGTGTGTACGGCCGTCTAGTCCACAAAGCTGACCTCCTTCCTTTCCCATCCGCACACCCTTCCTTTTCCTCCCCTAGCTGCCCCGGCTGGGCCCTCCGGGGCCATGCTGAGTGGCGGGCAGTGGGGAGAGGGACGCCTGCCTGGCCCCTGGCCTCGGGCGAAGAGTCCGTCCTCACACCAAGGCGCGTGCGCGAGCCCCGGCCTTTCCCCCGCCGCCCCCTTTCCAGGGGGAGGCAGCTTCCCCGCCCCAGAGCGGCGTGGGGTTATCGTGAAGGATTGTTGCGTCAAATGCCTGTTCCTCCTGAGACTGTCACGTGGCTTTTGTCCTTTACTGGATGGACACAATGTTTCGCACGCATTGGGTCGAGCGGGACGCGTCCCACCGGCAGGAGCACAGCCGGCTCGCCGTCCTGCGTTTGCTGGGGAGCTGGTTGCCTCGTCCGGAGGGTCGTCGGCCTGCGCCCCTCTCGGCTGGCGGTGCCTTCGGCTTGGGCGTCAGGGTGATGCGGGCCGCAGGGACAGAGTTTCTTCCTGTTCTGGTTTTGCAAGAGTTCGTGAGAGATCCGCGTCTACCGGAGCACACTCTTGAGGGGCGGGGCCCTGGGCCGGGCTCCTCACCTGCTCGCACAGGGGGCGGGGCTCCTCACCTGCCCCTGGCGCTGGGGGCGGGGCTGGGGGCGGGGCGCGGGGAGGGCGGGGTTCGCGGCGGCATGGCTGGTGCAGGGCACCGGCCGCGGGGCTGGGGTCGGCTGGAGGCGGGCTCCGGGGGCGAGGCGGCGGGGTCGCCCGGCCGAGGGCCCTGTCGGTGCGCGCAGGGCCGGCGGGCAGACCCCCGGAAGCTGGCCGTGCCCGCCGCGTGGCCGCCGTGAGTACCGAGCCCGGACCCGGTCAGCGCTTCCTGCGAGAACAAAGGCGGGCGTCGGCCGGCCGGGGCGGCGGGTGGGTCGGGGGCTCCCGAAGGGGCACGCGGCTGCCTGTCCGTCCGTCTGCAGCACCTACCAGGGTGCGAGCGTGGGCGCGGGTGCCTCTGGGGCCGGGCCGGGCGGCGCGGAGTGCGGGCCGTGCTTTGTCCGCAGCCTGGGCTGTCAGGGGAGCCCTGGCCAGAGGGGCGGCTTTGTGTGCGGGGCCCGCGGGAGGGACGGAGGCTGGGCAGAGGCCGGGGGCAGCCCGGGCCGCGGGCGGTGGACAGTTCATGGACGGTGCTGCTTTTCCCGGAGCAGAGTGCTTTTCTTTGTGTTTTCGGGGATGGGGCGGAAGTGGCAGGAGTCCCAGCAGGCCTGGGCCTCTGGGTCTGCTGTTACCTGCGCCCCTAAGGGCGCTACCTCGGACCACACACCTCCTCCCACTCTGGGGAGTCCCTGGAGGGACCAGGCCGGGGTTGGGTGGGGGCAGGCCCAGACATAACGGTGCAGGGTTGGGGGGTGCTGTTCAGAGAGGCGGGGGAGGGGGGAGCCCAACTGTGACGGGGCATTGAGGTCCTGCACAGACAAGAGCACTCGGAACCTGGGCCTGGAAGGGTGAGCAGGGGTGGCAGCGAGGCCGGGAGTGTGCGGCAGCTTGGCCCCAGGAGGAGGCTGGATGGAGAAGCCGAGTTCCCGTGGGCCTGGGCCGGCCCGAGACCGGCAGCCTGCCCCGGGTGACGGCGCTCAGTGTGGTCCCTGCCCGGGTGACGCCCCAGGCCGGTGGGGAGGTGGCAGTCGTGCGCAGGCACTGCGGATGCGGGTGTGCTGCGTGCCACGCTGTGTCTGCGCGGCCCTGCCACTTTACAGCCCCCGCAGCGGTGGATCAGGGACCCCCAGAAGGCCGAGGCAGGTCATCTGACCCAGGAGCTGGGGGCCCCTGGCTGCCTGCTGTCCTGCTTCCCGGTCTCAAGGCCTTGAGGGAGGGATGGAGTGGCCCTGGCCGGGTAGTGCCGCTGGTTAGAGCGTCCCAACGTGCCCAGGTTGCGGGTTCAATCGCCGGTAACAGCATATACAAGACTCAGCCAACAAATGCAAAAATAAGAGGAACAACAAATCAATGTTACCCTCTCTCCCTCTCTCTCAAAAAAAAAAAAAAAAAAAGGAAAAGAAGGCAAGAAAGAAAGAAAGAAAAGAAGCCAGCTCAGGGTTGCCTCAGGAGTGGAGGCTTGCGTATCTAGGGGCCATGGCCCTCCCCACTGAAGCTCAGAGCTGGTAAAGAGGGTTCCCAGGGCCAGCTCCAGCCCCTGCACCTCTTTAACTCTCTCCTTCAGGTTGCGACTCTTGTCACCTCTTCCTGGAAGCCCTCTCTGAATTTCCTGTCTGGGGCAGGCCCCATGACAGGCGCGCCTGGCGCTTGGACGTGGGGTGGCTGCGGGCTACGGCTGACTTGCCCGGGCCAGCGGTTTCCCGAGCTCACTCACTGCTAGTGGTTCACTCACCACTGCGACCCAGCCCCCGTGGGACCTGAGCTTGGCGGCGTGCGCTGAATGAACCAGTGACAGCGAAGGAACACGCCGAGCTCTCAGGGTCTCTGGAGGTCGGGGACGTGGCCACATGGACCGGGCTGACCAGGTGGACCAGGCAGCCTGTCTCCCTGGGCTCGGCCCCAGGAGCCCGGGGCCTTCGCACCGCTCGCTGCCTGGAACCCTCGTGCTGTCCCCGGGGTCTCGGCAGCGTCCGGCTAAGCCCTCTCCTGTCCCCCACACCCGGCTGAGACGGTGCCCCTTCTCTCGCAGCTTCATGGCGGCCGAGGAGATGCACTGGCCCGTGCCCATGAAGGCCATCGGCGCCCAGAACCTGCTCACCATGCCCGGGGGCGTGGCCAAGGCCGGCTACCTGCACAAGAAGGGCGGCACCCAGCTGCAGCTGCTCAAGTGTGAGTCCCCTGCCGTGGGGGCGCGATGGGGGGACGTGGGGGCGGAGCTGAGCCTACCGTTCCCGACATGGTGGGCCCTTCCGAGTCTTCCTTCTGTCCCTGGTGGCTGCCGTCCCTGGCAGGCCTGCGGTGGGCCTCCTCAGATCCAGGAGGGGGTCCAGGGCCATGTAGAGCTAGGGTGGGCCTCCGTCCGGTGCACACAGCTGAGCCCTTGCCTTCGCCGGTGGGTGTTCAGTCGGGGGTTTGTCACAAGGTTGGAAATGGCCCCATCTGCCAAGCCAAGGCCCCCCTTGTCCAGACACTGGAGGTCAGAGAGCGTCGGGCCTGGTCCGTCCACCCGAGCAGCCTCAGGGGCCCTGTCTCTGCCCTGTGCTGCCTGGCCTCTGGGCACCCGCTGGCCTGGTGTCGTCCGGCAGGGAGTCTGCCACTGACCTGTCCCCTGGCCTGGGTGGGGCTGCTCAGGGACGGGGCGGTGGAGAGCCGGGGTTCTCAGGGAGACGCCCAGCCTGGGGGCTGGCTCCACGCCGGTGGCTCTTGTCCGCAGGCTCTCCGGGCTTAGGTGCCCCCCGCTCGCAGTGCCACCCTAGGGTGGAGGGGACTTACCCACCGCCACCCAGCACCCAGCAAGGTGGCTGGGGCTGCCCTGGGCCTCTGGCCCTTCCTGGAGCCGGCCTCACAGCCCTCGTCACTGGGGGCCGTGGTAACTCCACATAGCCAGCCCCACCCCCCCCCGCCGGTTCCACCCCTGCTGGGGGCCGGCCATCATGCCCATGAACTTGTCCGCACGTACCCTGTGGCGGTCAAATGAACTCCTGGGGAGGGGCCAGCATGCTGGCCCAGCTCCTAGCCCAGCCATTCAGGGGGGTTGAGGCCTGGTCCAGCCCCCACAGCCTCTGGGGAGGGTCCCTGGAGTGGGGTCTGCCTAGCAGCCCCCCGCAGCTCCCCCCCACCCTCGCCCCGCTGCCCACAGGGCCCTTGCGCTTCGTCATCATCCACAAGCGGTGTATCTACTACTTCAAGACCAGCACGTCCGCCTCCCCGCAGGGTGCCTTCTCGCTGAACGGCTACAACCGGTGAGCGCCTGCCTGCCTTTGCCTGCCCCGCCCCCACGGCCAGCTGCGCCCCGGCTCCCCCACAGGGCTCTGGCCGGACCTGCCCCTTGTGGCACCCAGACTCTGCCGAGACGGTTGGGGTGCCCTGCCCTGGGTGCCATGCCCAGCCTCGCTGCTGCCCCTTGGTGGCACCTGCCCCTGCTGACGGTCTAGCCCCAGGGCCTGGGGTGAGCCGGGGCTCCCTGCACTCTATCAGCAGGCCTCCAGGGTGGGGACAGCCTGCTTTTTGAGTCCCTATTCGGCCCACTGCCCAGTGGCTTCTGCATCCCTTCTCCCTGCCCCTTGTCCACTGCAGCCTCCCTCCAAGGGGCCAAGGCCGGCCTGCCCCAGGCCTGTCCCAGGCCACCCTGGCTCCAGGGGCCTCCCAGGCAAGGGGCCCCAAGTCTGCCCTCGAGGGCTCCCAGCTCCGGGGCAGGCGAGCACTGGGCCCGAACTCCCTGTGAGGATGGTGCGCTGCTGTGCAGGGCCGTCTGCCGGCTCCATCCGGCCCACCCCTCGTCTCCGGGGGCCTCAGGGCAGGTGGAGGGGGCCCGGGGGCCCTGCGCCCCGTGGCGTCAGCCTGTGCCTCTCGCCTTCCTGGAAGGGCCTGTCCCTCCTGCCCGGGGGTGACTCAGGGTCCCACAGTGTTGCTGGTGGGACTGGGACTCTCCGGGAGGGATTGTCGACCTTGGCTTCCACCCTAACCGCTAGCCCAGTGGGGGAGCCTGGCCCCAGCACCCAGCCCGGGGACGGGCCGGCTGGGGCACTGCTGAGGGGGGAGGAGGCTCTGGGGCCCTCCTATGGCTGCCCCGGGGTCACCTGTGCAGGGGTGTTTCCCTTCCCCCAACTCAGCACCCTTAGCCCGCTCGGGGGTGTAGTCTTGCCCCAGGGGCTGCTGGCTCAGGCCCTTTCAGAGGCCACGTGGGCACACCTGCCCGAGGTGCCCGGCCCAGCAGGGCCCCCCACCCCCGCTAGACCCTGTGATCTCTGTGCAAACCCTGCGTCCTGGCTGGGCGAGCGACCACAGTGAGTCACCTCCTTGAAATGCTCTCAAGACAGCGGGGGGCAGGGGGTGCTGGCGGATGTGGCTCAGAGGTTGGCCTGCTGGCCAGTGCACAGAAAGGTCGTGGGTTCGATTCCCACTCAGGGCACGCGCCTGGGTTGCAGGTTCCATCCCCAGTTGGCAGGCAGCCAATCGATGTTTCTTTTTCTCATCTCTCTCTCCCCCTGCCCGCTCTTTCCCCGTCTCCAAAGAGAAGTGGAAAGTGAGACACCCGTTTCTTAGGAGAGAAACGACAGCAGGGCAGGCGGGGCCGAGGCGGGAGGTGGTGACCGGTCCTGGGCAGCGAGGGGGGAGTGTCCTCGTCTCGGAGCCTCATGGCTGCTGCTCCCGGGACGCCGGCCAGGGCCCCAGCCGCCCGCCGCCCCCCCCATCCCCAGGACCAGCGCTCCCCTCCGCCGGCAGCCTCTGGGCCTCCGCCCGGCCGTCCAGACCTGCCCGTGTCCCCCGGAGCCTGGTGCTGGGTGCTGTCCAGGGGCGGGGCGGCCCCCGTGGGCGTGGACCCACGGTGACCCCGGGGTCTGTGCCCTCAGGGTGATGCGGGCGGCCGAGGAGACGACGTCCAGCAACGTCTTCCCCTTCAAGATCATCCACATCAGCAAGAAGCACCGCACGTGGTTCTTCTCGGCCTCCTCTGAGGACGAGCGCAAGGTGGTGCCTGGGGGCCGGGGGCGGGGGGGGGGGGGGGGGGGGGCAGCCTGCCCCTCAGTGACCTGCCCTCACGCCCAGAGTCTCAGAACGTGCTCCCGGGAGGGGCCCGGAATGGACTGAGGGGGGCTGCAGCCCCGAGGGGGCCACGGGCCGGCCGTCCCGACCTTGGCAGGCACTGCAGCCCCCGGCCGCACCGTGCTGACCTTGGCCGTGGCTGACTTACAGAGCTGGATGGCCTTGCTGCGCAGGGAGATCGGCCACTTCCACGAGAAAAAGGAGGCGCCTCTGGACACCAGGTGGGCCTGGGGCTGTGTCGGCGGGCGGGCGGGCGTTGCCAGGGCCCTGGGCTCGGCCCTGGCCCCCACCTCCAGGAGCTCGGCTCAGAGGCCCCTCCTCGGAGGTTCTCCTGGGGGCTCCGTGTGCGTCCCCTGGGCTGATCCTGGGTGTGCGTGCACCCGAGTGTGTAAGCCTGGGCGTACGTGCCCGTGTGTGTGTGCCCCCCGTTGGTAGTTCCTATTGAGGGGTCCCGTGCTCTCACCTGCCCACCCAGGAGGCCCAGCATTTGCAGCAGCTCAGGGCTTTGGGTGTCCCCACCCCTTGTCCACCCTGGCTGGCTCAGGAGTGAGGCCAGGGCGAGTCCCTCCGGGTCCCGGTGGCCTTGCCGGGAGTGGCCCAGCCAGCAGCAGGAGCCCTCCGGGTGGCCCAGAAACAGTGTCCTCTCATTGACGAGGAGGCTGAGGCCGTGCAAGGCCTGGCCCGAGAAAGGCCGCCCTGCGGGTCCCTGCTGCGCTCGGAGCTGCTGGCCCTCGGGCCCAGCTGGTGTCCCTCCGTAGGCTCGGCCTGGAGGTGGCTGAGCACGCCCCCAAGGAAGGAGCGGGTGGGCACTGGGACCCTGAGGCCTGGCAGCATCTGACCAGTTGGGGGCCATGCTTGTGGCAAGAACCACGGAGCAGGGGGGGGGACGGACAGACTGCAGCTTCCTGTTCCCCTGTCGGCCCGTGTAACCCCATACAGAGCATATCTGCGTGGCCCCGTCTGTACGTGTCTGTGCATCCAGGTCCGTGTGCGCCCTGGTGTTTATCTGTGTGTACGTCCACGTCCGTGTGTCTGAGCGTGTGCGTGCCTGTGTTTGTCCGTGTCTGCGTGTGCCAGTGTGTCCAGATGGGTGAGCGCAGGGGGACCCCTGCCCCGAGCTCACTGCCGCGCCCGCCCGCCCCTCCCCGCCAGCCTCAGCGACTCCAGCTCGGACTCGGACAGCTTCTACGGCGCCGTGGAGCGGCCGGTGGACATCAGCGTCTCTCAGTACCCCACGGACAGCGAAGGTGAAGCGCGTCTCGGCGCTGCGCCCTCCGCCCCTCTGCACGCGCGGCGCCCTCCACCCCTCTGCACACGCGGCCCCTCCGCCCCTCTGCACGCGCGGCCCCTCCGCCCCTCTGCACGCGCTGCGCCCTCCGCCCCTCTGCACGCGCGGCCCCTCCGCCCCTCTGCACGCGCGGCCCCTCCGCCCAGGACGGGAGGCAGGTCTGGCTGCTCTGCCTGCCCCGTCCCTGGGGCACCCCCCCGTAGCCCGCCCGCCCCGCCCCCGCCCTGGCCTCCCTGACGCAGAGGTGCTCTCAGCGCCTCCCCGGGCGGGCGCGGCCGGGCCCCCCTGACCCGACCCCGTCGCCCACAGACTACGAGCACGACGACGACGACGACTCCTACCTGGAGCCTGACTCCCCCGAGGGTAGGTGTCCGGCGGGTGGGCCCGGGCAGCGGTCTGGGCGGCCTCGGGGTCCCTCTCCTGACCCCGAGGGTCAGCGTGTCGGGCGGAACGGAGCAGAAGGGGCAGCACTGGTCGCTCTGCTCCCCGCTTCGCCAGGCTGGGGGTGCACCGGGGCGCTGGGGCTCGCCCTGGGCTGGAGTGGGCAGGGCCAGAGCAGGGTCCACCCCCTATGACTGACAGCTCTCTGGAGCTCTGTAGGCCTGTCGCTGCGCCCCCGACTCCCGCCCCCACCTCCAATAGCGCACAGCGTAGCGGCCGACCCAGTCACGGGCCAGGAACCGCACACGCGTGTCACCGGGCGGCACGGGGCTGCGCCTCGGTCCTGGCGTCTGTCTCCGTGTCTCTCCTCCTGCTCCCACTGCCTGCCCCGTCTCCCGTGGCCCCGTCTCCCGTGGCCCACCCTCCCGCAGGCTCCGCCCCCGGCCTGGGCTCCCCCCTGCTGACGATTCCGTTATCCCTGGGGACGTGGGAAGCTTGCTCAGGCTGCCGAGTGCCGGAGGGCTGGACGGGCCCCGTAGCTCGGGAGGAAGGCAGCCCAGGAATGCCGAGGGTGGGGGCTCCGAGGGGGCTCCTGTCCACTCCACCCCGGCCCTCTGTCGGGAGCAGGGGTGGTGCTGGGCCGGCCTCCCCCCGGCGACGCCTGCTCACTGGCAGGGCCTTTTCATTCCCCAGACACCCTGACGCACCCGCCGGCCTACCCCCCGCCTCCCGTGCCCGTGGCCAGGAAGCCGGCCTTCGAGATGCCCCGGGCCCACTCCTTCACCTCCCGGGGCCCGGGCCCTCTGGTGCCACCCCCGCCGCCGCCCAAGCGCGGCCTCCCGGATGCCGGCCTGGCTCCCGAGGACTCCAAGAGGGACCTGCTGGGCCCGAGGCGGGCAGAGCCCGGCCTCAGGGTGCCCGCTGCCCCCAGGAGGATGAGCGACCCCCCCGTGAGCAGCCTGCCCCACCTGCCCAACCCTCGGAAGCCCCCCTGCTTCCCCGAGAGCAGCAGCCCTGGCCCGGAGCCCCGCGTCCCCAGCCCGGGGGCCGCCTCCAGGAACTGTGACAAGCTCAAGTCCTTCCACCTGTCTCCCCGGGGGCCGCCCACGCCGGAGGCCCCGCCCGTGCCAGCCAACAAGCCCAAGTTCCTGATGGTGGCCGAGGAGGCCCCCCTGCGGGAGGCGGCCAAGCCCGGACTCTTCGTGCCCCCCGTGGCCCCCAGGCCGCCTGCGCTGAAGCTGCCCGTGCCAGAGGCCGCGGTCCGGCCCCTGGCCCTGCCCAGGCTGGAGAAGCCGCTCCACCCTCACCTCCAGTGAGTCTGCAGGCGCTGGTGCCCCGGGACCCCTCCCAACCCGGCCAGCTCTCCCCGGCCTCCCGGCCTCCCTGCCCCCAGCGCTTGGCCCACGGTGGGGGCCGCCAGCCCTGCACTGACGGGGCAGAAGGCTCTGCCGGGGCCGAGCGGCCAGTTCTGCACCTGACCAGGGGCCCACAGGGCGTCCAGCCCTGCCCTGGAGGTGCTCTGCCCATGGGGCGGTGGGCCTGGGTCTGTGGCTGCCTCAGGGAGCTGTGGCAAGGTGGACTCTGGGGACACAGGGCTTCCGGAGCTCCTGCTGGGCTGAGGGAGGGCCTTTGGGGTCAGGGGAGGGCCTGCAGGGCTGGCCTGGCCCCGAGAGAGGCCTTGTGGGGAAGGGAGCCTTCGGACCCTGCCTGGGGCTCTGGGTAAGCCGCTGGCCCGGCAGCCGTCAAAGCTGCCTTTGTGCCCCTCCCGCCTGGGAGCCGCCGGGCCGTGGAGGGGGCCGTGGAGGGGCGGTGACTCACCCCCGAGGCCTCCCCAGAATGTTTTCTGCTTGACTGCTGTGTTAACAGCCTGTGGTCAGAGATGCCTGCACCCATAGCAGGGAAGGTCCTGGAAGCCACAGGGGTGGGCCTCGTGTGGGTGCACTGGACCGGGGCTCCCGGACTCAGCCCCCTCCTCCCCAGGACTCTTGCTCGCCCTGACGCCTGTGGGAGGTGCCCGAGAGGACCCCTCGCCATGCTGGCGCCCCTGTTTCATGAGGGGCCGCGGTGGTCCGGCCAGGGTCACCTTGCCCCTACCTAGGCCTGGGTGCCGGGGCCCAGCGCCCACAGCCTAGCACCCTGTCCTGTGTGGCCTCCTTTCATTCTCCCTGTGGTCACGTGGCCCCAGGTGTGGGCGTGTCCCCAGGACTCGGTCCGTCCACAGTCATCCAGCCACACTGTGGCTCTGGGAGGGGCGTGACTCGGCCGGGCTCCAAAGCGGGGCAGTGGCAGAGCAGGGGATGAGGCGCCCCCAGCCTGGCCTCGTCCCACGGCGCCCAGAGCACTTGTCTGTGCTGTGACGACACCGGCGCGCAGGCCCCCAGCACCCCCACCCTCCCCGCCGCCGGGGCCATTGCCAGCCCTGGCCCAGCTCAGGCTTCCCGGCCCCAGGTGCTCCCTGGCCACCTCAGGGTGGCCAGCACGGGCAGCCAGACCCCATCGCTCCGAGGCTGAGCTTGGCGCGGTCACTGGGGGTGCATGGCCGGTGTGGAGGGGCACCACCCACTGTGACGGCGGAGCGTGACCTTTTTCTTGCTCCCTCCCCAGGCGCTCTCCCCCCGACGGACAGAGTTTCAGGAGCTTCTCCTTTGAGAAGACCCGTCTGCCCTCCCAGGACGACGCCCCGCAGGCGGACTCTGGAGGCAAGGACTCCGACGAGGACTACGAGAAGGCAAGGCGGAGTGGAGCGCCCCAGTCGCGGCCTCGGGTGGGCGGCGGTGGTGGCGGGGGCTGCCGGCCAGGGGGCTCCGCGCTCGGGCCATCTCAAGCCAGGAGCCCCCGGGTCCCTGGAGTTGAGGGGACGGAGCCCTGCACAGCCTGGGGCAGGCCAGCAGCCAGCTGGGGGAGGGGGAGGGGCGCTGGCCTCGCGCACCGTGGAGACCTCCCGCTGACCTCCGCGACCCCTCCCCAGGTGCCGCTGCCCAGCTCGGTCTTCGTCAACACCACAGAGTCCTACGAGGTGGAGAGGTCAGTCGGGAGCCCTTCCTTCTCCGAGGCCTTGTTTTTGTGGACATGAGGTTCCCTGTCATTGCTGCTGGGGTTTTTTTTTTTAAAGATTTTATTTATTTTTAGAGAGAGGGGAAGGGAGGGAAAAAGAGAGGGAGAGAAACATCCATGTGTGGTTGTCTCTCGCACGCCCCCTACTGGGGAACCTGGCCTGCAACCCAGGCCTGTGCCCTGACTGGGAATCGAACCCGCGACCTTTTGGTTCGCAGTCCAGCACTCAGTCCACCGGACCACACCAGCCAGGGTTCTGTCTGTGTTTCTGTTCCCCGCTCACCTTGGTGCTGGGTCGTTGCTGGCACAAGTACACGGTCAAGTGCAGCTAGGACAACAGATGCCATCAGCTCAGGCCCCTTGCTGGCCGTCACCCTGTGGCCCAGAGCTCTGTGTGGGCTGGCCCTCCCAGCACCCACTGCCCTCGGCACCCACCGCCCTCGGCAGCTGAGCTGCGGGACAGCGAGAGGACAAAAGCCACGCTGGGGCCTGGGGCTGGAGGGTCCCCGCGAGACCTCCCTGAGGATGCTTCGCCTGCTGACTTTTGTAGGCTGTTCAAAACCACGAGCCCCCGGGGGGAGCCGCAGGACGGACTCTACTGCATCCGCAACTCATCCACCAAGTCGGGGAAGGTAGGTGCCGGGGAGGGTGCCCTGGCAGCCGCCCTGCCAAGCAGAGGCCCTGGGACGGCTGCCCTGTGCTGGCGTCTGCTGGCCTTCCACGCACCCGGCCTGCAGGCGAGCACAGGCCTTTGCAGCGTGTAGGTCAGCTTCCCATGCAGCCTGCTGTTTGTCATCTCCCTCCACTGAGTGTCGTCCTTGGGGTCTCTGCCTCGCAGCCCCCCTCCCCGTCTATCCTCAGGAACTAAACGCCACTGTGGACGGGGTGTTGGTGGCCGCCGCCCAGCACTGGCAGGAGACGGGAAGGCAGGGCTGGGGCCCCGGCCTCTGATGTGGGTGGGGGCCCCCCACATGGAAGGGGAGGCTGCTGGGGCAGTGGGAATGGCAGGTCATCTTCTCGCTCCGCCTCTGCCCCTCCAAGGGTGGCCACGTAACCCCACTGAGCCTCCCTGTCCCCTGTGCATCCTCGGTGGTCCCAGGGTGGGCCAGGCCCCTGCTACTGTCATTCAAGTCTCGCTAGAGACCATCTGAGGCCACAGCCCTGGAGCAAAGGGCTGCCCTCCCGCACCCTGCTGTCTGTGCAGGGCGGCCCTTCCCTGTGCCACCCCTGAGGGCCACAGGGCCCAGCCGTGGTGCTGCTCACCCCCTGGGCCCCGGAGCCTGACCCCGTCAGGGCCAGAGCTGTGGCTAGCCTGCGCCCACCGCTGCCCACGGTTCTCCCTGCAGGTTTTGGTCGTGTGGGACGAAAGCTCCAACAAAGCGAGGAACTACCGCATCTTTGAGAAGGTGAGCAGGCTGGCCCTGCTGAGGACCTGGGAGGGAGGGGACCCGGCGTGAGGGCAAGACGGTCTCCTCAGTGTGCAGGCGGCGGATGGGCTGAGGCTGGCATCTCTGGGTACTGTCCCTCCCTCACTGCCTCCGCCTCCCCTTCCTTGCCAAGAGGGGGTGGGGCGATCAGCTCGGGACCCTGGACTGACCCACAGACCGGCCCGCGCCCCTGGGGCGGAGCGGGGAGTGAGCGGGGAGCTCGGGGCCGCGGGAGCGGGCCTGTCCACCCCGCTATGCAGGGAGGGGAGGCTGGCCCCCTGCCCCTGACCTTGTGCCCCCTCCCCGCAGGACTCTAAATTCTACCTGGAGGGCGAGGTCCTGTTTGTGAGCGTTGGCAGCCTGGTGGAGCACTACCACACCCACCCGCTGCCCAGCCACCAGAGCCTGCTGCTGCAGCACCCCTACGGCTACTCGGGGCCCAGGTGACGCGGACGCACTGTGGGCAGAGGTGACCCCAAGGCTACCATCTCAGGCTGCGCAGAGGAGCCGGGCCCGCAGGGCAGGAGGAGCTCCGACCCGAGGCCTCCCAGACGGAACACCGGACTGCCAGGCTGGGCTGGGCCAGGCCCCACCCAGCAGGCTGGGTCCTAGGGGCTGGGCTGGGCCTCAGGCTGCCGAGGGCAGGGGCTCTCTGGTATCCTGCCCCGCCCCCCCCCTCTGTTTCACCTCCAGGTGAAACCTAGCCGCCCAGGGCCTCTCTCTCGACGGAGCTGGCCTGGGCTTCACGGACAGGAATTCTGGGCCCCACCCTGCTCGGGGCTGGGGGCCGGGCAGGGAGGGCTGGGGCATCCGCGGTTGGGGCAGGGTTGTCCCCAGGACCCCCAGGAACGCTAAGACTCAGGCTCCAAGAGGGGCCTTTGCTGCACAATAAAGCACAGACGACCTTTGCCTCGGTGGCTGGGCTTTATCGGGAAGGAGGGGTGGCCGGCCTTGCTGCGTGTCTGCACTGATGTCCGAGTGGAGACCGCAGCAGCTCAGCCCACGGGACCCTGAGAAGCGGCCCCCCACCGTGCAGGGTGGAGCTGGCTCAGTGACGCGCCGCGGGCGCACAGCTGGTGACGGAACGGGAGGCGCACCCAGGCAGCCCGGGCGCAGAGCCCACGCTCGGAAGCGGCAGGTTCCATGGCGGGGGGTCAGGACCAGGGCGCGGGGCGGCAGAGCGAAGAGCTCCCCCTGCACGCACAGTTGGGTCACGCGCTGCATGGACCAGCGGTTGGTTCCGGGGAGACCGAGGGGCTGCAGGTGTGGCGCTCGGGGCTTGGAGTCCCGCTGGTGGCTCCAGGAAGTGACCAGTACGGACAGGGGCAGGAAGAGGGGGCCCTGAGTAGGCCCAGGGTAGGCGGGGACGGCGGCACCCACACAGCACAGGCCCAGCCCCCCAATCCATCGCTCACTTCCTGCCGTGGAGTCCCGCCGGCTTCTCTCCCTGGCACGGCCATCTGGGCTGAATGGGTCGTTTGTGTGTGACACAGCCTCGGCTGGGGGTCAGGCTGGCGGGGACGCCAGGGGCATCTAACCCTCCCGGCACTTGTGTCGGGAAAAGGTATTTGCTGTGTAACGCCCAAACCCATTCCACCGGGAGAAGGCATGTTCGGGGGTGGGCTGGGGCGGTTTGCTGGAGAAGGGGAGGGGATGGAGCCCGGCAGCGGTCTGCTGGCGTGGGAGGCGGCGTCCCTGGGAGGCCGAGGGCCGCAGTGGGGACGACGGCCATCTGCTTCCGGGAAGCCAGGGCGGCACTGTCTGCAGACGTATCCTCTACAGCCTGCCCGGGCCGGGCCGATGCGGTCGCCCCGGAGTCTGGGGCGCAGGGGGCTTCCCGAGTCCTGCGCGGCGTCTGGAAACCCGCCAGCCCCCTGCCCTGCGTTGGCTCCGGGGACCCGGGGCGGCACGCTGCTCCACACCGAGGCTGCAGCCTTCCTTTTTAAACCGGGGACAGGGATCAGAGAGGCAGTTTCCACCCGGTGCCCGGAGCCCTCCGCACTGGTGGTGAGGCAGACGTGGGACGCTGAGGCTTTCGGCTGACGCGCGGCCCCTTTGCAGGCCGCTGAGCGTGTGAAGCGTACTTGAAGACACCTGAGCTGGAAGGTTCAGTGGTTCTGGGGCCCCGAGCCACGTGATAGGTGCTGCTGAGGCCTGTGGCTGCCCAAGGCCCACCCCAGGGCCTGGCATGCCCCCCTCCGCCCGGGCCCTGGGCCTACCTCTGTGTGACCTGCCCCTGGGCCTCGGTTGAAAGAGTGTGTGCGTTGGGGGGGGTGGATGAGGTACCAGGCATGGTCCTCCAGCATGAAGTGGGGGCCAGAGGGGCCCCACTGCCTCCGGAGACCCCCTGTGGATGTTCTATTCCTCATTGAGGGTGGGAGGGTGTGTGCCACTCACTCAGTAAGCACTTACTGCCCAAGGCGCGGAGCCGGCTACGTGAGATACTTTGCTTGGATAAGCCACTGCTGTTAGTTCCATTTCACAGGTGGGAAGCTGAGGCCACGGCCTGGCTTCAAGTCCTGGCTCTGCCACTTACTGCCACGTGGCCTCCTGCCGTACTCGGAGCCCAGACCTGGCTCCTGCCCGGCTCCCCGCCACCCTCGTGGCCTCTGGCAGTTCCTGTCTGGTGTCTGGTTAGTCTGTCTCCCGGGGTCCTGAGCGAACGTGTTCCCACCCAGCCGAGGGGCCCCAGCCCCGTGGGCAGAGCCAAACTGACTTGCCTCCACCTTGGGGTAAGCCAACAGAAGGCCCGGGGCCTGCCCTCGGGTCTACCCGCTCCTGGTTCTCACAGACAGGGAAGCAGGCTCAGAGAGAAGTCCCGGGCTGGCCCAGATCACCGCGTGCTCAGAGATGCCGTCCATTCCTGGGCTTGGGAAGACAGCCCCAGACGCTGTGGGAAGCTTCTCCCAGCCCCAGACAGACAGGATTTTCCTTCTCCCGCGGTTGGTCAGAAATCATGCAGTGAAACTCGATACCCCCGTTGTTAGATTTATTATTATTTTATTATTATAAAGAGATGTTTTGCCCTGGCTGGCGTAGCTCAGTGGATTTAGTGCGGACTGCGAACCAAAGAGTCGCAGGTTCGATTCCCAGTCAGGGCACATGCCTGGGTTGCAGGCCAGGTCCCCCGTGGGGGCCATGCGACAGGCAACCACACATTGTTTCTCTCTCTCTCTCTTTCTCCCTCCCTTCCCCTCTATAAAAATAAATAATAAATTAAAAAGAAAAGTTAAAAAAAAAAAAAAAAAAAGATGTTTTTAGAACCAGAAGAGGCCTCACAAAAGAAGTCTGTAGTTGCTCCCTGACCCTACCCCTACTCTGGGTCACGTTGCATGGACGCCCCCTGCTGGTCCAAGGAGGAGCTTCCTGGCCCCCAGGTGGGATGGGTGGCTCCGACCAGGCCAGTGGGTCGAAAAGACTGGGATCTGGGTCCAAGGGGCTTCTTGCCCAGCGCCCTCTGGGACTGGTCTCTGGAGGGGAGACCTGGAGGATCCAAGCCACACGAGGAACAAGGGGTGAAGCTGGCACTTGAACAGAGCTGCGTCTCCAGAGGAGGGGCTGCGAGGGGAAGGCCACAGCCCGTCTCTGGCTGTGACCCAGCAGCAGTGAGTCCTCCCAGGGCAGCTCCCACACACACATCCGGCTTCGTCCATGTGCCTTCAGGCCCTGTCCCTCTGCCCGGAAAGCCTGCCTGGTGGGCGTGCAAGGGACCGCTTGGCACGGGGAGTCCCTGAGAACACAGGCGCTGAGGTGCAGATGCTCGTGACGGTGGCAGGGGATGACGTGGGGGCTGGACCGCCTGCCTCTGCACCTGTGCAAACCTGGTCCTGGGTCCACCACATCCAGATTTTGTTGCATCTCCCCAACTTCGTGTCTTGGCCGTCCCCCAGGCCAAGCGATGGCCGTTCTGGCCTCGGTCACTTTTGACGTCCGGTAGAAACATCCCATTTGTACCGGGGCCCAGGAGCAAGCCAGAGTGACTTCTTGAGTTACTTGGATCTGTGGTTTCATAGTTTTTACCAAACTTGGGGGAAAAAACCAAAACCAACTTCAGCTGTTGTGTCTTCGAACAGTGTATCTCCCTCCCAACCCCACCTTCCTGTTCGGGGACTCCGATCACACCCGAGTTTGGCCCCCTGGAGCTGTCCGCCGGCTCGCTGGCGCTCTGCCCACTCTCTCCCAGGCCCCGTCCTCTCCCGCTTTGCTTCGTTTCTTCTCCACAGCTTCTAGTTCACTTTTTCCTCTGATGCGTCCTCATCTGCTGTTCGCCCCCTCCGCTGTCGTCTTCACCTTTAGAACTCTGATTTGGTCTTTACAAATTTGTTGAACCAATCTTTAGCCCCGGCTGGTGTGACCCAGCAGGTTGAGCACAGGGCCTAACTCAAAGGTTGTGGGTTCGGTTCCCGGTCAGGGCACAGGCCTGGGCTGCAGACCAGGCCCGCAGCTGAGAGCATTCGAGAGGCAACCCTTCGAAGTCTCCCTCTCACACTGATGTTTCTATCCCTCTCGTTCACCCTCCCTTTCCCCTCTCTAGAAATGAGTAAATAATATCTTCAATTTGTTTCTCAACTACAGCTCACATACCGTGTTAGGTTAGTTTCAGGCGTACAACACAGGGATCAGGCATTTATATGACTTTCGAAGGGATCGCGGTGATAGGTCTTGCTCTGTCCACCACCCACGCAGTTATTACTGTTCTCAAGTCGTTTTCTCCGCGGTGCTTGGCTCAGTCGTCTCCCGTCGCGCCTGCCTCCCTTCCCGTCCTTCTGTGCACTGACCCTCCCGGGGGGCTGGGGCCTGCTGCTGGGTGCCGGGACACCGATGTGAACCAGACTGAGTTGCGCGGTCTTGTCCAGGCCACGGGCGGAGTCAGAGGTCACTGTTAGACACGGACAATGCCTCTGACCCTCCTGTGGCGAGGTCCCCGCTGGTCAGGGAGGCTCGGGTTCCTCCCTGTCCTTCCACTGCCCAGCTCAGGACCTCAGCGTGCCGTGGGTATAAAGTCTAAAAAAACAACAACCCGCCTTCCCGGGCCTTCTGGGGGCTGAGACAGCCCAACGGGGAGGGGCGGAGCAGGGGAGGGCTCGAGGCTGGCCTCCAGGGTCACAGGCAGGTGACCCGGCCCGGCCAATCCCCGGGTCGAGAAGGTGACCGAGGCTCGTTCCTCCAGCGGCGGCAGGCCCGGCTCGGGCCCCTGGCTGCAGCCCCGCCTGTCGAGCCTTATCAGGCTCCGCAGGCCCCGCCGTGCTGGCCGCACCCTGGGGTCCGCTTCGGGGGGACGCGCCCGCCTGCTGGAGCTTTGGGCAAAGACCAGCCCGGGGCCGAGGCCTCCGCGTGGGGGTTCGTCTGCTGGAGGAGCGGGCGAGGCGGGCAGGGAGAGGTGCGGCCCCGGCCCTGGCCAACGGGACCGTCTGGAAGGCTCGGCCGAGCATCCCGCGAACTGGGCCCGCGGAAGGGCTCCACCACAGTCTGCAGGCAACAACGACCGAGGGGAGGCGGATCGGGGCGAGCTGGCGCCGCGGGCACAGCCCACCCGGCCTCCTCCAGCTACGAGGCCTGCGGAGCAGCGGCCGCCGCGCGCCCGCAGCGCTCAGACGACCTGTGGCGCCAGACCCCCGGCTGTCCGCGGGGAGGGCGGGGCCACGCGGGGTCCGGTCTCCTCCGCCCCGGCGGCAGCCCCGCCCTTCGCCGCCCAGGCCCCGCCCCGCAGACCCTAGCAGCCAATCGTAGAGCGTGTTGCTTGGCGGTGCGGCTTGAGCCGGACCTATGGGGTGGCGTGTTGTTGGGCTGCAGCGCCGCAGGCCGCACCCAACTCCAGCGGCCAGGGTAACGCCGAGGGCTGACGGGGCGGAGAGGCCGGGCGGGCGGGAGGTGCGGACCGGGGGAGCGGGGCGGACAGGGGCGGAGCCGGAGTCCGAGGCCGAGCTGGAGCCGGAGGCGACGGGCGGCGGCCGCACTCGGACTTGGGAATCCTGCGCGCTGCCCGCGTTTCGTCCGTGAGGTGAGGCCGGCGCGCGGCGGCGGCGGCGGCGGCGGGGTGCGGGGCCCGCAGCCGGCGGAGCGGGCGGGGGCGCTGGCGGGGCCGCGGGGCCCGCCCTGGGGAGGGGCCCGCCCGCGGGCCGCGGCCCGTCCGCCGGGACCCGGCGCGGGAGCCCACGCCCCGCGAGCGGTTCTGCACGCTGGCCCCGGTGGGGGCGCCCGGGTTCTGGCGGGGGCCGGGGGACCGTGCGGGGAGGCGGCCCCGGCTCTCACGCTCGACCCGCGCGGTGCAGGCGAGCGCCCCTCCGGGCACCGAGGCAGACCGTCGCGGCCTCCGCATCCTGCCCGGCGGCCCCGGTTTTTACAACGACGGCTGCTGCGGAAGGGGCAGAGCCGGCCCTGCCGCGGACGGCCACGGGCGGCCGCCCGGGAACTTGGAGCCCTGGGCCACCTCCGCCCCTCGCCCGGTTCTGGAGGTGTCGGCGGGGGGGGGGGTCTCTGCCTGCAGCACTTTTCTGTCTGCTCCGGTGGTGCTGGGTCCGGAGCTGGGGGGCGGCTCGGGTTCCCTTCGTGCCCGCCGCCTCGGAGCCCCGAGATCGGCCGAGCCGCGAGTGCTGCTGCTGCTGCGACCGTGCGAGTTTCCGCCCCGACGGCCCGGGGCCCCGAGGACCGGGCGCGCCGCTGGTGGCTGTGCACAACGCTGGCAGGCTGGTGCGGGTTTTTTTTTTTTTATTTTTTCCGCGTGAAAATGTTTTGGAATCGGAGTGGGGTAGGAAGCAGGCTGCCGAAAGGCCCCCCTCGGCCTCCCTGCGAGCATCGCCGGCCGCAGCGAGAAGGCGGCGCAGAGCCAGGAGGTCCACCCCGCCCCGCCGCGGAGGGCGGGCCGGGGGGTTGGCCAAAGTCGGGCCGGTGCCAGCGGTGCGTGCGTTCTTTCTTAAACCCCCAAACCCTCACCTGCGCCTTCGGTTCGGTGCTGTCTGCGGGGGGGACCGGCGCGGCGGCGGTGTCTTTGAGGAAGTGGAGGTTGGCGTGGTTTCGATGCGGTTCGCGGCCGCACGGCCGGCGGGGGTGACCGGGTGCTCGCCCCTGCTCCGCGGAGGCTGGCGGGGCGCGGAGACTCGGAGAGCTGCCCCGCCTCCCGGACTTGGGCTGGTTTTCTTCGGAAAAAGGAATTGACGGGCTGGGACCGGCCGTTTTCTCCTTTAACCCGAGGCGTTATCGGGTACTGATTAGGTTCTGTTCGGGGTTGTTGTGTTCCACTGATTGCGCCGCAAAAGCTGTTTCTTTAGAGGATTGTTCGTTTTTGTTATTTCAGGCAGTCACTGTATTGAATCAGAAAAGTAAATACCGATAATGCTTTAAAATAAACAAACTAAAAAAGTCAAATACTTAATGCTGAAGTTTTGTCGTCTCCGTTGTTTACTAGTTTGACAGTTTTTAAAAAACATTTTTATTGTATTTTCCATTACCATTTATCCCCCTTACGATGCCCGCGCCCTGCCATCACCACCCAGTTGTCGGTCCATGAGTCCTTTTTCTCTTTTGTTTGATCCCTTCACCCCCCTCCCCCGGCTGTCGGCCTGCTCCTCACCTGTGCGTCTGTGTCTGTTTCGCTTGTTGGATCAGGTGGTGCATTGGATTCCACATGTGGGTGAGGTCATGTGGTACTTGTCTTTCTCCGACCGGCTTACTTCACGTAGCATCATGCTCTCCAGGTCCATCCGTGCTGCTGCAAAGGGTAACATTTTCTTTTTTACCACCGAGTAGTACTTCGCTGTGCAAGTGTCCTTATCCGCTCCTCTACTGACGGGCACTTGGGCTGCTTCCAGATCTCGGCGGTTGTGGAGAACGCTGCAGTGAACACAGGGGTGCTTGTGTTCTTTCAAACACGCGTTCTTGGTTCCTTCAGATGTGTTCCCAGACGTGGAATCACTGGGCCGGAAGGCAGAGCCATTTTTAATTTTGATGTATCTCAAAGTTAATTAGTTTTTTTGAGGTGTCTCCATACTGCCTCCCACAGTGGCTGCACCAGTCCGCATCCCCCCCCGGTCCTCGTCCTGGTGAGCACCTGTTGGCTGCTGACCTGTCGCTGCAGGCCGCTCTGGCCGGTCGGAGAGGATCGCAGTGTGGCTGCAGTTAGCCCTTCTCTCCTGACCAGTGAGTGGCTTGAGCACCTTTTCACACGTCTGTGGGCCGTCTCCATGCCCTCTTTGGAGACTGTGTCTGTTCAGGTCCTCTGCCCATGTTTTAATTGGGTGGTTTGTTTTTTTGGTGTGGAGTTTTATAAGTTCTTTATCAATTTTGGATATTAACCCCTTATCATATGTATCGGTGAAAATGGTCTCCCAGTCAGGGGGTTGTCTTTTTGCTTATTGATGGTTTCCGACAGTTAATTTTAAAAACACATTTTTATTACGGGAAACTGAGAGCTTAAGGTGACTTTATTTATTTTTACCTGTGTGATTTGTCTCACACACATGAAGGATACGTTGTATTGATTATAAGCCCCTTTGCCCTCATCCAGCCTCAACAGCCAGCTCACAGCTCACGTTGCTGCAGCCTGAAGCCCAGATGTCGTTTGATTTTAACTGTTAAATATTTCGCTGTGTATGTCTACATTCATCTTTTTAAAAAGATAAACAGAAATACCACCATCACAGGGTTCCTTATTACCTTCAGATACCCACCCAGTGTTAAAATCTTCTCGATTGCCTCGGTTTTTTTAACAGTTTGAGTCAAGATCCAAGTGCTGTTCACGCATTGTGACTTGTTTTAACCCACAGGTCCCCCTTTGTCTTTTGTTCCCTCTTGCAGTTTATTTGTTGCTGGAACTTGGTGATTTGCCCTGTGGAGTTATACACAGTCTGGATTTTATTCTGTATTAGGGTTTAACTACACAGAATTCTCTGTGAATTTAATGTAGTTACATCTAAAGGTGTAATCAGATTCAGGTTTGGTTTAATTTCTGGTGAGAAGACTTCATAGGCGAGCAGGCAGATCAGGGTTAATATTCTTTTTTCTTGCTAGCAGCCCTTGACGCTCAGACCTAGAGTCGTTATTTCATTAGGCGTTGAAGATGTGGAAATTTTAATCCTGTGATTTCATTTATTAGCTGGAATACTTCTATAAGGAGACATTTCCCTTCTATAATTTTGTTACCTTAAATTATAGTTCTATTGGGGAAGGCAGGATAAATACTTAATTTCTTTCCATTACTTACTAGTTTTAAAATAATGAGCTGGTGTCCTGCAGAAGTAGCCAGTGAGCTGTGTGTGTGTGTGTGTGTGTGTGTCACTGGCACTCAAGGGTTTGAGCGTATTTGATGTGGTTCAGTCCATTGTAGACATTACCCTTACTGATTCTCAGGTTATCCCATCTTTGTCCAGTAGGGATCTGCTCAAATTGGTGCCTAAGTCATTTTTTCCTCTATTTTAAAATAATAGTAGTTATTTTTAATAATGGTTCCTAAATCCTTTAGACACAATGCTAATAGTCTCTGGGTGCTCTTCTTTCTGGTACAGCAGACTGCCTGCCCCAGGCTCGTCTCATGCATTTTCTGTCCCGCCCTGGACTCGTCCATTTCTCCAGTTCTCCAAGCGAAAAGCCGTGTTGGGTCACCACAGGCTGGGCCCTGGGGTCGGCTGCGCGTTCCCACTAGGTTGGTCAGTGTTTCCCAGTCTTTTCAGAGTGTGGGTTGCCGGTACTTCCAGTGGTAAAGCTGGGAGACAGAGTTCTAGTTAACCTTTTTGGTCTTACACCTGTGTCTTTTTTTCTTCTAAGACAAACATCTTGATTCCAGTTACTCAGTGTTTTGTCCCACACTGTACACATCTCAGTCTCAGGAGGGTAATACAAACACTACTACCAGTAACCAATAAAAACTGTGTAAGGGGTTTTTTTGCATACTTATTAGGGTTATGCAGTCAAATTACTGTGTTTAAAGTCACTTAGAATCGTTGCTCCATGATGTTACCACACTACTGGTTCTTCTGTTTTTTATTTTGCTTTCGTATTTAGGGGTTGCTTCTAAATTTTTTAATTTTGTTTTGTAATTATATAAAATATGAAAAGACTTTTAAAAGCAAACATATAAAATAAGGTATTTTTAAAGAAGTCTTGTTTCTTTATGTTCCACCCCTGCCCGCAGCCACCAATCTGTTCTCTGTAACCATGAGTTCAAATTTTGTTTTTGTGTTTTAAAATTCCACATATCGGTGAGATCATATGGTATTTGTCTTTCACTGATTTCTCTTAGCATAATGCTTTTAAGTTTCATCCATGTTGCAAATGGCAGCATTTTCATTTTTATGGCTGAATAATACATTCCATTGTGCATGTGCACTACATTTTCTTTACCCATGCATCCACCAGTGGACACTTAGGTTTCTTCCACGTCTTGGCTATTGTACATGATGTCTCAGGGAACATGGGGGTGCATGTATCTTTTGGAGTTAGTGTTTTCATTTTCTTTGGAGAAACACCCAGAAGTGAAATTGCTGGGTCATATGGTAGAGCCATTTTTATTTCCTGAGTAATTTCCATACTGTTTCCCTAGTGGTTACAACCAATTTACATTCCCACCAACTGTGCACAAGGGTTACAAGGGTCCCCTTTCTCAACAGCCTCCCTCACGCTTACGTCTTCATACTTTATTAATAGCTCTTCTGATAGGTGTGAGGTGGCATCTCATTGTGGCTTTGGTTTTCCCGGATGATCAGTGATGCTGAGCACCGTTTGTGTTCCTGTTGGCTGTCTGTAACTTCTTTGGAAAAATATTTATTCAGATCCTCTGCCCATTTTTTCATCAGTTTGGTTTTTTGCTGTTGAGTTTTAAATATATTTTGGATATTAACCCCTTAAAAGATATAATTTACAAGTATTTTCTCCCATTTGGTAGGATATATAATCTTAATTTCATGGTTACATTCATACTTCCTTTTTATTAGATAGATAGTGTGCTGTACGTGTTTTCCCAGCATGCTTTAACATTTTTTTTTATTTTGGTGAGACACATAAAATTTAACATCTTAACTGTTTTTAAGCTTGCAGTTCAGTGGTATTACATACATTCACATTGCCGTGCGACCACTGCCACCTTCCCTCTCCGCCAGCCAGCCGTCCTTCCCCTGCGCCCCTTCCTGCGCAGCGGGGGCTCTGCAGCCAGGGAGCCGTGACTCCCCACTCTCATCACCGCCCTGCCCTTGGCAGCCACAGTTCTCCCTTCTGCCTCTCCGGTTCTGACCGAGTCACTCACGAGTGCAGTCCTGCAGCCTATGTCCTTTTGTGACCAGCTTATCTCACTTTGCGTCTGTGTTGTAGCCTGCGTCAGGATTGTCATCCTTTCTAATCTGAATAACATTCCACTGTATGGGCGGACCACGTTCGCTTGCTCACTCCCATGTTTCAGCTGCTGTGAATAGTGCTGCCAAGAACAGGGAGTACACACATCTCTTTGAGACCCCACTTTAAATTCTTTTGGGTCTACACACAGAGGTGGAATTGCCGGATCGTGTGGTAATTGTGTGGCTAACACTTTGAGTCCCTGCCATACTGGTTTCCACAGTGGCCGTGCCGGTGTGCGTTCCCACCGCAGGGGGAAGCACAGGGGTTCCAGCTTCTTCACATCCTCGCTGACACTGCTTTTCTGTGTTTCTGAGAGGAGCTACAGGAGCCGTCTAACGGGTGTGGGGTGGCATCTTGTGGTTTTGATTTGCGTTTCACTAGCCCCTAGGTGCCTTTCGCGCCGACATTTGGCCTCTACGCCACGTGTGGTGCAGACAGACGTCCCTTCCCTTCCTTCCGTCGTGTCGTGCTTTATTCCAGAAGATAGGAAAGAACACTCGACGAAAACCTTGTCCATCAGTGGCACTTTTTTCTTATCCTAAGATTTGGTGAGGATCCTCTGGTACACTTTAAGTGATCAGGGTGGAAGGAGATTCTCCACGTAGGTGTGGTGTCGTGCTTCCAAGTTCTGGGCCAAGGAGAGGACCGGAGCCTTCGCCGTCACGCGGCACCTAACCGCTCCCGGGGTCAAACTCCTCAGGTTTACAGGTTTCCTTTTCTAAGCAGCTGCCATTTCAGCCCCTCAGCTGCAGTGTACAGTTTGGGTTGGTTTCAGAAATGCTATTTTTGAGATAAAGTCATCTAATTTATATTGACAGAGTAAGTGTGTTACTATTAATCAAATGGTTAACATCACATTTTAGTAATCTTTTTTCTGTTATTACTCACGGTTCTCTCATTATCTACATATTTATTGAACTCTGAGTATTTAAGCCTTAGAGTCCAAAAGATTAGACCTGTAGCTCTAAGAGTGTGAAACTCAGTGCCTGTAGCTGTTGTCACTAACACTGTCCGGCTGACATTACTTTTGTCAGTTCTGCCTTTAGAGTACACCCCGAAGCAGCCCCAATAATCCCTCTCCACTCATGCCGAGGGGCCCGGCAGCCGCGACGTCTCCCTTGGGCAATCACAGCAGCCTCCAGCCGGCCCCCCGGGTCCTGGCCTTCCACTGCCTCTTCACCTGTCAGCCAGCCAGGGCGGTCACCGCCAAGTGTAAATCGGGTCACGTTCTGCTGAAACCCTTCGCAGGCTGATGCAGCGGTTGCCTCCGGGGAGCTCTGCTGCCTCCGGGGAGCTCTGCGGCTGTTGGACAGGAGTGGGAGGGAGACTTACTGTCCACTGTATGACCTTAAATACCTTTCAGATGTTGATTCGTGCAGCTGGATTACATACTCAGAATAAAATAAGTACGGTAATTTTACAAACAAGCTCAAGAACTCCCTGACTTCCCATTCTACTTAGAGCAGAACCCAAACTTCTCGTGATTTCCAGTCTCAGCTTCTGCCGCTCTTCGTCTTGCTCACGTGCGCTGCATTCACAGTGGTCCTCCCGGAGCCTGCCTGGCGCTTTCCCGTCTGGGGCCAGCACGCTGGTCCCTCCGCACGGGGGACGCTTTTACACTGCTCTGCCGGCCGGCCGGCTCCGCCTCCTCCTCCTCCTCCTCCTCTCTTAGGCCTCGCTCAGATGTCCCTGCGGGAGGGCTCCCTGGCTGCCCTGCCAGGGACACTCCCTACCGCAGCCATCCCCTCTGTCCCTCGGTTTGAGTGACTCTGTTCTCCCTCCCACAGCAGTGGGGCTCCGCAGGGGCAGAGCCGCAGTCGCCCGCCGTGGCAGCTGGCCCTCTGAGTTCTTGCTAGAGTGAGGGACGTGACTAGACTGCGTCACTTCCCCGTGGGGGGCTTTTCAGTGACTCCCCTCGACACAAAACCCTGAGCGCCTGGGCCAGGCTTTCAGGCTCCAGCCCAGTGTCCCCAGTTTTGTCTCGTATAACATCTTGGTTTTGCTTCCCACCGGGCTCCGAGCACGGAGCCTGGCCCGCAGTAGGTTCCCAGTAAATATCTGTGGAGTGGGTGAGTTGTTTAAAAGCAGTCTTTTTAAGTCTTCGTGAAATTGTCACACTCTTGGGACAGTGCTAGCTAAACACACGAGGTCATAACCCTTCCAGGAAGGCTGCGGAAAGGGGGCAGAGTGTAGACTTAACCTTTGAAAGCTGGGTACAGAGGGTAAAGGTAAAAACGTCATTTTGTGAAGGAGAAATGAACTTTTTTTTAACTAAAATGTTTTGCAGTTATGTTTTACAGCAGTGGCTTAAACACACACACACGGGGTGAGTCTACCCAGACTTGCGGAACCGCAGCCCTGGGCCAGGTGATTAGGAACCACTGTTTCATGGCTTTGCGCCTAGAATGGTGGACCCAGCACCACCGTTCTGTGAAGGTGGGGTTACTGTCCACATTGGGTGCCTGCGTCCAGGTTAAGTGCCTCGGGACTGTTCTTTAAGATTTCTCCCTCTCGGTGTATACATAATTGTTTAAAAGTGAGGAAGTGCTTTTAATTGGCAACATTAGAATTTCTAAAATTTAGTTTAAAAACTTGAATTTTCATCTTTGTATATATTTGCTATATGCTGGGCATTGTGCTTTTATGTATCTTATCATTTAATTCTTACAACAGTCTTATTAAATAGTTACTAGTGGCTTTTTTCTTTTCAAGTATCACTTTTCAGATTAAAAAAAAGAGTTTAAGTGATTGCCAAGGTGACACACTCAGGAAGTGCTGCAGCGGGGATCCAAACCAAGGCTGTCTAAGTCCAGAGCGGAGCCTTGACCACCAGGCCATGCTTGTTCTTCCCTGTGCTTCTCAGCCCTGACTCTTGAGATGCCCGACAGTAACTGCTGTCCCCCGTCTTCCCGGTGAGGGCCTTCCCGGTGAGGGCGGGGGCTGTGCTTTGTGAGTGGCTGCAGTTCCGAGTCTAGCACAAGGCCTGCGCAGAACAGGCCCTGAAGAAATACCTGTTGCATCAGTGATCTTGAGTTAATTTTTTTAAAGCTTAGTTATGAGAAGTAGTGTTCATGGCAAATTGTAAAAGGTGGTGTGGCCCATCTATTCTCTTAGAGCAGAACCTGGCAGACTCTCTGTAAAGGGCCAGATGCAAATATTTTAGGCTTTTTGGGCCATACATCTCTGTTGCAACTGCTCAGTTCTCTGTGGTTGCACGAAAGCAGCCGTAGACGACTTGTAAATGAATGAGCGTGACTTCCAGTAAAAGGTTATTTATGGATGTTGAAATTTGAGAAGACTTTGTCTATCACTTATTATTAATGTTTCATTTATTATTCTTTTATTTAACCTTTAATAACAAACCTTAGGTTGTGGTCCTTGTAAAAACAGTCAGTGGATTGGGTTTGGGTAGGCCATCATTTTCCAGTTTCTGCCCGAAGGGTCTAAATTTTATCGTTAGATCAAATTAGACATCTGTCACCTGGACTAAATTGTTTCGTCTGCCAGTGGGCTTTCTTTGGTTGCATCATGTTTAGTCTGCATTAAGGAACTGTATGGGAGGAATACTGTTCTGAAACGTGGCAGTGCATTGTATTGGTTGTAGGGCAGTTGCTGGGCCTTGTTCCTTACACAAATAAGTAAAAACTGTTCTTCCTTTTCGTCAAGAAATCCACTTTACTTTTCTTTGAGTAGAATGAAATTTCAATTTTTCCTTTAGTGTAATATATTTCAGCTGTGGTTTAATAGAAAGAGCTACTTGGATTTAGCAAGGTCAGGTGCACTAGCTGTGTAAGTTTCTTTGCCAGATTGACCTTGTTTGGCATTACACCTGTTTCTGCTTTCTGCCCGCCACTGCCTGCGCCTCACGACCTTGGACAAGTTAGTTCCCTTTTCGTGAGCTCCGTTTTCCTCAGTTACACAGTCGGCATGGTCACGCCTTCCCCGTCTGCCTCAGAGCCTGTACGAAGGTTAAATGAGAGAGTTCTTTGTAAGCAACAGATGCTGCTCAAGTGTGTGATTTGTTACCACACGTTTAGAATATACTTGGGGGCGAAAGAGGAGAGAGGAATCATTACTCACAGCTCATTAACTTCTCCTAAATGCACCCTCAGAAATTATTTATCTCTTGCCTTTTGGGTATAAAACATGGTACTAGAAAAGCAGATGCTAAATATGTTATGCCTAATCTAGCCAAATGATATGACAGTGTTAGAGACACTGAAATGCTCACAATTAGAGGCGCCATTGCTACAGAAGTTGGCTACACAAAATTATACATTCGTGACAAAGGACTTGAAGCTCAGAACCTTGGGGCTAAAATCTAGTTTTTACTTAAAGATGTTGCTTCACTGTCTTCTTGCTTGCATCATTTCCTACAAGAAATCTGCTGTCTTCCTTATCTTGTTTCTCTACATAACATGTTGCTGTGTTCAGGCTGCTTTTAAGATTTCCCGTCACTGATTTTGAGCGATTTTATTTTGCGATACCTTTGTGTATAGTTGTTTTCTTGATGTTTCTTGTGCTCAGGGTTCATGGAACTTCTTTTTTGGATCCGTGGGTTTATGGCGTTCGTTCATCACATTTGGGAAAATTTTGGCCGTTACTTTTTACGTATTTGTTTCTGTTCCTTCTCCGTGCCCTCTCCTTCGAGAACTCCGCAGTTCCCTGCACGGTAGACTGTGAAGTTGTGCCCCAGCAGCCTGGTGCCGTTTGCCTTTTCTTGGTGTGTTTTGTCTTGGACAGTTTTCATTGCTATACAGATTACTAATCTTCTGCAGTGTTGAGTCTACCACTTATCTTGTTCAGTGTAACTTTTCACTTTACACATTGTGACTTTCATTTTTAGACATCCAATTTCTATTTTTTTGTGTGTTTGCCCTCTCTCTACTTAAGATTTTCAACACATGGTGTTCAGTTGTACTAAGTGTTTTAATGACCTTGTCCACTAATTTTAACTTCTCTTTCACTTCCGGATTGGTTTTGATTGATTTATTTCCTTAATGTGCATTATATTTTCCTGCTTGATTGCTTGTTGGGTTATATTTTACTAGTTTCCTGACACATTCGCAACAGAACTTTAAGTTTTGATGTGGTGGGGATGGCAAGTGGCAACATTTTCTTTTTTTCTTTCTTTTTTTGGGGGGGCAACATTTTCATTTTACGTAAACTCCTAGCCTCCTTGAGAGTCTAAAGTCACTAAAAAACCCCATTTATCTGTGACCCCTACGTGTTGTTTGTTCTCATTCCCCGCCACTCTTTGGCAGGTTGTTTTGGCAAGTAGAAGGGGGATGTCCTTTTTGAATTCCCTATCATCTAAGGTTTTAAAAACTGAACCTAAGACTTGGTTTGTAACAAATTAAATGTACTACTACCTCCTTAGTTTGTTAGTGCCTACTGGCTCAGGTATTTCATTTTACAGTGTATGGCTCAGGTATTTCATTTTATAGATAGACTGTTTTTTACTTGATCGCTGCTGTATTGATGCACATTTGTTTCCAGGTTTTCAGTATTATAACTGTTTCGGTCAATGTTCTTGCGTGTCCAGGCTTGGGGTCTATGAACCCATCCGTACATATATTCCTAGAAGTGCAGTTGCTTGCTCCGAGGGTATTTTCACTTTCAGTGTTCATAGCTGTGTCCAGTGGCCCTCCTAAGAAGGTAACCCCAATTTATACTCCCACCAGCTGTATGTTTCCTGTATGAGAGAGCGTTCACGTGTAACACAGGGGTAACGATAGTAGCACGGTTACAGTGAGTGTTAAACAAATTAAATACATTAAAGGCACCTAGTAAGCTGTCAGTAAATGGCTGTTATCCAGTATAATTCTAACACTGTATAATCTTAACTGTATTTTGAACTGTAACTGTTGTGGAGGTGGGGAAATTATGTGGTTGACCGAGGCAATATGCGGCCCCCAACACTGTCCCAGATACCGAATGCGTTAGCTCTGACTCGAGGCGTGGGCACGTGGGGCTGGTGTTGGGGGGCGGAGCCTGCAGGCACCCGCAGACTTCTGCCAGGCCTGGGCTGCCCTCGGGACGGGACCCAGGAGGTGCTGACTCCACGCGCGTCTCCTCAGCACCTTGGAACAGCAGCTTTCAGTGTCCCCCGGGGGCGGGCAGGGGGCCGTCTCGGGGGAGGGGCCTTTGGAGTACCCTTCCTGAACACATCTTCTCGTTCTCGGACTCAGAGAGGCTTCATTGAAGCTTGCCTTACGGTTGACCCCTGGGGTATGATTCAGGGAGCTAGTTGCCTAAAAAGTGTTTTTTCTCATCTGCACGCTATTGCATGAAATTCCTTGCAGAGGAGACAAAGCGCTGTGGTGGTAAGGATGAACAGGATGCCTGGCAGTAGGTGACAAAGTCACGCCACTGCTCCCAGCTCCAGTTTTCTCCATCACAGAGCGAAGCAGCTGTAAGATGCAAAGGAGAGAATGTTGTGCAAACGCTTTGAAAATGCCAGTGCGGAAGGAGGGCATACAGCCACACAAAAACTTGTACACAAGTGTTTTTTATCGCCGGAAAGTGGGGACAGTCCAGGTGTCCATCAGCTGATGAATGGAGCAACAAAATGCAGTGTGTCCATACAGCGGAACGTTGGTTGGCGGTGACAGAGAGTGAAGCAGTGACACGAGCTACAGCTGGAGGACATCGGGAAGTGTCGTGCTGAGTGGAAGGAGCCAGAAAAAGAGGCTGGAGCTGGGGGGGAAGGTGGTGGGGGAGAATGGGCATGTGTTTGGGGCGGCTTCTTGGGTGTTGAAAATGTTCTAACATGGATGCTGATGGTGGTTGCACATCCCTCTGAATACTGGAGACCACTGAATTGCACACTTTAAATGGGTGAATTTTATGGTATGTGAATATGTGTCACTAAAGCTAAAAAATGCAAACGCGTCGGGAGTTTTTCCTCACTGAACTGAGTCAGTTGTGCTCTCTTGGTATAGTGCTGGGAATTAGGGGTGTAGTGGCAGAATGCAAGTCCAATTTGCTGCTCAAAACATGTGGTCCTGAGTTAAGTTGGTGAAATTTTCTGAATTCCTTGTTCTCATCTATTGAAACAGCAATAGTAATAAGAACAGTCTTGTCTAACTGCACATGGTGGCGTGGGGCCACGGCGAGAGAGCTTTGAACACCCGGGGTGCCCAGGCTTGCTGGCAGTGTGTGGCCCCCTCTTCTCATCCAGCGCACCGACGGGGTGGAAGCAGACGTTAGGAGGGAAGGGCTGAGGAGGGCAGGCCGTAGAGAGCTCTGCTTGCCAGCTACTCCCACTGCCTTTTAAAAGAAATAAATCCAGATCTCTATGCAGAGATAATTCTGCCTGTTACAGCTGTACATGTTTGCAGCTTAGCAGGAACTTTGTGGGTAAGCCATTCTTTCAAGGTCTAAGAATATTTTAGTTAACAGGCCAGCCTCATTTCCTGATGATGCCGTACCATTAATGCAGTTCGCTGTATACAGACAGCTCCAGGTAGAGGAGGGTTAGACGTGGTGCCCGAGCCTCTTTAGGACTGAGTGTCTGCCTCACTGGGAAGGGGCGTCACATTAATCTGCCTGTCTCTAGGGGAACTAGATGACCCCCACCACCCAGGTACTTATCCTGGGCTCAGATGCTTGGACAGCGTGAGCAGGAGCAGTGTCGGCGGCCTTCCTCCCGACCCTGGGACCCTGGGATGCTGCCGGGCTCTGTTTTTCACTTGGGGCGTTGGATTGGTTGTTTGGGGAAACTGGGGATTCCTTCAGGGCAGTGTTTCTCTTCTTGCAAGTGATGAGGGTATGTGTTTTTGTTTTTTTTTTTGTCTCTAGTTTCTAAGTGACAATAATAGCATTTTAGGGACTTACTGATTCTTTGAACTTAATCGGAGGCCTTCAGTTAGTCTGGCTCACGAGCCTCAGAGGCTCATGGCTGGCTCCTCGGACCAGACGGAGAGGGCCGTCCTGAGGGGCCCTGCGGGAGCTCGTTGGAGCTTCTCTGCAGGACACAGGCGGGCCCTGCTGGAGCTGTTCTGTTCAGTCGCCGAGGTGGTGCGCACTCCTCGCCCACAGCAGCTTCTGTCACTTCCGTTTCATAAAAAAGTCAAGCTAGCAGTTCTCCTTTAAAGTATATTTTTTCTTGGTGGATCATTTCCATTTCGATTGCTTCATATGCACTAGGGAGTAGAATTTTCATGAAAATAGTGCAGACTTTGCTGAATACCACTGTGGACGGTTGCCAGTACTTTCTCATTGAATGCGTTATTTGTATGTTATTTCAGCTTTTGAAACCACTAACTCCAGATTTCACTGTGCTGTTGAGCAAAACTGACATCATCTTTACTCTCAGTAAAAACTAAGGCTGCAAGAATGGGTGCATGAGTTACATCTTATGTCATGCTCTTTCTTTCCCCTGAAGGGTATATGGTTTGTGTCTTAAACTCGGGTAATCAGAACAACTTGTAGCTGTAATCTAACAGTTGTTCAAGGCTAGAAGTTATATGTATTAAAGTGCAGGTGAGTGGGACTGCTAAACGGTTTGGAGTCTAGTTTTTCCCTAGCTTCTAGAGAAAGGCCACTTACTCTTTTTTTTAAATGTGTTTAAGGTTATATGTTTTTCTAGAAGTAGGTTTTATTGAACCCAACAATTTTCAATTGTAATATTTTCATTATGAAAGTATGTTTAAATTTTTATCGTGGTTTCTTCTTTGGCACATAAGTTTTTTTTAAGTGTGCTTTTAAATTTATAAATAATGTGGTTTAAAAAATACTTGTTACTGATTTGTTTTAATTGTGTTGTGACACAATTAAACCAGAGAATGGTTTATATGCAATTCTCTGGAATTGGTTGAGATTTTCTTTATTTCCATCCAGATCTGAGGTGCATATTTACAGATGTTACTTGTGGTCTAAAGAGTATGCGTTCCTTTAAGTTAATTGTTTTTGGAAAGCAAGGAGGTGCGAGGCCCTTCATACTTTTAGAATCGAACTTATTAATTATATTGTTGTTATTTTGTATTTATTGTTGACTTTTTTGCCTACTAATAATTAAGCAACATTTTAATCTCACATGATGGTAGATTTGAGTTTTAGCAGTTTTCACTTTATATGTGTTGATAACATTTTATTAGGCGTATATATTTTTATCTTTTAAAAATTATTTTTAATTAAAAATTTATTTTAAAAATTTTATTTGATTTGAGAGAGGGAGAGAGAGGAAGGAGGAGAGAGAGATTTGTTGTTCTGCTTATTGATGCATTCGTTGGTTCCTTCTTGAATGTGCCCTGACCAGGGTCAAACCTGCAACACCTGGGTATATCGGGACCATGCTCCAACCCACTGAGCTCCCTGGCTAGGGTGTTTTTCATTTTCTTAACTTGTAGTGGCTTTTTCAGCCTAAGTAAATGCTTTTATTTTCCATGTTTTTTTTCCCTTTTGGTTGGTATTTGCTTGAATACATATCTTCATCTATTTGTTTTCAGACAGAACAAACTGTTCTAATGTTTTGTGGATGTATACACACAGGTATTTGTGCTGATGTAACAAATCACCACAAATGTGGTGCCTTGGAACAACAGGCGTTATCCTCTGTGGTTCTGGAGGCCGGCGCCCGGGGTCAGTGTCCGTGAGTCAGGATCAAGGCGTTGGCAGCTGTGCGCTTCCTCTGGCGGGTCTAGAGGGGAGCCGGTTTCCTGCTTTTCCAGCATCTGACGGCTGCTGGCATCTTTGGCTGTGGATGCATCACTCCAGTTTCTGCGTCTTGGTCAAATTGCCCTCCTGTCTGTGTAGTTAAGAGAGGGCAGTGATGCCCTGCTGGTGTGGTACAGTGGATCGAGTACCAGCCTGCCAACCAAAGGGTCGCGGGTTCGATTCCCAGTCAGGCCATGCCTTGGTTGTGGGCCAGAACCCCAGTTTGGGGCATGTGAGAGGCAACTACATGTTGATGTTTCCCTCCCTCTCTTCCCTCCCCTCTGGAAGTAAATAAATAAAATCTCACAGAGAGAGAGAGAACTGGTGATTGCGTTTGGGGCCCATGTAGGCAATCCAGGATGATCACACTGTCCTCACAGTCTTTGCCATGAAAAGGAGCATTTATAGACTCCAGGGGTCAGGACTGATACTTTGGTGACCATTATTATTCAGTTTCTACAGTGGGTGTGATATCTGTCCTTTAATTGACATAGTTTAGTACAGTTACATTTATTGTGATTTTGATAAATTGGTATTTTCTAACATCTTACATTTTGTTTTCTATTTGTCATTTTTTTCTCTCCATGCTTGCCTTTTTAAACAACCAAGTTGCTATGTTTTTCTTTTGGTTTGTAAAGTACATACTCTATTCTTTTTGTTGTTATCCCTGATATTTTACCTGCATATTTAGCAGAGTCTGAAATTAATATCATATTCCCATGCCAGACAAAACAAAGGCATTAAAAATACTTTAATTCCGGTTAAACTCAGTGATCAAATTACATGCTGCTATTGTTAGCATTTTAGTCTAGCCTTCCTTTTAACCATGTGAATTGGACATCATTATTACTATATTATCCAAAAGCATTTTTCAGATTTACTTTCCCACTTAGCAGTTTTTTTACTTACAATCCTTATTGTATTTCTGTTTCTTTCCTGGGATTTTTTTTTCTTCTGTAGAAGCTCCCTTACTGTAGGTCTATAAATAGTACCCCTGTTTCTGTTTATCTGAAATGACTTACACACACTTTCTTGGAAGATAGTTTTGCTTGGTATAGAAATCCAAGTTGGCAGTTACTTCCTCTCAGCATTTGAAGATATTTTACTCCTCTGTTCTTGTTGTTTCTGTTACAAGTTTGCCAATAGGCTAATTGTCAGGTGATGTCTGCTTTTAGAAAATTTTATTTTTCCTTTGCTGTTTTGCAGATTCATTATAGTGTGCATAAGGTGTGTATTTCTCATTTACTTTGCTGAGTATTTGTGGATTCATGTCTTCCAGTGGTGTAACAGCGTCAGCCATCCTCTCACTGGGTGCGGACTCCCCCTTGTTCTCCCTTATCCCTGCCTGCAACTCCAGTGGAGGGTGGCTGCCTTTCTCGTCCTGCACGCTCTGTCTCCTTCTGCGTATTGTGCATCTCCTTGTCTCCCTAGGCTGGTTGCTGGGTAATTTTCTCAGAACTGTCATTTCATTCACTAATTCCTCTTTGTCTGTGTTGAAGCTGCTGTTAACTTACTGATTTAAACTTTTTTCAACATTATTTTATTTCAGAAGTTCTATTTGATTTCTTCACCTCTGCCTGTGGCTTGTTGTATTAATCAGTATGATTAATTTATACATTTTATAGTTATTCTGTGTTTTGTATTGTAATTCTAGTATTTGAAGTCTTTGAGGGCCTAGATCTGTGGGTTTTTGTTTCTGGTGGCAGTCGTTTATGGAAATGGTTTTTGGGTTTGTTGAAATTTTGACTTGGACCTCATATTTAATTGATCTCAGCCTGGAGGTCAACATTCCTTCCTGACACTTTTTTCCTGAGACAGTCACTGCCCACTTGAGACTGTTTTCATCCCTTGTAACAAGGGTCCCCAGCGCTGGGGCGTGGACTGGTGGTGCTTGCGCCAGGCCTGTTAGGAACTGGGCTGCACACCGGGAGCCAGTGAAGCCTCGGCTCCCATGGCTGCCTGAGCTCCACCTCCCCCCCCCCCCCCCGAAAAATTGTCTTCCAAGAAACGGGTCCCTGGTACCAAAAAGGTTGGGGACCAGCCGCCTTACAGAGTTCCAGCTCATCAGCTCCTCCTGTTTTGCCTCCAGCAGTGCTGATTTTGTTGGGTGTTTGACCTCTGGCAATGTCACCTTTTGTGAGTGTTCCCATTTAGTGTTCTAGTTTCCTTCTCATGGTTTTGGGTTTGTTTGATCCTTGGAAGTTTCATGTATTTCTTACATGCAAATAACATTTGTTTTTATGTGAAATCTTATTTGAGTGGTAGGTAGTTTTGAGTGGAGGCCCCTCAAATTTTTGTCTTGAGAATTCCAAGTGGAATTTACTAGTAATGGAAATGGTGGTTGTACACTGGTTTATGACTTACTGTGTGCCAGGCACTGTATGGAAACACTTCGTCACTGGTGGAAGTGGGGTTCTCCCATGGAGTTGCTGGAAAAGTAATTTGGGGTCCCCTGCATGGGAGGATGAAGTGCAGTGGTAAGCTTTATTGAAGCTGGAGCAAACATGGAGGACTGTTCCCAGATGCCCAGTGTCTCCTCCACAACCAGTCGGCTTAGCTCTGTCCCGCTGTGGGAGAGGCCCAGCCTTGCCATCACTGAGCCCAGGAGAAGGGCCAGGGTCTGGAGGTGTGCCGTTACCTGGCATCAGCTGGGCGTCCGAGGCTGCCATAGTTTGGTTTCATCCGTGCCAGCACCTAGTCCGGCTCAGTCTCTGTTCCCGGCTGTGCTCAGGCTGGCGCCGAGCTGCAGCACCCAAGCCTGCGCTCGGAGCTCGAGCAGCTGCCCGGCCCGCGTGCCTGCTGCAGGAGAGAGCGCGGGTGAAGGGGCAAACACGTGCCCCTGCGAGGGGCCGCGAGTGAGCTCTGGTTGCATTACCGCAGGCTTGGGAAAGAGGCTTTCCTTTTAAACTAGCCAGTCCCTTTCCTCATGCTTTGCGGGCCTGGGTTGGGTCTCTCCCCTGTGCAGTCCCCTTCCTGGATCTCACAGGCTTCCATGTCTCCATCCAGTCGGACCCTTCTCGCAGGCCGGATACCTCTTCTCTGTGGGTGCCATCTTGGCTCCTCCTTCACGGATCTCCAAGGACAGGGTCCTCCCCCGTGCCATCTTGGCTTCTGTCGGGCACGTGCCCAGCAGAGGAATTTCCCCTGGACTGTTCTCTCTCCCCCTTGGCAGTTCCAGCTGATGGCTGGTTGTCCCCCAGGGAGACTGTATGTCCTGTCCCATCTGCGCTGTGGGGGGTGCCCAGGGGTGCTGGGGTGCTGTGAACATTACCGCCTCCTAGTAAGTCCGGCTTAAAGTCTGGCTCAGCTCCCTAGCTAATTAGGCTCAATGTGTGATTTAATTTGCTCCCTTCCTTCATTAATATTAACTAGCCACTTATGCTAACAGTTTGACATAAATTAACTCATTTAATCTTAAACCAAAAAAGTACGTAGTGATATTCCTATTTTACAAAGGAAGGGATGAAGCGCAGAGGGACGGAGAGTTCCTGAGGTTACGAGGCGGGTAGTGGTGAACTGGGGTCAGAGCTCGGTGGCCCTGGGGTCTGAACCAGCACATTTATTAGCTAGTCACCCTTGAGAGGCTAAGGGAATTTGCTGAAGACCCAAACCCTGGTTCTTTTTGTACCATTGTTAACAGACAGATTTTGGAACTATAAACAGGACGGGGTGCATTAAAGTTCACTTCAGTTAAACAGATGGTTGGCTGGCTTATCTGTGCTTGCCTCACCCAGAGCTGTTTTCGAAACCACACCCAAGTCTGTTTCGGTAAGCTGCACTGGAACCGGGGTGGGGGGACTGAGTTAACGTGGGAAACCTCCCTCATTAGTTAGTGTTACGTGTGTGGGTACAGATGGGACACAGGGGTTTTACTTAGAATATGAAAAGGTAAAATAAAGGGAGTTTACAGTCAGATGTTATTTGTAATTAAAACAATGCATTTTAACTTGCAATTGGTTAAACTTGATGTTTTTGAAGTTTTGGAAAGGAATTTTGTAGTGTGTTACTTTTATGTTCTCATCAAATATTAGATAATTAAAATATTTATAGGGTATCCATTACGTGCCAGACATTGTACTAGATATTTTATTTTTAAAAAATGTTATTTATTTATTTTTAGATAGAGGAAGGGAGGGATAAAGAGAGAAACATCAATGCGTGTTTGCCTTTTATGTACCCTCCACTGGGGACCGCACCCTCCACTGGGGACCGCACCCTCCACTGGGGACCGCACCCTCCACTGGGGACCAGGGCTGCAACCCAGGTATGTGCCGTGACTGGGGATCGGACCGGCGGCCTTTCGGTTCGCAGGCTGGCACTCAGTGCACTGAGCCACAGCAGCCAGTGCTAAGCATTTTATATTTATTATTTCTAATTGCCTCAACAACCTTGGAACATAGGACCTGAGAGTGTTTTATTACAAATGAGGAAGGAAACGGAGCTGCAGAAGATGGTCGGCCTTCCCAGGGGCAGACAGTTGATTACGAGGCGGTGGTGGGGCGCTGATAGTGTCAAGTGGAGCTGTCCGTGTGGGGCGTGAAGATGCGTGCCCCGTGTCTCCAGGGGTTACTGGCGATGAGACAGCTGGAAAACATCATTCATCAGAATAAATTCCAGATGGGTTTAGGAGGAATGTTTAAAGTTGCAGAGATTGTGGAGAAAGGCAAAGTAAAATGTTTATCAGAGATAACGTCTTAAAACTTTCTTGCTGCATTTTATTAGACTTGTGCTGTGAAGGAATGTGTATTACGTTTTCTTTAAAAGCAAAACTCAGAAAAAAGGTTTTTAGACCTAAATATGCAACATGTTAAAATACTTGCTCATTAAAAAACAAGATTATAGAATGTCAAATGTGACAAAGGGTCAGTATGTATATTATTTTTCAAATTTGTAGGAATAAATACATCAAGATTTCAATGAAGAGGTAGGTGAACAAAGAAATTAACAGACCATATGGGAAATTTCTGTAAATAAAAAAATAAAGAACATTGATCCTCACCTACTAATCAGAGAAATGCCAAATAAAGCAGCCACTTCCGATCCCCCACAGCGGGGAGATTTTAGCGATACCTCCGCTTCCTTTTCAGAGTGTGTGAGCCCAAAGAGGAAGTGAACCTTCGTGCTGACCCGAACCGGGTCTGAGGCTCCCTGTGCTGTGCCCTTTGCAGCGTCAGGTCCGCCCTGCGGACGGTGGTTCGGGGACGGCACATCCCACCGTGCAGGCAGCTCCTGCTCTCGCTGCTCCGCTGGGGCGAGGCCCTGCAGCTGGGACTTCTTAAAGGGGTCACGTTTTCTGGGATGTTTATTTTATCTGTGGTGTTACAGTTAGTCAAGAGTGCTTTGCATTTTTATTGGCTTGTAAAAATATGCTATAGTTTTTAAAAAGTGTTCCGACTGTTGGGCTTTTTCAAGTGTGTCGTGCTCTTGGGGCCTGGTGAGACCTGCCTCCCGTGAGCAAACGAGGCACTGATGCCCACTTGAGGCCTGGGCTGACACCTGACGGGATGGGTCATTTCTGTCCTGGCGTCCCCGAAGAAGTCAGGCTGCAAGGCCAGGGCCCAAGGTTTTTCTAGACACAGAAGATACATACCTGGGAAGGAAGGGGTTACTCATTTTGAAACTGGGTTATGTTCAGGTTAAAAGCGCCCGTGGTGTTGAGTTGCATATTGAATGACAGGCATGGGAGGGACGGGTGTCTCGCCTGCTCCTTTGCGGAGAGTGACTGGCGTCCTCTGGGCTTCCGCTTCCCCTCCGTGGGCACACCGGGCGTGTCTCAGCCTGTGTCTGCGGGGTTTCTCCCGCACGCCCAGGGACAGACCTGCTCCCGTGTCTGGGCGCAGTCAGCTGTTGACAGCATGTGGCTCCTCCCCCTGTCCTCCAAGTTGTTCGTTCCCCAAATTGAAAAGACTTTATTTCTAAAATTTTGATCTGTAGCCTCATAATCTTAAAGTGTTAAAGCACCTGTGCATATACAGATGTTAGACAGCTCCTGTGCTTAGCCATTTTGTTCTCATTTTTAAGCAAAAGGGATGTGCAGACATTATCGGGTTTCACTCAGTCCCCAAAGGTCAAAACTTTTTAAAAACGGAGTTTATATTTGAGAGCTGTTGACCTTCATTTAGGCGAGTAAAACAATTCTAGGGAACTTTAACTACCAGAGATCTAGTTGCTCAGTGTTGATTCGTGTTAAGTAAGTCGTCTTATATGCAGGTTTTGGGAAGCCAGGGGAAGTGTTTCAGGCCCCAGCAGTCGTGCTCATGCCAGCCTGCGAGCGGGGCTTCCCGCTGAGCGCCTCCCTCCCACTCCTCAGTGGTCTCGGAACAGAGGTGTGGTTATGGCATCTCTTCCACCGGTGAGCGCGCTGTGGCGCGGTACTGAGCTTGCCTGGGGCGCGTTCCTAGGAAGTGGCAATGTCTGGGCGGGGGCCTGACCCTGACGTCTCCGGTGCCTGCCTTCTTCCCATGGATTATCACTGCGTTTCAGCAGCTGTAGGACCTGGGGCCACCCACTCGTGTACTTACTGACCACCGCCTGGCCGCCCACGGGAGACGGATTTCAGGCAGACGACAGGTGGAGGGCAGACCTATGGTAATCGCTCAGAAACCACCACGCAGACAGCGTGTCTCGTTCGGCCCGCAGACACTCGGGTGGCGGAGGGCGGGAGAGGCCGGCGGAGCCCCTGCCTAGCATGCAGGCCTCTGCCTCCGTCGTGCCTTTGCCCCGTTGCACGGCTGCCTCCCAGTTCTGTCGGTGTGGCAGCCTGAAGTGCGGGCTGCACGTTACTCAGGAGGTTGTTTCTGCGGCTAACGCTGTCTGTCCTGCTTTTCATAGCTAATAAACCGTGCCCCCAATATTGACCCATAGATTTTTCAGGGGAGACACTCATCTTAGGCTAGTGTCATTACACAGTCCCTCCTAACGCGTCTAACTGGAGCGCAGAGTGTTTTTCCCCTTATCAAAACGACATAGAATTTTCTGTACTCACATGTATCTGGTCAGCCTGTGCTTCCTGGCCGACTTAGTTGGGTCTTCCTGCAGTCTACGTACTGACACACTTAGTGCTGAGCTCTAGAATTCTCCTTTTCTTGCTTTTCTTGCTTCCTCACCTTTGGGAGTTGCACTTGCTTAAGTCTCCAAGTCTGGCCCGTTAGAGACAGATAAAGCTACTTGTGCCATGTACCGACTTTGGGGATTGACGTAATTCTTAGAAACACAAAACCCAGGTAACTCAAAACACAAAACCCAGTTTGATATGCAGATCGCCCATTTGCAGTCTGGCCTGAGGCTGAGGGTGGGTCTGGTTAGTGTGCGGCCCTGTCCCCAGAGCCTCCGCAGTCGTACGTCAGTTGTGCCTGGCTCAGGTGAGGCGACGGCTTTGCTTACAGTCAGATGCCTCTGCGGTCCACACTCAGCATCGCCAGTCAGGAATGTCAGACCTGAGCTGCATTTGTTCCTCAGTGTGTGTTGATCAAGGGCCCCTTCAGTGTCAGCCCTGTGAGTGCAGTCGTGCATCGGGCAGCCAAGCCTGCCCTCTCGGGGGCTCCATTCTAGTGGGGGAGACAGACAGTGAGTTCCTGGTCGTAAGCCTAATGACCAGCACTGGAGTGCCTCCTGTGTGTCTGAGCACACACGTGCACTAACCGTGTGAGGTGGGGCTGTTAGCCTTGCTGTTTCGTGTGCGGGGACTGAGACCCGGGGAGTTAGGCGCGTCCCCCAAGCCTGCTGAGCAGGGGTCTGGCTCCAGAGTCTGTTTCCTGAGCTTGTTGACAAATGCCCTGAGGGGAAGGAAAACCAGGACACCCAGGGTGATTTGAGAGAGCTTGGAGTGGGGGTACTTTGAATAGGGTAGTAAGGGAATGCGACCTCAAAATTTGCAGGTGAACTTTGACCTGACACCTGGCTGACAGGGAGCGAGGCACTCAGAGCAGCTGAAATCTGTTCTGGGCAGAGAGGCGCAGGTGTAAAGGCTCTAAGGTGGGAAGGAGCTGGTATGTCTGGGACAAGACCTCAGAAAGATGGCTGTGGCCGCACCTGGAGGTCCCTGCTGGCCGTGGTCAAGGTTTCAGATTTGTTACAGGGACTGCGGGGGACCACGGACTGGCGTCCAGCCGGGCGGGCACAACGGGTTGCGTCGTTGTGGGGACCGAGCTGCAGGAGGTGAAGAGTAGAGACAGGGAGACGACACCTGGGGAGGGTTCAGAGTTCTGGTGGGGGCTTGTTAGGGTTGAGTGGACCTTCCTGTATCTTTGTTTGCCTGTTCCCCAAAATGTAGATGAAGTAACACCCCGGTGCTTCAAGAAAATGGTGATGGGCTCATTTTACTCCAAAGACCTCACTCCAGCCTTAGCTCTGCCTGCGCTCTGTTCAGAGTGCCTAGCAAACACCCTCGCCACTAGGAGGTCACCTTCTTCCTTCTTTCAGCCCTAACTACCTGATGTTGCCACTTGCCTCCCCTCCTCCCTCTCCTGCCGTCCCCTACCCATAGCACTTAGCGCTTTCTAACAGACTGTGTGATCAATTTACTGCCTTGTTTACTGCCAGGCCTCTGCTGGCGTGTAAATTCCGATGGCAGAAACCTGTTTTGTGCCTGGATGTCTCCCAAGCACCCAGACTGAAGGACAGTGCCTAGCCCTGGTTGGCCCCATTGTAGGTGCTGAGCCCATGTTTGGTGGATAGATGGGGGTGGGGTCCCCAATAGCCGTAGGGACCCATCTCTGCTCCCCAGGCCTGGGTGCAGAGCCTTCTTGTGAGGGGGGGCCCTCCCTCCATCTCTGTGGTGGTATGTCTTTTGGAAGGGCTCCATTTTGATTAAGACAAACTAACAAATATATGGAATTTGAGCCACAAGTTTTTGGTCTAAATTTGTTTTTGGCCTTTTTTTCCATTTGTGGTTATTAAGACTTTCATAATTTTCCCCTTCAACTATCAGTTGGAATTTTTAAAAACTTCAGCAGTTATTTGGATATTAACATAGGTAAGTGGTAGTGATAATGAGAAATAAATTATATGAGTAATTATTTTTATAATGTTTTTGAAACCAGTTACTGCTCTCTGTATCTTTTTTTCACTTGACACTATGTTCTTCTTTTATGAAAACTAGACCATCTAAAATCTGTGTTCATGGAGGGCAAATGGAGACAACTGGGCTTGAACAAAAATAAAAAATAAAAGTGAAAAAAATAAAATCTGCGTGTTCATAATTACTTGAGAGCACAAACAGGGCCTTCAGTCTCCGTCAGCTGGCATCGTTATGTTTCAGAGACTTCGCCTTTGGCAGAGTTTTACTTAGGCTTATTCTCGTGATTTTAAGCACTTCCTGCCTAGTTCTAAAGAGGGGAACCTGGCACCACTTTCAGAAGTCTCAGAGTTGATAAAGTAGATCATCTTTCTGCCTTTGTGTGTACAGAATGTGTATTTCTCAGCACACTCAACAGTGGTGTTGTTTCGCTGTCTTTTATCATTTGTCTGCCCTGGGAGCCAATTACTTCACAAACAGGAACATTTAGTTACCGTTAGATTCTGAAAAAGCTGCCTGCTTTGGTGGTCAGCATTTAACCATCTTTACAACCCGCCAAACCTCTCCATCTTCTCCCTTCCCCCAGAAAAATAAACAAAATTAACTCAGATCCTTACTTTGTAAGGCACCTTCATGGAACGAAATTCAGTAAAACAGTACATTTTGAACGATTCCAGCAAAAGCGTAGTTAAAAAGTGAACACAGTGCAGTAATGGGAAGGCAGGAAGCAGTGCGAAGGAGCAGAGGAGAGGAAACGGCCAGCGCAGTCGCAGTCGGGGGAGGAGGTGGACTTGGGCTGCTTTCTGCTGTGGTTCGGGCCGTGGTTCGGGCCGTGGTTTGGGCCGTGGCTCGGAAGAGCAGGGCGGGGGAGTCACCGTGCTGGGCCCCACCTGTGCCGTGGTGGTTGCTTGTTAGATCGGGAAGCACCTGGGCAAGAGGACTGCTCCCGGATTCCTTCTCTGGAGTAGGGATTGCTGTTTCCTTGTGCAGTTTCTTTTTGAAAGCACTTATTTAAGAGCAAGCGATTGATTTGCTCGGGTACCATCTGAGAGTACTGGTCGCCACTTTAAATGGGGGGGAGGTAGTGCTGAGCCGGACAGAAGAGCCCGCGCCCCACTGGCTCCTGCGTCCTGTGCAGCAAGCAGTCAGCAGACGCGCTTGGCATCTGGGATGAGTGCTTTGGGTTCAGGCCCTGGCTCGGCCCTTTGTCCAGAGGCCTCAGGGGCTTGAGCGGAGTCAGTTCTGCACATGGGAGACTCTCAGTCCGCAGAGTGGCCTAGCCTGCGGAAACGGCGGCGCTCTGTGCTGGTCTCCGCAGTGGTCTCCGGTGCTGTCCCCACAGCAGCCCTGCACCGGTCACTCCTGGGTCCCTGTGCTTTCCAGTCCATTCTCTCCACTGCATCTGGGGGGTCACAGAGATGGGGGCTGCGCTCTGTCCCCCTTTCTCCTTTCTCCCAAGGTGCTGTCAGCCACATTGTCGCTTTTGATCACTAGTTTAGGGAGGCGTCGGGTTGGCCAAAAAGTTTGTTTTTTTTTTTCCTGTGTGATGGCTCTAGTAGTGCTTATTTGTCCTTAACTTCATTCAGAAAATTTTTTGCTAGATTGTATTGTGACAGCTGTCATATCAGCGTGCATTTAAAAAAACATCAAAATGAGTGAATTTTTGTGTACCCATTTTGATATTGAAGATGGAAGAAAATATATAACATTTTCAGCATACCATGCTTTCTTATTTTAAGAAAGGTAAAAGTGCAGCTGAAATGCAAAACAAGATCTGTGCGCTGTGTGGAGAAGGTGCTGTGCCGGATCGAATGTGTCAGAAGTGGTTTGCAGAGTTTCCTGCTGGAGACTTCCCACTGGACGGTGCTCCACGGTCGGGTGGACCAGTCGAGGTTGATAGCGATCACATCGAGATGTTAATTGAGAACAGTCAGCATTCTACCACGTGGCATAGCCAGCATACTTAGAACATCCACATCAAAGTTATTGGTGAAAATGAAAAACATTTTTACTTTATAAAGGAGGATTTCACACATGTTGAAGTGATCCAGTGGAGTGAGTGGGGCAAACCACTGACCCCTGGCACAGTGGCCTGACCACGGCCCGTTCCTGACCCTTGGCCTGGAGAGCCCTCTCGTCAGCACAAGGACCCTGTTCTTGTGAGAAGCACCTCAGAGTGCAGCCTCCACAGCCCAGGCTTCCCTCCACACTGCTCTCCACTCGCGGCCGTGCCGCTTCAGGCAGGTGACTGGGGTCTCCGATAACACACCGGGGATGGGGGTGGGGTCGGTTAGAATGCCGTAGGTAAAAGGACTACAGCAGCAGGTATGTGGCTGCATGTAAAAACTTAATACAATGGGGAGGATTAGGCTGGGAACCTGTTAACTAACCCTTTGTCCTAAAGCAGAGAGGAAGAAAGAGGACCGACCAGATAATCATGTCCTAATTAAAAGCCTCTGGGTGACAAGGCTGGGAAGCATAGCCGTGGTTCAACTTTACTTTTTTTCTTTCACTCTTTTTTTTTAATTATTGATTGATTTTTAGAGAGAAGAAGGGGGGAGGGAGAGAAAGAGACATTGATTTGTTGTTCTATGTATTTATGCATTCATTTGTTACTTCTTGTGTGTGCCCTGACTGAGAATTGAACCTGCAGCCTTAGTGTATGGGGTGGTGCTCTAACTAGCTGAGCTCCCCAGCAAGGACTCCCTTTTTTCCCTCTGTTGAGCTTGCTGGGACATGGGGTGGCCAGAGGTGGTACGCAGTGGAGTCGAGGGCAGGTGCTCTGGAGCCAGGCCATCTGAGCTCAGACCCCAGCAACCCACTGCTCGCGGTGGGACTGGTTTGGCCGCCATTTCCTTATCTGCAGAAAAAAGTGAGTTCGTGCATGTAAAAATGAATTCCCAGTGCGTATTTACCCCACAGTATACAGGGACTATTTTAAAGGGGACCTTGGAGCATTTTCATTTATAAGAGACCATCTGGAGAGACAGGAATAGAAGTGATCCGATCAGCGGGATTAAAGGCTTCCACCGAGCTCGGCGTCCCCAGCGGGGTGCGCTCCGTCCGCCGGACGCCCTGTGGAGGAAACCTAGGCGGGGGTGTCTGTCCCGCAGCCGTGCGGAGCGGGCTCGGAGTGTGCGCAGCGAGGGTTCTGACGCACGGCGGTGCGCTCCCCTCAATCCAGGAGGGGGCGCTCCACTGCTGGCTCCCTCCTGCCCGCTGAGAAGGCGTCTGTTCCCCTCCGTGGACGGCACGGCGCCCGGTCCAGAATGGCAGGGTTCTGAGCGTTGGCGATGGATTGATGAATTTATGCATTTCTGGCCGGGCGTCCAAGGCCCCCTGCTTTCCCTCCTGAGGCGCCGGGCAGGGGTGGGCTGCCACCGCGGTGCTGTTCCTCGGCTCTTCGCGTCGCACCCCCGAGCCTGGCTGAAGTCTCGTCGCCCTTTAGAGAGAGACAAGAACCACGTGATTTCACTCACTCACACGTGGAATCTAACAAGTAAATGAGCAGAAAAAGGAAAAAATTCACAGACACAGAGGCGGCTGCCAGGGAAGAAGGGGCAGTGGCATGGGCGGAAAAGGTGTAGGGAGTAAGAAATACAGGGGAGTCGTGAGGAGGTGAGGCACAGCCTAGGGGATACAGTAAAAACAGGGGAATAGCCGTGTGGTGCCGGGCGGGGGCTCGACGGAGGGGTGATCACTGCTTAAGGTGTGTGACTGACTGTCTGACCGCTGTGCTGTGCGCCGGAGACTGGCATAATGTTGCATGTCAACTGTTCTTGAAAAAGAAATTTTAAAAATCTCGTTACTCTTTCCAGCAAAGGCTCCGCTTTTTCAAAGCTTTTTTCTGGCTGTGTTGATGTCAAATGGACCAAACGGCAGTGTATTTAAAGCACGCAACACGCTGATTTGATAGGTGTGTGTGTGGTGATGTGATTCCCGCAATCAGGTTAGTGGGTGTGTCCAGCCCCTTCTCTTGGTTTCCCTTTCTGGGTGAGTTGTCCTTCTGTTTCATCGAGTCTCGTTTCAGTGGAACAATGGGTGCAGCTTCATTCCCGATGTGAACCTCACAGAGTCCTTCTGGAGAAGTGGGGTGTCCCCTGCAGCAGTAGGCTCCCTACTTGAAGAACAGACCGAGTGCCTGTCAAGCCCCTGCTGTGTGTAAAACTCCGCAGGGCTCGCTGACAAAACATGGGTCAGACAGCAAGTGCCCTCGTTCTTCCTGGCCCTCCTACTGGCGATGGAGCGAGCGCATACGCTCCTGGTTTGGTCCTGTGTGAGAATGGCTGAGGAGGGGTGAGAATAAAGCGTCTCGGGGCAGGGAGTATTTGGGTCGGGTCCTGAGAGTGAGTGGGGCGGAAAGGTTCGGGGGAGAGACTGACGGGCCCCCCTGTGGAGGAGGGGGCTGTCGAGGGCCCTCGCTGTGCTGCCCCTTCCGGGCTGCTGCCTTTCCAGCTCAGTAGCTGTTCATTCCCCAGCTGACTGCCACTTGCCCCAAGCTACCTGGGAGCAGCTGCTTAGCTCCAAGAACATCCTTATGTGAAGCTTTCCAGATGGCCCCCAGGACGCCGTCTGCCCGCGCTGGAGACCACAGGGCCAGATCAGCCTGCCGGCAGCGGGGCTCCCTCCGCCCGAGGGCGAGCCTGGGCCAGGGCTCGCCCCCGCTGCGGGCGATTTGCAGGCATCTTGGGGGCTCCTTGACATGTAGCGCACCACCTCAGCCAGTCTTTGTGTGCCGTCCTCCCTGTATTCATGTCTGCGTCCAAATCGCCCCTGCTTGTAGTGCCATCAGTCATACTGGTCTAGGGCGAAGCCCCGTTTGCAAGTAAGGTCACATCCTGAGGTGCTGGGGGTTTGCTCTTCAACGTGAATGTTTAGAGACACAGTTCATCCCGTAACACCGCCTGTCTGTTCTTTCTGCACCCGCGCCCCCCCTCCCCCGCCCATGCACACAGTTTCCCTGCCAGCGGATAGATTTCTGTCGTGGCACCCTGAGTCTGCGCACATTCATTTGTCTGCTGTCTCCTGCCAGTGCTGTAATTTTTGTCTCTGGTGCCTCGCACGCCATGTGCAAAACAGCTCTGTGGAGATGCACGGGGCACCAGGAGTTACTAGAAAAAAGGGGGGATGGATACTGCAGGGCTCCCACTCTTTTCTCGTTCTCCTGTTGACGAGTGCCAGAGGCTGTCTGGAGTTGGGCGGCAGGTGGCCTGGGACGCCAGCAGAGGCCACCACTCCCATTGAGCGTGTGTGATGTGTCCTGGTCTATTCTCCGTGGCACAGTAATTCACGGTCGCGTGGCAGTTGGTGCCTGACTGAGAGGTGTTCTGAGAGGGTTTAGCAACTGACGAAACCTTCTGCGTTTCCTAGCAGATGCCCTGCCCAGAGCATCCCTGTCGGAGCCACCTTCTTGTTCCGGCTGCGGTTTGAGTGTTCTGCCTTTAGGGGTTTAGGAGTAAATCATGCGAGTAGTTGAAATAGTTAGCTATGAGCCAAGTGTCTGCGCCAGAAGGAAAACGCTAAGAAATAGTGGAATCTGCCCTAAAGCTTTAGAATAAGCTCATTAGGTAGGTATTTTAGGCAAACATTTGTCTGGTTCCTGTTGTGAGGCTTAGTTACATGGTAGTGAGGACGGATCCTCTTGGGGCCGCACTGCATGCCCTTGCTAGGAGAGCACATGTCAGGTGCCCTTCGTCAGTTCCAGGTTGGTCAGCGGCATACTAGGCAGAGCCGCGTCCTCTGGGACGCTAGAAAAGAGGGGATGCTAATCCGAAGAGCCTTTCATCCTAGAGTTAGTGATGCCTGTCTGGAAGAACCTGCCGAAATGAGTTCACCTGAGGGCAGGCTGAGACCAGAGGATGGGCGGTCTGGAGGCACTTTATTCTGAGGGCAGTTCAGACGCAAGAGTACCTGGTGTGGTGGAGCCTGCTCTGTCCTTCACCCGCACCGACAGTGAGCGCTCACGGCCAGTCCTGATTGCTCCCGTCAACCCTTGCTCTCCCTCCGCACCGTGCAGGGTCCTGCCATTTTATCCGCAAATACTTCTGTAAGTGTCTAATATGACTGTAATAACATCACGCCTAAGAGCTTTGACAGTCATTTCTTGATGCCATCCAAGTCTAGTTAGTGTTCAAATTTCTGATTGTCTCAAATTTCATTTTAAGGTTTTCATTTTACAGTTTGTTTGCATCTCTCAATGCAAGGCCCTTCTATCGACTGTCAGGTGTTAAGCAGGGAGTGACAGCCGTGGTTTTGAACTGCTTCTCTGTGGAGAAGGGACTGGGGCGGGAGTCACTGGCGGCTGTCACTGCCCAGGAGGTGAGTGGTCATTATCTAGCATAGACGGTGTGGGCAGAATGGAGACGGGGCTGGACGTGAGGGGCCTCACGGCAGGGCGGGCTTCTCTGCTGTGGTTCACCCGGACTGCTGGGTTCTACTGGGCGTGTATGTCTGAAAGGATTGCTCCCAGAGATCTCACTGGTTTAGGTATCGGCATGCTAAGATTCGTGAAATCTTGAGATTTTTACACAGGTAAAATTATAGCAATTTATAGAATATTGAGTGAGACAGAGAAACATCAATCCATACTTCATAAATCAATTTATTCAAGTTTATAGTTTATTTGCCATGATATTATCTTGTCTGTGTGTGATTATGATAATATGGATAAGATTATACAATAGGAAATTATATAGTTTTCATTTAAACATGTTATGATCTCTTATGTATATGAGGCTAAAGAATCTTCATAGTTTTATAATATTGTATTGGATGTCAATATTTATGACAACCATCCATGTATTAAACATTATTTATTACTACTCTTAAAGTTAAGTTGGCAAAAGTGCTTTTTTTTTTGTAACAAGACAAAGGCTACTTTTTATTTATTTCCAGATGGATTTCATCTTTTATTTGGCATGGCAGAAAGTAAAAATGTTGTTCTTTGAGATTTATTTTTATTTTTTCAAAGATTTTATTTATTTATTTTTAGACAGAGGGGAAGGGAAGGAAAGAGAGAAACATCAACATGTGGCTGCCTCTAGCATGCGCGGCCCCCCCACCCCGGGGACCTGGTCTGAAACCCAGGCATGTGCCCTGACTGGAATCCAACTGGCGACCCTTTGGTTCAAAGTCTGGTGCTCAATCCACTGAGCCACACCAGCCAGGGCGCGCTTTGAGATTTATTAATCAGAATGTTCCTAGGCCAGATATGGAATCCATTCTATTTTTTCAGATAAAAAATAAACCTACTCAGATGTAAAAATAACCTTAGGATGGGGCAAAAAAGTAGGTTTATCATTGTAAGTACATGAAACACAAGAGTTTATTCTTGTATCATTATTTGTTAATTATTGTATTATTTTTAATACAGACAGTTGTAAACCTTTTGCCCCACCCTGTATTGAAAGCCTGAATCTGGGTTGGTTTCTCTTCCTCCCTCCCTTCCTTTATTACTGTTTACATTCAGCGTTACTCTGTATTAGTTTCAGGTGTGCAGTGTAGCGGTCGGACAGTCATGTATTTTATAGAGTAGTCCCTCAGTACTTTAAGTACCACCTGGCCCCACACACAGAGAATTTTGTATATCTGTGTGTTTCCATTTAAAAAATTGGATTTGTAACTTTGTAGAGGTTTTCCTTGGAAAAATTTGCTGTCTTAAAACTGACAAAAAAAAAAACAAGTATAGGTTTTGTGCTTTAAAAATGGAATTGTGTTTCTTTTTGATTATCGCGTTCAGAATATGTATGCTTTGTGGTTTATGTTTACAGACTTCCTTGTTGGAGGACTGGAATGCGTGCGTGCCTGGCTGGCAGCCCACTCACGGGGCAGTGGGTAGTAAACAGAGCGCTGCTTCCGCCTCATCTGTGACGCGCTGCGTTCACAAGGGCTGTCTGCTCCCATTCAGCTCTGGGAGCCGGGGAGCAACAATGGTTGCCTCTTAAATGTCCCTCTGCCCCTATTCATGGACAAAACAGCTTAAAATTGGGACTCCTTTAGTAATAGAGAAATTACTAACTGTATAGCCTTTTTGTCTTTTTTAAAAAATGAAGTAGAACATTTTTATCGAGTTCAAAATGTTCAGCTTCACTTAACATCTAGTGAAATGTCCGACACCCATTATTATTTTGTCCTTGGGTCGTTTAGAGCAGGGGTGCCAGACTCAGCACTGGGCGTCACATCAGCCTTGCGGCTGCCTTCAAAGGGCTGAATGTAATTTCAGCTCCTTAACAGTTAAGGAGTAGTTACATTTATGCAGTCCTAAAAGTATCTTGGCCCTTTGAAGGCAACCACAAGGCTGATGTGGCCCCTGGCAAACATGAGTTTGACTCCCCTGTTTTAGAAGAAACTAGGTTAAAGCAAACAGACTAACTAAAAATTTTAAAGGAAATGTTTAGAGTACTCTTAAAGACTATTAACAGTACTCTTAAAGACTACACTGGGGTCATTGGTTCATTTCTTCAGTGTTGACTTTTAGTCCCTTACTGTTTGCGTGCTTTGCCTTTCAGTGCTTGAAATAGTGTCATTTTCAGTGTGCTGTTACTTCTGTCATGACTTTAGGTTTCAGAAGGGCAATATCCAAATTGATTTAAGAAAAAAAGTTTTGCCCTGGCTGGTGTGGCTCCATGGATTGAGTGCTGGCCTGAGAACTAAAGGGTCGCTGGTTCGATTCCCAGTCAGGGCACATGCCTGGGCGCACGAGAGGCAAACACACACTGATGCTTCTCTCCCTCACTTCCCCCTCCCTTTCTCTACAAATACATAAATAAATATTTTTAAAAATAAACATAAAATTAAATTAAAAAGTTTTCTTAAACGGATTCTTTGGCTGTTGGTACTACAAAATATTTTTGATACAAATAAACTATTCTTTAAAGCTGAATTGTGGCCCAAGTTCAGTGTCACTGATGTCACATGGGAGCTCGTGAGACATGCAGAGTCTCAGGCCCCTCCCAGACCCACTGGCTCTGAGTTTGTGTTTTAATACGACCCCCAGGTGATTTACAGGGCAGAGCACAAGGAAGTTTACAGATTTTTGTATGGAAAATAATACAATAATCAAACAGTAATGCAAGAATAAAGTGTGTTTCATGTACTCACAACTATGAACCTACTTTTCCCTGCCCTCTGTATGCACATTAAAAAGCTGACCATGCCAGCCCCAGATTTCCAGGGCCTCCTGTTCAAGGCCGGTCTTTGCCCCGTGCCCCTCATTCCCTTCCTTCCTCTGGGGACACCCCTCCCTCGTCCACCGCCCCGTCTGCTGCCACCCACTGTCGTCATTATCACTTGAAGTACGGCTTAGAGGTTAAGAAGAAAAGCTCTGTAGCCAGACGGCGTCCGTGGAACGCCGGCCCTGTTACTTCCCGTTTCTGAACCCTCACCCCCGCTCCTCTCGGTGAGTCCGGCTCCCCCACAGCGAGGACCGCATCGAATTGACTTGTGTGCCAGCACGGGCACTAGACACAACAGATGCTCAGCGTGCGTGGTGTGGGCGTCGTCGCAGCTGTGCTTCAGGGTGGCGTGGAAACAGCGGCCATGGGGCTGCCCGCACGATGACGAGGAAGTGCTCTCAGAGGTGTGGCCGTGAAGGATGAGTGTGATTCGTGATGTTTGGGCACCGCTGCAAATGAGATACTGGGATTGAAAAGAGTGTAAAGGAAGTAGATGGCCAGACTTTTAGATTTGTGCCCTTTGTGTATTGTTTAGGTTGTTTACAGAGCAGGGCATGTTGATCTTTGCAGACCGACTGTTGAACCGAGCAGGTGGTGGTGACGAGGGTCATTTCTTTGTGTGGATGGTGTGTGAGCAGCTTCTCTCCTGTTGATCTCTGTGGGGAATCCTTTGCAGAGTCACTGCCGATACTTTTCAGGGGAAACACTGTAAATTAGCTTTCTCCAGAAGGGAACTATGCTGCTGTTAGCAGATCCTATTGGTGTGGGACAGTGGCCTGACTTTAAACTATCTTGTCAGATTTTTACTGTCTAGTTCTTCAGGTTGTCAGAGGACTGAATAGCTTTGGTAGACTGTTCCTCTGTTGTCTGCTGAAGAACAGTGGCAAGGACAAGAATGTCATCAGCTGGTGGGAGGGCACGAGAAGGCTGGTCAGCCCTGTGACCGAGGCCACAGAGAAGCCGCACACGTCATGCCTCGGACCGGTCAGTCGGTCAGAGCGTCCTCACGCTGAAGATGCGTGCATTTGTCAGGCTGACGTGCTGTTCGTGAGATGCTGTTGCGCATTGATTCAGACAACAATGCTTTCTTTCATTTTGGTTCCCTAGGGGCCCGGAAAGCTTGTGCAATGAATGGTGATACTCAGGCCGCAGTGGTGACCTCACCGCCCCCGACCACAGCCCCTCACAAAGAGAGGTACTTCGACAGGGTGGACGAGAACAACCCAGAATACCTGCGAGAGAGGAACATGGCGCCTGACCTTCGCCAGGACTTCAACATGATGGAGCAGAAGAAGAGGGTGTCCATGATTCTGCAGAGCCCCGTAAGAGCAGCTTCTTCCCCATGCGCCTCAGCTCCTGCGCGCTGTCGTGTGTGCTGTGGTCCCGCCTCCTGCACGGGTGCCACTGATGAGAGAGTCCAGTTCAGTTCCCGTGATGGGACACAGTACGGGGAAAATCTTGCCCTGGCCAGTGTGGCTCAGTTGGTTGGGTGTTGTCCTGTAAACTGAAGTCTCCTGGGTTCAATTCCCGGTCAGGGCGCGGGGCCCCTCATTGTGGGTTCAGTCCTCGGTTGAAGTATGTGTAAGAGGCAGCCAGTGTTTCTCTCTCTCATTGCTGTTTCTCTCCCTCTCTCGCTCTGTCCCTTCCCCTCTCTCTAAAATCAATCAGCATGTCCTCAGGTGAGGATTAAAAAAAAATAAAAGGAAACATCTTGTGTCATAAAGGATAACAGGTGTTTGTCATTTTCACTTTTACTGCTTCTCCAGCGAGTATTTATTGAAGCCTTTTAACAATCACTGATTCCTCCACAATACCCAGGTTGGTGCTGGGCACTTGGTAGGCCTCAGCAGTGCTTGGTTTACTGGTTGATCGGCATCTTGAATGACAGTCACACCCAACAAAGTGCCTTCTGGTTGCATCTCTAGATAAAGGAGTGCTGTCGTTTTATTTTTTATGTGCACACTGCTGCCCTGCTTGTCTTATGCTGCTGATCTAGTGTTACTTTACTCCCTTAATATTTTGGAGGGCCATTGGCAGATAGTCAATGAATTTATTATTATTTGTCATCTCTTATGTGCTGTTCAAGGAACTGGCCTCTAACTCTAGATTTACTTGTTGGCTGTTACTACTATTCACGTATTACTGAGGTGTGACACACAGAAATGCACAGGTCTTAAGTGGACAGACAGGTTGGTGAATTTTGACAGATGTGTAACCCCCCTGCAAGCACCAGATCAAGGCTCAGACTTTGCATTCTAGCTGAAGGAGACATAGTAAGGAGCAAACAGACACACTACCAGAAACAGCTGGATGCTTAGCTGCATGTGACTTGGTTAGGACTGGCCTCTCTGAGGAAGGAAGGGTGAATCTGAGCTCTGAAGAAGCTGGTGGCTGTACAGGGTCCTGGGGAGGGGCATTTCGGGTTGAGGGAGGGGCCCAGGTGCATTCCTAGGACAGGGGTGAGCTTGGGCTCCCGTGTATTGGAGCGCAGGAGGGACAGGGAGGAGGTGCACTGGGCTGGGGAGGGAGAAGGGAGCAGGTCCTGGGAGGGCGGGGAAGCTCAGATCAGGGGTTCCTTTTGCATTCAGAGTACGACAGAACCACTGGTGGGCTGCAGACAGGAAAGACGCGATTGAGGTTTCATAGAATTCAGTCTGGGTTTGATGTAGAGAGGGCATCCGTGGGGCAAGGGAGAAGGCTGTCTTCCAAGCCAGAGGTGATGGTGGCTTGGGCCAGGCTGCAACTATAGAGGTGGAGAGAGGTAGATTCCTCGAGTTTCATTTTTAATGTGGGATAAACAGCAGGAAGAGGTGAGAGGCAACAAAAGAATCGGGATACCATCTAGACTTGGCTTGAGCAGTTTTCCTACGTAAAAGCAACAAGAAACTAAGTAAAAATTATTGGGGATACAGTGAAGCAACTAAACTTTCAGCACCCAGTATGTGTTAGGTACTGGGGATTCAAGGACAGCGAAGCCCCCGGCCCCCAGTTACCCATCTCAGTGCAGCCTGGGACCCTGCATTAGGGGGAGATGGGTGAAGCTGGGCTTACTTCAGAGGAATGCCCCTGGAGCTGGCATCTTGGTTTTAGGAAGGAGTGGGAAGGCCTCCCCGCGCACACAGGTGCCGATGGTTGGATGGATGTGAGGGGACCTGGACTGTTCTCCGTGACATTGGCTGGTGGAGTCCTCTGCCGAGAACGGGCACATGAGCGGGTGGGGGGTGGGCAAAGGGAGTCGAGCATGGTTGTGCGGTTGGTGTGGGGGTGCACTCAGGTGAGTGGTCCAGAGTGTATGGTGAGACAACGCAGCCTGGCCTTGCTGCTTTTCTCCAGCTGCCTTCAGCATGGCAGGTCGGGGGGTGAACACTGGATTCAGCCAGGGCTTGGATTTTGCCAGAGGAAATGGTGGAAAGGAGAGAGTTCAGGGGACAGCAAGGGAATGACTCTAGTGTTCAGCCAAGGGTCTCAGGGTGAGGGAGGTCAGGGCACAGGGGAGGTCCGGGACAGTGAGAAGGTTTTAGGGTAACCGTGGTGTTGAAGGAAGAGGGAGTGGATGCCAGAAGGGGCTCTTTGGAGAGCACATGCTTGGCTCTGAGATCGGAGAGGGGCACGGTTACGAGGAGTGAGCAGGTCGGGGGCTGTCCGCAGAAGCAGGGGGCTGGGATGAGTTGGGTGACGGGTCACTGGAGGAGAGGCAGTCAGGAAGTCGAGAGGTGAGAATGTGGGTGTTGAACCAGCAGGGGCTAGGACCCTAGAAGCACGCAAGGTCATCGGCTGGTGACTGCAGGTGGAGCCCCTCTGGGGTCCAGATGAGTGGCTCGGGCCCTCACTGGTCTCTGCCGTGCGTAGCTCCTTCCTGCACACGCGGGTCCTCTGGGATGCTGTGGATGCAGAGGGCGCCCGCGCAGTCCCCGTGTGCGTGTGCGTGTGCGTGTGTTGCCCTCACTGAGCTCTACGTCCCTGGATCGCAAGGACCACCTGTCCTGTGTTGAACAGTGTGTGTATATTCAGTTACAGTGTCATGGTGGAGTGTGTGTAGGACATTGGCGGTGTATGTTCAATTGATTTGTATATGGATTTGGAAACCATAGAAATAGATTGATTTTTCAGATTGAGGGCCCACAAGGGCAAGGAGCTGTTTAATTCAGTTTCTGTGTCCCCTGTACCCCTTCATACTCTGTGAGGTTAGCAGGGCCCCTGCCGCAGTCCGGCCGCAACGGGGTCCAGGGTTCCTGAAAGGTGGGTAAGGCGTCGGCGACGGGAGACAGATGACAGCATGCCTCAGAGGACGGTGATGCTCTCTTCCGTTTATTGCAAGTACAAGCAGGTTTTTATGCTTTCATTTTTGGTAGTGATTAACATTTGCGATTAGGTGAAGCAGGAAAAAATTAATACAAAGGTAACCAGGAAAAATACAAAAGTTTCCATAGATTCAATTATATTAAACAGAGATTGTTTTGACCAGGAGAGCCATAAATCAGACAATTAGAGATAGCTGTACGTACAGAGTTTGAATGTCTTATTATTTATTAAAGTTCTCAGAATTTGTCATCTGACTCCCTGGTAACTGTTTCTATGTGCTTAGTTTGTAATAGCTAACCAGCTTTTCTTATTTCTTTGCCTGTCTAATTCTACTTGATGTATATTCCTATTCAAGGTAAAGGCGGGGCTGTTACTCCAACAACTTTTAGACATTCAGGGGCTATTTCATTAGAGGAGATTTTGTTCTCTGGTCAAGAAATTATTTTGTACAACTTCATTGGAATTATGCGAATCAATAAACCTGAAATACAGGTGTCTGACAATCCCACCACCTTTTGATCACCAAAACAAACATGTAAGGAGAGATAGACAGGAAATCCAGCTACAATAAACTCTTTTTATTTCTTAATTAATAAACACCAGGGAGGTCTGCTTCGAGCTAGCCTTTCCATGAAATTTAGACTATTATAAGGCACTTGGACTCCATCCTTATTGACCATTCTAATGCCACCCTCATTACATGCTCCTGTATAAGGCAATGGGGGATCTGGAACCCTCTGGAGACCATTAGCTCCTCTTGGGGGATACTGTAATTGGCCATTAATCCAATATGCTACCCAGGGGTATCCCTGGGCTGTGGGTAGGGGTCTATACAGTTCTTTCTTGTTTTCTAGAAAGACTCTTTGTGTATCTATGGGTAAGGAACAGGCGTGGGAAGCCTGCCAATAATTCAGCCTGTTATAACTGATTCATGAATTCTTTTATGGGAACATTTGGGGATAATTTCTTACTCGGGTTTATAAACACCTTGTTTAAAACAATCTGGGCATGATTCAATATTCTAGGGAGAACTAGTTGTCCCTTCAGAATTTCTCTCAAAGTTAATCGTTGACTCACTTTGAGACTTTTTTCCTCATGGCCTGTTCTTATGGGAATCAGGGTACAAAGTAAGACCATGATCAATGTTAGCAAAGAAATTATTAAGAGCAATCCCCAGGAAAATTACCGCCCCCCTTTGTATGCCACTCTCTCTTCCAGGAAGATGGATTCCTTGAATTCCCTCTTTCCACTTTCGGACCTTGTCAGAAAACATGGTTGGAAGAGGGCGTGGCAGCCCCTATCTTTGTATCTCTTTAGTTGTAGCTCTGCCCCTCTCCCTGTATCAGTGCAGTGGGCATTGTCATCAGAGAGGGCCCCCTGACCATGTTTTGGGGACAGCGGTTTCTTCTGGTTTCTTCCTTGCAGTCGAAGCCGCTGTTAGCTTTTCCCTCTCTCCTTGACAACCTCGGAATGTGATGTAGGACGTTATGTAGCATGATGTGGCTGTGCTACTGGGGAGACCCTAGTTAGGGGGCTCCTTCTCCTTGGTTCTTGCCTTGCTCACAGGAGAGTTCAGACGAGAGACAAACACGTGTGATGGAGCGAGAGAGCGAGTCTATTTATGAAACACGAGAGCACAAAGCCGCCAGTAGGCACCCGCCAGTCCGAATGCCCCACGTGCAGAGGAACTGCAGTTGTCAGTAAGTTTGTTCTGTGCACTGGAGCAGCTGGCTGCAAGCGGGCACTCAGCTGATCTGAGTGCGTCCACTATTGGGGCTCAGGGGTAGTATACTTGAGTCAGCTTCTAGGTCCCCTCCTCCTTCCCTTCTGGACCTTAGGATCAGAGCACAGTTTTAAAGGTTTTCTTTCCCAGCTGGTGGAAACAATACGTACGGAATTTCAAGGGCTCTCCTCCTGCACTGCCGAATCAGCAGTGAGACACGCCTCCTTTCTGCTCCTCGCCTCTTGTGTTCGGCTCTCCAGTGTGCCCTGCTGGACAGGGGCCCTGCCTTGTCTCCGCTGGGGCTGCTCCCTAGCAGGACGGAGGGGCTCCTGGCTCTTGGCACGCCTTCATGCCATCAGGTTAACACCAGTGCATTTGCTTTTGCACACTTCCCTCCAGCTGACTTAGTCTGACCCTGGGAGAAACTAGAAATGCTTTTAGTATAAAATCACCCAGAAGCCCTTGGAGTACTTCAGATTTGGATAATTGGTGAGCTCGCACTCTCACATGAAATATTATTTACAATTCCCTGACAGGATTTATTTCTTCCTAGGCTATGTGATAAGGTGTTATCATGCAGTTCAGGGAAACTGTACGTTATGTGTGTAGTTTCAGTGGTGACTTCACGTTCAAGTCACCATCGACCTAACTTGGCCTTTCTGCCTAAGGTAGGGTTGTTGATAAAGGGTGAGTGTGTCAAGGTTTCTTTTTCAACTTTAAATAATTTCAACAAATGTATTATGAAGCAAATATTGATAAGTACAAAGTAGAACATGACAATTACTGGTAATTCTATCATTGAGCATTACAATGAACATTTTGATGTATTACTTTTAGTCTTTTCTGTGTTTACATGTGTATTTGCTCTTATAAAACCAGTTATATTGCTTTTTTAAAAAAGATTTTATGTATTTGTATTTAGAGAGAGGGGAAGAGAAGGAGAAAGAGAGGAGAGAAACATCACTGTGGGGTTGCCTCTCACATGGCCCCCACTGGGGACCTGGCCCACAACCCAGGCATGTGCCCTGACTGGGAATCGAACCGGAGACCCTTTGGTTTGCAGACCGGCACTTGATCCATTGAGGCACAGCAGCCAGGGCTTTTAGTCTTTCCATTTTTCCGCCACCACTTTTCCCTGCCCCACCTACCCCTACCTCCCACCCTCAATCCTATCTCTGGTTGTGTTGCTTTATAACCTTTTTAACTCAAATATGTATCAAGAGCAAATTTATGTCATTGAATTTTTTTGGCTGCTGTGTTGAATGCGTGCATACAATTGTGCTGTCGGGTGGGTCTGTGCATTTCATTGGTCTTCTGCTGTTTCCCACGGGGACCGTCACCAGGTCTCCCTTCGGTCAGTACTGCTGGGATGGTCGTCCTCACGAACAAATCTTGAGCACATCCCTGGTTGTTTCTTTAGAAAGAATTCCTGGGAATAGAATGTCTGCTCAGATTTTCAAGCTTTTATATTGTTAGATTATTTTCCAGAAAGAATGTGCCAGCTCACGCTTCAAGTAGCAATGTTCTGGGAGCATCCGTGCACCTTCCTGGTGCTAGACGTGAACAGGCAGGGGCTCGGACTGGGTGAGGGCTGCCCTGACCCTCCCGGGGGGCAGAGAGGGGATGGTGTCTCACTGTTCGCTTTTGCCTTTCTGCAGGCTTTCTGTGAAGAGCTGGAGTCAATGATACAGGAACAATTTAAGAAGGGGAAGAACCCCACCGGCCTGCTGGCCTTGCAGCAGATTGCCGATTTTATGACCACGACCGTTCCCAACGTCTACCCGGCAGCCCCGCAAGGAGGGCTGGCCGCCCTGAACATGAGTGAGTAGCTCCTGGCCCCGCGTGTGTCTCCTTCCAGGAAGAATTTCCGGACACAGTCTTAGGTGAAGTCGGTGTGATACAGAGAATGGAGGTTTCTGAAGGTTAATGTGCTTTAGTTATAGGAAAACATAGGCTGTGAGCCTGAAAGTGTCTTGATGTAGAGAGCTCATCTTTATGAGCCCGTGAGGCTGACTTCTCAGGTAGGTGACTTTCTTCTTATACGGCCCCCCGTGTGTGGCCTGTGAGAGTTACACTAACAGGGATGACGTTCCCGGGGAGAGGCACACTAGTTTCGCCTGAACTCGCTGTGGTGAGGCCACCGTTTCTCTCTGCAGCTTGCAAGTGAGTGAGACACAGAGAGACTCCGTGAACTGGGTGCATGCATGTGAGAACGTGGGCAAAGAACGGGTAGCTGTGCAGAGTGGAGTCCAGGGTAACTGCAGCCGCAGCTCTTGTGGCCTCCTGTGGACCAGGCCCTGGGTCCAGCTGTGGCGGGTCCAGCTGGATGGACAGCTTTTGAGAGACCAGTGCCAGAATGTCGCCTGGCGTTTGCTCTTTACCTGTCCTGTCCATGGTACTTCTAGAAGTTGACTGGCATTCATCAGGGTGATATCTCGTTCATGTCTAGAGACGTGTAATTTATTAGCACAAACCTCCATCCTGAAGGCCTGGCTAGTGTAGGTCGGTCGCTTAATTTGGTTTGCTTAGTTTGGGTGTGAAATTTGTGGCTCATGTTTTCCTATATGCTATGTGATTTTAAAAAATTGTATTTTTTTTTAGAGAAAGAGGAAGGCGATGAGAAAGAGAGGGAGAGAAACACCAATGTGTGGTTGCCCCTCACAAGCCCCCAGCTGGGGATCTGGCCCATAATGCAGACATGTGCCCTGACTGGGAATCAAACCAGCGACTCTTTGGTTCGCAGGCCAGCTCTCTATCCACTGAGCTACACCAGCCGGGCTCTATATGCTGTATCTTAAATACATGATCATTTTATTCTGGCCCAAAACATTGCTATTAAAATTTGAAGACCTTTCCATGAAAATGACTTGGTCCCATTTCCTGGATGTGCATACTGTTTTTCTAGAGTCTAACAAGTTCACCAGCGTGTGTCTTGGTGTTGGTTGTTCTGGGTTAATTTCACCAGCTGATGTGCCCGTGCACAGTTCTTTAATTTAGCAGTATTGTCTTGAATTGGTATCTGGTATTTATTCTGTTGCCTCGATTTTGGTTTCTTCAGGGGTTCCTATTACATGAATGTTGGGTGTTCTTGGTGTTTTAAAAAATTTTTTTATTGGTTTGAGAGGGAGAAAGGGAGAAGGATAGAGAGAGAAACATGGATTTGTTGTCCCATTTACTAGTTCATTCATCGGTTGCTGCGTGTACGTGCTCTGACCGGGGATCGAACTCGCAGTCGTGGTGGCCGAGATGGCGCTGCAACCAGCCGAGCCACCTGGACAGGGCCCTGTGTGTCTTCCTTGACTGTCACTGTCCGCAAGTCCTTTTTATCATGTCCTTCATTTCTTCATGATTTAAAAACTTTTTTCTTCCTCCTTTAACTTTTCTTCACCTTCTTGTTTAGTATTTATTTTTAAAATTATTGTTTATACCTGACAGACCTAGGTAGGCCTAGCAGGAATGGAAAATCACCAGGCAGGAAAGCTGTACCATGGGAAGCTAGCCTGGGAAATGCCTGCCTGGGAAGCTGCCTGCCGACCCTGCCGACCCTGCCCAGGACAAACAGATGCCCGGCTGAGATTGGGGTCTGGGGTCGGCCGATCTGGCATCACAGGATGCAGCTTCAGCCCGTTTAACTGGAGCCTGACAAGGTGTATCAAGAACAATGGTCAGCAGACACGGCACCCAGCGTCCGGTTCTAACCAGGCAGGCTCTGGCACCCCACCCAGTGACCCTTTGCGGGTGTTTGCGCTTACAAACCTGCCCTGAGAGCAGCCGAGCGGGTCCTGGCCTCCCTGGGCCGGCTCCCCGACCTCTCCAGGTTGTCCCCGCTTTGCCCTTGTTCCCGCCAGTAAACCCTGCTCCTCAGCTCGGTGAGTCCACCTGGTTTCTTGAGCGACTCTGACCTAACGGTACCTAATCCTTTTATGCTATAGCTCTCATTTCTGAATTTTCCTGATTATATTAAATGTATTTTTCTCTCGCAATATTAACGCCTTTCTCTACCTTGTTGTGAAATAAGAGTTTATTGTCTTCATCTGTTTGGTGGACGTCTTTTTGTGTGCTTTCGTTATCTGTAAGGATGAGATTCTGACTTCTTTTATTATGTAATTTTTATATGGTATGAGCACAATATTTTTTTTTTTTTTGCATGAACTTGGTTTTCCCGGAAGGGTCTGCTTCAGGAGAGTGTCTCTAATGTTGTGGCTCGGGAGCTCCGTCTATGCTCCCCTGAAGAGCGGAGAAGGTGGTGGCTGGTTGAATGAATCAGGCTCTGCCCCCCCCCGTGCTTTTACCTGAACCTCTCTCTCCACTCCTCCTCCTTTCCTTTCTTGGTAGTCTGTGGTGCTCAGCTTGGGTTCTGACTTCTACACGTTTCTTGGTGTGAGGCTTTGTCCCGAAAGACAGCGGTGGGCGGTTTGCTTGCACTCAGGCGCGAAGAGCCCTCCTGGCCGCAGGCCCCGCTGCACTGGCCCGCTGTGTGTCCTGGGGGGCTCCCGCCGGCCCTTCGGGAGCCTCGGGGTCGGCAGTCGGGCCCTGCCAGCGCCCTGCACTCTGTCCGGGACAGCCCTGCCCTGTGTTTTCAGTGTCCTGGGCTCGCTCCCCAGGTGTCGCGGGGGTCCTCCTCGTGTCTGGGCTTTGCTGCCCTAGTCACCGTCGTCAGTTCTTGTGTGGGGCGGAGACAGGGATTTGAGGAGATTCTAAAACTAGGCTGCCACTACCACCATCTTCTGAAAAGTCTTCTAAGAAACAATTTTTAAAAATTAAAGATACAAAACAGAAGATTAATATATACTCATTTATACTCTTCTGTATGCTTACGATAGTTCCCAAATGAAAGGCTGGGATCAGCCCCAGCCGGTGTGGCTCAGCGGACTGAGCGCCAGCCTGTGAACCAAAGGGTCTCCAGTTCGATTCCCAGTCAGGGCATGTATGTGCCTGGGGTGCAGGCCAGGTCCCCAGCTGGCAACCACACACTGATGCTTCTCTCCCTCTCGTTCTCCCTCTCCCCTATATAAAAATGAATAAATAAAATACATTTTCTAAAAAGAAAAACTTCCAGTCTCTTACCATTCTATGTGTTTGTAGATGTCTGTTATCAAATTGAAGGTGTTTCCTTCTGTTTCTGATTTGCTGAGTGCTTTTATCTAAAAGGATGTTGAATTTATGAAGTGCATGTTCTGCATCTGTTAAAATGATTCCTTGGTTTTCCTCTTTAGTTTGGCATGGTGAATTGTATCAGTTGGGTTTCGAATGCTGAACTAACCTCGCATTCCTGAGTTAAACCTTCCCAGTCACGATGTGTTCTTTCCATGTGTTGTAGGGTTATTTGCTAGTCTTCTGCTAATTACTCTTGAGTCTGTGTTTATGATGGATATTAGTATGTCTTTTCTCCCGATGTCACGTAATGCGGATGTCTGTGTGCTCTTGCTGTCAAGGTAGTGCTGGGCCAGGCGGGGTCAGCTGGAGAGGGTTCTGGAAGACTGTGTGTAGAACTGGTGCTGTTTCTTCCTTAAATGTGGGATGGAATTCACCGCACAGCCCTCTGGGCCTGGAGTTCGGGCTACTCAGGACACCTGTTTCTTATGGAGTGAGCTTTCTTGGCTTGTGTCTTTTAAGGAATTTGTCTATTTTATCTAAGCTAAAAAATTTGCTGGAATAGTTGCTCACATTATCCTGGTATTATGCTTTTAATGTCTGAAAGGTTGGTAGTGATGTCCCCGTCCTCTCGTCCATGGTGGTGATTTGTATGGTGGCCGTGCCTTGTTGATGAGTCTAGAGGTGTATTTTGTTTTGTTTTGTTTTCATTATTGTATTTCATTTTTAATCTGAAGATTAAATGTTTTCTCTATTATTTTTCTGTTTGGTAATCCGCTTTTATCTTTATTATTATTTTTTTTAAGATATATTTATTTATTTATTTTTAGAGAGGGAAGGGAGGGAGAAAGAGAGAGAGAGAGAAACATCAATGTGCAGTTGCTGGGGGCCATGGCCTGCACCCCAGGCATGTGCCCTGGCTGGGAATCAAACCTGCGATGCTTTGGTTCGCAGCCCGCGCTCAATCCACTGAGCTATGCCAGCCAGGGTATTATTACTTTTTTGATTTTGGATTTAATTTGCTCTTTCTAGTTTCATAAGGAAGGAACTTAGGTCATTTTTTTAAAAAACCTGTTTCCTTCTTTCTGAGTTTTGCTTTATTGCGTCCCACAAGTTTTGCTACTTTTTTGTTACAAATTTCAATTTAATTGTATTGTTAGGGAATATAGTCTTTATGAAATAGCCTCTGAGTTTTGGAGACTGACTTTATGTTGCGGTATGGAAGATTAATGTTTCAGAACTGCTATTATTTGATTTACATTTGGTAAGAAATATTAAATCTTTGAGTTTTCCTTTTCTTTCCTCCAGGTCTTGGCATGGTGACTCCTGTGAACGACCTGAGAGGGTCCGATTCGATCGCCTACGACAAAGGGGAGAAGTTGCTGCGCTGCAAACTGGCGGCACTTTACAGGCTGGCGGATCTGTTTGGGTGGTCTCAGCTCATCTACAACCACATCACGGTGAGTGTCGGGCGGGACAGTGACTGGGGACCGAGCGGTTAACGGGCTGGTGTGCGTCTGGCGCCACCTCTTCTGTTCAGGAGACGGGGGAAGCCGCTGAGTCGAAGGAAATCTTGGAACAGCTTCCTTCTGATTCCTGGCTGCAGAGTATAGTGATCTGAGAACTAGCCAGTTTGAATGAACAATTATGAGAACAGTAGTTCTTTAAAACTTCCTTCTGGCATGCTAACCTGATAAGTGCATGTTTAGCAAAATTAGGAAGTTCTTAAAATCTTTTTATGCCTAAAAATGCGAAGAATGAAGCCGTGTACTTTCCTTCTGTCTCTTATTTTACTTCTTTAGCTAGTTTGGTTTTTAGCCATTTTTCAACACTATCAGGACCTATTCAACCGTGGTTGCAATAAATACTTCTTGGGCGCCAGCTATGCGTATTTGCTGTCCTGCGCCTGGCACTGTTCTGACTCTGGGCCACAGCAGGGAGTAGAGCAGGCCCTGCCTCTGTGGGTCTTCCCTTCTGCAGCCCAGGCCAGCAGCCCACAGTCACTCCCTGTGTTGTCCAGCTGGACGTCATGGCCTGTCATCTCGGGAGCGCTCTTTGCCAACACCGTCCTCCCCGTCCCTGAGCCTGAGCGCCAGGTCCGCCTGCACAGCAGAGCCACTGGCCCTCCCCCTAGATTTGCAGCAGGTCTGCAAGGGACCCACCACATTCCCTGGCAGCTGTAGGACACCACCTTTGGGTGCACTCAGATGTCCTGCTGTTTCTCCTCTGCTTGAAATTCCTGACCTCCTCCTCCCAGCAAGTAATCACATTGTCACTGAGAAAACGGGAACTGCTCGCTGATGTCTGAGACCCCCCTTGCTCCCGACCGCCTGCCCCCGCGCCCTGCCGTGGGGTCCCATTCCTGTCCACTGTCTTCGGTTCCCAGTGCGTGTCAGGTGTCGCTCTTTTTCTCGGTGCTCTTTTGTGGTGATAGCCTCTTCGAATTGCTCTCCTCCTTTGGCTTTTAAACTTGTCCCAATCCTTGCTTTCTTATTTCATTTCTTTTATTGGGTGTTTTAAATTATTAATACTATGCCTGCTTTTGGTAACAGGTGTCCCTTACACAGACGACGGAGGAAGGAGTCGTAACCTTGCTGTACTCTCATTTTTGAGGCAGCCAGGGTTAGCGGCATTCAGACCGTCTTTGCCTTTGGTCTGCACTCAGCACACGCGCGGACGTGGGTCTGACGCGCGGACTCAGCCCGTGCAGCTCACGCTCCGTCCCGGACTGTCAGGAGTGCCGAGCCCCTGAGGCGGTGGTCCGGGGCCCACCTGGTAGCCAGAGCACCGTGCTTCCGGGGCGCAGGACGGGCCTCTGCCGGGTTACCGAGCCGCCCTCCCCGTCCGCCTGTTCCCCGTGTTACCACTGAGGTGACCCGTTCGGAGTGCAGGCCCGACTCCGCTGTGGCGACACTGCCCTGCTTGTAGACTGTCGCCTGCCCCGGCACATCTTCACCCCCCACAGCGGTGACCCCAGCCGTACCGTACCTTTTTGTTTGTCTCCCACGTCTGCCCTCGGTCTTTGTCAGCTCCGAGACGGAGCCCTGTTACGTCTTCTGTGTGTGTCCCCGGGGCCAGGGAGGTGCTGGCCACGGAGTAGGTGCATGCGAACTCTCGGGTGATGGCTGAATGAGATCCCGAGCCTTGGCCAGTGGGGCTCAGGTGGCTGGAATGTCATGCTGCAAACCATAGGGCCGTGGGCTCCCTTCCCGATTAGGGCGCATACCTAGGTTGGGGTTCATTCCCCAGTTGGGGCACGCACAGGAGGCAGCTGATGGATGTTTCTCTCAGCTTGATGTTTCTCTCTCTCTCTCTCTCTCTCTCTCTCTATTTTCTCTCTGGAATCAAAAATAAAAAACAGTGAAGTATTTAAAGATTTTAAAATTTTTAGAGAGTGGGGAAGGGGGGACGAAAGAGAGAAAAACATCATTGTGAGAGATACATTGATTGGCTGCCTCTCGTAGGCCCCAAGTGGGAACCTGGCCCCCACCCTAGGCATGTGTCTGGGAGTTGAACTGGTGACCTTTTAGTTTGCAGGGTGGAGCTCAATCCACTGAGCCACACTAGGCAGGGAAAAACACCAGAGTATTTTTTAGAGGTCGTCAGACGGGAACTCCACAGTGCCTTTTGACATTGGGTCATTGGGTCCAGTCAGCTCTCCAAGCTGCCAGCTCTCTCCCTGCGCCTGCGTGACCGTGGCGGCACCTGGGGCTGACTGCGCTCGGCCGGTGCTCTGTGTGGGGTTCAGTGGGACGCCGCTGCCTGGAACCTGGCTCCATGGGAATGCAATGGCTGTGGCGGGACATTCTATCCTCGGCTTCGATAACAGCATCACATTCTTTACAAGTTTAAAGTTCTGTTTACCACTAGTCCTATTATGAATGATAGTTAAATAAGTTTGAATTGCTTAAATTGCTTGTGTGTTTCCCCCCCTTTAGTTATTTAGGACTTGGCCAAATTAGTGAAGTGTTTTCTGTTAGTGATCTGTTTGGGACTTACTACTGAGTAAAACAAGAAATTTAGGTTACCAAAATATTTCCTTTTTCTTGTGAACTAGAGAATCTTTTAGGAGGAAAGTTTTTGTTTTTTAACTACTTATGTCATTCATTTTTTTTTCCTATAGTCTGGGTGTTACCATGTAGGCACAGAAAAGAAGTGTTCACAGTACCTGTCGGTGAGCCAGAGAAGTGGGCAGGCCATGGGCCCTTTCTTTGAAGGAGCGCTGCGGGGTGCTCGCTGCGAGGGTCAGGCATGCTCGCCGGTCGGTGTCAGGGCCTGTCTCAGTTAGGTCTCTGCCGTCAGACTGCACTGGATTTAGAGGGGCTTGGGGCTTGTCAAGAGACAGGGTGGTCCCGTCAGCAGGTGGGCTGGCCGTCCTCTCCTGGGGGTACTTGGCTGGTGGCCGGTTTTTCAGGCCCTAAATGCCTCCTGGTGTCAGCGGAGTGCTAGGTGCGGCTCCAGGGCGGTCTGGCGGCTACCTCTGTGACCAGTGCACTGTGTTTCTGGGGTGCAGCAGCATCTTTGCCAGAGGTACTGATTTTGATTTTTAGTGAGTTACCTTACGCGTGTGACGTTAGAATCTGCTCCCTGGACACAGAGAAGGGCCATTTGTTGTGCGGGAAGACATGCGGGAAAGCCAGCACTGTCCTTCGGGGACTAGGAAACGGACCGGCACGTCCTCCTCGCTTTTCACGTCACATCTGTGGCTGGCTCTTTCTGTTTGCTTCCCACTCAGAAGGGCGTGTATTGTAAACTTTCCCCGCTGAAGTATGCAGATCTGTTAGGCTCACTCCTAGAGATAATGTTAAGGAGATGAGTGAAAGAAGAAGACATGGTGTACAGATGTATTTGTTACAGCCTCGTCTGTCAACGACGCGTTTTTCACCGTTTTCCCAGCAGTACGTGGGATGTGGCTCGGCCTTTCGACATCAGTTTGAAGGAATGTTACAGTGCCCTGAAGGCCGTGCAAAATATGATCGTTACAAAACAAAATACAAATGTATAGTTTATAGCTGTATGAATTATGTATGTATATAGACAAAGAGAAATTGAATATAAATGATTGTGTGGTATTTTTTTAATGTGGAACTTGATAATGTGCTTCTAAAATTTATATGAAGGCCTACTTCCGGCCAAGATGGAGGTGTAGGTTACATATACTTTGCCATGTCGCACAACCAAAAGAAGGACAACAACAAATTTAAAAAAGAACAACCAGAACTGCCAGAAAACCAAACTGTATGGAAGTCCGACAACCAAGGAGTTAAAGAAACACTCCCCTAGACCGATAGGAGGGGTGGAGATGGGCAGCCGGGTGGACAGGACTCATAGCGAGGCAGCGGCTGGTCCCACATTCGTGTGCGGATAAACCGAGAACAGTGACTGGGGAATGAGACAGACCTGCAACCCATGGTTCCAACCCTTAAGTAAATAAGGGTTTATTTAAGGGAAATAAACCCTTAAAACCTCCAACTGAAGAAACCTGTGGGGGTCGAGGGAGCATAAGAAACTCCCAGCCTCACAGGAGAATTCACTGGAGAGACCCACAGGGCCCTAGAATGTGCACAAACCCACACCCACCCGGGAATCAGCACCAGAAGGGCCCAATTTGTTTGTGGGTGGTGGGGGAAGGGACTGAAAGCTGGCTGAAGGCTGAGCAAGCGGCATTGTTCCCCTCTCGGACCCGTCCACCACGTACTGTGCCACAGTGCAGTGATGTGGGTGGCGCTGCCCTGGCGAATTCCTAAGGCTCCGCCCCTTGCAAAGTAACAGGCTCGCTGAGACAAAAAATGGCCCAAATGACAGAACAGATCAAAGCTCCAGAAAAAAATACAACTAAGCAATGAAGAGATAGCCAACCTATCAGATGCACAGTTCAA